>NC_089229.1:54167357-54767357 GCF_963924675.1 Phocoena phocoena
TCTACATAGTCCTTTTGGCCTGCCATCCATCCACCCGTCCATCATTTATTAACTGTCTTTTGGGTACCAGACACTCTACAAGGTATATAAGGCCTCTGCTTTTATGGAGCTTAGATATTGTTCCATTTATATTTCTTGCATTCATATAGAGAATCTAAGATAAATACTGTCGAAACACAGGGAAGGTGAAAATTTTAAATTGTAGCAATCATGATGAGAAAGAGGCCTGTTTAATCTGGATAGTGTTATCTGTAGATAACAACATGTTAGTTGGTTTAATAATAAGACTTTTTTCTGTACCCATATTTTATCAGTTCTAAAGGCAGTATCAGTTTTCCTTCAGATGCAGGTTGAATAGGAGACACATTCCTTTAAATATTTGAAAGAATACAAGATTGTTTTAGCTGTGAGCTTTGTGCTAAAAATAACAGGAACCATGCAGACAATCCTTACTCTGCAACTTTAATAAACCAGGGAATTTTTGTTTGCCAGACTATCACTCTTTTGTTAATAAGAACATGATGTACCATGGGGCGAACCGTTGTGTTCATTTACAAGTATTATCAGGACCTCAGGTAACTGACAAATGACTGCATGATACTTAGAGAAATGTTCTAAAGGTGTTATACTGTTTTTAAAATGTCTTTACTATTTCTTTTTGTGTTCCCCAAATACAGCTCTGTCTTCTTTGCTGCTGAGCTGCTTTTATAGCTGTATTAATGAATACCTTATTTTTATTTTAGAGTAGATCTAATGCAAGTATCCATATCAAGCAACACACACAAAGGTCAGGAGGTCCAAAGCATGGTTCCCACAGCAACCGACCTTTGTTTCTCTGGAGCTTGGCAGTATTTGCTTTCACTTTCTATTAGTAAAACTTATCTACTTAATGATGTATGGTATGGTGCAATTGTTATGGGAAATGTTATTTAAGAATATCTGATTTCCATTTAGAAAAACTTCAGTTTTGATGTTATAAAAGTTTAGAGGCTATTTTATAATTCCAGTATTCATGAAAAATAAAGGCAACCATGGGAAGGTAAAAGTGAACACTTTTTTCCCACCTAAACTACTATCTAACTAATTCATTTTGTTATTAAAACATCTTGAAACAAGCAACTAATTTTGAATATATCTACATTTGTTTATATGAGTATATAATAGCTGAGTTATTTTGAACAAACTAAAATGTAGGAAAATATTCAATTATAAATGGACTGTTTTTGTGTACATATTTCTATGGGTTCATTTATAAAATTTGAAACCAGTGGAAACCATGCTCACATTCCCTATCTTCTTTCTTTCAAAATGGAAGAATTGTTTCCACTACTGTAAGTCAACCCGTCTGTCGTGGTTTGGATCTCATTTCCTCTCAAGGGCTTTGATCCTGCGATATTTCCCTCTCAGTGCTGAATTGACCACTTTTCCTTCTCCACTGAATTGTTCCCATCAACATACACACATCCTCCTGTATTTCCTGATCCTATGTCTCCCCATGCTACTGCCCTGTTTCTATATTCACTGTCTCCACTTCTTCATCTCTTTATCCCACTCCAAACGGTCTTCTGTTTCTTCCACTTCACTGTTGCTGCTGTTTTCAAGGTCACCAAGGCTTGCTTCCATGATGTCCACTGTCATGGTTACTTGTAGAACTCATTTTATTCAACCCTGGGCAACAGTCAAAACTTTGGTCTCAGTTGAGTGTCACTTTCTTTTTGGGATGCCTTTTTTCTTTTGGTGCCAGTGACAGCACACTCTCCTGACTGGCTCCTCCTTCCGAGGCTCCTTACAAACATTTTATAAACTCTTCTTTCTCTGTTCCACTTCTAAAGTTTGGAGTGCACTAGGTCTTGGTCTTTTCCATTTAAAATCTTACTTTGAATTAGGGTTGCCAGATAAAGCAATTAAAAATACAGGATGCCCAGTTAAATTTGAATTTCATGTAACGTTTTTTTGTGTAAGTATGTCCCATGTAATGTATACACACACACATCTGTCTCTATCACATAAACTATGGGGACATACTTTTGTATAAGTATGTTTCATGCAACGTTTGGGACATACTTTTTTATTGAGATATAATTGACATGTAATATTATATAAGTTTAAGGTATACAACATGTTGTTTTGATACATTTATATACTGCAGTATGATTGCCATTGTAGCATTAGCTAACACCTCTATCACATCACATTATTACTGTTTCTTTTTTGTGGTGGGAATAATTAAGACGTAGTCTCATAGCAAATTTGATGTTTATAATACAGTGTTGTCTATAATCATTATACTGTGTATTAGAGCTCCAGGACTTTTTATCTACTAAATTGGCTATTTTATAATTCCCATACTCATGAAAAATAAAGGCAACCATGGGAAAGAAAAAGTGAAAACTTTTTTCTGCCTAAACAACTATCTTTGTAAGTTTGTACCCTTAAACAACATCTCCCTTATTTGGGGGCATACCCATACCAA
This sequence comes from Phocoena phocoena, assembly GCF_963924675.1. Classification (NCBI taxonomy): domain Eukaryota; kingdom Metazoa; phylum Chordata; class Mammalia; order Artiodactyla; family Phocoenidae; genus Phocoena; species Phocoena phocoena. Next base: position 54,169,831 of record NC_089229.1, read on the forward strand.
AGATTATTCATTATATCTGAAATTCATATTTAGCTACTGTCCTGTACTTCATCTGGCAACCCTACCCTGCGTGAGCTTATTTGGATACTTGATGTTAAACAGCATCCTTTTGCCCCAGAATTTACCTTTCCCTAAGCTACAGGTGTGTGTTCCCAAATTTCTAAGTAACATCTTGCACATCTGTCTTCTCAAACTTAATATATCCAAAAGAGAAGTATTCATTTCCACCTCCCCTCTTTCTTACTAATGACACCAATGTTTTCTTTACTATCCTCTCATCAAATCTTTGGACGAGTCCTGAGGTATATATACCCAAAATGTATCACAAGCGTGTGTACTTTTCTTTATCTCTGCTGATACCTTACTGAGTCAAGTCATCATCATAACACCTATGATGGCCCCAGCTCCCTTGCTGTTCCTTTGATTCTACTACATCTACCCCCTACAACTCTTTATCCATACAAAAACACTTTATAAGGTGACCTTTAAAAAATGTCAATGAGATCATGTCATTTGCCCTATTGTTTCAAAGCTCCCTCCACTTCTACTTTCCAATGGCTTTTCACTGCCCTTTGAATAATCCCAAATTCTTGACCATAGCCAACAAGGCCTCCATGATCTGACTTTTGCCAGTACCACTTTTCTGACTCATACTTACCTACTCCAGACACACGGCCTTCTATTTTACTATCTCTCTCTCTCTCCCCCACCTTTGTTGGTTTTAATTTTTGCCCAGAATATGCTTTCCCTTCTTTTTTTCTCATGGCTAGTTCCTTTGTCTAATATCTTCCTTACCATCCCATCTAATGTTGCTTTGAAACCTGCACCCCCTCTATCACTGTCTATCACATGGCTCTGTTTTATTTTTTTCACAGCCCTGATCAATACTTAAAATTGTCACTTTGGTTTATTTAGATGTTCATTTACTTTCGCTTTCCTGGAACATAAATTCCATGAGGAGAAGGACATTGTTTCTTTTGTTAATTATTTTATCTACAGCTCACATAATAGAATATAGTAAGTATTCAATAAATATTTGTTGATATTTGAATTAGTGGTTTTCTAAAATACATTTCAGAAATACAATATACCATGAAAATTCCAGCGTATTACCCTTCCTTATATTTGAAGAGAGGTATAGAATGAAAATATTTCTGCTTCTTTTTCCCATTGGCGCTTGTGTTTTGATGTTGAGTTGGACACGTTGATGAAAAATCAGCAATCAGTACCAATGAAAACACTGAGAATGATCTCATCTGCTGGTATGCGCTGGCTCTGTCCCTGGGGGGGGAAGCTTGACATATTGTAGCCAGTCAGGATCCTGCAATGGATTGTCTTTCAAAGTCAAATTTCAGCCTGTCAAGAGGTGGAGAAAATGATTTGTGACCTGAAGAGATGGTAGATTAATATTTCTGAAGAAGTGTTCACTAAACTTCCTGTAGCTACTTTGTTCCACTATTAAGACTTCCCTCCCTCTGGCATAGGAAATGCTTTGCACAAAACAGCGTCTTTGCTTTGTGTATAGACATTTCCCCTGCCCCAAGATGGGGTTTCCCAGTGAGGTATAACATTCATTAACCCCTTTGGATAATGCAGTTGCTGAAACAGAATTATGTCTTATTCTCACAGCTTCATTTCAGAGTCAGAATGCACTTGGTGTCTGGGGCAGCTGTGATGTATGAAGCAGAAAGAAGATTGATTTTCCACAAGGTACCTTGTACCTGGAGTAATGAAAGTGGCAAATTACTTGCTCACTGAGCAAACATGACAGGAATGTCATAGAGCAGCGAATTTGTATTTATGCAAACACTGTTGTCACGTGGGGAAGAATTCCAGAAAGTGACCTTATCTCTCCCTCAAAATCACCACCTTGTTCTGGGAAGGCTATACTCAGCGAAAGCTTTTAAAAAACAAATGCTTCTAATGAATAATGGAATGCTCATGGTACAGTAAGAAATAAGATAAATTGTGGTGCCATTTAAAAATGAGAGTCTTCAACTCACAGGCTATTTCAGGTGTTCATCTTGGATTTTGTGGCAGTGGAACATAAAATATCTCTTTTAATAGAGTAAAAGAAATGGAGTGATTTATCCTAGTCACTGTGGGCCTTTAGAACCCCTCATTTGGTAATGGAAAAAAACATCAGTGGTTGATGGGGAAGCAGATAATTTTTCGATGTTTAGGCAGTCTAATGCATAGAGAACATACACGCTTTTCAGAACATCTGGGGCAGAAAAAAAATTTAAGTCTTTAAGTGACAGAAGGAAATGGTGGTAATATTCCATTAAAATGTTTTAAGATCTCCAACATGACGGTTTACACAATTCGCTTTTAAAAGCACTGCTAACGCTTTTAGCTGTAAACTCTAAAATGATAATTTCATTTTGTTAGTGAGTTTAAAAGTCTGCTGATTTTAGCAAGTGGTCCTGGATTTACAATAATTATTCCTTGTTTGATGTTCATGTGTTGATCATTCACCATTTGTTTTTTTGAAACCTTGCTTTGTGCCTGACATTATGTTAAATGTAAGATACACAGAGATCAAAGGAACCATCCAAGTCCTCAGGCAGCTCATTCCTGGTAACTCAGATTGTAATGTAAAATAAGGCTAGAGAAAATGAGCTTGTTATGCCTAGTTGTGGGAACTGAGCCCTGAGGAGCAGGGCAGAATACACCATTCTGAGCGGTGTCATTTATCTGCTTCGGCCCCCTCTGGTCCCCCGAACATTGATTGGAATACTCAGTGGGGTCCAGTTAGTCTAGATGCTCATCAACAACAAATGTGATGTCCTTTAACTTGGTACCCAATGGGATAAACAGAATATATATATATATATATATATATATATTTTTTTTTTTTTTTTTCTATGTGTCATGCGCCATCCTAACTGTTTCATTTGGATTAGCTAATTTAATAAGCACACTCCTCCTATTTGGTAGATTCCAACATTAACTCCACTTTGTAGACAAGGAGATGAATAGAGAGTGAGAGGAAATAACTTTCCCAAGGTCACGCAGGCAGTTGGCAGTCAAGGCTGATCTGCTGTAGACACCTCTGCTCTACAGCCACTGTCACCTCCAGGGGAGTTTGACCTCTACTGGGCAGGGGGAGGATCAGAAGGGCTTTGTTTGAAAATAACTGAATATGCATTTTGGAATGAGAAATATACTCTAAAATTTACTTTGTGATTGACTAAGACATGTTTATGTACAACTATAAATGGTACAGAGTGAAACTCGTGTATTCATTTCTAGGACCCATTCACTAAGAGTTTGGTAATACCCACAATGAAATTTTCTTCCTTTAGGTTCTTTTGATCCCGCTTGGTTTCCAGACTATTCTTGCCGTGTTCCAGTGTGTGTTGGATTATTGCATTCTTTTTTTTTTTTTGCCGTACGCGGGCCTCTCACCGCCGTGGCCTCTCCCGCCGCAGGGCACAGGCTCCGGACGCGCAGGCTCAGCGGCCATGGCTCACGGGCCCAGCCGCTCCACGGCATGTGGGATCCTCCCGGACCGGGGCACGAACCCATGTCCCCTGCGTCGGCAGGCGGACTCCCAACCACTGTGCCACCAGGGAAGCCCGGATTATTGCATTGTTGCTTGGGGCCCCTCATTTTTATTCTAAGTCTTTTTATCCACTTGATCTTTTAAGGTGTAGCTTCTCACTGAATTTCTAAGAAAGATTGCATACTTTAAAAGTTTTGCAGAATATGAGTTGTTACATGTACCTATAATGCTCACTTTGCCTGCTTCTCTGTTTGTAGGAGGATGTGGCTATGATGGCTTCCTTATGATCTGAAATGGCTTTTCCATGTGGTGTGTTCTTTTGGCTACAATTAAGATTTACATTCACTTTTGGTGGGAAGAGTTCTGATTGGGGCCAGAGTAATGATAAACTGCTTGTTTGTCAGGAACATGGATACTTCCTGGCTCTAACCACTTAGGGACATTCTGATTTCATCATTTCCTCTCCCTGATTATTTTGTGGGCTACACTAATAATAGAAGTTAGCTAACATGTAAGTGGTTTCTAAATGCTTTATATGTCTTAACTAATTTAATAATAAAGCTAATCCTATCAGGTAGGAAGCATTGTTTTCTACATTTAACAGAGAAGGGACTTTCACACAGGTAGTAAGCTGTCTAGGCAGACCTAGTGCTCCAAACCTCCCTGCTAAATAGTTACTGATATATTGGAGGCAAATTTAGCTTGTCCTAGGGAGGATCAGAGGGGTCTCCTTGGAAGAGTTAATAGCTGATTTCAGTATGGCACTTATTTTTCTATTCGATCTTCTTTGTGACTCTTCTAATTATTTGTAAGATACGGCAGCCCACCCAGATAATACGTATCTACTTGTTGAGCATTTATTGTGAGTGACGCCTACCTTAAGCAGTGTAAATGTATTAATACATTTAATCTTCACAACTCTTTGAGAAAGGCATTATTTTCCCTATTTCATAGTTGAAGCAATTGAAGTGCTTGTTAATTTTGTCCAAGAGCCCAAAGTTTGTAAATATCAAAAATAGGGTTTGAATCCAGAAAGTCTGGTTCCTGAGTTATATACCCACTAGTCACCACTACCATTACACTGTCAATGTCAGATTGAGTTGTCCTAATTATAGCTGAATAATGCCTAATAGCCTACCAATTCATGAAGCACACTATTTATTCTTTGACATCTTAAATGTAAGAGCTGACAAAAAAAACAGTCTTTTTTTTTTAATGTATATCTCTTTCAATTAGATTATAAGCCCCCAGAGATAAATACCATCAAGTGGACACAGATGGGGACCATTTGGACTCAGAACTAGACCTTGTCACCGTCAGGGTCTGATGGCAGGATCAGGCTCATCTTGGGTCCTTGAGGGCAAGTCCATCCTGGTAGGCGAAGCATGGTACCTAGGCCATAAAGCAAAAGCAACATAGCCCAGAGAATTCTTGTGGAGAGCAGGAGAGGTATAAGCAGACAATCAATGTTAAGGAAGACTGTTGGGAGGTAGCAAAGACTAGGGCTGAGTTTCAGGACCAGAAAGAACTCCAGGGAGATGGCAAGAGCACAGAGAGATCCTTTATCGGTGCTGGAGAAAGAAGTCAAGCCTGGGGAAACAGTAGAAGCTCAATTTTCAGAACTGGGGCACCCTGTGAGAACCAGACTGACAAATGTGAGATGAGTCCCATGGTTTTGGGCCAGATCTACTTAAATTTCTCATTCTAACTGCTGGAGCTGATCCTAAGTACTGGAGGGTGGTTTGAGTCTAAATGAGGGGAGAGGTAGATTCCAGCTTTGGAAAAATGCACTCTCCTTTATGCAAGGGAAGCCCTACCCATATCCTCTCTCAAGTAACAACCAATTATTTTTCATAAATATGGGAGTTATTTCTAGATATAGGTGCATTCTATTGGATGTACTTACTGGGTTCCTTTCTGATTGGTTCTTGAGATGGAGTGAAGACAGTATTCCTAGACAAATTGTCTGTCTTACACAGAAACAAAAATTCTGAAAGGAGAGAAGGATAATTTATATCAGTTGTGTTATCCTTTGTCAGTAGGTGGGAATTAAGCCTGCTTAGGCATGGCATAACATCAATGGTCAAGTCACTAGAGTGGATGGAGAAGAGTGATACCTATAAGCCCAAATAGAAGAGAGTCCAAAATTATTGCTATTTACCACTGGGGACCATTATGTCGCTCTCCAGCCTACAATTACCTTCTTAAATACATTTTAATACAGTGGCCAGTTTTTTTCTTTACACCTTAAGGTAGAAAGAGTTAATCCAGAATCAGGTGAACAGCTAAGGTGAACTGAGGTGGAAATAAGCTCCTCAGATAATTCACAAATTGGATTGTATTCCCAAGTAGACTAAAACTTAATTGTATTATCATCTAAGTTTGATATTTGTACAGTGTGGTGTCAGCAGATGGTGTCAGGGGTTCTGTGAACTGGATATTTTTATACAATTCTAAGAATGAATTGAACACAGAAGAGGAATAAGAAGGAACCAAAGCTTCCCTGTACCCTGGCATTATGTCATCCTTCTCCCTTGGTGCAAAATGCCAGCTAATATGAAAGCCAGGAGCTCTTTCTCTACTCTTCATCTGGTGCATAATATGCCCACTACTATTGCTGTACAGTGATTTGATAGAAGGAACAAGGAATTTGTAATCAGAGGACCTGGATATGGGTCCTAAAGCTGCCACTTATGGGGTGTGTCCCTATCAGGCAAATCACTTCATTTCCCTGAGCCTGTTTCCTTATTTTATTTTATTTTATTTTATTTTTTTGCCGTACGCGGGTCTCTCACCGTTGTGGCCTCTCCCATTGCGGAGCAGAGGCTCCAGACGCGCAGGCTCAGCGGCCATGGCTCACGGGCCCAGCCGCTCCGCGGCATGTGGGATCTTCCCGGACCGGGGCGCGAACCCGTGTCCCCTGCATCAGCAGACGGACTCTCAACCACTGTGCCACCAGGGAATCCCTGTTTCCTTATTTTTGTAATGCATTGTTCCAGACTTAACTCTTATTACTCCAGTCCATGGCCTCCAGGGTGAAGTCAAGTGAGACTGCTTGCCATTCCTAATCCTTTCATGTTCCCAGTTCCATGTCTCTCCCCAGATTGAGTTGGCTTTAGCATTTTCTCACTGCTTGTAGGTTTGGTGGTAGGACTTCTGAATCTTTGCTGTTTGCCTAGACTTGTCCAAACATACATAATCCAGAATGAAGACTTAAGTCATAATATTTCCATTTCTTTAATTAAGATGAAGTTTGCATTTCTGGGAAGGTTGAAGTATGTGAAATTTGTATTAAATTAAACTTTAAATATCAAAAAAATGCCTTGATATGGCATGCTTTCTTATCATCTGTGCTTATTAAAATCTTACCTGTACTTTAAGGTTTAGTTCAGTTATTTCCTACTTCAGATACAGGTTTAACACTTATTGAGGATGTTCTTAGTGTCAGAAGCAGTTGAGGGTGCTTTCCATCTGTTACCTAATGCAACTACCAAAATTGTGGAGTAAATGATATTCATGTATATCTGTTTATTCTATCCTGATTTTTTTTTAACATCTTTAATTGGAGTATAATTGCTTTACAATGGTGTGTTAGTTTCTGCTTTATAACAAAGTGAATCAGTTATACATAGACATATGTTCCCATATCTCTTCCCTCTTGCATCTCCCTCCCTCCCACCCTACCTATCCCACCCCTCCAGGTGGTCACAAAGCACCGAGCTTATCTCCCTGTGCTATGCGGCTGCTTCCCACTAGCTCTCTATTTTATGTTTGTTAGTGTATATATGTCCATGCCACTCTCTTACTTTGTCACAGCCTACCCTTCCCCCTTCCCATATCCTCAAGTCCATTCTCTAGTAGGTCTGTGTCTTTATTCCTGTCATACCCCTAGGTTCTTCATGACATTTTTTTTCCTTAAATTCCATATATATGTGTTAGCATACGGTATTTGTCTTTCTCTTTCTGACTTACTTCAACTGTATGACAGACTCTAGGTCAATCCACCTCATTACAAGTAGCTCAGTTTCGTTTCTTTTTATGGCTGAGTAATATTCCATTGTATATATGTGCCACATCTTCTTTATCCATTCATCTGATGATGGACATTGAGGTTGTTTCCATCTCCTGGCTATTGTAAATAGAGCTGCAATGAACATTTCAGTACATGACTCTGAATTTTGGTTTTCTCAGGGTATATGCCCAGTAGTGGGATTGCTGGGTCATATGGTAGTTCTATCTGTAGTTTTTTAAGGAACCTCCATACTGTTCTCCATAGTGGCTGTATCAATTTACATTCCCACCAAGAGTGCAAGAGGGTGCCCTTCTCTCCACACCCTCTCCAGCATTTCTTGTTTGTAGATTTTTTGATGATGGCCATTCTGACTGGTGTGAGATAATATCTCATTGTAGTTTTGATTTGAATTTCTCTAATGATTAATGGTGTTGAGCATTCTTTCAAGTGTTTGTTGGCAACCTGTATATCTTCTTTGGAGAAATGTCTATTTAGTTCTTCTGACCATTGTTGGATTGCATTGTTTGATTTTTTTGTTTTGCTTTGTTTTTTGCGGTACGCAGGCCTCTCACTGTTGTGACCTCTCCCGTTGCTGAGCACAGGCTCCGGACGTGCAGGCTCAGCGGCCATGGCTCACGGGCCCAGCCGCTCTGCGGCATGTGGGATCTTCCTGGATCGGGGCACGAACCCGTGTCCCCTGCATCGGCAGGCGGACTCTCAATCACTATGCCACCAGGGAAGCCCACGTTGTTTGTTTTTTTGATACTGAACTGCATGAAGTGCTTGTAAATTTTGGAGATTAATCCTTTGTCAGTTGCTTCATTTGCAAATATTTTCTCCCATTCTGAGGGTTGCCTTTTGGTTTTGTTTATGGATTCCTTTGCAGTGCAAAAGCATTCAAGTTTCACCAAGTACCATTTGTTTATTTTTGGTTTTATTTCCATTACTCTAGGAGGTGGATCAAAAAGGATCTTGCTGTGATTTATGTCGTAGAGTGTTCTGCCTATGTTTTCCTCTAAGAGTTTTAGAGTGTCTGGCCTCACATTTAGGTCTTTAATCCATTTTGAGGTTATTTTGTGTATGGTGTTAGGGAGTGTTCTAATTTCTTTCTTTTACATGTAGCTGTCCAGTTTTCCCAGCACCACTTATTGAAGAGGCTATCTTTTCTCCACTGTATATTCTTGCCTCCTTTATCAAAGATATGGTGACCATATGGGTGTGGGTTTATCTCTGGGCTTTCTATCCTGTTCCATTGATCTATATTTCTGTTGTTGTGTCAGTACCATACTGTCTTGATTACTGTAGCTTTGTAGTATAGTCTGAAGACAGGGACACTGATTCCTCCAGCTCTGTTTTTCTTTCTCAAGATTGCTTTGGTGTTTGGGATCTTTCGTGGTTCCATACAAATTATGAAATATTTTGTTCTAGTTCTGTGAAAAATGCCAGTGGTAATTTGATAGGGATTGCATTAAATCTCTAGATTGCTTTGGGTAGTATAGTAATTTTCACAGTGTTGATTCTTCCAATCCAAGAACATGGTATATCTCTCCATCTATTTGTATTATCTTTAATTTCTTTCATCAGTGTCTTATGATTTTCTGCATACAGGTCTTTCGTCTCCATAGGTAATTTTATCCCTAGATATTTTATTCTTTCTGTTGCAGTGGTAAATGGGAGGGCTTTCTTAATTTCACTTTCAGATTTTTCATCATGAGTATATAGGAACGCTAGAGATTTCTGTGCATTAATTTTGTATCCTGCTACTTTCCCAAAGTAATTGATTAGCTCTAGTGGTTTTCTGGTAGCATCCTTAGGAGTCTCTATGTATAGTATCATGTGAATGCAAACAGTGACTGCTTTACTTCTTCTTTTACAATTTGGATTCCTTTTATTTCTTTTTCTGCTCTGATTGCTGTGGCTAAAACTTCCAAAACTATGTTGAATAATAGTGGTGAGAGTGGGTAACCTTGTCTTGTTCCTGATCTTAGTGGAAATGCTTTCAGTTTTTCACCATTGAGGACGACGTTGGCTGTGGGTTTGTCATATATGGCCTTTATTATGTTGAGCAAAGTTCCCTCTATGCCTACTTTCTGGAGGGTTTTTATCATAAATGGGTGTTGAATTTTGTCAAAAGCTTTTTCTGCACCTATTGAGATGACCATCTGGTTTTTCTCCTTCAATTTGTGAATATGGTGTATCACATTGATTGATTTGCGTATATTGAAGAATCCTTGCATTCCTGGGATAAACCCCACTTGATCATGGTGTATGATCCTTTTAATGTGCTGTTGGATTCTGTTTGCTAGTATTTTGTTGAGGATTTTTGCATCTATGTTCATCAGTGATATTGGCCTGTAGTTTTCTTTCTTTGTTACATCTTTGTCTGGTTTTAGTATCAGGGTGATGGTGGCATCATAAAATGAGTTTGGGAGTTTTCCACCCTCTGCTATATTTTGGAAGAGTTTGAGAAGGATAGGTGTTAGCTCTTCTCTAAATGTTTGATAGAATTCGCCTGTGAAGCTATCTCGTCCTGGGCTTTTGTTTGTTGGAAGATTTTTAATCATGGTTTAAATTTCTGTGCTTGTGATTGGTCTGTTCATATTTTCTATTTCTTCCTGATTCAGTCTTGGAAGGTTGTGCTTTTCTAAGAATATGTCCATTTCTTCCAGGTTGTACATTTTATTGAGTTGCTTCCAGTAATTTCTCATGATCTTTTGTATTTCTGCAGTGTCAGTTGTTACTTCTCCTTTTTCATTTCTAATTCTATTGATTTGAGTCTTCTCCCTTTTTTTCTTGTTGAGTCTGGCTAATGGTTTATCAGTTTTGTTTATCTTCTCAAAGAACCAGCTTTTAATTTTGTTGATCTTTGCTATTTTTTCCTTCATTTCTTTTTCATCTATTTCTGATCTTTATGATTTCTTTTCTTCTGCTAACTTTGAGGTTTTTTTGTTCTTTCTCTAATTGCTTTAGGTGTAGGGTTAGGTTGTTTATTTGAGTTGTTTCTTGTGTCTTAAGGATGGATTGTATTGCTATAAACTTTCCTCTTAGAACTGCTTTTGCTGCATCCTATAGGTTTTGGGTCATTGTGGTATCATTGTCATTTGTTTGTACGTATTTTTTGTTTTCCTCTTCGATTTCTTCAGTGATCTCTTGGTTATTAAGTAGTGTACTATTTAGCCTCCATGTGTTTGTATTTTTTACAGATCTTTTCCTTTAATTGATATCTAGTCACATAGCGATGTGGTCAGAAAAGATACTTGATATGATTTCAATTTTCTTCAATTTACCAAGGCTTGATTTGTGACCCAAGATATAATCTATCCTGGAGAATGTTCCTTGAGCACTTGAGAAAAATGTGTATTCTGTTGTTTGTGGATGGAATGTCGTATAAATATCAATTAAGTCCATCTTGCTTAATGTATCATTTAAAGCTTGTGTTTCCTTATTTATTTTCATTTTGGATGATCTGTCCATTGGTGAAAGTGGGGTGCTAAAGTCCCCTACTATGATTGTGTTCCTGTTGATTTCCCGTTTTATGGCTGTTAGTATTTGCCTTATGTATTGAGGTGCTCCTATGTTGGGTGCGTAAATATTTACAATTGTTATATCTTCTTCTTGGATCGATCCCTTGGTCATTATGTAGTGTCCTTCTTTGTCTCTTCTAATAGTCTTTATTTTAAACTCTATTTTGTGTGATATGAGAATTGTTACTCCAGCTTTGTTTTGATTTCCATTTGCATGGAATATGTTTTTCCATCCCCTCACTTTCAGTCTGTATGTGTCCCTAGGTCTGAAGTGGGTCTCTTGTAGACAGCATATATATGGGTCTTGTTTTTCTATCCATTCAACCAGTCTATGTCTTTTGGCTGGAGTATTTAATCCATTCACATTTCAGGTAATTATCGATATGTATGTTCCTATTACCATTTTCTTAATTGTTTTGGGTTTGTTATTATAGGTCTTTTCCTTCTCTTGTGTTTCCTGCCTAGAGAAGTTCCTTTAGCATTTGTTGTAAAGATGGATTGGTGGTGCTGAACTCTCTCAGCTTTTGCTTGTCTGTAAAGGTTTTAATTTCTCCATCAAATCTGAATGAGTTCCTTGCTGGTTAGAGTAATCTTGGTTGTAGTTTTTCCTCCTTCATCACTTTAAATATGTCCTACCAGTCCCACCTGGCTTGCAGAGTTTCTGTTGAAAGATCAGCTGTTAACCTTATAGGGATTCCCTTGTGTGTTATTTGTTGTTTTTCCCTTGCTGCTTTTAATATTTTTTCTTTGTATTTAATTTTTGACAGTTTGATTAATATGTGTCTTGGCATGTTTCTCCTTGGGTTTATCCTGTATGGGACTCTCTGTGCTTCCTGGACTTGATTAACTACTTCCTTTCCCACATTAGGGAAGTTTTTAACTATAATCTCTTCAAATATTTTCTCAGTCCCTTTCTTTTTCTCTTCTTCTTCTGGGACCCCTATAATTCGAATGTTGGTGCATTTAATGGTGTCCCAGAGGTCTCTGAGACTGTCCTCAGTTCTTTTCATTCTTTTTCCTTTACTGTGCTCTGCAGTAGTTATTTCCACTATTTTATCTTCCAGTCAGTTATCCATTCTTCTGCCTCAGTTATTATGCTATTGATCCCTTCTACAGAATTTTATATTTCATTCATCATGTCATCATCATTGTTTGTTTGCTCTTTAGTTCTTCTAGGTCCTTGTTAAACTTTTCTTGTATTTTCTCTGTTCTGTTTCCAAGATTTTGGATCATCTTTACTATCATTATTCTGAATTCTTTTTCAGGTAGACTGCCTATTTCCTCTTCATTTGTTTGGTCTGGTGGGGTTTTGCCTTGCTCTTTCATCTGCAGTGTGTTTTTCTGTCTTCTCATTTTGCTTAACTTACTATGTTTGGGGTTTGCATTTCGCAGGCTGCAGGTTCGTAGTTCCTGTTGTATTTGGTGTCTGTCCCCAGTGGCTAAGGATGGTTTAATGTGTTGTGTAGGCTTCCTGGTGGAGGGGACTAGTGCCTGTGTTCTGGTAGATGAGGCTGGATCTTGTCTTTGTGGTGGGCAGGTCCAGGTCTGGTGGTGTGTTTTGGGGTGTCTGTGGACTTATTATGATTTTACGCAGCCTCCCTACTAATGGATGGGGTTGTGTTCCTGTCTGGCTAGTTGTTTGGTATACGGTGTCCAGCACTGTAGCTTGCTGGTCATTGAGTGAAGCTGGGTCTTGGTGTTGAGATGGAGATCTCTTGGAGATTTTCGCCATTTGGTATTACGTGGAGCTGGGAGGTCTCTTGCGGACCAGTGTCCTGACGTTGGCTCTCCCACCCCAGAGGCACAGCCCTGATGCCTGGCTGGAGCACCAAGAGCCTTTCATCCACATGGCTCAAAATAAAAGGGAGAAAAAATAAAAAGAAAGAGGAGAGAAGAGATAATAAAATAAAGTTATTAAAGTAAAAAATAATTATTAAGAGAAAAAATTTAAAAAGTAAAACAAAAACAAACAAACAAAAAAATACCAGACAGAAGCTTAGGACAAATGGTAAAAGCAAAGCCGTACAGACAAAATCACACAGAGAAGCATACCCATACACAGTCACAAAAAGAGAAAAAGGGAAAAACAATATATATATCTTTGCTCCCAAAGTCCACCTCCTCAATTTGGGATGATTCGTTGTCTATTCAGGTATTCCACAGATGCAAGGTACATCACGTTGATTGTGGAGATTTAATCCGCTGCTCCTGAGACTGCTGGGAGAGATTTCCTTCTCTTCTTTGTCCGCACAGCTCCCAGGGTTCAGCTTTGGATGTGGACCCGCCTGTGCGTGTAGGTCGCCTGAGGGCCTCTGTTCTTCGCTCAGACAGGACGGGGTTAAAGGAGCAGCTGATTCGGGGGCTCGGGCTCACTCAGGCTGGGGGGAGGGAATGGTATGGATGTGGGGCGAGCCTGCGGCAGCAGAGGCTGGCACGAAGTTGCACCAGCCTGAGGCGCGCCGTGCGTTCTCACGGGGAAGTTGTCCCTGGGTCCCGGGACCCTGGCAGTGGCGGGCTGCACAGGCTCCCCGGAAAGGAAGTGTGGATAGTGACCTGTGCTCGCACACTGGCTTCTTGGTGGCTGCAGCCGCAGCCTTAGCGTCTCATGCCTGTCTCTGGTGTCTGCGCTTTTAGCCACGGCTCACACCCGTCTCTCGAGCTCCTTTAAGCAGCGCTCTTAATCCTCTCTCCTCGCGCACCAGGAAACAAAGAGGGCAGAAAAAGTCTCTTGCCTCTTTGGCAGGTCTAGACTTTTTCCCGAACTCCCTCCCGGCTAGCCGTGGTGCACTAACCCTCTTCAGGCTGTGATCACGCAGCCAACCCCAGTCCACTTCCTGGGATCCGACCGAAGACCAAGCCTCAGCTCCCAGCCCCCGCTCGCTCCAGAAGGTGAGCATACAAGCCTCTGGGGCTGGTGAGTGCTGGTCACACTGATCCTCTGTGCGGGAATCTCTCCGCTTTGCCCTCCGCACCCCTGTGGCTGCGCTCTCTTCTGTGGCTCCAAAGCTTCCCCTTCCCAGTCACCCCCACCCCCGTCTCCACCCACGAAGGGGCTTCCTAGTGTGTGGAAACCCTTCCTCCTTCACAGCTCCTTCCCACTGGTGCAGGTCCTGTCCCTATTCTTTTGCCTCTGTTTATTCTTTTTTCTTTTGCCCTACCGAGGTACGTGGGGACTTTCTTGCCTTTTGGGAGGTCTGAGGTCTTCTGCCAGCATTCAGTAGGTGTTCTGTAGGAGTTGTTCCATGTGTAGATGTATTTCTGATGTATCTGTGGGGAGGAAGGTGATCTCTGTGTCTTACTCCTCCGCCATCTTGAAGCTCCTCTCTGTCCTGTTTATTTTTTAAAAAGGGTTTGAGAAAGCCAGAAAGTTGGTAATGTTTTAGTTTTTATTTTATAGATAGGAAAACTGGGTTGAAATCATTTGCTTTAGTTCATGTAACTGGATTTGGGTGAAGACATGATTAGACTGTAACTAAGAATTTTGGTTACTAGTCTGGTGTTTTGTCCTTTTTGTCAGCATTTCATGAAGGTACTTTGACAGGTGTGTTTGTTGAGGTTTAGAGATACAGACCAATCTTTTATTTAATATTCCATGCATTATTCTCCTACTTACATGATCTTACAAATCTTACGTCTATTCCTCTATTATGAGTCCCTTTATGGAAGGAAGGAACTCGGGCTTGCTGATTTTGGTATCGCTTACAATGCCCACCAGAACGCCTTGCATAAAATAATCACTCAATAATAACTGTTTTGGATATTTCCCCAAGCCACACTTTGAGTAAACAGCTGCATTTGCCTTAAGTTTGCCTGATTGCAAATGTTGTCTCTGCTGTTTAATAATTACTACATACCAATGACGTGTGTATAGTAAACAGTACTTTGACTGTGATTTCAGGCTAAGTGTCTTTCTGAATTTAATTAAGTATGCCATTATATTCCTTTTTTATGGAAATTAATAGAAAACAAGGAATCCATTATCAAAAACTTATATAATCCTTTTATTAGCTGAAAGATGAATTATTTTGTTTCTTGTATTATTGTCAAAACTTAAATTAAGAATTTACAACTTTAATCAAACTGTAGGCTCCATGTGTGCAGGGATCCTGCCTGTCATTTTCACAGCTATATTATAGCCAGTATTTAGAATAACAGGAGATGTTTAATAATATTTGTTGCATGATTGGTGAGGCTGTGGTTTCACTGAATGATGCACCTTTGACTCTTTAGATAATATGATTTTTAGGGTTAAAACTTGTAAGGCACTTTCATATAGGTTAGCTCATTTGATTTTCACAGCAACCCTGTGAGGTAGTTAAGGCAAGTATTATACCTTCGTTTTACCAGAAAATCAACTGAGGCTCAAAGAGATGAAATGACTCCAGAAATCACCTCCCTAAGCAGTAGCAGGTGACCAAGACTTTAATCCAAGTGTTCTTACTCCAAATCGTGTGTTCATTCTGC
This sequence comes from Phocoena phocoena, assembly GCF_963924675.1. NCBI lineage: Eukaryota > Metazoa > Chordata > Mammalia > Artiodactyla > Phocoenidae > Phocoena > Phocoena phocoena. Next base: position 54,185,339 of record NC_089229.1, read on the forward strand.
CTTTTCATGTAGTCAGTAGAGGATTTAAACACAGAATAGAATGTTGGCCAAGGCATTCATGTTAGATACTTTTTAAAGGTGATTTCTGGAAAGTTATGTGTAATCAATTGAAGTGACTTGGGTTATGTGAAAGATGGCGCCATCAAGGAAATCATGTTCCTGAGTGTGGTGAAAGAATTAATTTGAAGCAGTTCTAAATTGTCCTTTGAGCCTTATACTAGGAGAAAACGAAGTACAAACGTTTTATTCTCCATTTACTTCCTTTGCCTCTGTTTTCCAGCTTGTCTGAACCATGAGCTATTTAAGACTTCAGATTTTTACCAAAGTCTTCTGAATATCCTTTTGTACTCTGTAGTTTTTTTCCCTCCCAGCTGAAAAGAACCAGCTGACTTATTTTGGTATTTTTATACCTTCTGCTTTATTGTTTTCCTCCAGTGTTTTCTACCCGACGCCAAAGTGCAGATGCTGTGATTGCTTCTTCTAGCTCAAGACATCTGCTTTTCAGCGGGTCCTTTTCTTTCTTTCATCCTCAATTATAATCTTTATGTGCACTGCTAATGTATCGAGTCGGATCCTGTCCTTCGCAAGAACGAGTACTCTGTTTTTAGCCTCTGGATTCTCCCATGGAAGGCACACTCAGTTTTATGTTGCATTTATGTTCTAAACATCTTTAAATCTATGGATTTTAAAATACTCCTAGAAGTACAGTTCCTTGATATAAAAGCGTGCATTTGAAGGCCATAAGTCTAGGCATAGTTTTCAGTGGGGTTAAATAAGAAGCACGGGGAAAATAGCCAACTTGTATAAGGTCATTTTTGTCTTTATATGCTCTCTCCCTACTTGTTTTTTCTGATTCAAATCAAACAGAGTTTATATAGCCTATGAATAGAAAGTGCTGTCTGTTCTAAAACCTACCAAGAAAAATGATGGCTTAGATCAGAGGCCACACACTGGCTGCCCACAGGCAGTATTTGGCATGCAGAGTGTTCTTTAAAATTGAATCAATTGAGAACATTTAAAAATTGAGAGATTTCAGATATGATTCTGGATTTCTGGTTCTTAATGCAAAATGGGAGGTATGGCAGAACAAAACTCACATTTCCGTGTACATTTCTTTCTCTCTCCTTTTCTCTCTCTCTCTCTCTCTCTCTCTCTCCCTCTCCCTTCCTTCCTCTTTCCCTCTAGTATTAAAACAATAAATAGTTAAATTTAGTTCCAGACATATATGATTTGCATCTTTTTGAGCATTTAAAAGAAAACATGGTTAAGGTATCTTTTTTTGTTTTGTTTTGTTTTTTTGGTATAAATCCTCCACCCACCCCAAATGTAGTAGGAATTTTTTTGAAGTACATATTCTATTTGAAAATATGGAAAATAGGATAGTAGCATCATTGTTTTCATTACCAAACTTTTACTGGAAAGAATTTTGGACCTGGAGCTAGAAGAGCTGGTTTTGAGTTCTGGCTCTGCCACTTAGTAACTTTGAACAAATCACTTAATTTCTGAGCCTGTGTCCTCATCTATGCAAGGGGGATGATTATATCTGCCAGCCTCATGGTCATGCGTATCAAATGTGAACATGGATGTGAAAATTCTTAGTACACCACATGGCACTCTGCAAGGTAAGACACTTTGTGGGGGAAGCAGAGCTATAGCATATGGTTTCTCAAGGAGCTTAGGATATGGTTACAGACTTACATATAAGATAAATAACAGTTGAAAGTATCCTACTGCCTACAAGAGATGGAGGCATTAAATATTATCAGACATAAGGAAAAGTACAAGACCTTGCAGTATAACCAAACTCAAAATTAATAGGACATATATAGTATTTCTTCCATTTGTTAATTCATTTAGTCTACAAAAATTTATTCTGCATCTACTCTGTGACAAGAAGAATTGCAAGTGCTGGGGATAAAGTAGTGAAATAGAAAGCCTAGTACCTGCTTTTATGGAATCTGTGTTTTAGTAGGGGGAGAAAGGGATAATACACAAGTAAACACATAGATCATCATTATAATTTCAAATACTGTTAAGTGCCATGAAGAAAATAAATGTAGGTTATATGATAGGGCTGATGAACAGAGCTATTCCATTTATGACTCTTGCCATATTACCATTTATTCTTTATTTTTATTGTGATAAAATAAACATAACATCATAAAATTTACCATTTTAACCATTTAAAGTGTACAGTTCAGTGGAATTAAGTACATTCACAGTGTAGTATAACCATGACCACTATCCATTTCCAGAACTTTTTCATCATCTGAAACAGAAATTCTATACCTATTAAACAAAGCTCCTCATTTCTCCCTGCCCACAGCTCCTGGTAATCTCTATTCTACTTTCTGTCTTTTATGAATTTGCCTCTTCTAGATACGTCATATAAGTAGAACAATATAATAATTATACTTCTGGGTCTGGCTTATTCCACTTAGCATGTTTTCAAGATTCATCCATGTTGTAGCATGTATCATAATTTCATTCCTTTCTAAAGCTGCATAATGTTCAACCAAATATATATAGCATGATTTTATCCTTTCAAAATGTTACCTATTTTAACATGATTTTGTAATAAGTCTAATCTGTAAAATACTTTACAAAGTAATTGTACATGGTGGGAAGAGTGTTAACTCAGGGATTATTGGTTAAATTTTTGTAAAATTGTAGTGGTATCTGGCACAGTTGTTTTGTATCGTATTCTATGTAATATGTCTTGTATTATTATTCCCAACAAAGAAGTAAGAGGATATAAACTGGGAGGAAATAAGGTCAGTAGGTTTTCAACAAATATGAAATGACAGTGGCTGCAGTTTGGACCAATCCTACCTTCTCCCCTGCTCCTCCCCCCCTCCCCACCAATGTAGGACTTTCCTCTACTCAGGGTGTTTTGGGAGCATTTTTCTAAAATAGATTCAGGTAATAGCCTTCTACCACTACCTTGGGATATAATTTCACAATCTAATAAATCTAATCATTGGGAAAATTTCTCAAGATTGCACGTTTAGATGCTTGACTGCTGCTTTGCAGTGTGATTTGCGTACTGCTGAAACATCCCTGCTGTACAACTGAGGAAACCAAGTTCATCGTAAGGAAAATATTAGGGATGGGAATAAACAACTGGTGGCAAAGAGAAGATAGAACTATTGTATATTATGTGATTTTATTCAGAAAAGGAAGTTCCACATATTGGAAAGGGTAAAAAAGTAAGATTTAAAAAGGAGCTGAAATCGTGTTTCTTCCTGAAAAGGAAGAAGGCAGAAAGCAATATTATATATATATATATATATTACACAGCTTACTGCAGACTGAGGTTTAAAGCACATAGTGGTTGCTGCTTTGATTCTTAATCAGCTGACTTCTCAATTGCTTAAGCTATTAACTGAAAGGTAAGTACAGTACTTTGCGATATTAAAATCTGATGGTGTGCCACTCTTCTCTCAAAAGGAACTCATTAAGATTTATGAAGTTACGCACAAATATTGAACACATACAGGGAGTGTGTACAATGAAGTAATAAAAATGCGTATGTCTCAGAACCGCAGTCCCTTTCATTGTGCGTTGTGACATTGCTGTGCTTGGAGTTTAATGCTGGTACACATGGATGTCCAAACATTTTGCTCAAACTATTACTCTTAGAGCAGAGTGTGGACTCTGGTGAACTGGATTAAATGCCTCTTTTTGGACCGCTTTCCACTGGTTTCTTTTGAGGCTATAGAATGCCATGCCTTCCAACACATAGCTGTCAATGGCTTTTTGAGGTTTGATTGCTTTTACACTTTTTGAAGATAAGGTTGAGGTGCATTAGTGTTGGTGCCTTTGGGAGATGGTTATATGAGGAGAGGCCTTCACAAATACAACTTTAACCTTTTAGTTCACTTACTGCTGAGAAGGTTCTGTGTTGAAGGGAGGGACTGCAGTGGTTCATTGGTAAAGGCGTGTTTCTCTTCTGAATGTATGCTGTTAGTAGCCAGTGTTTGATGACCTATGGACCACATTGGATGCCTGAATTCACAGAGAGAAGAATCCCTCATACCTGTAGGTGCAGCCACAGTGAGAATGTGTCCTTCTTGAGCTACAAAAGTTATCCTAACAAAGAACCCTTGCAGGTGAATTTTGTTCATCATTGCCACTCATTCTTTTGCTTCTTTGTTAGCATGAAGGAGAAGTTGCTGGGGTGCAGTGAATTTCCTCTGTGGCCTCATTTCCCAAGAGAACAAGCACAACTAGAGCAAAAGGAATAAAAGTACTTGGCTAGTCCTGATGGTAATTGTGTGGACAAATATTTAGAACTGGTTTAATGACTCCAAATTATTTCATTTTTCTTTTTTTATATCTTTATTGGAGTATAATTGCTTTACAATGGTGTGTTAGTTTCTGCTTTATGACAAAGTGAATCAGTTATACATAGACATACGTTCCCATATCTCTTTCCTCTTGCATCTCCTTCCCTCCCACCCTCCCGATCCCACCAATCTAGGTGGTCACAAAGCACCGAGCTGATCTCCCTGTGCTATGCGGCTGCTTCCCACTAGCTATCTATTTTACATTTGTTAGTGTATATATGTCCATGCCACTCTCTCACTTTGTCACAGCTTACCCTTCCCCCTCCCCATATCCTCAAGTCCATTCTCTAGTACATCTGCGTCTTTATTCCTGTCTTACCCCTAGGTTCCTCATGACATTTTTTTCCTTAAATTTCATATATATATGTGTTAGCATACGGTATTTGTCTTTCTCTTTCTGACTTACCTCACTCTGTATGACAGACTCTAGATCCATCCACCTCATAACAAATAGCTCAATTTCGTTTCTTTCTATGGCTGAGTAATATTCCATTGTATATATGTGCAACATCTTTAACCGTTCATCTGATGATGGACACTTAGGTTATTTCCACCTCCTGGCTATTGTAAATAGAGCTGCAATGAACATTTTGGTATATGAGTGTTTTTGAATTATGGTTTTCTCAGGGTATATGCCCAGTAGTGGGATTGCTGGGTCATATGGTAGTTATATTTGTAGTTTTATAAGAAACCTCCATACTGTTCTCCATAGTGGCTGTACGAATTCATATTCCCACCAGCAGTGCAAGAGTGTTCCCTTTTCTCCACACCCTCTCCAGCGTTTATGGTTTCTAGATTTTTTGTTGATGGCCATTCTGACCGGTGTGAGATGATATCTCATTGTAGTTTTGATTTGCATTTCTCTAATGATTAATGATTTTCAGCATTCTTTCATGTATTTGTTGGCAGTCTGTATATCTTCTTTGGAGAAATGTCTATTTAAGTCTTCTGCCCATTTTTGGATTCGGTTGTTTGTTTTTTTGGTATTGATCTGCATGAGCTGCTTGTGAATTTTGGAGATTAATCCTTTGTCAGTTGCTTCATTTGCAAATATTTTCTCCCATTCTGACGGTTGTCTTTTGGTCTTCTTTATGGCTTCCTTTGCTGTGCAAAAGCTTTTAAGTTTCATTAGGTCCCATTTGTTTATTTTTATTTCCATTTCTCTAGGAGGTGGGTCAAAAAGGATCTTGCTGTGATTTATGTCAAAGAGTGTTCTACCTATGTTTTCCTCTAAGAGTTTGATAGTTTCTGGCCTTACATTTAGGTCTATAAACCATTTTGAGCTTATTTTTGTATATGGTGTTAGGGAGTGATCTAATCTCATACTTTTACATGTAGCTGTCCAGTTTTCCCAGCACCATTTATTGAACAGGCTGTCCTTACTCCACTGTACATTCCTGACTCCATTATCAAAGATAAGGTGTCCATATGTGCGTGGGTTTATCTCTGGGCTTTCTATCCTGTTCCATTGATCTATATTTCTGTTTTTGTGCCAGTACCATACTGTCTTGATTACTGTAGCTTTGTAGTATAGTCTGAAGTCAGGGAGCCTGATTCCTCCAGCTCCCTTTTTCATTCTCAAGATTGCTTTGGCTATTCGGAGTCTTTTGTGTTTCCATACAAATTGTGAAATTTTTGCTTCTAGTTCTGTGAAAAATGCCAGTAGTAGTTTGATGGGGATTGCATTGAATCTGTAGATTGCTTTGGGTAGTATAGTCATTTTCACAATGTTGATTCTTCCAATCCAAGAACATGGTATATCTCTCCATCTATTTGTATCATCTTTAATTTCTTTCATCAGTGTCTTATAGTTTTCTGCATACAGGCCTTTTGTTTCCTTAGGTAGGTTTATTCCTAGATATTTTAGTCTTTTTGTTGCAATGGTAGATGGGAGTGTTTTCTTGATTTCACTTTCAGATTTTTCATCATTAGTGTATAGGAATACCAGAGATTTCTGTGCGTTAATTTTGTATCCTGCTACTTTACCAAATTCATTAATTAGCTCTAGTAGTTTTCTGGTAGCATCTTTAGGATTCTCTACGTATAGTATCATGTCGTCTTCAAAGAGTGACAGCTTTACTTCTTTTCCGATTTGGATTCCTTTTATTTCCTTTTCTTCTCTGATTGCTGTGGCTAAAACTTCCAAAACTATGTTGAATAAGAGTGGTGAGAGTGGGCAACCTTGTCTTGTTCCTGATCTTAGTGGAAATGCTTTCAGTTTTTAACCATTGAGGACGACGTTGGCTGTGGGTTTGTCATATATGGCCTTTATTATGTTGAGGAAAGTTCCCTCTGTGCCTACGTTCTGCAGGGTTTTTATCATAAATGGGTGTTGAATTTTGTCGAAAGCTTTCTGTGCATCTATTGAGATTACCATATGGTTTTTCTCCTTCAATTTGTTAATATGGTGTATCACATTGATTGATTTGCATATATTGAAGAATCCTTGTGTTCCAGGAATAAACCCCACTGGATCATGGTTTATGATCCTTTTAATGTGCTGTTGGATTCTGTTTGCTAGTATTTTGTTGAGGATTTTTGCGTCTATGTTCATCAGTGATATTGGCCTGTAGTTTTCTTTCTTTGTGACACCCTTGTCTGGTTTTGGTATCAGGGTGATGGTGGCCTCGTAGAATGAGTTTGAGAGTGTTCCTCCCTCTGCTATATTTTGGAAGAGTTTGAGAAGGATAGGTGTTAGCTCTTCTCTAAATGTTTGAAAGAATTCACCTGTGAAGCCATCTGGTCCTGGGCTTTTGTTTGTTGGAAGATTTTTAATCACAATTTCAATTTCAGTGGTTGTGATTGGTCTGTTCATATTTTCTATTTCATCCTGGTTCAGTCTTGGCAGGTTGTGCATTTCGAAGAATTTGTCCATTTCTTCCAGGTTGTCCATTTTATTGGCATAGAGTTGCTTGTAGTAATCTCTCATGATCTTTTGTATTTCTGCAGTGTCAGTTGTTACTTCTCCTTTTCATTGCTATTTCTATTGATTTGACTCTTCTCCCTTTTTTTCTTGATGAGTCTGGCTAATGGTTTATCAATTTTGTTTATCTTCTCAAAGAACCAGCTTTTAGTTTTATTGATCTTTGCTATCATTTCTTTTTCATTTATTTCTGCTCGGATCTTTATGATTTCTTTCCTTTGCTAACTTTGGGGTTTTTTTGTTCTTTTTTCTCTAATTTTTTTAGGTGCAAGGTTAGGTTGTTTATTCGAGATGTCTCCTGTTTCTTAAGGTAGGACTGTATTGCTATAAACTTCCCTCTTAGACCTGCGTTTGCTGCATCTCATAGGTTTTGGGTCATCGTGTCTCCATTTTCATTTGTTTCTAGGTATTTTTTGATTTCCTCTTTGATTTCTTCAGTGATCCCTTCGTTATTAAGTAATGTATTGTTTAGCCTCCATGTGTTTGTATTTTTTACAGATCTTTTCCTGTAATTGATATCTAGTCTCATAGCGTTGTGGTTGGAAAACATACTTGATACAATTTCAATTTTCTGAAATTTACCAAGGCTTGATTTGTGACCCAAGATATAATCTATCCTGGAGAATGTTCCATGAGCACTTGAGAAAAATGTGTATTCTGTTATTTTTGGATGGAATGTCCTTAAATATCAATTAAGTCCATGTTGCTTAATGTATCATTTAAAGCTTGTGTTTCCTTATTTATTTTCATTTTGGATGATCTGTCCATTGGTGAAAGTGGGATTTTAAAGTCCTCTACTATGATTGTGTTCCTGTTGATTTCCCGTTTTATGGCTGTTAGTATTTGCCTTATGTATTGAGGTGCTCCTATGTTGGGTGAATAAATATTTACAATTGTTATATCTTCTTCTTGGATTGATCCCTTGATCCTTATGTAGTGTCCTTCTTTGTCTCTTCTAATAGTCTTTATTTTAAAGTCTATTTTGTCTGATATGAGAATTGCAACTCCAGATTTCTTTTGATTTCCATTTGCATGGAATATCTTTTTCCGTCCCCTCACTTTCAGTCTGTATGTGTCCCTAGGTCTGAAGTGGGTCTCATGTAGACAGCATATATATGGGTCTTGTTTTTGTATCTATTCAGCCAATCTGTGTCTTTTGGTGGGAGCATTCAATCCATTTACATTTCAGGTAATTATCGATATGTATGTCCCTATTACCATTTTCTTAATTGTTTTGGGTTTGTTATTGTCGGTCTTTCTTTCTCTTGTGTTTCTTGCCTAGAGAAGATCCTTTAACATTTGTTGTAAAGCTGGTTTGGTGGTGCTGAAATCTCTCAGCTTTTGCTTGTCTGTAAAGGTTTTAATTTTCCATCAAATCTGTATGAGATCCTTGCTGGGTAGAGTAATCTTGGTTGTAGGTTTTTCACCTTCATCACTTTATATATGTCTTGCCACTCCCTTCTGGCTTGCAGAGTTTCTGCTGAAAAATCAGCTTTATCCCCTTATGGGGATTCCCTTGTGTGTTATTTGTTGTTTTTCCCTTGCTGCTTTTAATATTTTTTCTTTGTATTTAATTTTTGACAGTTTGATTAATATGTTTCTTGGTGTATTTCTCCTTGGATTTATCCTGTATGGGACTCTCTGTGCTTCCTGGACTTGATTAACTATTTCCTTTCCCATATTAGGAAAGTTTTCAACTATAATCTGTTCAAATATTTTCTCAGTCCCTTTCTTTTTCTCTTCTTCTTCTGGAACCCCGATAACTCAAATGTTGGCGCGTTTAATGTTGTCCCAGAGGTCTCTGAGACTGTCCTCAATTCTTTTCATTCTTTTTTCTTTATTCTGCTCTGCAGTTTTATTTGCACTATTTTATCTTCCAGGTCACTTATCCGTTCTTATTCCTCAGTTATCCTGCTATTGATCCCTTCTAGAGTGTTTTTCATTTCATTTATTGTGTTGTTCATCATTGCTTCTTTCATCTTTACTTCCTCTAGCTCCTTTTTAAATGTTTCTTGCATTTTCTCTATTCTATTTCCAAGATTTTGGATCATCTTTACTATCATTATTCTGAATTCTTTTTCAGGTAGATTGCCTATTTCCTCTTCATTTGTTAGGTCTGGTGGGTTTTTATCTTGCTCTTTCATCTGCGGTGTGTTTTTCTGTCTTCTCATTTTGCTTATCTTACTGTGTTTGGGGTCTCCTTTTTGCAGGCTGCAGTTTGTAGTTCCCGTTGTTTTTGGTGTCTGTCCCCAGTGGCTAAGGTTGTTTCAGTGGGTTGTGTAGGCTTCCTGGTGGAGTGGACTAGTTCCTGTGTTCTGGTGGATGAGGCTAGATCTTGTCTGTGTGGTGGGCAGGTCCACATCTTGTCGTATGTTTTGGGGTGTCTGTGGACTTATTATGATTTTAGGCAACCTCTCTGCTAATGGATGGGGTTGTGTTCCTGTCTTGCTAGTGGTTTGGCATAGGGTGTCCAGCACTGTAGCTTGCTGGTCGTTGAGTGAAGCTGGGTATTGGTGTTGAGATGGAGATGTCTGGGAGATTTTCACCGTTTGATATTACATGGAGCTGGGAGGTCTCTTGTGGACCAGTGTCCTGACGTTGGCTCTCCCACCTCAGAGGCACAGCACTGACTCTTGCCTGTAGCACCAAGAGCCTTTCATCCACACGGCTCAGAGTAAAAGGGAGGAAAAGTAGAAAGAAAGAAAGAGGATAAAAGAAAATAAAGTAAGGTAAAATAAAATAAAGTTATTAAAATGAAAAAATAATTATTAAGACAAAATTTTTTTTAAAAGTTAAAAAATGGACGGATAGAACCGTAGGACAAATGGTGAAAGCAAAGCTATAGAGACAAAATCTCACAAAGAAGCATACACATACACACTCACAAAAAGAGGAAAAGGGGAAAAAATCATAAATCTTCCTCTCAAAGTCCACCTCCTCAATTTGGGATGATTCGTTGTCTATTCAGGTATTCCACAGATTCAGGGTACATCAAGTTGATTATGGAGATTTAATCCGCTGCTCCTGAGGCTGCTGGGAGAGATTTCCCTTTCTCTTCTTTATTCTCACAGCTCCCGGAACTCCGCTTTGGATTTGGCCCCGCCTCTGCATGTAGGTTGCCAGAGGGCGTCTGTTCTTCGCTCAGACAGGACGGGGTTAAAGGAGCCACTGATTCGGGGGTTCTGGCTCACTCAGGCCAGGGGGAGGGAGGGGTACGGAGTGCGAGGTGAGCCTGCAGCGGCAGAGGCCGGTGTGACGTTGCACCAGCCTGAGGTGCGCCATGCATTCTCCCGGGGAAGTTGTCCCTGGATCCCGGGACCCTGGCAGTGGCGGGCTGCACAGGCTCCCCACAAGGGAGGTGTGGAGAGTGACCTGTGCTTGTACTCGGGCTTCTTGGTGGCGGCAGCAGCAGCCTTAGCTTCTCATTCCCGTTTCTGGGGTCCGCGCTGTTAGCCGTGGCTCGCACCTGTCTCTGGAGCTCCTTTAAGCAGCGCTCTTAATCCCCTTTCCTCGCACATCAGGAAGCAAAGAAGGAAGAAAAAGTCTCTTGCCTCTTCAGCAGGTCCAGACTTTTCCCCGGACTCCCTCCTGACTAGTCGTGGTGCACTAACCCCTTCAGGCTGTGTTCACGCTGCCAGTCCTCTCCCTATGCTCTGACCGAAGCCCAAGCCTCAGCTCCCAGCCCCGCCCACCCCGGTGGGTGAGCACACAAGCCTCTTGGGCTGGTGAGTGCCGGTCGGCATTGATCCTCTGTGCGGGAATCTCCCCGCTTTGCCCCCTGCAACCCTGTTGCTGCGCTCTCCTCCACGGCTCCAAAGCTCCCCACCTCCGCCACTCGCAGTCTCCCCCAGTGAAGGGTCTTCTAGTGTGTGGAAACCTTTCCTCCTTCATGGCTCCCTCCCACTGGTGCAGGTCCCATCCCTATTCTTTTGTCTCTGTTTATTCTTTTTTCTTTTGCCCTACCGAGGTATGTGGGGAGTTTCTTGCCTTTTGGAGGTCTGAGGTCTTCTGCCAGCATTCAATAGGTGTCCTGTAGGAGTTTTTCCACATGTGGATGTATTTCTGATGTATCTGTGGGGAGGAAGGTTATCTCCGCATCTTACTCTTCCACCATCTCAATAAATCTCCTCCAAATTATTTCCTTTAATAATCATAAAAGTTTTACTTAAAAAGGAAAGAAAGTATTTTGTTATGAAACTTGTATGTAGAATTTAGATGTTAAATGCAGAGCTGGTTATGTTTTTGCCATGCATAATCGCAACACTAAATGTTAGGTTTGTGATTTGGCCACCTGTAAAAGGGTGCATATGATTGGAAGTTTTCTTTCTTATTCTATTTAGTGATTCTTCACCCAACAGCTGTGAAATGTCGCCATCTTTGTCATTCAGAAGTGGATGCTTTGCGGGTTGTCTACATACTGCCTGTCTCCTACCACCTGTTTCTAGCCATGTTGTGACAGAGAATCATTGCTGTACGAAGGTGGGAGGATGTAAATCCAGATTTTTCTAGTTGTTGACGTTTTTGCCTGAAGCTTTTGTGGGAGAGGAGATCGAGTATGAAATGAGGTTTTGTGTTGTCTAGATTTTAATTACCTAGGCCTCTCCTTTATAAACATCATCAATGTACTATCATTTGGTTGTACACATATATTTTATATCAAATTGTGTAGGCTAGGCTTATTTCCAGTTAAGTAGCTTTACTACAGTTTAAATTTTATCTCAGTTACACTCAAATTTGTTTATTGCTTATTGTTTGACATCATATATTGCTTGTTACAGGTGGTTCAGTGTGAAATCTCACTTTGACCATACCATATAACCAAAATGCCTTTAGTTAATTTTTTTTCATTGGGAAGAACAAATTTGGATCCTGGAAGCAATATTTTATAATAAAAAACCAATAAACAATTGTAAGGATGGGGCACTAAATACAGAACAGAAATGCAGAGAAAGAATTTAGTTGAGGGTTAATACTGTGAAGTGAAATGAGATATGAAATTTAAATCTGATGGATTTAACTACCTTCAACCATCTACAACTACTTTTTTTTTTTTTTTTTTTGGTAAACTGGCCTCTCACTGTTGTGGCCTCTCCCGTCGCGGAGCACAGGCTCTGGACACGCAGGCTCAGCGGCCACGGCTCATGGGCCCAGCAGCTCTGCAGCATGTGGGATCTTCCTGGACAGGGGCACAAATCCGTGTCCCCTGCATCAGCAGGTGGACTGTCAACCACTGTGCCACCAGGGAAGCCCGATCTACAACTACTTTGAAAGGAGTGAAATACCCCAATAGGGGGCTTCCCTTGTGGTACAGTGGTTGAGAGTCCGCCTGCTGATGCAGAGGACATGGGTTTGTGCCCTGGTCCAGGAAGATCCCACATGCTGTGGAGCTGCTGGGCCCATGAGCCATGGCCGCTGGGCCTGCACCTCCAGAGCCTGTGCTCTGTGACGGGAGAGGCCACAGCAGTGAGAGGCCTGTGTACCGCAAAAAAAAAATAATAATAAAGCAAAATACCCCAACAGGGCATGTAAGACACATGTGTTTAGTGTTGTCTTCTTGGTGCCTTGTGGAACAGATATTGAGATCAGTCACCTGGTTTTTCCTTATTGAAAAAGGAAGATAATCACAGAAGAATTTTAAATGATGACTGTATCACAGCTAGCATTTATCGATTGATTACTGTGTGTCAGGATCTGTGCTTATAACTTTACATAAATTAGCTCACTAACAATTCCAATAGGTATTGTTATTTTTTTTTTTTTTTTTTTTTTTTTTTTGGTATTGTTATTATCTACATACTATGGAAGCAGAAACCGAGGCTTTGTGAAATTAAATAACATGTCTCTGGGAGCTAGTACGAAGTGAAATCTCAGCACCCACCACTTATTGAGGAGACTGTCTTTTCTCCATCGTATATTCTTGTCTCCTTTGTCATAGATTAATTGGCCATAGGTGCCAGTTCATTTAAACCTATAAACATACATAGTAACATTAATAACTTCAGTTAGCATGCTATGTTCCAGCTATCTCTACAGGCATTTGAGGAGTATTTGTCCTTGTATCTAAGGATCCTAGAATTCTGTACATTTATAAATTTGTTGTCTATTCTCTGATATCCCAGTATCAATATTCATTTTGCAGAGCCATCAGAAGACTCTGTTATCCAGTCTTGCTTCCTTTTTTTTTAGCCTGTTTCATATTATCTTTAATTCTACAGACTTAGGATAAATTCCTAAAAGTAGATTCATTTTCACCTATGATTATAACACATAAGTTCTTTTATTTGTTGCTCAAATACTTTATTTCCCACTAATTCCTATCCAGGTGGCTATGTTCCAGATATTATTAATAATGTACGATAATCGCTGCAAATTGAGTGTCTCCTTTATTCTGGCTTTGTGTTAGATGCTTTATATTCATTGTATTTATTCCTTACAACAGTCCTACCAGTTTGTAATAGTATTTATGCATTCCATATGTGGGCATTGAGGCTCAGAGTTGTTAAGTAAACTTGACAAATGCATTACGTATTATGTGTTGCAGCTAGGATCATATTCGAGTAGGTAGTTCTGACTTGCAAGCCCATGCTCTGAAAGAAGGATCTTTGAATAAATAGTAATACTGCTGATTTATCACATAGCTTTCTTTTAAGTTCAAACTGTTACATGATTTCTTGTTAGATATAATGACATTCCTGGTTGAGAAAACAGATGGCATTCCCATTTTATAGATAGAAAAGGAAGGTAAGTGATTCAGTTGTAATAACAGATGCACAGCAATGTGGTTTAGCTTAGCCCTCGTCATTTCAGGTGTCTTTCATAAATGATTGCTTTACTTTGCCTATAGTGTTTTTGTCTGTTTTGGGTATTAGTGCTTGTAGCCTTAGAATATTGTATGTTTCAGGAAAAATCATTTAAATGATAATACCTTTCTATTTCCTATCGTTATGGTCTGTAGGTGGCAAAGGCATTTATGTAAAATCAGCACTTTGGCTGTACATTACTAGGCATAAAGGAAAAGCACTCCTGGGTTTCTATACCCACCAAAATTGTTGTATTGTAGGAAAATGAATGGAAGTATAAATTTTGGGTGAAGGAAGGAGGCAATAGTGGTTCTTAAATAAGGCTTATATTTGCTGCCAGGCAATCCTTAGAAACCAGTGGAGCTTTCTTGGCTAAATCTCCAGGGTTGACTTCTTAACTGAATGGAATCTAAAAGGTGCATTCATCATGAAACACTGATGTATCAAAAGAAAAAGAGAAAGAAAATTTTATAGCTATGGTTTCTATTTAGAAAGAGTTGAGAACCAGATTTATATTCCAAAGTTTTGCTTTGAAGTTACCTAAAAAGTATGAGCTAATTGGACTAATCATATGACTGGCATACAAAAATGCAACTCTATAAACTTTTGATGGTAATTTATAAAATGGGAAATCCAGATTCTATTTATTCAATGGGGAGATTCTAATTCTAATAATGTACATAGTAAGTGTGGTGTGAAATACTATAATGTGATAGTATTGGATATGTGGTGTAAAATGAATCCAAATAAATAGCAATAATAAAAATGACTAGAATTGACCACCTCAGCTTCTGGATGATATAACATACACTGTAGGATTATTGGTAGGGTTACATGATTGCCTCTTAAATTTGTTACTATATATTCTTGTATGTACAAAATATATACATACATGAATCCGTTATACTTTAATATGCATCTATATCTATTTAATCTTTATCTATCTACCTACCTATCTATCTACCTACCTATCTATCTATCTAATCTCAATATGGATATCAGTATCTACCTCAAAGATAATTGCTATTTCAGTAAGTAACTTGGATCTCATAGATAGAGTCATAGTATTTATCATAAATCCTAGTCAGGTTGGACATTATTATTGGATAAAACCAGCAATACAGTGAAATTTGTGGCTTAAGATGTCCTATTTAGTAGGGTTATTATAATAACCTATCAGCAAACAAAGGATAATTTATTTTTGGCAGATACGTTTGTCTCTATATTAAATAGGGAAGGACTTGCCAGCAGTATTGAGAGCCATCACTCTAGGCAGCGATTTTCAGACTGTGATCCCAGCATATGGAGCAGAGCAGCACCAGGGCACATGTGAGAAATGCAAAGTCTTGGGTTCCACTCCAGACCTCCTGAGTCAGAAGCCCTGGGACTGGGGTCCAAGCCTTCCAGGTGATCAAATGATGCACGCTCAAGTTTGAAAACCACGGCTTAAAGAAATGAACCTTTCACTGAGGGTTCCTGAACCAAGATGGCGGAGTAGAAGGACGTACTCTCACCCTCTCTTGTGAGAACACCAGAATCACAGCTAACTGCTGGACAATCATCGACAGGAAGACACTGGAACTCACCAAAAAAGATACCCCACATCCAAAGACAAAGGAGAAGCCACAATGAGATGGTAGGAGGGGTGTAATCACAGTAAAATCAAATCCCATAACTGCGGTGGGTGACTCACAAACTGGAGAACACGTACCACAGAAGTCCAACTACTGGAGTGAAGTTTCTGAGCCCCACATCAGGCTTCTCAACGTGGGGGTACAGCAATGGGAGGAGGACTTCCTAGAGAATCAGACTTTGAAGGATAGGGGGATTTGATTGCAGGACTTTGACAGGACTGGGGGAAACAGAGACTCCACTCTTGGAGGGCACACACAAAGTAGTGTGTGCATCAGGACACAGGGGAAGGAGCAGTGACACCAGGGGAGACTGAACCAGACCTACCTGCTAGTGTTGGAGGGTCTCCTGTAGAGGTGGGGGATGGCTGTGGCTCACCATGGGGACAAGGACACTGGCAGCAGAAGTTCTGGGAAGTACTCCTTGGCATGAGCCCTCACAGAGTCTGCCATTAGCCCCACCAAAGAGCCCAGGTAGTCTCCAGTGTTGGGTTGCCTCAGGCCAAACAACCAACAGGGAGGGAACCTAGCCCCACCCATCAGCAGTCAAGTGGATTAAAGTTTTACTGAGCTCTGACCATCAGAGCAACAGCCAGCTCTACCCACCACCAGTCCCTCCCATCAGGAAACTTGCACAAGCCTCTTAGCCTCATCCACTAGAAGGCAGACAGCAGAAGCAAGAAGAACTGCAATCCTGCAGCCCGTGGAACAAAAACCACATTCACAGAAAGATAGACAAGATGAAAAGACAGAGGACTATGTACCAGATGAAGGAATAAGATAAAACCCCAGAAAAACAACTAAATGAAATGGAGATAGGCAACATTCCAGAAAAGCAATTCAGAATAATGATAATGAAGATGATCCAGGACCTCAGAAAAAGAATGGAGGCAAAGATGGAGAAGATGCAAGAAATGTTTAACAAAGACCTAGAAGAATTAAAGAACAAACAGAGATGAACAATACAATAACTGAAATGAAAAATACACTAGAAGGAATCAATAGCAGAATAACTGAGGCAGAAGAACGGGTAAGTGACCTGGAAGACAGAATGGTGGAATTCACTGCTGCAGAACAGAATAAAGAAAAAATAATGAAAAGAAATGAAGACAGCCTAAGAGACCTCTGGGACAACGCTAAACGCAACAACATTTGCATTATAGGAGTTCCAGAAGGAGAAGAGAGAAAGGAGCAGAGAAAATATTTGAAGAGATTATAGTAAAAAACTTCCGTAACATGGGAAAGGAAATAGCCACCCAAGTCCAGGAAGTGCAGTGAGTCCCGTACAGGATAAACACAAGGAGAAACATGCCGAGACACATAGTAATCAAATTGGCAAAAATTAAAGAAAAATTATTGACAGCAGCAAGTGAAAAATGACAAATAACATACAAGGGAACTCCCATAAGGTTAACAGCTGATTTCTCAGCAGAAACTCTACAAGCCAGAAGGGAGTGGCATGATATACTTAAAGTGATGAAAGGGAAGAATCTACAAACAAGATTACTGTACCCAGCAAGGATCTCATTCAGATACATGGAGAAATCAAAAGCTTTACAGACAAGCAAAAGCTAAGAGAATTCAGCACCACCAAACCAGCTCTACAACAAATGCTAAAGGAACTTCTCTAAGTGGGAAACACAAGAGAAGAAAAGGACCTACAGAAACAAACCCAAAACAATTAAGAAAATGGTAATAAGAACATACATATCAATAATTACCTTAAACGCGAATGGATTAAATGCTCCAACCACACGACACAGGCTTGCTGAATGGATACAAAAACAAGACCCATATATATGCTGTCTATAACAGACCCACTTCAGAGTTACGGACACATACAGACTGAAAGTGAGGGGATGGAAAAAGACATTCCATTCAATTGGAAATCAAAAGGTAGCTGGAGTAGCAATACTCATATCAGACAAAATAGACTTTAAAATAATGTTCCAAGAGACAAGGAAGGACACTACATAATGATCAAGGGATCAATCCAAGAAGAAGATATAACAATTATAGATATATATGCACCCAACACAGGAGCACCTCAGTACATAAGGCAACTGCTAACAGCTATAAAAGTAGAAATCGACAGTAACACAATAATAGTGGGGGACTTTAACACCTCACTTACACCAATGGACAGATCATCCAAAGTGAAAATAAATAAGGAAACACAAGCTTTAAATGACACAATAGACCAGATAGATTTAATTGATATTTTTAGGACCTTCCATCCAAAAACAGCAAATTACACTTTCTTCTCAATTGGGCATGGAGAATTCTCCGGGATAGATCACATCTTGGTTCACCATTCAAGCCTCAGTAAATTTAAGAAAATTGAACTCATATTAAGCATCTTTTCTAACCACAATGCTATGAGACTAGATATCAATTACGGAAAAAATCTGTAAAAAGTACAAACACATGGAGGCTAAACAATACATTGCTAAATAACCAAGAGGTCACTGAAGAAATCAAAGAGGAAATCAAAAAATACCTACAAACAAATGACAAAACACGATGATCCAAAACCTATGGGATGCAGCAAAAGCAGTTCTAAGAGGGAAGTTTATAGCTATACAAGCCTACCTCAAGAAACAAGAAAAATCTCAAATAAACAATCTAATCTTAGACCTAAAGGAGCTAGAGAAAGAAGAACAAAGCCCAAACTTAGCAGAAGGAAAGAAATCATAAAGATCAGAGCAGAAATAAATGAAATAGAAACAGAGAAAGCAATAGCAAAGATCAATAAAACTAAAATCTGGTTCTTTGAGAGAGAAACAAAATTGATAAACCATTAGCCAGACTCATCAAGAAAAAGAGGGAGAGGACTCAAATCAATAAAATTAGAAATGAAAAAGAAGTTACAACAGGCACTGCAGAAATACAAAGCATCCTAAGAGAGAACTACAAGCAACTGTATGCCTATAAAATGGACAACCTGGAAGAAATGGACACATTTTTAGAATGGTATACCTTCCAAGACTGAACCAGGAAGAAATAGAAAATATAAACAGACCAATCACAAGTAATGAAATTGAAACTGTGATTAAAAATCTTCCAACGAACAAAAGTCCAGGACCAGATGGCTTCACAGGTGAATTTTATCAAACATTTAGAGAAGAGCTAACACCAATCCTTCTCAAACTCTTCCAAAAAAGCAGAAGAAGCAACACTCCCAAACTAATGCTATGAAGCCACCATCACCCTGATACCAAAACCAGACAAAGATACTACAAAAAAAAAAAAAGAAAATTACAGACCAATATCACTGATGAATATAGATGCAAAAATCTTCAACAAAATACTAGCAAACAGAATCCAACAACACATTAAAAGGATCATAAACTATGATCAAGTAGGATTTATCCCAGGGATGCAAGGATTCTTCAATATACGCAGATCCATCAATGTGATACACCATATTAACAAACTGAAGAAGAAAAACCATATGATCATCTCAATAGATGCAGAAAAAGCTTTCGACAAAATTCAACACCCATTTATCATAAAAATTCTCCAGAAAGTGGACATTGAGGGAACCTATCTCAACATAATAAAGGCCATATGCGACAAACCCACAACAAACATCATTCTCAATGGTGAAAAACTGAAAGCATTTCCTCTAAAATCAGGAACAAGACAAGGTTGCCCACTCTCACCACTCTTATTCAACATAGTTTTGGAAGTCTTAGTGATGGCAATTAGAGGAGAAAAAGAAATAAAAGGAATACAAAGTGGAAAAGAAGAAGTAAAAGTGTCACTGTTTGCAGATGACATGATACTATACATAGAGAATCCTAAAGACACCACCAGAAAACTACTAGAGCTCATTAATGATTTTGGTTAAGTAGCAGGACACAAAATTAATGCACAGAAATCTCTTGCATTCCTATACACTAATGATGAAAAATCTGAAAGAGAAATTAAGGAAACACTCCCATTTACCATTGCAACAAAAAGAATAAAATACCTAGGAATAAACCTACCTAGAGAGAAAGAGACCTGTATGCAGAAAACTATAAGACACTGATGAAAGAAATTAAAGATGACACCAACAGATTGAGAGATATACCATGTTATTGGATTGGAAGAATCAATATTGTGAAAATGACTACACTACCCAAAGCAATCTACAGATTCAATACAATCCCTATCAAATTACCAATGGCATTTTTTACGGAACTAGAACAAAAAATCTTAAAATTTGTATGGAGACACAAAAGACCCTGAATAGCCAAAGCAGTCTTGAGGGAAGAAAACGGAGCTGGAGGAATTGGAATTCCTGACTTCAGACTATACTACAAAGCTATAGTAATCAAGACAATATGGTACTGGCACAAAAATAGAAATATAGATCAATGGAACAAGATAGAAAGCCCAGAGATAAACCCACGCACGTATGGTCAACTAATCTATGGCAAAGGAGGCAAGGATATACAACGGAGAGAAGACAGCCTCTTCAATAAATGGTGCTGGGAAAACTGGACAGCTACATGGAAAGGAATGAAATTAGAACACTCCCTAACACCATACATAAAAATAAACTCAAAATGGATTAGGGACCTAAATGTAAGACCAGACACTATAAAACTCTTAGAGGAAAACATAGGAAGAACACCCTTTGACATAAATCACAACAAGACCTTTTTTGATCCACCTCCTAGAGTAATGGAAATAAAACCAAAAATAAACAAATGGTACTTGGTGAAACTTCAAAGCTTTTGCACAGCAAAGGAAACCATAAACAATACAAAAAGACAACCTTCAGAATGGGAGAAAATATTTGCAAACGAATCAACGGACAATCGATTAATCTCCAAAATATATAAACAGCTCAAGCAGCTCAATATTGGAAAAGCAAACAACCCAGTCCAAAAATAGGCAGAAGACCTAAATAGGCATTTCTCCAAAGAAGACATACAGATGGCCAAGAAGCACATGAAAAGCTGCTCAACATCACTAAGTATTAGAGAAATGCAAATCAAAACTACAATGAGGTATCACCTCACACCAGTTAGAATGGGCATCATCAGAAATTCTACAAACAACCAATGCTGGAGAGGGTGTGGAGAAAAGGGAACCCTCTTGCACTGCTGGTGGGAATGTGAATTAGTACAGCCACTATGGAGAACAGTATGGAGGTTCCTTAAAAAACTGAAAGTAGAATTACCATATGATTCAGCAATCCCACTACTGGGCATATACCCAGAGAAAACCATAATTCAAAAAGACACATGCACCCCAATGTTCATTGCAGCACTGTTTACAATAGCCAGGTCATGGAAACAATCTAAATGCCCATCGACAGACGGATGGATAGAGAAGATGTAGTACATATATACAATGAAATATGACTCAGCCATAAAAAGATCGAAATTGGGTCATTTGTTGAGACATGGATGGATCTAGAGACTGTTATATAGAGTGAAGTAAGTCAGAAAGGGAAAAACATATCATATATTAAAGCATTCGATAAAAATGGAAATCTAGAAAAATAGTACAGATGAACCAGTTTGCAGGGCAGAAATTGAGATACAGATGTAGAGAACAAACGTATGGACACCAAGGCTGGAAAGCAGCAGGGGGGTAGTGGTGGTGGTGTGATGAATTGGGCGATTGGGTTTGACATGTATACACTGATGTGTATAAAATTGATGACTAATAAGAACCTGCAGTATAAAAAAGTAAATAAAATTCCAAAACTCAAAAATAAATAAAATAAAATAGTGAAATTAAAAGTAATAACAATAACTTATGGTAATAATAATAATATTGTAATAATAACATATTTGTAGAACATAGAAGTTTACAAAAACTTTTAGTCTTCTTAGTCTACCCTGACATTGGTATTTTTAACTTATCTCTTCCTTCTAGCTCTTTCCCATCACCTGTTCAAGTCTGTCTCTTTTGCTATTTTATCTTTACTTCCCTTCTCAGCATGTCTCTTGAAAGATTAGTAATTTAGTCTGCTTTCATTTGTTTTCATCTCCCACTCTCCTCACTTCATTTTGTATCACTCCGCCAGTATGTACACTGTTCTTTCCATTGGAATTCTTAGCTTCTTAGTGTAGCTGACATTTAGCTGTTTAAAATAGAAGAAGTAATAAAAACTTCTTCATTAAAAAGGATTCATTTGTTCTGATTCTAAAATCAATGCACTCATTCCTTCATCAAACATACATTGATGTTCTGTGATGTAGGTATTGTTCTGTGTGCTGGAGCAGTGACTAATAGAGAGGATCTTAGACTTCCCTCATGGTCCAGTGGTTAAGATTCCATGCTTCCAATGCAGGGGGCACAGGTTCGATCCCTGGTTGGGGAAGTTCTGCATGGTGTGGCAAAAAAAAAAAGAGAGCACCTTGCCTTAGAGAAATAACATTTTAATGGGAGAAAAAGAAAATAAATACCTCAAATATATAAATAAGTGAATAAGATAATTTCAGATTATAATAAATGAAGAAAATACAGATGGTTCCCAATTTACAATGGTTTAACTTACCACAGTGGGAAAGTTATATACATTCGGTAGAACCTATAATTTGAATTTTGATCTTTAACCAGGCTAGCAGTATATGGTACAATACTTGCTCCTGATACTGGGCAACATGGGTGAACTGCAGCTTCCTTCAGCCACGTGATCCCAAGGGGAAACAACTTCTGCACTTAGAACCATTCTGCACCCATACAACCATTCTGTTTTTCATTTTCAGTACAGCATTCAATGAATTAATGAGATATTCAACACTTCATTATAAAATAGGCTTTACGTTAGATGGTTTTGCCCAACTGTAGGCTAATGTAAGCATTCTGAGCATGTTTAAGGTAGACTAGGCTGAGCTATGATGTTTTGTAGGTTAGGTGTATCAAAACATTTTCAACTTACAATGGGTTTATCTGGATGTAACCCTGTTGTAAGTTGAGGAAGATCTGCACTACAGAATATTGGGAGCAAGAGAGACTGGGGTGGGTGTCTCTGGACTCTGAAGGGCAAGATGCTCAGGAGGTGCTCTCTGTGGAGGTGGTCATGAACTGAAATTGACCGTGCAAAGACTAGAGGGAGAGCCTTCAAGGCAGAGCTAACATTTAATGTGAAGTCTAGAACAAGCTTGGCACAGGGGCATTGGTTTGCACCCTTGGAACTTCCAGGGTGAAATCTGAAACCAGCTCGAATATTTGGAGGGCAAGGAGAGACCCAAGAAAGAGAGACCACTGCAGATTGCTAGGTGGCACATTTAACAAGCAAGAGAACTTACAAGCTTGTCTTGGGTGCTAGATAATGAGTAGATCTCCACGCCTGCCCAGCAGATCTTAAGAGGTTTTACTGGGGTTCAGTCATGTATTCAGTCCAGATGGTCTCGGCAACACATTACTCTCAAGGCTACACCCTCGGAACAGCTCCCACTGTGGGCACGGTGGGCAGAATGTACATTCCAAGGACAGGGGAGGGAGTGAGGAGCCTCAGACTGCCTGGGTACAGCTTGAGGGTCAACCGGTCCTCTGACAGAGGGACAGAGGGAAGGCCAGTGTGGCTGAAGTGTAGGGAAAGAGGGGAACAGGGCTGTGAAGTGAGGTCAGAGAGGTTGAGGGGGGAGATGCTGAGCTTTCTCTCCAATGAGAAATTTAGATTTTTAATCTCATTTTAATAGGTAGGTAAATTCTGAGGTTTTCATCAAGGAGTGGGGTACAGTATTATCCGATTTACATTCTTTAAGTCTCATTCTGGTCCCTATCAGGAGAGAAGGAACTTGACTTACCAGTTGGAGCATGCTACCTCAAGGTTAAACTCCTGTACTAGATTTGGCAATTAAAGTTCATGTCACTGTAATTAGTTAATACTAGGTGGGTATGAATGTTAGATCAACGCAGAGAAATGTCCTAAAAAAGACTTTTGTTATGTATTGCCACAGAAGTGCCTTAAGCTCTAGGTGAGGCCAGGTGGTTGGATTCTGGGCCGCAGCTTTTATCTCCTTTGTATATAAGCCTTTCCCACCTTTTTTCCCCTTCCATCTTCTCTTCTTTAGATCAGTTAAACTTACCTTCTTTTTTTTACAGGGAAGTGATTTTTCTAGCAGCATAACAGTTTTTCAGTTCTTGCTTATTTATAATTAAGTGCACTTTTAATATCAGTGGGGAGGCAAAGGGTTTTAACACCATTCAAACACCTACATCTCAGTGAATAAAACTGAAACATGTAATACAGAAGAGAAGAGCAGAAGAAAGTCTGGAGATTTAATTGTCAGTCCTCTACTTTGACAACTTTTCACTTCAACATCTTTCACTGTCAAGGTTACCATTTCTCAATTATCCTGTTCCCCTTGTCTTGCCAGCTGCTGCTGCTTGGGGAGCAATTTCAAACTTTCATCCTCTCTGAATTTATCCTTCAGTTTCCAGTTTCTTCTTCCCTCAGCTTTTGCTGTTATAAAATTCACTTAAATTTTCCTTTTTTTTTTAAAACAGATAAATGTGACAATTCTGAAAGTGCTTCCGGCCCTTGACTGTGGTGGAAGTTTTTAAACTGATACCTTGTGTTTAGCACATTGAACGAGAAGTGAATGCCCCCTCCTTCTGTGCTCTTGTACAAAGTCCAGAAAAAGTGTATCATTCAGCTTTTTTTCTTTTGGGTTTTCTTCTTTGGTGATGCCCCTTTGTCCAAATTCCTTCATTGCCCTATTATACTTCAGTTTGCTCAAACTTGGTTGTTATTTAAAATCAGTTAGAATAAATCACATTACAGATTGGATTTCTCCCTTCTCTTTTTCTTCTTGTCCACGGTGCCCTTTCTTTTCTTCCTCCCTCCTACCCCTTTCCCACTTTCTTCTTCCTGTGTGTCCCTTCCTAGTTTTATCCTAAAATAGTGACACATACTTGCTTCCTGCTCATGTTGACAAGTACACAGTATATTTGGGTCTACCACATGACATGACCAGCATTCAGCAAATACTCATTTGCTAGTTATTGAGCTGAAACTTGGACCATGCCCTAGGTATTTCCAAATGTGTGGCGCACGGTCCCTATCTTTAGGAATCTTATATGACAGTGAAGGATGGAGATAAGTAAATAGAAAATTATATTACATGTGGCAAGTGCCTAGTATGTAAAAGTAGGGCACTTAACGAGGTCTTGCCCAAATCCTATAGGAGGAATTCTAACCTGCCCCCTGACCAATGAATAGAAGTTAGAATTTTGAAGAGTGGATGGGGTGAGGGGGTGGGTGGCTAATATGTTTCAGGTGACAAGGAGGTGAGATTTAGCTGGAAGCCCTGGAGGAAATTTTGTAGAGTTAAAATGCTGACTATGAGTGTATGTGGAGAGAGAGATGGAGAAGAATGGAGTAAAATAAGATTGGAGATGTAAAGAGAAAGGTTTTTTTGGTTTTTTTCCCTGATACCAATACAAGTTTTGTGTAACCCTGCTAAGGATCATGACCTTCTTCTTTTTTTTTTTTTTTTTTCAAAATAGAAGGGAATCATGTGAAGGTTATAATCATATGAAAGGTGTCTCATGATCATAGTTACATGTTTGACTACAGCATAGAAAAATGCATTACCCTCAGTCAACAGTATTTATCAGGCACTTACTAAGTACTACATATGGCAAATAGAGTCATGGAAAAAGCAGACACAGACCCTGCCTTCAATTCCAGAGGATGGCAATATTAGCAGCAGGAAGTCCAGATAGGAAGCTGTGTGTTGCCCATGAGAAATTTTGGTGGTCTGAATTGCAGTATTGCAGTAGGTATGGAAATAAGTGTGTAAGATTAACAGATATTCAGGAAATAGTATTGACAGAACATGGTAATTGACTGGACTGGCGTGGGGATGGTATGAGAGGGAAGACAGGGGTCTTTACCGACTTCCAAATGTTGACCGGCATTCTCCTTCCTTCTTTAGTTTGACAGCCTGGTGACTGTGTGGTGTTTCTGTTTCCATATGTCTAGTTACCAGTTTGACCAGCTGTCAGTTCTGTCATCCCATTTGGTGGGTGGACAATGGTATGGAAAATACAATGGGTCATTGACCTTGTAGCAGAGGCCATTTGCTATGGGAAACCTATTATCAAGAATTATGCTGGGGCTTCCCTGGTGGCGCAGTGGTTGAGAGTCCGCCTGCCGATGCAGGGGACGCGGGTTCGTGCCCCGGTCCGGGAAGATCCCACATGCCGTGGAGCGGCTGGGCCCGTGAGCCATGGCCGCTGAGCCTGCGCGTCCGGAGCCTGTGCTCAGCAACGGGAGGGGCCACAGCAGTGAGAGGCCCGCGTACCGCAAAAAAAAAAACAAGAATTATGCTAAGCAGCTCTTCTTGTCAGAAGAATTTTGCTAAACTGTTCATTCTGTTATAGGATATGCAGTCCAATATAGTCACAGGGATTGGCTGTAGAAGAGGAGGCAGGATGGCTGCAAAAATGTGAGAAAAGCAGGAGCTCATAACAAAGCTATTAGTAAGAGTGCCCCCTCCGCAAAACAAACACAAAGGCAATAGAATGGAAGATTTTAAATGGGCATTTGGTTTACTGAGAGTGAATAATAAACCAGATTATTTCTTTAAGACACTTCCTGAGGACATAAGTATCCTGTATTACACTGTGAAGAAAGGTTTCTGGAAAATGCCGCACACTCAGATATGCCTCTGGTTAAAAAAAAGAAAAAATCTGGTTAAGTTTGTTGAACCCAGAATTTTGCAAAGCTATTTGCCCCCTTTGTTTTTAACTAATACTGTATTAACATTCTGTGAAAGTGATGCCTCACAGAACACACAGATTAGGAAAATGCTGATCTAACCAAGTAATGACCATAGTAATGGTTAATACTTATTGAGCATTTATTATCTTCTATGCATAGTGTTAAATTCTTTTCATGAACTATCTCATTTAGTTTTCATACAAACAACACTATGAGGTAGATATTGTTGTTATTCTCTCTCTCTTTTTTTTTTGGTTGCAGAATTTATTTTTCCTAAATTCTTTTTTTTTTAACATCTTTATTGGGGTATAATTGCTTTACAATGTTGTGTTAGTTTCTGCTTTATAACAAACTTAATCAGCTATACATATACATATATACCCATATCTCCTCCCCCTTGCATCTCCCTCCCACCCTCCCTATGCCACCCCTCTAGGTGGTCACAAAGCACCAAGCTTATCTCCCTGTGCTATGCAGCTGCTCCCCAGTAGCTATCTATTTTACATTTGGTAGTGTATGTATGTCCATGCCACTCTCTCACTTCATCCATCTTACCCTTCTCCCTCCCCGTGTCCTCAAGTCCAATCTCTATGTCTATGTCTTTATTCCTGCCCTGCCCCTAGGTACTTCAGAAACTTTTTTTTTTTTAAGATACCATATATATGTGTTAGCATACAGCATTTGTTTTTCTCTTTCTGACTTCACTCTGTATGACAGACTCTAGGTCCATCCATCTCACTAAAATAATTCAATTTCGTTTCTTTTTATGGCTGAGTAATGTTCCATTGTATATATGTGCCACACCTTCTTTATCCATTCATCTGTTGATGGACACTTAGGTTGCTTCCATGTCCTAGCTATTGTAAATAGAGCTGCAATGAACATTGTGGTACATAACGCTTTTTGAATTATTGTTTTCTCAGGGTATATGCCCAGTAGCAGGTGCTGGGTCATATGGAAGTTCTATTTTTAGATTTTTTAGGAACCTCCATACTGTTCTCCATAGTGGCTGTATCAATTTACATTCCACCAACAGGACAGGAGAGTTCCCTTTTCTCCACACCCTCTCCAGCATTTATTGTTTGTAGATTTTTTGTTGACGGCCATTCTGACTGGTGTGAGGTGATACCTCATTGTCATTTTGATTTGCATTTCTCTAATGATTAGTGATGTTGAGCATCCTTTCATGTGTTTGTTGGCAATCTGTATATCTTCTTTGGAGAAATGTCTGTTTAGGTCTTCTGCCCATTTTTGGATTGGGTTTTTTGATTTTTTGATATTGAGCTGCATGAGCTGCTTGTAAATTTTTGAGATTAATTCCTTGTCAGTTGCTTCATTTGCAAGTACTTTCTCCCATTCTGAGGTTGTCTTTTCATCTTGTTTATGTTTTACTTTGTTGTACAAAAGCTTTGGAGTGTCATTAGGTTTATTTGTTTATTTTTGTTTTTATTTCCCTTTCTCTAGGAGGTGGGTCAAAAAGGATCTTGCTGTGATTTATGTCAAAGGGTGTTCTGCCTATGTTTTCCTCTAAGAGTTTGATAGTGTCTGGCCTTACATTTAGAACTCAAATCCATTTTGAGTTTATTTTTGAGTATGGTGTTAGGGAGTGTTCTAATTTCACTCTTTTATATGTAGCTGTCCGGTTTTCCCAGCACCACTTATTGAAGAGGCTGTCTTTTCTCCATTGTATATTCTTGCCTCCTTTATCAAAAAGAAGGTGACCATATGTGGGTGGGTTTACCTCTGGGCTTTCTATCCTGTTCCATTGATCTATATTTCTGTTTTTGTGCCAGTTCCATACTGTCTTGATTATTGTAGCTTTGTAGTACAGTCTGAAGTCAGGGAGCCTGATTCCTCCAGCTCCGTTTTTCTTTCTCAAGATTGCTTTGGCTATTCGGGGTCTTTCATGGTTCCATACAAATTGTGAAACTTTTTGTTCTAGTTCTGTGAAAAATGCCATTTGTAGTTTCATAGAGATTGCACTGAATCTCTAGATTGCTTTGGGTAGTATAGTCATTTTCACAATGTTGATTCTTCCAATCCAAGAACATGGTATATCTCTCCATCTGTTTGTATCATCTTTAATTTCTTTCATTAGTGTCTTATAGTTTTCTGCATATAAGTCTTTTGTCTCCTTAGGTAGGTTTATTCCTAGGTATTTTATTCTTTTTGTTGCAATGGTAAATGGGAGTATTTCCTTAATTTCTCTTTCAGATTTTTCATCATTAGTGGATAGGACTGCAAGAGATTTCTGTGCATTAATTTTGTATCCTGCTACTTTACCAAATTCATTGATTAGCTCTAACAGTTTTCTGGTACCATCTTTAGGATTCTCTATGTATAGTGTCCTGTCATCTGCAAACAGTGACAGCTTTACTTCTTTTCCGATTTGGAATCCTTTTACTTCTTAGTCTTCTCTGATTGCTGTGGCTAAAACTTCCAAAACTATGTTGAATAATAGTAGTGAGAGTGGACAACCTTGTCTTATTCCTGATCTTAGAGGAAATGATTTCAGTTTTTCACCATTGAGAATGATTTTGGCTTTGGGTTTGTCATATATGGCCTTTATTTTGTTGAGGTAAGTTCCCTCTATGTCTACTTTCTGGAGGGATTTTATTATAAGTCGGTGCTGAGTTTTGTCAAAAGCATTTTCTGCATCATTGAGATGATCGTATGGTTTTTCTCCTTCAATTTGTTAATATGGTTTATCACATTGATTGATTTGTGTATAATGAGAATCCTTGCATTCCTGGGATAAACCCCACTTGATCATGGTGTATGATCCTTTTCATGTGCTATTGGATTCTGTTTGCTAGTAATTTGTTGAGGATTTTTGCATCTATGTTCATCAGTGATATTGGCCTGTAGTTTTCTTTGTGACATCTTTGTCTGGTTTTAGTATCAGGGTGATGGTGGCATCATAAAATGAGTTTGGGTGTGTTCCTCCCTCTGCTATATTTTGGAAGAGTTTGAGAAGGATAGCTGTTAGCTCTTCTCTAAATGTTTGATAGAACTTGCCTGTGAAGCAGTCTAGTCCTGGGATTTTGTTTGTTGGAAGAGTTTTAATCACAGTTTCAATTTCAGTGCTTCTGATTGGCCTGTTTATATTTTCTATTTCTTCCTGGTTCTGCCTCAGAAGGTTGTGCTTTTCTAAGAATTTGTCCATTTCTTCCAGGTTGTCCATTTTATTGGCATAGAGGTGCTTATAGTAATCTCTCATGATCCTTTGTATTTCTGCAGTGTCAGTTGTTACTTCTGCTTTTTCATTTCTATTTCTATTCATTTGCGTATTTTCCCTTTTTTTCTTGATAAGTATGGCTAATGGTTTATCAATTTTGTTTATCTTCTCAAAGAACCAGCTTTTAGTTTTATTGATCTTTGCTATCATTTCCTTCATTTCTTTTCTTTCTGATCTGATCTTTATGATTTCTTTCCTTCTGCTAACTTTGGGATTTGTTTTTGTTCTTCTTTCTCTAACTGCTTTAGGTGTAAGGTTAGGTTGTTTATTTGAGATTTTTCTTGTGTCTTGTGGTAGGATTGTATTGCTGTAAACTTCCCTTTTAGAACTGCTTTTGCTGCATCCCATAGGTTTTGGGTCATTGTTTCTCCATTGTCATTTGTTTCTAGGTATTTTTTTATTTCCTCTGTGAGCTCTTCAGTGATCTCTTCGTTATTTAGTGGTGTATTGTTTAGCCTCCAGGTGTTTGTACTTTTTACAGATGTTTTCCTGTAATTGATATCTAGTCTCATAGTGTTGTGGTCAGAAAAGTTACTTGATATGATTTCAATTTTCTTAAATTTACCAAGACTTGATTTGTGACCCTAGATATGATCTATCCTGGAAAATATTACATGAGCACTTGTGAAGAAAGTGTATTCTGGTTTTTTTCGGATGGAATGTCCTATAAATATCAATTAAGTCCATCTTGTTTAATGTATCATTTAAAGCTTGTGTTTCCTTATTTATTTTCATTTTGGATGATCTGTCCATTGGTTAAAGTCCCCTACTATGATTGTGTTACTGTCGATTTTCCCTTTTATGGCTGTTAGCATTTGCCTTATGTATCGAGGTGCTCCTATGTTGAGTGCATAAATATTTACAAGTGTTATATCTTCTTGGATCGATCCCTTGATCATTATGTAGTGTCCTTCTTTGTCTCTTGTAATAGTCTTTAAAGTCTATTTTGTCTGATATGAGAATTGCTACTTTGCTTTCTTGTGATCTCCATTTGTATGGAATATCTTTTTCCACCCCCTAACTTTCAGTCTGCATGTGTCCCTAGGTCTGAAGTGGGTCTCTTGTAGACAGCATATATATGGGTCTTGTTTCTGTGTCCATCCAGCCAGTCTATGTCTTTGGTTGGATCATTTAGTCCATTTCCATTTAAGGTAATTATCAATATGTATGTTCCTATTACCATTTTCTCAATTGTTGTGGGTTTTATTTTTGTCGGTCTTTTCCTACTCTTATGTTTCCTGCCTAGAGAAGTTCCTTTAGCATTTGTTGTAAAGCTGTTTTGTGGTGCTGAATTCTCTAAGATTTTTCTTGTTTTGTAAAGGTTTTGATTTCCTTGTCGAATCTGAATGAGATCCTTGCTGGGCAGAGTAATCTTGGTTGTAGTTTTTTCCCTTTCATCTCTTTAAATATGTTCTGCCACTCCCTTCTGGCTTGCAGAGTTTCTGCTGAAAGATCAACTGTTAACCTTATGGGGACTCCCATGTATGTTATTTGTTGTTTATCCCTTGCTGCTTTTAATATTTTTTCCTTGTATTTAATTTTTGACTGTTTGATTAATATGTGTCTTGACATGTTTCTCCTTGGATTTATCATCTATGGGATTCTCTGAGCTTTCTAGACTTGATTATTTCCTTTCCCATATTAGGGAAATTTTCAACTATAATCTCTTCAAATATTTCTCAGTCCCTTTCTTTTTCTCTTCTCCTTCTGGGACCCCTATAATTCGAATGTTGGTGCATTTAATGTTGTCCCAGAGGTCTCTGAGACTGTTGTCAATTCTTCTCATTCTTTTTTCTTTTTTCTGGTCTGAGGTAGTTATTTCCACTATTTTGTATTCCAGGTCACTTATCCATTCTTCTGCCTCTGTTATTCTGCTATTGATTCCTTCTAGAGAATTTTAAATTTCATTCATTGTGTTGTTCATCATTGTTTGTTTGCTCCTTAGTTCTTCTGGGTCCTTGTTAAATGTTTCTTGTATTTTCTATTTCCAAGATTTTGGATCATCTTTACTATCATTATTCTGAATTTTTTTTCAGGTAGGCTGCCTATTTCCTCTTCATTTTTTGATGTGGTGTGTTTTTACTTTGCTCCTTCATCTGCTGTGTGTTTCTATGTCTTGTCATTTTGCCTCACTTACTGTGTTTGGGGTCTCCTTTTCACAGGCTGCAGGTTCATATTTCCTGTTGTTTTTGGTGTCTGCCCCCAGTGGGTAACGTTTGTTCAGTGGGTTGTGTAGGCTTCCTGGTGGAGGGGACTAGTGCCTGTGTTCTGGTGGATAAGGCTGGATCTTGTCTTTCTGGTGGGCAGGACTATGTCCAGTGGTGTGTTTTGTGGTGTCTGTGACATTATTATGATTTTAGGCAGCCTCTCTGCTAATGGGTGGGGTTGTGATCCTGCCTTGCTAGTTGTTTGGTGTAGGGTGTCCGGCACTCTGGCTGCTGGTTTTGAGCGGAGCTGGGTCTTACCGTTGAGATGGAGATCTCTGGGAGAGCTTTTGCCGTTTAATATTCCATTGAGCCAGGTGGTCTCTGGTGGACTAGTGTCCTGAACTCAGCTCTGCCACCTCAGAAGCACATGCCTGACACCCAGCTGGGCTCACCAAGACCCTGTCAACCACACAGCTCAGAAGAAAAAGGAGAAAGAAAGAAAGAAAGAGAGAGAGAGAGAGAGAGAGAGAGGAAGGAAGGGAGAAAAAGTTATTAAAATAAAAAATAAAAATTATTAAAAAGTAAAGAAAAAGAAAGAAGAGAGCAACCAAACCAAAAAACAATCCACCAATGATAAGAAGAGCTAAAAAAACTATACTAAATAAAGACAAAAAACAAAAAAACGGATAGACAGAACAATAGGACAAATGGTAAAAGCAAAGCTCTACAGACAAAATCACACAAAGGCCACCGCCTCAATTTTGGGATGATTAATTGTCTATTCAGGTATTACAGAGATGCAGGGTACATCACATTGATTGTGGAGATTTATTCTCTTGCTCCTTGTGGCTGCTGGGAGAGGTTTCCCTTTCTCTTCTTTGTTCTCACAGGTTCTGGGGTTCAGCTTTGGATTGGCCCTTCCTCTGCGTGTAGGTCGCCTTAGGGCATCTGTTCTTCGCTCAGACAGGATGGGGTTAAAGTAGCAGCTGATTAGGGGGCTCTGGCTCACTCAGGCTGGAGGGAGGGAGGGCATGGAATGTGGGGCAAGCCTGCAGCGGCAGAGGCCGGCATGACATTGCAACAGCCTTAGGTGCCCCGTGTGTTCTCCTGGGGAAGTGGTCCCTGGACCATGGGGCCCTGGCAGTGGCGGGCTGCACAGGCTCCCAGGAGGGAGGTGTGGATAGTGACCTGTGCTCGCACACAGGCTTCTTGGTGGCTGCAGCAGCAGCCTTAGCGTCTCATGCCCGTCTCTGGTGTCCCCACTGATAGGCGCAGCTCACGTCCGTCTCTGGAGCTCGTTTAGGCAGTGCTCTGAATCCCCTCCGCTTGGGCACCCCAAAACAATGGTCTCTTGCCTCTTAGGCAGTTCCAGACTTTGTCCCAGAGTCCCTGAGTGCTAGCTGTGGCATAGTAGCCCCCTTCAGCCTGTGTTCACGCAGCCAACCCCAGTCCTCTCCCTGGGATCTGACCTCTGAAGCTGGAGCCTCATCTCCCAGCCCCCACCCATCCCAGCAGGTGAGCAGACAAGCCTGTCAGGCTGGTGAGTGCTGGTCGGCACCAATCCTCTTGCGGGAATCTCTCCGCTTTGCCCTCTGCACCCCTGCACCCCTCCGAAGCTTCCGCCCTCCGCCACCGGCAGTCTCCGCCCACGAAGGGGCTTCCTAGTGTGTGGAAACTTTTCCTTCTTCACACCTCCCTCCCACAGGGGCAGGTCCTGTCCCTATTCTTTTGTCTCTGTTTTTTCTTTTTTCTTTTGCCCTACCCAGGTACGTGGGGAGTTTCTTTCCTTTTGGGAAGTCTGAGGTCTTCTGCCAGCGTTCAGTAGGTGTTCTGTAGGAGTTGTTCCACATATAGATGTATTTCTGATGTATTCGTGGGGAGGAAGGTGATCTCCACATCTTACT
This sequence comes from Phocoena phocoena, assembly GCF_963924675.1. Lineage (NCBI taxonomy): Eukaryota > Metazoa > Chordata > Mammalia > Artiodactyla > Phocoenidae > Phocoena > Phocoena phocoena. The sequence goes on from NC_089229.1 coordinate 54,219,015, forward strand.
CCTCTACCATCTTGAAGGTCTCCCCTTCTCATTTTAAATACAATAAAAATACTCTTAGTTAAGTAATTTATCCAAAGTCATATAGAAAGTAGGCAGGAAGCCAGATTTTAAACCAAGCAATCTAATCTGAAAGATCAAACACCTATTCCTTTGTACATTATCTAGACATGTCACAAGACCAAGGTCCGTGGAGGACTTGCAGCTATTGGGGCCACTGAAATTCCCTCCAGTCATCTCCCTCCACAGGTCTCTCATGCGCTCAAGGAACAAAACATCCCAATGATTGAACACTTTCCGGTCTCATTCTTTTTGAGCCCTTATACATGCCAGCCATTGGGCCAGGCTTTTCACATACATATCCCATATTAGAGAAGAAGAAACTGAGGCAGGAGATCCAGAAACTTGCATAAGATGACAGAATTAAAAACCAGGAGGGCCTGGACTCAAATCCAAACAATCTGACTCGGGGGTAAGTCTGTGTTCTTAGTCATACTGCGCTGTCTCCTCAACATCTGAATCAGCACGCACAACTTCCCCAGGCCAAGAAGTGTTCATGTATACCCATATTAAATATAAGTAATATATCCATTTATTTTTTCATCCACTTATCGGTGTGAATGACTTCTCTTCAAAATTATAAAGCCATCGTTGCCACCACTGAGTCATACTTTTGGAGAGAGAATATTTTGGAAGTGAAGGTGAAAGGAAAAGATAACTTAGAGAACTCGAGGAAGGGGAGCCAATCTAGGTCAGGAAGTGACCTCACAAACTTGCAGTAGAGTGAAGGCAAGAATGTAGGTCAAACAAGATTAGAGTTCAAAATAGGATCCAAACCTGAGAAGGCACAGGGTGATGGATGTATATTTTATCTGCCTCATAAATAAATGCAGATGTATTATATCTTATGTATTCCACTTACCCCTTAGCAATATAGTAGTTAATATAAAGATTTTAGATTTAGACTATTTGAGATTTGACTTTTTACTCTATCATTAAACATGACCTCAGCAAATTTCCAAATTTCATCATCTACAAATGGGGTTAGACATACCAACATCCCCAATTCGTCCTGAAAAACAATTGAAATAATATTGTATTAGGTGCTACAGAAAGTAGTTGCTAATTTTTATTATGGGTAGCTATTATTTTATTATAACTTTGCTTCGCTTTCCTGAGTTTTGTAGTCTCAACTTGAAAATGTTAACCTGATATATTTCATTTTGCTTTTCCATTTTTCTTCTGCTTCTTATAAAGTACAGCATGGTAGATTCCAGTAATATTAAAACATCTGTGTATCTCTAGTAGTAGTGTTGTACAGTAAGGTGACTTTTTTCTTTTTTTTTGCGGTACACGGGCCTCTCACTGTTTTGGCCTCTCCCGTTGCGGAGCACAGGCTCCGGACGCGCAGACCCAGCGGCCATGGCTCACGGGCCCAGCCGCTCCGCGGCATGCGGGATCTTCCCAGACCGGGGCACAAACCCGTGTCGCCTGCATCGGCAGGCGGACTCTCAACCACTGCGCCACCAGGGAAGCCCGTAAGGTGACTTTTTAAAAACACATTAGGAATAATAGATTTGAAGTGACTTTATTCTATGCAGGGATCCATCACACACATTTTATCTAAACTGTTTACCCTGACCATTTGACCTGGCTTTGAAGAAGGTTTTGTTTTGTTTGTTTTTCTTAAAGTAGAATAAGTCACTTATTTAAAGATTATTCAAACAACTGTGCCTTGGATTTTTGAATAAGTTGAATGTATATTTATATGGAAAGAAAAATGGTAATGTTTCCCAGTTGATTTAGGCTGTTAAGTGAAATAAGATTGACTGAGGTAGGGCCTCTCTTACCTCTTGCATTGTATCAAGGTACTTTATTTGGAAAACTTTAATTTTTTTTCTGTTCATAGTTTATATACAGTGAATAGCATTTTAATATAAGAAATGCAAATTTAGGTGTTAAGGTGTCATGGGAAGCTTTAAATGTAGCACAGTTATAATGGAAAAGCAGTGGTTTCACATACCTAGGATTTTTATTATTATTTTTTTTTATTTGCAGGATGAGTAAGAGATACTTACAGAAAGCAACAAAAGGAAAACTGCTAATAATAATATTTATTGTAACCTTGTGGGGGAAAGTTGTGTCCAGTGCAAACCATCATAAAGGTAAGCTGTTCTGTTTTCTTCCTCAGCTCTCTGAGGAAGGGGACTCCCTTTAACACAAACTGTTATGTTCTGCTTTTACTGGTCAGTTAATTTTACTAAATGTGGGTCTGCCCATGGCAATTCTCTTTAAGTAAAAATGCAGAAAGAGTTATTCTTAATATGGCTTTGATAGGTAATGAATGATTATTTAAATGTTTCCAGGATTACTGACACTTCTGCAAATAATGTTCAAAGAGTATGGAATCATGACTTTGTTTTCTTCTTAGCATTTCCATTTTTAAGATAATGATGTTAAAATGTTGAGTTGACACGTAATAAAGATGAGTTTCAAACTGCAGTCATCCTATAATGAAACCATCTTTAATGATATGTATCTTAATAATACGTATACATGTAAATTTCCTTTCCGTGCTTTTTGTAGATCATATTTCTTTACGCCACAGTACATCTTTGGCCGCTCTTTTTTTTTTTTTTTTTTGGCCGCTCTTTTGATTCTGCCCCAGTATGATAATTGAGAAGGCTCAATTCTGCCATAGAATAGGGTGACGATATTTGTTTTATATGTGTGTGTTAAGCTTGACAGCTCAAAATTATGCCCTTTCTGTTCTCTTTTCTGAGCATAAGACTCAGTATAGTGAATACTTTTTCCAAATGAATTAAAATTCCATTTAATTTTATTTTAGTCTATTTCTGGACTGTTCCTTCCATAATCAAATATTCATAACCTGAAAAGTCAATTTAGATTTTTCTGTGAAATATGATTTTACAATTCTGTTCTCTTTCCTCTGTAAAGTCCACAGACTAGCAACTTACTTTCTTGTTTTATTTTTGATTGAAGAGAAAGTTAAGACTGCCTTGAATTTTGTAACACTGAAAATAGTTACACATGTGCATTTAATTAGCATTTAATTACAGAACAAGTACACCAGGGAATGGAAAGATGTGGTGTGAGGGAGGGATGCTTATAAGACAAAATCTTTTCCCCCGTGTTTAAAACCAAAAAGAGTCATCTTTCAAAATATGAATTTTATAAAGAGGTCCTTCATATTTCACAATCCTGTTTTTGCCCCACAGAGAGAGAGAGAGAGAGAGAGAGAGAGAGTGTGTGTGTGTGTGTGTGTGTGTGTGTGTGTGTGTGTGTGCATTTCTTCTTTTCTTTAGTACAGCACTTGGATTCACAGATAAAACTTTAAATTCTCTTTAATAAGGGTTACTGGTATAAAATTACGAAGTCGTTAAGGAAGATGTTATTCACATCTAGCTCCAAATTGGCTACAGTGAACCAAACTGAAGGACAAAGCAGCCTTAAATACTTACCTTGTAAAAAGGGGCAAACCGCTGGGGCCAGGCCCCATGCCTTGGGCTTAACAGGAGAAGACACATCATCCATACATGGTCACCCCAGTGCACCTTCCCAGCCTATAAAAGTAGAATTGAGAGCTTTGGGAGAGATTCATAGTAATTATGGGTGTCATCCCAGCAAAGCAAGGGTTCATGATAAGGATGCTTTCTCATCTCCGAAGCCAAGTGATGGGGTCTCTAAGAGAATCATTCATGAGGACTGCTCCACAGTGAATATTGCATACAATTTTTAAAGCTGTTTTTAAGAATTTTTAAGTTGTGTTATGTTCTATGCTAACTCCAAAACTAGGATCTTTTCTTACTTTTTGCCGAAAAATATATTTCTTGAACATAAGAGATTATACCTTGACTCAGAAAACTCACTCAAAGTGCCAAACTCAAAGTTCTAAAACATTATAGAAGATAAACTTTTGTGTTGTTTCGCTGATCCATTTCCACCCTACCAAGAATATTTTGGAGGAAGAATTTAGGAAAGATTTCTCTGCCTCTCCCTTTCCCTCCTTCCCCTTTTCCTTTCTTTCTTCCTTTTACATTTTCCATGCAAAATGCCCCCTTTGTTTAAACTGTTTTACATTTAATAAGTGTAATGTACATATATGTTTTAGGACATATTCATAAAATGAACACATGTGTGCTCACCCCCGAGTTGAGACATGTAACATTTCTAATTCTCTTGAACCTGATTGTGTCTGCCACTCTAATTTCATTCCTTTGCCTCCTTACCCAAGATAATCACTATTCTAAATTTTGTGATTATAATTCCCTTGCTTTTATTTATAATTTCACCATGTATTTATACATATCCAAATGGCATGCTGCTTAATTCTGTTGTTATTGAATTTACATAATAGTATTATACTGTATTTTTCTTTAATTTGCTACCTTGCCCAACAATATATTTGTGACATTCATTATACTTGATGGTAACTATAGTTAATACTAATTTTTTTTTTTTTACTGTTGCCCCATATTTTGTTGTTTGAAGTCACCACAATTTATGTATTTATTCTCTTGTACCTGAACAGTTGGTGTTCTATTTTCTTGTCATTATGAACTATGCTTCTATGAATATTCTACTTCTTTCCTGGTGCACATGTGCAAGGGTTTCTCAAGAGCACATTCCAAGGAGCAAAATTCTGGGTCACAGGGCATTGCATATCTTCAGTCTTACCAGATTATGTGAAATGCTTTTTTCCAAAGTGGTAGTACTAAGAAAGTTGTTTAAGTTATTTCTTTTTACTGGTGTATAGTAGATTTACAATATTATATTAATTTCAGGTATACAACATAGTAATTCAAAATTTGTATAGATGATATTCCATTTAAAGATTTTATAAAATATTGGCTATATTCCCTGTGCTGTACAATATACCCTTGTAGCTTATTTTATACATAATAGTTTGTACCTCTTAATCCTCTATCCTTATGCTTCCCCTCCCTCCTTTCCTCTCCCCACTGTTAATCACTAGTTTGTTCTCTATATCTGTGAGACTGTTTCTGTTTTGTTATATTCATTTGTTTATTTTAATAACATACAGTATTTGTCTTTGTCTGACTAATTTCACTAAGCACAATAACCTCCAAGTCCATCCATGTTGTTGCAAGTGGCAAATTTTCATTCCTTTTTATGGCTGAGTAGTATTCCTGTGTGTGTGTGTGTGTGTGTGTGTGTGTGTGTGTGTGTGTGTACTGCATCTTCTTTATCCATTCATCTTTTGATGGACATTTAGGTTGCTTCCGTAGCTTGGCTATTATAAATAAGACTCCTTTGAGCACTGAGTGTATGAAAATTTTGAATTAGAGTTTGCGTGTGAATTTTTTTTTTAATTGAAGTATAGTTGATTTACAATGTTGTGTTAGTTTCAAGTGTACAGCACAGTGATTCAGTTATACACATATATGTCTGTGTGTGTGTGTGTGTGTGTATACAGATTCTTTTCTCAGATTCTTTTCCCTTATAGGTTATCACAAATATTGAGTATAATTCCCTGTGCTATACAGTAGGTTGTTGTTGGTTATCTATTTTATATATAGTAGTGTGTATATGTTAATCCCAACCTCCTAATTTATCCCTCTCCCACCTCTTTCCCACTTGGTAACCAAAAGCTTGTTTTCTATGTCTGTGAATCTATTTCTGTTTTGTAAACAAGTTCATTTGTATCTTTTTTTTTTTGATTCCACATATAAGCAATATCATATGATATTTGTCTTTTTCTGTCTGACTTACTTCACTTAGTATGATAATATCTAGGTCCATCTGTGTTGCTGCAAATGGCATTATTTCTTATGGCTGAGTAGTATTCCATTGTATATATGTACCACATCTTCTTTATCCCTTCATTTGTCGATGGACATTTAGGTTGCTTCTATGTCTTGTCTATTGTAAATAGTGCTGCAATGAACATTGGGGTGCATGTATCTTTTCAAATTATATTTTTCTCCAGATATATTGGATATATACCCAGGAGTGGAGTTGTTGAATCATATAGTAGATCTATTTTTTTTTGTTTTTAGAGGCAACTTCATCCTGTTTTCCATAGTGACTGCACCAATTTACATTCCCACCAATAGTGTACAAGAGTTGCCTTTTCTTCACATCCTCGCCAACATTTATTATTTGTGATCCTTTTTATGATAGCCATTTTGACAGGTGTGAGGTGATATCTCATTGTGGTTTTGATTTGCTTATCCCTGATTATTAGCAATGCTGAGCACCTTTTCATGTGCCTCTTGGCCATCTGTGTGTCTCCTTTGGAAAATTGCCTATTCAGTTATGCCCATATTTTTAATCAAGTTGTATGTTTTTTTGATTTTGAGTTGTATCAGTTGTTTATGTATATGGTATATTAATCCCTTATCTGTCATATCATTTGCAAATATTTTCACCCATTTAGTAGGTTGTCTTTTGTTTTGTTGATGGCTTCCTTTGCTGTGCAAAAGCTTTTAAGTTTAATTAGGTCCCATTTGTTTATTTTTGCTTTTGTTTCCATTACTTTAAGAGACAGATCCAAAAATATATTGCTATGATTTATGTCAAAGAGTGTTCTGCCTATGTTTTCTTCCAGGAGTTTTATGATTTCAGGTCTTACATTTAAGTCTTTAATCCATTTTGAGCTTATTTTTGTATATGGTTTGAGAAAATGTTCTAATTCCATTCTTTAACTTGTAGCTGTCCAGTTTTCCCACGGCTTACTGAAGAGACTATTTTTTTCCCCCATTGTATATACTTGCCTCCTCTGTCATAGATTAATTGACCATAAGTTCATGGCTTTATTTCTGGGCTCTCTGTTCCATTGATGTATTTCTATTTTCATGCCAGTACCATCCTAATTTGATGGCTGTAGCTTTTAAGTCAGGGAGTGTGACACCTCCAGTTCTGTTCTTCTTACTCAAGTTTGCTTTGTCTATTCAGGGCCTTTTGTGTTTCCCTACAAATTTTAGAATTATTCATTCTAGTTCTGTAAAAAAAAAAAAAAAAAAAAAAAATGTGCCTAGCAGCACACTCCCCTCTTGTCATTCAAGCGATATGCTCTCAGAATTCCCCCTGAGAGGGCTGCCTAGGTCCTTCTGTTGTGGCAGGCTGACTATGTAGGCTGACTGGTGGGCTTTGTTGGCCCCTAGCCCAGTTGATTACCAGACCCTGCCTTGTGTGGATGTTGCTAGCTACTGACTAGTGGGGCCTGGTCATGAGGCAGCTGACTGCAGAACCCCAAGGGGCCCTGGGGCTAATGTTGGCTCATTGGTGGAAGGAGTGAGGGTCCAGAAGACTCTGGAGCTGTTGCTCCACCTACTGGCAGGCAGAGCTGAGTCCTGGAGTCTGGCTGCAGGGCCCAGGGATCCCAGAGCTGGTATCAGATCACTGGTGGGCAGGGGTCTGGTTCCTGACACAGTTGGGTATGTGGTCCATGGTGTCCTGAAGCGTGTGTTGGCCTGCTAGTTGCAGGGCCAGGGCCCAGGGCCCAGATCCCAGGCCCCAGGCTCCACTGGTCCCAGGGTAGGGTCTAGCCTGCCGTGGGCGGACTAGGTCTTCAGGCTGAGGGACTGTGATTTTCTTGCATCTGGTGTCTGCCCCCTAGTGGGTTAGGCTGGTCTAGAGGCTGGTGCAGGCTTCCTGGATGGCAGGGCTGGTGTCTGCCTACTGGTGGGTGGAGCTGTGTCTTGGCCCTCTGGTCGGTAAGGCTGTGTCTAGAGGTGGCCGTGGGTTCAGGAAGTCATTAGGCAGCCTGTCTACTGATGGGTGGGATGTGTCCTCACCCAGTTAGTTGTTTGGCCTGAGGCTCCCTAGCACTGATGCCTACAGGTTGTTGGGTGGGACCAGGTCTTGGCACTATTGAGCCAGAGGGAGGATCCCATGATGCCAGCTGCCAGCAGCAGTGTCCATGTGGTAGAAAGCTCCCTAATATGGCTACTGACAGTATCTATGTCCCGAGAATGAGCTACAGCCACCCCCCGCCTCTCCAAGTGACTCTCCAAGACCAGCAGTTAGATCTAGCCCAGGCTCCTGTCAAATTACTGCTTTTGCCCTGGGTACCAGTGCATATGGGATTTTGCGTGGGCCTTTAAGGGTAAAGTCTCTGTTTCCCTCAGTCCTGGCACTCCCCAAATTAAGCCCCACTGGCCTTCAAAGCCAAATGCTCTGGGGACTTGTCTTCTCAGTGCAGGACCCCAGGGCTGCAGTTCACCCACCCAGGGATATGGGACTTGATTATATTGTGAGCCCACCTTTCCTATCCTGCCTGTCCCATTGTGGTTCCTTCTTTAGGTTTTTAGTTGTGAAAAATCTTTTCCTGTAGGTTCTCGTCTTTTTCATAGATTGTTGTTCTGCAGATAGTTGTAATTTTGGTGTGCTCACGATAGGAGATGAGCTCAGGGTCTTTCTACTCCACCATCTTGGCCAAAGCACCTATTCTCTCTTTATTTTTTTCCATTTAAATTACAGTGTGTCTTGTTTTGTTCCTCTTTGGGTTGATCCTCTTTGGGTCTCTGTGCTTCCTGGACCTGGATTTCTGTTTCTTTTCCCAGGTTAGTGAAGTTTTCAGGTATTATGTCTTCAAATATGTTCTCTGTTCCTTTTTCTCTTTCTTCTCCTTCTAGGATGCTTATAATGTGAATGTTAGTATGGTTGGTGTTGTCCAAGAGGTCTCTTAAATGTCCTCATTTCTTTTTTTTTTTCTTTTCTGTTCAGCTTCAGTGATTTTCACTACTGTGCCTTCCAGTTCACTGATCCAGCCCTCTGTATCATATAATCTACTGTTGATTCCTTCTAACTTATTTTTTATTTCACTTATTGTGTTCTTCATATCTGTTTGATTCTTCTTTATATTTTCTAAATCTTTCTTAAAAACTTCTAACTTCTCATTCTATTCATCCATTCTTCTCCTGAGTTCTTTGATCATCTTTATAATAATTTCCTTGAACTCTTTATCCGATAAATTGCCTACCTCCATTTAGTTCTTCTTCTGGAGTTGTATCTTGTTCTTTTGTTTGGAACATGTTCCACCATTTGGAACATATTCCTCTGCCACCTCATTTACCACTTTTAATATCTATGTGTCTGGTAGTTTAGTTGTTTTTCCCAACCTTGGAGAAGTAGCCTTTTGTAGGAGATGTCCTCTGCGTCCCAACAGCACACTCCTCTCTGATCACCAGAGCTACGTGCTCTAGTGGTGCCCCCTGTTTAGACTGTGTGGGTCCTTCTATTGTGGTGGGCTGACTACTGTGGGCAGTCTGGTAGATGTGGCTGGCCCAGGGTCTGGTTGGTTGCCAGGCTATGCCTTGTATGGAGGCTGGCTATGGAAGCCTTTGGGGTTCTGGAGCTAGTGTTGACTCACTGACGGGCAGAGCTGGGTCCTGGGGTTGCAGGCCAGGGTTCCTGGATCTAGTGTTGGCCTGCTGGTAGGTGGGGCTGGTTCCTCACATGGCTGGCTCCAGGTTCCAGGGTGACCAAAACTGATGTTGGCCCACTTGTAAATGGGACTGAATCCCAGGGCAGCTTGTTGAGGAGTCCAAGGTATCTCAAGTTGGTGTGGTCCTGATGGTGGGTGTGGCCAGGGTCTGGGGGTTCCTAGGGCTGGTTATCATCCTGCTGGTGAGTGGGGCCAGAGCCCAGGGTCTCCTGGAGCTAGTGCCAACTCACTGGTGGGCTGAGCTGGGTCCTGGGATCTCTGGCTGCAGGGACCTGGGGGTCCTGGAGCTGCTTTTAGCCTGTTGGTGGGCAGGGACTGTTCCTGACTCAGCTGACTATGTGGTCCAGGGTGTCCCAAAGCTTTTGCTGGCCCATGGGTGGGTGAAATCAAATCCTGGGGCAGCCGGCTGAGGGTCCCAAGGTATTTTAGAGCTTGTGTTTGGCCTGTGGGTGTTCTGCGGGGCTGTGGTGGTTCTGGGGATGGTATCGGCCCACTGGTGGACAAAGCTGTGTCCTGGGGTCTCTGGTTGCAGGGCCCTGGGGGTCCCAGGGCTAGTGCCTGCACACTGGTGTTTGATGCAGGGTCCTGGTCAGTCTGGTAGACAGGGCCATGTCCTGGGGTAGCTGTGGCATTGTAAGGCAGCCTGCTTGCTGGTGGGTGGGACTGTCTCTCTGCCTGGCTAGTTGCTTGGCCTGAGGCATCCCAGTACTGGAGCTGATAGGCTAGTGGGTGGGACTGGGTCCTGGTGCTAATAAGCTAGAAGGTGGATTCCAAAATTGCACTTGCCAGCACCTGTGTCCACATGGTAGAACAAGGTCCCCCCAAATTGGCTGCCACCAGTGTCTATGTCCCCAGGGTGAGCTCCAGTTGCCTCCTGCCTCTCTGAGAGACTCTCCAAGATCAGCAGGTGGATCTGACCCAGGCTTCTTTCAAATTACCACTTCTGCCCTGGGTGCCAGAGTGTATGAGAGTTTGTGTCTGCCCTGTAAGAGTGGAGTCTCTATCTCCCACAGTCCACATGGCTTTCATCATGTGTAAGGCTTAGAGCAAGGAAGGCCTATTCGCTTATTTCTATTTTTTATTGTGAGATAATTAATAAGAAATCTGTGTCTGATTGAGAGCACTTCGTGTGAGCATTCAAGATAAAAGTAATACAGTTGAATATTAAAAATCCAACAGCTCTATTCTAAGAGCTTTGTAGATAATAACTCATTTAATCCTTATGACAATCTATAAGGTAGGTACTATTATTCATCCTATTTTATAGATCAGAAACTGTGGCAAAGAAAGGTTAAATAATTTGGCCCAAGTTGCTTAGTTAGTAACCATTGAGAGCAGGATTCAAATCTAGGAAGTCTTGTTCCATGTAACATGATAAATATCTAGCAGTGAATTCTTTTTATTTATACTATTTTGGATTTAGTTGACTTCCTGAATCTGTGGATTGATGTCTTTCATAAACTTTGAAAGAATTTCAGGCATTATGTCTTGAAATATTGCTTCTATACCATTGTTACTGAACTAGAACTCTGGTTAGGTATATGTCAGCTTTCCCTCTCTATTCTCCATATATTTCAACCTCTATTTTATATTTTTCACCTTCAAGTCTTTCTGTGCTATATTCTGGGATATTTATTCAGATCTGTTTATTTCTACCACACTATTTTTGTGTTCTCTTGGGTCTAATCTGCTCTTTAATGCATATATTGAGTTTTGATTTCATCTAGTACATGCTACTAAAAATTCTTTTTTTCTTAAAAATTGTCTTGGCTTTTGATATATTTTGTTCTTTATTTATTTAGTTTATATTTCTTTTTATACATTTTATATCAAATCTCACATATATATAAAATTCGATGCTTCTATTTTATGAAATTTTTGTGATTTCTTCCTGTTGACTCTCACTCATAGTACTTTATTTATTTTAGGGTTTTGTGATTTTTAAAAATTTTGTGAGCTACTGTTCACTGGAATCATATTTGCGAGAGTTTTTAAGGCCTATATTTAGAATGCATTCTTCCAGAGATGATTTGCATACGCCATGTGTCTTAGGTTTCTCTAAAAGCAGAGCCAAGTCAGGAATTCTTGTTTATGTGATTTATAGAAAGAGTGCTCTCAGGAGACAGAGAGCAAGGACAGCAGGATAGACTTGGAGACAAAAGATGAGCACAAATAGAGTCTCAGCTGGAGAACAGCCTGGTCAGGTCCTTTGGGGAGGATCAGAAACATAAATTGCTCCACAGAGTGGAGCTCCTTGAGGTGAGATAAATAGCCTCTTGTACACTTGTGTCCATTTGTCATTGGCCATTGATCTGTTACCCATGGTAGGGAATAGCCTTCCTGGGGAAGTAGCTTCTCTTTAGCAAAGGGTGGATTTCTGAACAAGGGAGGGGCTGTGAATTGTAATCCCCTACCATTCACAGCAAGTGGAGGAAAGGTGCACTGCTGATAGAAAGGATCTTGGTAGTGAACCAACAGCTACACATCACTGCAGTCAACTTCTCATACCCCTCAGCTCTGCTTGCTTCTTACTTTACATTTACTCTGTTTAGGCAAAGCTTATCAAAGATTCTGCTTGGCTATAATTTCCAGGAAAACCTATGTGAGGAGGAATAGTGGGGCTGCTACTAACGCAGTTGGTACCAAGGCCTTTATTGATACTCATTATCTGCCCACTTCCCTAGCCATTTTCGATTCCTCTCTCCTTCCTGTTCACCTAGAAGGCTTACCTGATGTTTTACGCAGACCTCGTACCTGAGGGTTCTGAGCTCTGGGTTATCATGTTCTGAATTCTGGGGTTGTTGTACTTATAAATTTATAGTTGTAACTGGGCATTGGGATGCCAAGAAATACCTCAGTGGATCATCTGAGAGCCTAACATATTCTCCCCTGCCCTGGTTCATAGCAGCTACCCATAGCAGTGATCACTGGGGTCATTAAACTCATCAGTATTTAAGTCCTTTTTTTCTTGCTCATCTATGGGGCTGACTATGCAGCAATTGGAGCTATATGTTTAGCAGGACTCTTACCGTTTCCCCTGGTAAAAGCATTCCCTTTCTGGGAATCAGGACTTCTAGATTCATAGAGTCTATTGGTAGTTTTCACAGGAATATTTTAGATTGGATAATTCTGATGGAAAATTTGCTTTACTCAATAATTTTCGAGTACCCACAGTAAGGACTGAGAATATAGCAGTACATACAAGAGGCAAAAATTTTCTTTATGGAGTTTTTGTCCTCGAGGTGGGAAGATAGATAATAAAAAGGAAAAGTAAAACAGTTTTATAGTATAAATGCTATTTATAGGAAAAAATAAAGAAAGAAAGAGGTATAAGAAGTGTTTGAGAGGGACTGTAGTTTTAAATAAGGCCTTTGGGTAAGACCTAAATTTTCCAATGGAGCCAGCCATGAAAATATCTGGGGGAAGGATGTTGCAGGCATAGCAGTAAATAAGTATGAATGCTTTCAAGTAGGAGCATGCCTGGAGACATGAGGAGTAGCAAGGTTGCTGTGTATAGAGCAGAGTATGTAAGAAAAAGAGTGGTAAGAGACTGGGTCATTACAGAACAGGTAAGTATAGGAGATGAAACAACAGAATAAGTAGCTCTTCCAAATACCAGTGCAATAGCACTGTGTTCTCAAGAGCAACCAACTGGAGAATTGTCTTACTCTGCTTCTTGAACATAATGTAGAAACACTGTAGAAATCTAGAGCATTTGTATTTGAAAAATGAGATATGTAAAAATCAGAGAATGTTGTCACCTGCTTAATAAAATCTTCTGAGCTTTGGGAACTAAAAGTCCCTCACACACAGACAAAGCTCCACAGAGATTCTGTCCTGAATTCTTATAATTGTCTTCAGCTGGGCATTTTGGGAGCCGGTGGGGGGTGGGTGGGGGGTGGGGGGGTAGTGGTTAACTCAGAGCATTGTGACAGCCAATCAGAAAGTATAAGCAGTATTTCCCACTTGGAAGCAATTACATTAGGTACAGCTTCAGACAGTGGGGATTAGAGAGGAAATATTTCAGTTTAGAACTCCAAGTTCCCAACAGAAAAACACAGTCATTAATCTTAGAAGGCCAATATGTTTTCTTGCCTTTTCTTCCTTTACCCATCACATCCAAACTAAATCTAAAGAGAATGAGTCGTCATTGAATGTTTGGGTTGGAAAAGTATTTAGTGTGAAAGAGATTATAAACAGATGAGAGTTATACGTAACACAAACAAATTTTTTAAATGTTCATTTGATTAGCTAATATTGAGTGTTATTCCCATTATTATACTAGGTGTTTACTAATCTGAATTGCAACTTTTGATTGAATGAGAAATTTTCAAAGAAAAACAAATTTAAAATAAAGGTGATTTTCAGCCCAAAGCCTAGACGAGAGAGCAGCCATTTAATTTGTTTTGGTAGCTCTTTGTTTGTTGGTTCATTTGATAGTTTATTCATTTCTCTAACCAACATCCCAGAAAACAAAATATATATATATTTTTTCATTAAAACAAAATTTGTTTTAATTCTAAAACAATAATTATTTACTATTGACATTTTTAAAAATATAGATAAGAAAAGGAGGGAGAAATAAAAATCACTCATAATCCTACCTTCCAAAATAACCACTGTTACCCTTTCAAAAACAGAATACAATTTTGTGACCTCCTTTTCTCACTTTGAAATATACAAAATACTTATTGAGTACCTGTCAAGTGTTGGGCTTTAGGTCAAGTTCTGGAGGTTAATAAGTGACCCACACAGGCATGATCCATGCCCTATGGAGCTTACAGAAAAGTAGGCATGAAAAACATTAATCTGATAATCAGACAAATAAATATTTAGCTATAAATTATTAAAGTGTTTAGAGATAAGATTTCAGGATAAGAGTACGTAAACTGTAAAATGGGTAGAGGGAAATCTGGGAGGTCTTTTCTAGGGAAGAGACATTTGAGCTGAGATCTGAATGGGGAGTGGGAGCTGGGCATCCAGATAGGATCAGTAGCCTGTGCAGAGGTGCTGAGACATGAAGGAATAGAATGCTTTGGAGCAAAAACAAGATCACTGTGTCTGAAGGACAAAAAGCAAGGAGGATGGTAGGCACAATTAGGCAGGGGAGGTGGTGGGGCAGATCCTTTGGGGCCATATTCAGAATGTTGGTTTTCTTATAGTTAAAATTGTTTGAACCAGTTTCGCTAGGATATTACTAGGTTCTCTTGGGCTGGTTTGCAGTTGACTATGATGTACACCAAAGTTTAAGAACCCTGATTATAATGCATGGTGTTCCAAGGACCTTGTTTATGAGAACAATTGGATTAATGTCCTAAGAGAAAGAAAAATGGCCATAACATAAACTGACTCTACTTTGGACTTTTAACAGTATATTTTATTTTTCATTTTATTGAATTTTCAGAGTAATACATGTTCATTGAGAAACTTTGGTTAAGAAAAAAAAAATATCAAAAGAAATCAAATTACCCATAATTCTTGCACATAGAAATTATTAGATGCCATGTGGGCATATTTTCATCTGGTTTAATTTATGAATGTATTAAACATATTTGAGAGCATGATGTTCATTCATTTATTTAATTATACATTTATTGATATGGACTAGGTGAGAGACTATGCTGCTCTGAGCTGGTGATTCTGCTTTAAATGATGCAGATAAAGTTGCTGTTTTCTCTTTTTATTTTAAGTTATCTCATTTATACAGAATAATGCATAAAACCCATATGTGCACTCAAAATAACAATCATAAGGCAAGCAACTGTGCAAATATCAACCAGGACAATAAAATATTAGCCCCCCAAACCTCCTTATGCCTCTGCCCTAATTACAACCACTCCTCCCGCAGAGGTACCCCTTTCCTGACTTCTTATGCCTAAACAATAGAGTATTATTTTGTCTGGTTTTTAATTTTGTAAAATTGGGATCCTATTTTAGGTATTTTTTTTTTTAGTGTGATTTGCTTCTTCCCTCAACATTTTTTTCTTGAGATTCGTCCATGTTGTGACATAGGAGTCCATGGTGTGAATAGAATGTGATGCATTTATCTTCTACTGTTGATGGGCATTTGGGTTTTTCCAGTTGTTGGCTGTTATTGCCAATGCTGCTGTGGACATTATTTGTACATGTACTTTGGTTCACAGGTGCAGAATTTCCCCCAGGTATATTTTTAAGAATAAAACTCTATGGGCTGTATGATAAGTACATATTCAACATTACTTTTTTTCCCCCCACTTAGTAGTATAATTAGCAATAAATGATATGTATTTACTTATATATCTAAAACTATCCATAAAAACATATTTTAATTGGGGCATGAAAAAACATTGCAATAATGTGCCCTAAATTACTTAAGAAAACTCTTTGTTGTTAGATTTCTTTGAGACTTTTTTTGTTTGTTAATACTAATCTAAAAACATTTGTGTGAGAATTTTTGTTTACATTTAATATTAATTAGTTATCAATTAAATTTATTAATACATTTTGTTCATTTTAAAATTTCTCTACATAGTTAACACAGATAAGAACTTTTGAGGTCAAAGAGAATGAAATTATTAGGTTTGTATCATTCAACATTCACTCAGGAAAAAGAAAATCACACTAAGTGGTTTAAAATAAGGAACTGGTTACAACAGTGTTGAAAGAGCTGGAGAAGGTAACAGGGAGTGGTGATACTACTACCCAGCCATTGGTTAACTGCAGAAAGCTATTACTGCCCCTAGAGGTGGGAGAGCAAAAAGAAAAGCAGAATTACCCAGAGCTCCTGATTGTAGTATTTGCTGTTGAAGTTGCTGAAGCACTGCTGCTGCCTTGGGAATCACTTCCACCGCCACTGAGCAGGAAGCCTGGAACCAATTCCATCATGCTATTGCAAGAGTCCAGGAGGCTGAATGCTGCTAGCGCTGCTACACTCTCTGCTAATGCTGCTGAAGTCCACAGGCATTCATGTGATCTCCCTTAGCATTTCTGAAGCCAGAAGCAGGGAAAAAAAAAAAAAAAAAGTGGCCTCTCTCTTTCTTATGAGTGCCTTCCTCTAAGAAGCAGACTGTAGGACAGAATTCAATATGCAAGAAGTTTATTGGGGGAAACACTTTTGAAATATAAAGAGGGAGGGAGGAGGAGTAGATGGGGTGAGGCTTCAAACCAGGAGGAAGGGTTGACACCTGTGAAAGAAGAGAAGGAAGGAAGGAGGCTTGAGTAGGAAGAACTCCAAACTTCAGCACAGTTTTGAAAAAGTCTTGGCCAGGCCAATTTGGGGTCCTGGAGCAAAGGCTGCCCATTGCAAAGACTCCCATAATGGGCAAAAAGGCCAGGCTGTTGTGTTCCTGCCATGCTCAGTCACTGACTGGTAGCAGCCCAGACAAAGTGTGTCCTGTGTAACTCCACAGGTGGGGTTACTGGAGGCCGTCAGTCAACTGTGTTCTTTGCAGTGGGTTCTTTTGAGGGAGAACTAAGCAAACATCTTTGTAGTTGCTGCACTTCCATGGGCAGAATCTAACCAGAAGCCAGCTGGCAAGAAAGTCTGAGGAATTTAGTATTTAAGCTTCCAACCCATTTCAACATACAGAGGAATGTAGAAAGATAAATGTTGGAAGAAAATGACAAGTATCTGCCACAGGAACATTTATACATGTTGTTAAATTACTTTTGATTCCCTCACAGAGGTTTATAAAACTTCCCTTCTCACCAGTCTGAAAATATTGGCTACAAATAAATATCATTGTTAATTTAGAAGGTCCTGACATAGTCTCTTATTCATATTTTAATTTATATTTTTGAGTTAATGAATGGATAGTTAATTTTTGAATTATTTTCATTTTTCATTATTTGAATTATTCATTGATTCCTTTGCCAATTTAATATTTGTCATTGATATGTTTGAAAACCTTGGATAACTTTTAAAGCTTGGTCACATTCATTGTAAATTTTCATGCTTTTCAAATTTAATGTTGTTTTAAAATCGTGTTTATAGCTTTTCAGAACATAAAGTATCCTACACTGTTGTTAGAAAAAATTTGAAAATATATAAAAATATAAAGTAGAAACTTTAAAACACCTGAAATCCTATGCACATGTCACTATTAACTCTCAAATATTATTCATATAATATTAGGAATATACTGTATCCATAGATTTTTCTCCTTTCTTATTATATTTTGAGCATTTCTTCATCTTTCCTGTGAAAATTATTTAAACATACTATATAATTGGATATTAGAGCTGTTTATTTTTCCTCTAGTAAAAATAATGCTGCAGTGAGCATTTATATTTGTAATTGCTTTTCCCCATATCTGCTTATTAGGCTAGGTTTGCAGTGATGGAATTACTACTTCAAATGACTTAAATTTTAAAATATTATTATGTTTTGAAAATGATATTTTTAACTATAAAATAGTTTGTGTTCATTTTAGAATATTTGGAAAGTATAAAAGAAGCACTAACAAAATTAAAATGTAATATATTCATATATGAATTCATTTGAATTCATATAATTCAAATAAACATTCATATGTTTATTTATTAATATTATGCATGTTAAAAGGTATGCATTTTGATATATATTGTCAAGTTGCAAACATTCCTATTCATATTCCCATCAGCAGGGAATTTACACACCTTTGTCAACACTTGGCCAGATGAATTTGGAGTCCTTGAGATTTATCATTCTATTTAATCTTTGTCAATTTCATCCTGTTTTAATTTGCAGTGTTAAATTATTAAAGATGATAAAAATTTTATTGTTTGTTGACCATTAATATTTTTATTAATTACCTTTTCATGTATATTATCCATTGTTTTTATTAGGTGACCCTATTTTTCTTTATGTTTTTATGAGAGCTCTTTATAAAGGATTAACACTTTGTGTTGTTACCAGTAGTTTACATTTTGCCTAATCAACGTGTTAGCATATGGTGTGCATGAGCACAGCTTCAGAACTCCAGACAGTCTGTGTTTCCATCCAGGCTTGTCCTTTTAGTAGCTGTAGGTAATTTTTCTCTTATTTTTTCTTTTTTTTTTTTTTTTGGTTGTGGTAGGGTGATGGTGGGAGTGGAGTATCTGAATCCCTTTAACATAGTTTCTTTAACCTTAAATTAAAAAAAATATACTGCCAGTATATATCTAGGTTTTGTCTCTTAATTATTGAGTGACTCTTTTCAAGCTTAACGTTTTCAAAGAAAACCTTACTTTCATTTTTTATTTAACTAATGCTCTTATCTTTTTGTCCCATTTTATTTTTTTCCTCCTCTGTCAATTTTGGATCTCCTATTGCTTGGCTGTGTGACCTCCCGAACTTGTTTTGTAATAGTTTTCTATTGTCTTTCTGTTCTTTTGCTCTATTTGTTTGGAGGAGGGGGGTTGGGAGATTTTGTCACCTTTATTGTAGAAATTTGTGCAAATTTTTATGTCTTTTACAGTTTTAATTTCTGTGTGCTCTCTACTTTTGTTTTCTGAGTGTTCTCCTGCCACCCCCCACCCCATTTATAAGTATTTCTTCTTGCAAAGTCTCTTTTTCTTCCTAGATTTTGTCCCTACTTTATTTTAGTTTCTATTTTTCATGCTAGAAGCTTTCCTCAGATAGCTGATAATCCCAAACTGTCTGTTCTGAAAGCTCTCAGCCTGTTAGTGGGGCTTGTAGAATTTGAGATTCAGTGTAAGATGATGTGGCAGGGCTTTTATTGGAGAACTCCAGGTGTTAGTATGTTTAACTTTTCTCTTTTGGATCATCCAGATTCCTTCGAGAGGAATCCTTGAATCTCTTGTCTGAGGTTCTCAAGAATTGAGAGGTGAAAGCAGCTGAGGTGAGGAGGTATGCCCACGTCAACATTCTGTAGTTCATTCAGTACAGTGCCTACAACCTCTGCTGTGTCTTGTGGTCCCCGGTCGAGACCACCCCTGTTTCCCCACCTGACCCCGCCACCACAATAAATCTTCAAGCTTTTGCCAGGTTGGCAGGTAAGATGGCTGCCCAGTGACATGGAATGATAGAGAGTAACTAGAGATTTAATTGCTTCTCAGACAGCTTTCACCAATGCTTCTAATTATAGCCCTCAACCCCTTGTCCCTTCCAGACCTACCTGATAAACTCTCAGTCCCTCGTTCTTTTGATGATTCTCTACTGCCAGCCTAGAGATTCTCTTTCTTGAGTCCCATAAGTCAGTTCTAAAATTTTGTTGCTGTTGTCTCCTACTGAAATGCATTTTTTTAACCCACCATCTTAAATCAGAACACTAATAATGTTTCTAATTTTGCTATTTTCTTTTAATTTTCTTATCCTCTTCCTTCTCTTCTTGGGCTCTCTTTTATTTCCATGTGTCTCTTTCCCGGTCTCAAAATTTTCCTCCACATCCTGTTGTTGTAGCTCATTCTTCATCTTTGCTTTGATCAACTTCTGTCTTTCTTGAATTATATGGATGTACAAAGCAGGAGCTCTATAAATTTTATTTTTAGTTCTTGTAATATATTTTTAAATGATGCTGTCACATTGCTTGTATTAGAATACTATGGTCTTTGTCTTCTTTGAACTGTTGCAATTCCCTCCTCATCCAAAATTTCCTGACTCCAGTCAGTTCTCCCCACAGCAGGTGAAATGAATTTCTAAAAGTAAATATTTGATAGTTTTACTCCTCTACCTAGAACCCTTAAGATAAAGTTAAAAACTTATACATGACAAATCCCTGTGTGATTTGTCTTTTGTTCTCTTCTTCAGATACTTTCACTCTTACTCAGTGTGATCCAGACACATTCTCTTTTGCAGTTTCTTGAAGGCCCTGTGCCCTTTTATGCCACATTTCCCTCTGTGTGCTTTTCACATTTTTGTTGCTTTATTTGTCTACCTAACTGCAGGCCATCATTGATGTCTAGTATCTCCCCCATAAAGCTTTTCTTATCCTTCTAGGTTAGTTTCTCTGTGATATGATCACATAGCACCTTGCTTCCTTTACATCTCTCATCACAATTGTACTGAATGAATTATTCATATAATTATTTGTTTATGCTTACTTTTCCACTTATCTGTAAGCTCTATGAAGATGGATTCAAGTATTCAGACATCACCTGCTCCTAACAGAATCTAACATAAGTGAAATTATGATATGGTCTCTTCTTTTAAAGATTTCATATTTCAAAACATTGAACAGAATCTATAAAAGGGTTTGAGAAATTAATGGTGGTAGCAGGTATTCTTAGTGTTTTCTTCCTATTTTAATGGTGGTGGGTCTAGTGTTCCAAGATTAATTATTGACTTTTAGAAAACAGTTTAAAAAATTACATTTAAGAAACCCTTTTCTCTATATTTCCTCTATTTTAAGACATTGGATTTTGTTTTCAGTTTAGAATGTACTTGAAGGTATAGAATTAGGGAAATTCTGAGCATTTAAAGTTAAAACAAATGAAGTAATCTTACATATTATTTCTAGTATGCTTTCATATTCATTATTTATTTGGGCTATGGAAGGAATATTCTTTTACTGTAGCTTCTTTTCATGCATTCAATAATTTTTTTTTGATAATAAAACAGATCTGCTAAGAGGAGAGTGAATCTTACTATTTCAGAAGAGAGAGTATAGTTTTCTGGTGTTGGTGGGTTTAATACTCACTGAATGAAGTTATATCATTATTGCATAGCTGTGTGCTTAAAAAAAAAAGAGATGAAAATCATGAAGCATTTGTTCTCTTTTGACTGTGAACAATTCTTTAATTGAAAAATGTTTAGTCATTTCCAGGCATATATACTGGACACTGCGCAGTTATCAACAAGCATTCCATAACATATTTTGGGAAATTTTTAAAATGTATTCCTATGACTGATCCTCATCACCTAGCAACAATTATAGGAAGTCAAAGGAGTCTCGAATTTTTTTAACTTGGCGTAGAACTTGCTAATAGTTGTTTACTGTGTATCTGTTTATGTGCTGTATGTATATCTGTGATTTATAGACAGAGTAAGATTTTTCCATGATGATTTTCACGGTTCCCATGAAACAATTTTCACCCCCTTGGGGGATGATATTACCCTCGTTGCAAGTACATGACCCAGAGTTAATCAGTTTTCTTTACTATGATACCTTTTTCATCTTGCTATTCTTTATCTCATTAATCATTTTTATAAAAATTCATAATAGCATATCAATATAACGGACCTTAAGGACTTGGAGGAGTTGGTATAACCTACTAGATCAATAATCTACACATCTGTGAGTTCATATGACAAAATATTTGAGGAAAAAAGTTCTTTTCTATATCTTATAATTTGTTTTATTTGTATTTTTTTCCACAGTGTCATAATAAAAAGGTGATGGCCTGCTGAAGTGCTTAAATTTTTTTTCACTCACACCAGGCTTCTAGTCTTGGTCCTGTGAACACCTTTCTTATCAAGTCACCAAACTGTACTGTTCTATAATTTTTATAATAACACAAGTTATCAGGCCACTGGTAAAGATGTTTAATATCTTCTCTAGTCTCTACTTTTTCATACTGTGAGTTCCATTTGTGTATCCCTAAGTACTGGATGTCTATATAATAGGAAGTCATTTACTTACTAATTCAAGTCTGGTCATGATATTTGGATGTTAATAAAATAAAATCAACAGGACACAAGACTAGATATTAAATTACCAAACAAAATGACTGCTTAGCTGATCACTCATGATGAACATGTCTACTTCCTCAAATAAATTATTTATAAGTTCACAATGAGTATGAGAGAAGACTGCATTTATAGGATAAACAGATTGAAAAACTAATTTGAAATGGCGCCTAAGCTACTTATCAGGGTGGTGAAAAAAAGAAAATTTGGAGTCAGGAGAATTTAGGGTTTGAGCTGAATGCCCTTGGGTGAAATATATTACCACTGAAATTTTAGTTTACCTGTAAAATAGGAGTAAAAGGTGCTCATCTTCCTACACTGGATTGGTGAAGACATAAAAAATGATAATGCATATGGAATTTCTTTTAAAGTGCCATAACTTATTATAGTTTCTATTATACACAAAATTTTAAATTTTACTGATAATACTTTTATAAATATTGATGGTTTTGAAAGACATTTCTTGGGAAATAAAATTAAAGTATGAGTCATATAGGGAACATTTTCTTGCTTTTTTGAAATATGATATATATAATAATCAGTCCCTTAATTCTTTGCCCATACATGAAATTAATATGCTTTTGAAAATGTATATCTGCAAGGGTATTTTGAGGAAGCTGAGTGTTACCAGTTAGAGAAAAATCTATCTGCTTTATAATATATTTTCAAGTTATAACTATTATAGTTCACTGGAAGGTTAATGCTGAGAAAATCAATCAACTGATCAATTTTTTTCCTAATTTGAAGCATTGGAGTTATAAAGAGAAGTGAAAATAAGCTATAGATAAAAGTGACAGCCCCACTAATAGAGGACTCAGGGAGAAAACATCTATTTAAGCATGCTATTTAAACATCTATAAAAAGCATGTTATTTTAATAAGTTATTCAGTTATTTCTGTAGTAGGTACAGCCTATGTGTTATTTCCTAACTCTGCAAATGTCTTATCTCAAAATAGATGTTACTTAAGTAAAATCACCCTTAGCGTTGCTCTTGTTTCCTAACAAAGATATGCTACTCTAACATTATTATGAAACACTGTAGCAAATACTCCCAGAGAATGCTCGTGCCCTGGAGATATTTGGGTCAAAGATAGATAAAGCACTTTTTTTCTTTGCAATTTATATATTCCTAAAATTTATGTTAAATAAACTTTGTAAATGAATTCATTTAAAAAATGAAGAAATTTTACTCTTTTTAGGTCAATCATGTTGACGTAGGAATACATATATCCTAACATATTTCTCTTAAACATTTTACATATTATAGTTTTTTCAAAGTATTTATACATATCAGATATTGAAGATAATTAACTTTCAGAAATAATATCAAATTCTCTTTTGTTTTTTTTCTTTCCAAACATTTAGTTCCCTAATAATTTATGTATCATTCATTCATTCAACAAATATGTGTTGCATATTTATTATATGCCAGGTATTACTTAGGCACCAAGAGACTATCAAAATGAATTAGATCATTGTGCTTTTGAGGAACTCATCAACTAAAAGAAAAACACATTTATGTAATGAAAGTCTGAACACAACAAGTATTTAATAAAATCTTACCTATTCACAGACAGATAAGGACAAAGCATGTGCACGTGTGTGTAAACAGCAGAAGAAATGGTAAAGTCCACCTTAGTGTTGAAAAAAAAGTAAAATTACTAGACACTGAATAAATATGGATCAGCCTGAGAGGGTCAGTGAAAGTAGGAGATGGCCAATATGTAATGGATGAGTGAAAGACTTGTAACGGGAGGAAATGTGTAGGTGGTTAGAAGGTGGCTCAGAGAAAGATGAGAAATGTGTGTGAGAAGTAAGAAGGAAGGGATGACTGCAAGCTATGATAACAACATGACTTATTTGATGAAATACTCTGGGAGATGAACTCGAGTCTTTAGTTTTCCTAGAGTAACAGCTTGGATTTTGAAATTGCAAAACTTTGACCACTGTAACTTAACAGTCATTGAAACTCTGTATTTGTATGGAGGAAATGAAATATCTCTATCAAATATGTCTGTCATTCTCAGAGCTGCCATTGACCAGGTGGTTGTTTTAGGTTACAAATCTCATTTAATCACAAATCAAGTTTTTATTTTAATTGAAATAATATTCAAGTTACATAAACAAAGACAGTAACTCTAATCAAGTCAAACTTGATATCACGGAAACATTTAAAAAGTTATCCTTTACAGAATTCTTACTTGAATTTGTTTTGGGGTTGTGATCTTATTTTATCAGAGTACAGAATTCTCACATAAGTCGTAAACCTTTAAGAAATTGTGTCATTAATGAAAATTCTATATTACCTTGGTAGAAGTACTAGAATGAGGCCCACTCATCTTTCAGAAGTATTTTTGAACTTGAATCTAACCATTTAGAGAATGCTATTGAAAGTAAAGATGTATATTTGTTTGAATAGAAGAAACATTGAACCCAATTTCTTAACAACTTGGAAAAAATATGCTATGGGATATCAGATGTCAAGCCACAATAACATTTACACTACGTTAATAAGCAGAGGGAAAAAGTCTATCCATCTGGTGTATCAGACATGCAATGACAACACCTATGAAGATACTCCAGGATATTACTATTGACCAGTACTGGAATTGCCACTTTTCAAGACTGACTTTTTTGTTCCTCAGCTAAAGTTTCAGTTTTCAAAAAGGGTCTGGACTTCTAATCTGGACTCTAAATATATTTATTTCAAAACGTAAGTTATTACTACTTTTAATATCATCAAGCAAAGTGGAACAAAAGCTTATTTTATACAATGAATTCTGTGGTTAGTTCAACACAACCATTCTATTGTAGTATTAGTGAAGGAATTATGTATGATCTTATAAAATGGGATTAGGCAACCATTTATCTATTCTATTAATAGGAACATCCTGGACTCTTTCCATATGGTATGTTGGATGTTTTGTATTTTATAGAACCTTATTTTGTGGATTGTTTATATGAATGCTAGTGGCAAAGTGCTTTAGACTTTAGAGTTATCAAATGATTGCTTATGCCTCTGGACACACTGGGTAACTTCAGTAATAAGGTTGTGTTTCCAAGTGCTGAGATACTCTGTTTGGAAAATGGGTAGTCTTCCCCAGAGGATACAAACTTATCTCATCCCTTGAGGGGATTTTAAAAAATTGAAATACAGTTGATTTACAATACTGTGTTAGTTTCAGATGTACAGCAAAGTGATTCAGTTTCATTCATATATATGTGTGTGTGTGTGTGTGTGTGTGTCTGTGTATATATATATATACTTTTTCAGATTCTATTCCATTATGGGTTATTACAAGATACTGAATATAGTTCCCTATGCTATACAGTAGGTCCTTGTTGTTGAGGGTTTTTTGTTTTTAATGTTTCTAATCTGCCTTCTCTCAAAGCCCTGATACCAACTCCTCACAGGGACGACTTCTGTGCTAAAGATCCTATTCTTGTTAATAAATCAAAGGTTGACCGTAGAGCCACAATGTTTCATGATGAGATATTTCAAGGTCTCTATGGCAGTTGTCCTGACCCTATAAGGCAATGAGAAACTTGAGTCTTGGGATATTGGGAGCCAGAATCTAGGGCTGACTAAGCTCTTGGGCATATTTGGAGTCTCCATATGCTTTTTTCCCCAAAGAGATAGTGTCTCTGAGTAAACAAGGGAACCTAAGTAAAAAGTATTAAGAATAATATAAATTTAAATATATTTACATTTTAGTAAGTCTCACTGAATGGTTGGTGTCACAATAAAGAAACTCCTATATTTTCGTCACTGCTACAACTGCTAGCAGTGTAGCAATCGTGTCCTAATCGCGGACACGATTAGGCTGCAGCTGTCTTAGACACCTGAGATTTACAATAATAACTGAACTACTTGCCTTGGAAACTTCTCAGTTTATCATCTGACTTTCTTCTAATTATGCAACTTCTGTATATTCTCTGCTGTTTTCCCAGGAACCAACAGCTACCACATCAAGGAGACTATTTCATCGTTCTTAATTCCTTTCGACTTACACTCATTTCTGTAGCTGGTCCTGAGCTCGACATGGTAGTAGCTTTCTTTGAATTTTAGATCGTCTATTTGTATTATATCAAGATATACATGTACACTGTGTATAGACTTCTGAGTTTTGTAATACTGCCAGATAAGGTTGCTTTGTGGAGTGTTTTTAAGGCAGGCAACAATATACCGTCTAGGGATGAGGAAACAGCCAGTTACCCCTCATAGACAAAGCTGATTTTCTATGAACTAATAATGGATTCTCACATGGCTGATAATTGTTCACGAGTTGTGCTTTTTAGCCAGTTTGTTAGTTCTCTGTAACTGTGTTTTGTGATATTTTATTGAAGCACAGTGACTTCTTATTTTAGCAGAATAAAATTACTGTTTGTTTACTTTCATTTCAAATTAGATCATAATGGAAATCTTTGGGTGTAATGAGCTTTAAAACCTAGGTTCTGTAAAAATGATTCATTTTAACCTAAATAATAAAGACCTTGGTCTCGGTAATATAATAATATAAATTTCGTATCTCAAAGGAATAATAGCCGGTTGAAAATACGTAGAAAACGCTGCTTTCTTTTCTACTACTGTAACAATAAAGCAAACTTTTCCTTCTATTTTGAGAAACAAATGGCTCCATATATGATTCATTTCTGAATACTGCAACGTTGAAACACTACTTGACCAGATTTCAGTCTTGCTGAGAATGCCTTGAAATATTTCTCAGAAAACCACGTAGATAAGAGTCTTTTTCAAACAGGAGATGCCTGCCACTCCATGTCAGTCTGAAGCTCAAGGCTGAAGTATTTCTCTACTGGCTGAAATGTAGAAATAACTTAAAGTGGAATTCTCATGAAGTCTCATTTGGCTTTTCTAGGGAAGGAATTATTAAATGAATAATGAGAAAGTACCAGTTTATAAAAACTCTCATCTTTAAAGCACCACCTGCCCCAATAATCTACATCTCTATATAAATTAAACAGTTTTAGAACCACCTCTTCGAAGCCAAGTATGTATTCTTTTTCCAGTATTATTATTAATACTGAACATTTTCTCTTCCCAAGCTAACCAATTAACTCAAAATTTCAGAACTGTAAAATCTTGGAGGTCATATACCGTAACCACTAATGAGTGCATGACTCTCTTCTATGATACTCCTGACCGGTCTTCAGCTTTTTCTATGTATTGCCACAATTTGCTACAAGTTCATAAACTTCATTTTTTGAAATATCAAATTGTTTGAACTTATTCGAAAGCTTTTTTCTCCTTTTCTCTTTATATATTTATACAGTTGTTTGCTTGTTTACGTGTGCATGTATGCAACTACTTCCAAAATTAGAAGTAATTAACGTCTGCTGCATAACTGCAACCAACTGAAAATAGATAACAAGGCATCGCATGACTATTCCTTCTGTGTAATGATCCTTTAAATATTTTCAGGCACCTGTCTTCTATTAGTCCTCCTTTCTTTAGAATTAATATCCCCCAACTTCCTCAATTAATCTTCAAAAATGGGCTCTGACCTTTTTGATCCTTCAAAGACTTACTTCTCTGTATTATAGGTTACTTTAATTCTGGACTATTCAAAGCAGAATAAAATGAGAAATACAATGTTCTGAGTTTTTTCTGTTGCTTTTTCTACAGTTGTTTGGGTCAACCTCATTCTTCTGGATTTTCCTAAATAACAATTTCCCCAATATCTAGAATCCCACTGCTTCATAAACAGGATTATAGCCCCCTCTAATCCATGGGGGATGTGTTCTAAGACCCCATGAAACCATGGGTAGTACCAAACCCTGTATATACTATGTCTTTTCCTATGCATACATGCCTATGATGAAGTTCAATTTATAAATGAGGTACAGTAAGAGATTAACATTAATAACTAATAATAAAATAGAACAGTTATAACAATATACTGTGATGAAAATTATGTGAATCTAGTCTCACTCTAAAAGTATCTTACTATACAACTTTAATGCCTTTTCCATCTTAACTAAGCACGTATCATGCGCTGTGGCTTTAACTTTTGCAGTTTGAGGTGCGACAGCAAAGCTAGCATGAATTTTGTTTTCCTTCTTCACAATTTCACAAATAGAAGATTCATTCTTATCTTAGATCTTGACAACCTAGGCACACGATATTTTTTCTTATTAAGTCAAGAACTTTCACCTTTTCATTTAAAGAAAGCACTTTGCAGCTTCTCTTTGGCATCTCTGAATTGCTAGCATCATTACTCTTGTGTTTTGGGACCGTTATTAAGTAAAACAACCGTGACTTGAACACAGGCATTATAATCCCCCCACAGCTGATCTGATAACGTCAGTCACTCCTAAGTGCCTAACAAGCGGGATACACTGAACAAAGGATGATTCACGTCCAGGCGGGTCTGAGCAGGACATTCTGAGATTTCATTATGCTACTCAGAATGGTGTGAAATTTAAAACTTATGAATTGTTCATGTCTGGAATATTCCATTTAATATCTTCAGACCACATCGCCCTTGGGTAACTGAAACCGCAGAAACTGAAACCGTGGGTAAGGGGGAACTACTGTATCCCAACTTTGTTTTAAGAAAAGAGTGCTGTAGCATAATTCAGCAAACAAATAATTTATCTGACTCAGGGATCTCAGACTTGTATTTACAGACAGAGAAGACTTTTCTGAAATAAACTTTCATGATTGCTCTCTTCTTCCTCACGTGCTTTTAGTGAGATAAGTTTGTTCAGAAGTTTGTCCCTGTTCTCCTGCAAGACCTAATGAACATACTCTGATACAAAGGCAGCCCGTCCCTTAGTCTCTCTCTCCATGTGGTGATCAATCTCAACTCTTCTCTGCATGTCCGGTTCCATCTTCCCTCTGTTGACCTGCTCCGCTTCTCGGTGCATGTGGCCACTCATCTCCTCTCCAGCTGAAGCAACATCAGTTGTTGCCACACGCTGAATCTGAGGCTAGTGTATTTCAACATCAAGTGAAAATTCCTCAGAGAGACATCCTACGTAACTGTGGCTTAATTTTAAATCTGACTTGCATAGGGCTTTGCAGAGAAGGAATGTCTTCTTCAGTGTTGAACAGTTCTTAGGTTTGCCCCAATGTTTCAGTCTGTGGCTATTATTTTGTATTTTTCATTTTTGATGAAATTAAAACATCGCATATTTAGGGCTCGTCATGCTTTGAGGTTTTTGAAAAATTGAGTCTCATCATATGTGTTTTAATTTAATTTATTGAAAGTATTGCACTGAGTCCGTTGGGCCTTGACATGAGAATCCTTTAAATGGCCTCATTATAAAAATCTCACTAATCTGAATAAACTCAGGTTCTTAACTTGGCCTCTTATTCTTCATACACATTTATGCTATCCATTGTTTGGAAATTGAAGATGTCAGACATTTCAGAGGATTTGTACCTGACGTTTTCAAGACCAACAGAGTTCAGCTTTTAAAAAAAATCAAGAACACACTGTGCTAAAATAGCATCTGCCTTTAGAATATAGACACTTAAGTTGCACTTGATATTGACCATTTGACACCCCCCCAAAATAAAGAGCAAGTTCCCCAATGTGGGAGAAGCTCTTTGATTGAACAAACTAAATGGTATTTTTTTCTCTCCTATCTTTTTTCCCTCTGTGCTTTTGTAGGTGGCTGAGGAGATTCATAATCTAGTGTTAAGTGTAATTGTTTTCTATACACCTCTGCATCATGAGCAAAAAACAAAAACAAAACTTACCTATGAAGACTGTGCCGTTAAAAGCCCCGGTCCTTTTCTTAAAACTTGAGCTTTATCAGGCAGTGACCAGTCTTTAATTTGAGGGTAATAAACTGAAAACATGGCTTGGTTTATCTGGACTCTATTTGTCCATTTACCTCCCTTGACCAATTTGGATACCCTATTATCAGTTGGTCTTTTAGCTTTCTACCTTTTTGCTCTTTGAATTAGCCTCATCCTTAAGAAGTATGCTGGCTTGAGAAAGATTTTCCCAAAATACCTTTCTGTTGGGAAGAAAAGAAGTCCTATGTTGACTATTTAAATTTTGAATAAAGGGAGAGAGCTTTTGGTATAATATAATGAAGCTCTTTTGCCAGAGTCTGTTCTTACCATGGTTGTACACTATCCACGGCAGATACAGCGCTATGGACCACGTTTATACTGGGACTCACCTACTGGTACACGCAGACTGTGGCCTGACCTCTCGCTAGGGCTGACCCTTGCTCCAGCAGGAGACATGGACATGCATAGTACCTTGAGGGTTAGGCACTCCATCAGTCTTTGCTGAATTAAACTGAAGAGGCTTTGTGCCAGTATAAGAACTTTTTTGTAACCGGGATCTTGACTGTCTCATGCTGATGGTTGACCTTGCTTAGCCTTTATTTCTGGCACCTCTATAATTTTTGGCTTCTGACTGCTGGCCTTGACCTTGCTTTCATTCTAAATTTCCTTCATGCTGCCTGTTCCTTGTCTCTTAAGTATTTGTGTATCACCATCCTCACTTTCCCACTGTCTTGGTAAAACAATCTCAGAAGAGAAACTGAATTAAAAGAAACATTATTGTTTTCCTTTGCTCCTTTACTAGAAAGCTGGTCATGAGAATAGTAAAATTTTTGTTTAACTGGAGATCTTGAATAATTCAAGGAGAAAAAGACCTTTAAGAGAAGAAAAAAGCCTGAAAATTTTCCATAGTATTATGGATACTGAAGACAGCAAGCTGTGGTGGGAGTTACCTTAGAAACAGATAATTCCCGGCAACTGGTATCAAATTGTTTTGCTCTCCACCTGAGATTTTTCATTTGGCTTATTTGTTCTGTCATCTCTCAACCAGTGTCTTTAGTAAGGCTTCTAGTCCCAGAATCTGCACTGCTTATTATCTTTTCTCTGGTTGAAGAGTATCTATTGCAGATTAACATGTATATAAAATTAAAGGAAGGTTTGTCAAGGAACAATGGAGGTGGATGTTTCATATATCCAGCCTTATAACCAAAGTAAATTTAAGAAGTTTTAAAATATGCGAGGTTGATTCCTTATGTCAGTCAAACTGACTGGTTGCGAAACATGCCAAATAACATTATCACTGATTTATCACACTCTTGATATAAATATCCAGGCACAGTGAAATACAGAACTCAGGCACTTCAGGCACATGTATAAAAATAGACTTGAAGCATATTAAGTCAGAATTAACCTAAAAATGCCACTGCTTCCCGCTTCACAATACACCAGGTCACAACTCTGTGCTTTGTTAACTCGATTGCTGCGGCACTGCTTTCAGTTTGAGTTCCTGCCCCTCTGAGGACAGCAAGGACTTACCCCTCCAGCATTCTCTCTGCTAGCCTTGACCCTCCTGGGCTCTCTGCTTCAAATGTCCTGAGGACCTGAGCCCCATGGACATTCCATACACTCTTACAGCTCCAGATCTTTGCATTTCAGCCTTCTTCTATGTACAGTTTTCACCCTATGTCTGCTCCAAACTTGCTTGACTAATTCCTTCTCATTCTTCTGATACTGATTCTCATCCTTCTCTTACCTCCTTAGGCAGCAACTAAGACATCTCTCCCCAAAAAGTGTTCCTTGATCCCCTAGACGGAGTTGGATAGTCACTTCACTGTTCTACAGGATCATATGCTCATTGGTATCTTAGGATTGATGGCGTTGCTGTCTATTCATCTTCACATTTTTCTGGCCTATGGTCCCCCATTAGTAAGTTTCTAGAATGCAAAAGATGGCTGCTTCAGTGCCTCAGAGGCTTAGGCAAGTTTTAACATCTGGTAGAACAAGGCTGAATGAAATCTCTACTCTGGCTCCTTCATGTCTAATAGATAGTCTTACTATCGCCTTGCTTCCTCTAAGGCAGGGTTTCTCAACCTTGACACGACTGATACTCAGGGGTGGATAATTCTTTGTTGTGGAGGGCCTGTCCTAGGCACTGCAGGACTTTAGCAGCATCCCTAATCTCAACCTATTAGGTGCAAGCAGCCCCTCACCTCAGTCCTAGTAGCCCAAAATGTATTCAGACATTGCTGGATGTGTCTGGGGGTGGCAGGGTGGGAGGTGGGGTTTTTCCCAGTTGAGAATCTCTGCTCTTAGGTTATTCATAACAATCTTTACAAATGTTACATTAATTCAAAATTATTGAAAAGTGTACCTTTAAAATTTTTTTAATTTATTTTTTTAACTATTAAAAAAAATTGAAGTATAGTTAATTACGGTGTTGCGTTAGCTTCACATGTACAGCAAAGTGATTCAGTTATACATATATATATATATATATATATATATATATAAACAATGTACCTTTTAAATAATGTTTTCTGGGAAATCAAATACTTATCCCTCCCCCTGCTGCCCCAGCCCCTGCTACACTTTTGCAGCACCTGGCATATAATAGGTGCTCAAAAATGTTTGCTGAAAATATTTTTTAAATGCCTGGGAGGAACATATTTTTCAGTCAATGAATTGCTTTTTTTGTTTGTTTGTTTCCTTCCCTTTCTGCTTTAGTAGGAATGGTGTGAACATTTCTCATAGGCTATATCCCAAATTCTGTATATGGCCCATAAGGCACCCCAAGATTCCAGCTCTTCCTACCTGACTAGTCTCATCTCAGATGGTTTTTCTTTCCATCTTAAAGGATTCTTTCAAAGTCTCCGTCTTTCGTCTGCTTTGAGCCTTGGTGTGTGTTGTCTCTCTGTCTGCAGTTCACTTCCCCCCATTTAACATGCTTTTGTGACTTAGCTTGCTTTGGATTGAAAATTACAGAAATTAATATTCAGCAAGCTTTGGAAAAAGAGGGATTTATTGGAAGCACACTGCAGCATCTCACATAACTGTATGAAGGGCAGGAGTGATCCAGGCCTTGGGGACAACTGGCACAAGAAACTTAAATGCTGCCTGGATCTCCTTTTGTCTCTGCCCCTCATGTCCATTCCTTTCTGATACAAACTTCATTTTCTTCTCCTACAGTTTCCTTCCTCCTCATGCAGAGAACAGCCACAGCAATGTGCTGGGTCTCCCTCCTGTGTTGACTCTTTTCTGACCGGAGTGGCATTGATTCTCCTCTCTTAGGTTTAGTCCCCAGAATTAGCTCACCTTGGATCAAATGTCCGTGCCTACTTTAATCAGCTCGGGCTGTGGGCCAAGCTCGCATAAAACAGATGTGGTAGCACAGAGTTATTCTGAATTTTGTGAGCCACTCAGCCAACTCCAATGGTGTCTACTGTACTGGCTAATTATTTCCAGTCCTTCAGTGCTAATCTCTGAGAGCATTTCCTCAAAGAACCCTAATTACGAGCTCTTGTAGCGCTCTGCACTTCTTCATAACACTTATTAAAGTTATAATTCCTTTTTATTGGTATAATTTGTTTGCCATCTCTCTTCCCTGCTAGAATGCAAGTTTCAGCAAAGCAGCAACCACATCTGTTTTTTCTGTGTTATTTTCAGCCATTAGCACAGAATCCTGCTAAGAGTACGTATCTGATTAGTAGTTATTGACTGTAGGAATGAATTCCTGGACTCAGTCACAAAATTTCTAAACAAGCATATCAGAAATAAAAGTGATGGATATTGGGAAGTGTTCAAAGGTTCCAAATTAGTTTCATTTAAGAGAACATTAGTGGATTTCATATAATATTTTCACCCTGTCTAAACCAGAATATGACTCATATTTACATACTACTGCTAAATGGTTATATACCAAAGTGCTTTGCAATTTATGTAACTGTCAGGTAGCACCAATGGGTTAAGGGTTATGATGTGAAGAAAGAACAATGTTCAGTTTTATCCTTGTGAGGAGAGATGTTAAAGAATGGAGAAGAAACCACACAGGGGAATAACAAGGTGTGTCAGATAATCTTAGATTGTTAAAACTCAAAGAAATAGTAATAAAAGAAAATGAAAATAAAGTAAAATGGCTCTGAGATAGAACATTGACTGTAATCCCTATCAAATCTGTTGATTGTTATATCATTTACAAGATAGAGATAAGTTTAGAGATGAAAGTTATGGAATGATGAATTTGACTATATGAAATGAATTAAAACTTTGGTCAGTTAACTAACAGACTTCAAAAAATATTTATGACAGATAACGAGGTAATAGCTGAAATACCTTAAGAATGTTTTACAAATCATTAAGGGAAAACCCCACAAACACTCTTACAGGGTAGCAGAAAATTCACAAAGGAAGAAATACAAATTCCCAATAAACATATAAACATAAAAATATTTGTTCCATTTTACTATTAATTTGCTAAAAGCATAACAGTGAGATATATATATATATATATAATTAGCAAAGATTCTGAATACTAAATGGTAGCTAATTTATGGTAAATAGACACGAATTAGTTTTGAGGAATAGAATTAGACTAACTTTCAACAAAGCAGTTTGAAACTATTTTATAAGAGCTTTGCTTTTGTTAAGGAATAATTTATCTTTTATTCATTGTCATTGAGACCAGGAGTGATTAGTTAGTCCAACAGCTGACTTAAGGAGGACACTGTAAAAATTAAAACTGGCAAAAAGATACATCAGTTCATTCAACTTTTATGGAGGGCTAAGGCCTTTACTTTGAGACTGGTCCTCTGAATAGAGTTTTGCCTTATCTTCCCTGTATAAACAACATTCATAATGTATCATCTCAATTTCCAGGTTGGGATTCAAGAATCTGAGACACTTGCTGAATAATCTGTGTGCAACATCTTTCCAGATCTCATTTTCTCTAATCTTTTACACTTTTTCACTCACACCTAACTCTTCAGAAATACATTTTTAGTTACTCCTCTTTCTTGAATCTTACCAAAGCTTTCACATTCAAATAGCATCAGTTTTTATAATAGTTAATTGAATTATGTAAGTGCAGTAACAAGTACAACGGATATAGACATGTTTGGGGACACGCACAACTGAGTGTTGGTAAGTACACAATTCCACTGGGAAAAGTAGCCATTAACCAAGAGTATGCTACTCTTGGTGTTGGGGAATCCACTAATCAAAGGCTAGGAATGAAGAACATCAAATAATCCAGAGTTGCTTAAATGGAAGTTAGTTAAGGGAACATCTACTGTACTTAGTATTATTTCAGTACTGAAGATGCTTAGTTCAATTGTACAATTACTGTATCTCTGGCTGAACTGTTGGCCTCTTAAGGATGGGTGCTGCAACTTGTCCATAGCTGTATTTCTAGAGCCTAGGATAGGGTCTGGCACAAAATAGGTGTTAACAACCTATCTTTTAGGTTGAATGAAGGAAGGAACAGGATTTTTGTGCTCTTTCATTCAGTAATATTTCACTCCTATAAATCTATCTTAGGAAAAATTCAGACCTATGTCAGAGATCTATGTTTAAGGATAAAAGTTCTTTTTGACAGTTTAAAAGTAGCTATAGTGTTGCTCATAACATTGTTTGTAATAGAAGTAGAAGATGGAAAGTATCCTAAACATTCAACAGTATGAAAATAATTAATCACAGTAGTGTCTGGTAAAGTATTATAGTCATTAAAAATAATTTGCTTTTTAAATATTAAGTCTCCTTTCCCAAAGAACATGGAAAGTGCACAAAATCTGATATATATAATTTAATTATAGTAAAAACTATGTATAACATTATCCTAATTGTTAAAATATAGTTATTCATATATAGATATATCAAAGCCTGGAAGGAAAAACACATTACTGTTAGTAGTGGCTTAGTTTGGGTTGTAGGTAGTGTTTATTTTCTTCTTGATACCTGTTTGCAGGTTTTATGTATTTTACAGTCAGAAGAGAGTAAAGTTTGGTGTTGAGCTGAAATTTCTCTCAGGCAATGAGAAGAAATGAATTAGCATTTAGTTAGAAGTGTAGAAAATAGTCAAGACAGAGCAGCTGAGACAACAAAAGCAATTATAGAGGCTCATAGTCACAGAGGAAGAAAACTTCAGAAAATGATAGAAAAAAAGAAATACTGTGTTCCACGAATTAAGTTTGGAGTGACCAGAACCATGGAAGAAATAAATTACATGATTTGATGGAAAAAAAAGTTGCTGTGGCTTCAGTAAGTTGTATAGTATTATTGATTTTATTGCATAGGGAGTGATAATAAAGAGAAATGGCTGTCACTTAAGCCAGAAGAAATAAGAATCCAGTTAAATGATAAAATCTACTATTGGTAGGATTTTAAAGCTGGAAATTTCTTGCAGTTTTTCCCCACTTATTTTTACCTGCAGGGTTTGTTCACTGTTTGAAGTTATCTAATTAGGATAGTCCCCCATGAGTTGATGTTTTCCCCAAGAAGAGACTTGGGAAAACATGTACTGACCTCATAGCAAAACAATGTACCAAGCTCCGTACACCAGGTCACTACACAACTGTATTGAGATACAACCTGAGGGTGTGCTCTATTGCAAATGGAGCTGCAGACTGGCCTGAAGGTGCAGTCAATCCACCAGATTTCCCTCTGCAGAAGCCAAAGTCACTGGGTCAGGCTAAGTTCAACACTGTGAATCACAGGAGTTATTCATAGCAGAAATAAGAGCTGATGTTCAGGTAAGGCGTTCAGCAGCAAGTCTGACCATCAGGCAGCCTGATGCTATTGATTTTACTGACTTCCTGCTCATTCTGCCACATTCTTATTTCTCTTGAGTGAGAAGAAGCAGGAGATTTCTATAAGCTGAACACTTGTCTATGCTAGGCCCAGGAGCAAAATGATGAGAGTAGGAAGGAACTATATCTAAGCTATGTTGATTCTCTGGTGCTTGTGAGGATTAAGTGAGATAATATGTATGAAAGCATTTAGATCAGTGCCTGGCATATAGAAAAAATAAACATAGTGTAAATGAGAAAGGGAGTAATGAATTTCAGCAAGGAGAGTAAATGATAAAGAGATATTCCCTGGATCTTGAAGTATGAGAAGAATTTTAATGGGTTCATTTGGTACAGTGGTTTTCATCTTTGGTTTAGGGATCAATTTTGGCTCTGTAAGAATCACATGAGAACAGTGAGAATCTCTAGGCGCTACTCCAAATCTTGCAATGGGGCTATTTCATGTGTATTTTAGACCTCCCCTAATTATTCTGATGCACAGCCAGGCTTGAAGTCATTAAAATTTTGGAGCTGTGGAAGTAGTAAAATA
This sequence comes from Phocoena phocoena, assembly GCF_963924675.1. Lineage (NCBI taxonomy): Eukaryota > Metazoa > Chordata > Mammalia > Artiodactyla > Phocoenidae > Phocoena > Phocoena phocoena. Next base: position 54,256,125 of record NC_089229.1, read on the forward strand.
GTATAATGAAACACAGGGAGTTGTGAAGGTTTGTGGAATGTTTGGAGTGTTGACTCACCCCAGTTTATCTGGGCAAGAGAGTTCTGGAACATTATAGATGGAAATACATTCAAAAAGGTAGTTTGGGTCTATTATATAAGGTCTTTTGGGTGCTATGCCACAGATATTTGACTTTACTGGCTAGGCAGTAGAGACTCATTGAAGAATGAGTAGGGACTAAGAGTGATGTCCTTGGTCCCAAGAATCAGGAATATAAATTTTACCATTTCTGGATACAACTAACTGCAGAACAATCATCAACAGAAAGACACTGGAACTCACCAAAAAAGATACCCCACATCCAAAGACAAGGGAGAAACCACAGTGAGACGGTAGGAGGGGCACAATTACAATAAAATCAAATCCCATAACTACTGGGTGGGTCACTCACAAATTTGAGAACAATTATACCACAGAAGCCCATCCACTGGAGTGAAGGTTCTGAGCCCCATGTCAGGATTCCCAACCTGGGGGGTCCAGCAGCAGAAGGAGGAATTCCCAGAGTATCAGACATTGAAGGCTAATGGGATTTGATTGCAGAACTTTAACAGAAGACTGGGAGAAACAGAGACTCCACTCTTGGAGGGCACACACAAAGTAGTGTGTGTATCAGGACCCAAGGGGAAGGAGCAGTGACCCCATAGGAGACTGAACCAGACCTACCTGCTAGTGTCGGAGGGTCTCCTGCAGAGGTGGGGCGTGGCTGTGGCTCACCGCAGGGACAAGGACACTGTCAGCAGAAGTTCTGGGAAGTACTCCTTGGCATGAGACATTCTGGAGTCTGCCATTAGACCCACCAAAGAGCCTGTAGCCTCCAGTGCTGGGTTGCCTTAGGACAAAAAACCAACAGGGAGAGAACTGAGCCCCACCCATCAGCAGACAGGCAGATTAAAGTTGTACTGAGCTCTGCCCACCAGACCAACACCCAGCTCTACCCACCACCAGTGCCTCCCCTCAGGAAGCTTGCACGAGCCTCTTAGATAGCCTCATCCACCAGAGAGCAGACAGCAAAAGCAAGAAGAACTACAGTCCTGCAGCCTGTGGAACGAAACCCACATTCACAGAAAGACAAAACAAAAAGGCAGAGGACTATGTACCAGATGAAGGAACAAGATAAAACCCCAGAAAAACAACTAAATGAAATGGAGATAGGCAACATTCCAGAAAAGCAATTCAGAATAATGATAGTGAAGATGATCCAGGACCTCAGAAAAAGGATGGAGGCAAAGATCGAGAAGATGCAAGAAATGTTTAACAAAGACCTAGAAGAATTAAAGAACAAACAGAGAATTCAGCACCACCAAACCAGCTCTACAACAAATGCTACAGGAACTTCTCTAAGTGGGAAACACAAGAGAAGAAAAGGACCTACAAAAACAAACCCAAAACAATTAAAATGATAATGGGAACATACATATCAATAATTACCTTAAATATAAATGCATTATATGCTCCAACCACAAGACACAGGTTTGCTGAATGGGTACAAAAACAATGGATATGCTGTGTACACAGACCCACTTCGGACCTAGGACACATACAGACTGAAAGTGAGGGGATGGAAAAAGATATTCCATGCAAATGGAAATCAAAAGAAAGCTGGAGTAGCAATACTCATGTCAGATAAAATAGGCTTTAAAATAAAAAATGTTACAAGAGCCAAGGAAGGACACTACATAATGATCAAGGAATCAATACAAGAAGAAGGTATAAGAAATATAAATATATATGCACCCAACATAGGAACACCTCAATACATAAGGCAAATGCTAACAGCTATAAAGAGGAAATCGACAGTAACACAATAATAGTGGGAGACTTTAACACCTCACTTACACCAATGGACAGATCATCCAGACAGAAAATTAATAAGAAAACACAAGCTTTAAATGACACAATAGACCAGATAGATTTAACTGATATTTATAGGACATTCCATCCAAAAACAGCAGATTACACTTTCTTCTCAAGTGCATGCAGAACATTTTCCAGGATAGATCACATCTTGGTTCACAAATCAAGCCTCAGTAAATTTAAGAAAATTGAAATCATATCAAGAATCTTTTCTGACCACAATGCTACGAAACTAGATATCAATTACAGGAAAAAATCTGTAAAAAGTACAAACACATGGAGGCTAAACAATACGTTACTAAATAACCAAGAGATCCCTGAAGAAATCAAAAAAATACCTAGAGACAAATGACAAGGAAAATATGATGATGCAAAACCTATGTGATGCAGCAAAAGTAGTTCTAAGAGGGAAGTTAATAGCAATAGAATCCTACCTCAAGAAACAAGAATCATCTCAAATAAACAATCTAACCTTACACCTAAAGAAACTGGAGAAAGAAGAACAAACAAAACCCAAAGTTAGCAGAATGAAAGAAATCATAAAGATCGGAGCATAAATAAATGAAATAGAAACAAAGAAATCAGTAGCAAAGATCAAGAAATCAGTAGCAAAGATCAATGAAACTAAAAGCTGGTTATTTGAGAAGGTAAACAAAATTGATAAACCTTTAGCCAGACTCATCAAGAAAGAGGGAGAGGACTCAAATCTATAAAATTAGAAATGAAAAAGGAGAAGTTACAACAGACACCACAGAAATACAAAGCATCCTAAGAGACTACTACAAGCAACTCTATGCCAATAAAGTGGACAACCTGGAAGAAATGGACAAATTCTTAGAAAGGTATAACCTTCCAAGACTGAACCAGGAAGAAATAGAAAATATGAACAGACCAATCACAAGTAATGAAATTGAAACTGTGATTTAAAACCTTCCAACAAACAGAAGTCCAGGACCAGATGGCTTCACAGGTGAATTCTATGAAACATTTAGAGAAGAGCTAACACCCATCCTTCTCAAACTCTTCCAAAAAATTGCAGAGGAAGGAACACTCCCAAGCTCATTCTATGAGGCCACCATCAACCTGATACCCAAACCAGACTGAGATACTACCAAAAAAATTACCAGCCAATATCACTGATGAATATACATGCAAAAATCCTCAACAAAGTACTAGCGAACAGAATCCAACAGCACATTAAAAGGATCATACACCATGATCAAGTGGGATTTATCCTGGGGATGGAAGGATTCTTCATTATACACAAATCAATCAATGTGATACACCATAATAACAAAGTGAAGAATAAAATCCATATGATCATCTCAGTAGATGCAGAAAAAGCTTTTGACAAAGTTCAATACCCATTTATGATTAAAACTCTCCAGAATGTGGGCATAGAGAGAAACTATCTCAACATAATAAAGACCAAATACAACAAACCCACAGCAATCATCATTCTCAATGGTGAAAAACTGAAACCATTTCCTCTAAGATCAGGAACAAGATGAGAATGTCCACTCTCACCACTATTATTCAACATAGTTTTCGAAGTCCTAGCCATGGCAATCAGAGAAGAAAAAGAAATACAAGGAATACAAATTGGAAAAGAAGAAGTAAAACTGTTACTGTTTGCAGACGACAGGATACTATACATAGAGAATCCTAAATATGCCACCGGAAAACTACTAGAGCTAATCAATGAATTTGGTAAAGCTGTAGGTTACAAAATTAATGCACAGAAATCTCTTGCATTCCTATACACTAACGACAAAAGATCAGAAAGAGAAATTAGGGAACAATCCCATTCACCATTGCAACAAAAAGAATAAAATACCTAGGAATAAACCTACCTAAGGTGACAAAAGACCTGCACTCAGAAAACTATAAGTCACTAATGAAAGAAATCAAAGATGACACAAACAGCTGGAGAGATATGCCGTGTTTTGTATTGGAAGAACCAATATTGTGAAAATGAGTATACTTCCCAAACCAATCTACAGATTCAGTGCAATCCCTATCAAATTACCAATGGCATTTTTTACAGAACTAGAACAAAAAATCTTAAAATTTGTATGGAGATACCAAAGACCCCAAATAGCCAAAGCAATCTTGAGGGAAAAAACTGGAGCTGGAGGAATCAGACTTCCTGACTTCAGACAATACTACAAAGCTATAGTAATCAAGCCAATATGGTACTGGCACAAAAACAGAAATATAGATCAATGGAATAGGCTAAAAAGCCCAGAGATAAACCCACACACCTTTGGTCAATTCATCTATGACAAAGAAGGCAAGGATATACAATGGAGAAAAGACAGCCTCTTCAGTAAGTGGTGCTGGGAAAACTGGACAGCTACATGGAAAAGAATGAAGCTAGAACACTCCCTAACAACATACACAAAAATAAACTCAAAATGGATCAAAGACCTAAATATAAGACTGGACATTATAAAACTCTTAGAGGAAAACATAGGAAGAACACTCTGACATAAATCACAGCAAGATCTTTTTTGACCCACCTCCTAGAGTAATGGAAGTAAAAACAAAAATAAACAAATGGGACCTAATGAAACTTAAAAGCTTTTGCACAGCAACGGAAACTATAAACAAGATGAAAAGACAACCCTCAGAATGGGAGAAATTATTTGCAAATGAATCAACAGACAAAGGATTAATCTCCAAAATATATAAACAGCTCATGTAGCTCAATATTAAAAAAACAAATAACCCAATCAAAAAATGGGCAGAAGACCTAAATAGACATTTGTCCAAAGAAGACATACAGATGGCCAAGAGGCATATGAAAGGATGCTCAACATTACTAATTATTAGAGAAATGCAAATCAAAACTACAATGAGGTGTCAACTCACACCAGTTAGAATGGGCATCATCAGAAAATCTACAAACAGCAAATGTTGGAGAGGGTGTGGATAAAAAGGAACCCCCTCCTACACCGTTGGTGGGAATGTAAATTGATACAGTCACTATGGAGAACAGTATGGAGGTTCCTTGAAAAACTAAAAATAGAATTGCCATATGACCCAGCAATCCCGCTACTGGGCATATACCCAGAGAAAACCATAATTCAAAAAGACACATGCACCCCAATGTTCATTGCAGCAGTATTTACAATAGCCAGGTCATGGAAGCAACCTAAATGCCAATTGATAGCCGAATGGATAAAGAAGATGTCGTACATATATACAATGGAATATTACTCAGCCATAAAAAGGAGTGAATTTGGGTCATTTGTAGAGACATGGGTGGACCTAGAGATTGTCATACAGAGTGAAGTAAGTCAGAAAGAGAAAAACAAATATCGTTTATTAATGCAAATATGTGGAATCTAGAAAAATGGTACAGATGAACCGGTGCGCAAGGCAGAAATAGAGACACAGATGTAGAGAACAAATGTATGGACACCAAGGTGGGAAAGCGGGGGTGGTGGTGGGATGAATTGGGAGATTGGGATTGACATATATACGCTAATATGTATAAAATAGATAACTAATAAGAACCTGTTGTATAAAAATAAAATAAAATTCAAAAAAAAATATTGCACTCACTCAAAAAAGAAATTACCATTTCTGGAGGGGTTTGGAAAGAACCAAGTTGCCTTATCTAACTTAAATTCATGGCTATCAAATTAATTGAGACTTTGTTACAATTAATAGTTTCATTGGTAGCTCTTAAACAATAACTGTGCCTTGGTCACAGTCCCTGAAAATCTGATTTAATTGTTCTGGGATATTGTGGGCATTGATTGCAAGTCAGGTTTCCCCATGTGAATCCAATATGCAGCCCAGATTGAGATCCTCCGCCCTCATCAATTCACCTATAAACTGGCAAAACTGTTTCACAATTTCTTTCTCTCTGTGTGCCCTTAATCTTCTTACCTCATGACTTTCAATTGTTGACTTTGTTCTTTTTTTTTTTTTTTGAGAAAATAAAAACAATCAGATGAGAACTTTGACATTCTCATACAACCAAACCTGTAAACCCACGTCTTACTCAATCCTCTCCCTTTTCTTCTGTTAGAGAAGATGAACTTTCCATGCCTCTGTTCATGGCAAATCCTCTACATATACACTAAATAAACCCTGCCTTAACAATGCAAGGACTTCACTTCTTTAGCTGTTCCTTTTTCTGCCCTGCATCATCATTTCCTCTCTATTAGATCATTCTTATTAACCTAAAAATATACTTGTATCTCATAGCTTGAAAATTTTCTCCTGACCTCACATTTACTTCCTGCTTTATTTATTCACTCCAAATTAGAGCAAAATTCCCTGAAGGAGTTGTCTGAATGTGCTGTCTGTACTTTTTGTCTTTACATTTTCTCTCTTAACCACCTCAGTCAGGCTTTTGTTCTCATCACTCTTCTGAAATTGTTCTTGTCAAGGTCAGCAGTAATCTCCATGTTGCCAAGACGCATGGTATATTCCCAGCAGTCACTTTACTTGACATCACAGCAGATACTGACACAGGGCATACTTTCTCTTAAGATATTTCTTCACTTACTTTTCTTGGAGACCTTTCTGTCCTGGTTCTCTTTTAACTTTATTTGCCATCGTTTTTCAGTCTCCTCAAAGGATCCTTCTCATCTTTCTGGCTCAGTCCTTGGACCTCTTCTTTTCTCTATGTAGACTCCCATGATTTTGAATGCTATCTATATATTCATGACTTCTAATTTTTTTATCTCCCATCCCAACTTTTCCCCTTATTTATGTAGCCACATACCCAACTCCTTAAGTGACATTTCTCCTTTATATCTAATATGCATTTTAAACCTAACTTTTCTTTTCTTTTTTTTTTTTTTTATGCGGTACGCGGGCCTCTCACGGTTGTGGCTTCTCCCGTTGCGGAGCACAGGCTCCAGACACGCAGGCTCAGCGGCTATGGCTCACGGGCCCAGCCACTCCGCGGCATGTGGGATCCTCCCAGATCCAGGCACGAACCCATATCCCCTGCATCGGCAGGCAGACTCTCAACCGCTGCGCCACCAGGGAAGCCCCCCTAACTTTTCTAATATCATATTTTGATTCCTTACCTCCTGCCCCAAATCTACTATTTCTTAGTCTTCCCCATCTCCATTCTTCTCCTGCTAAGATACAAGCTTGAAATCATCCTTGACACCTCTCTTTCTTTCACTTTCAACATTGAGTCCATCAGCATATCCTATTAATATCTTTTAAATGGATTTATATATGCTTGTTTAACTTTTCACCATCATTCTCTTTTACTCTCAAAGGTATCCTAATTTGGATAATACTCATCCCAGTTACCACCTTAATCTGTTTCACTATCATCTCTCTCCTGGGCTATTCCTATTGACTCTCACTCATCTCCCTGATTTCATTCTTTTTCCCTACAGTCTAGTTTCCACAAAATAGCCATATGAACTTTTCAAAATATAAGTCATCAAGTCACTTTTCCGTTCAAACCCTGCAGTACCTTCCATTCTTAGTCAAAGTCAGCTAGATTATACTGTAGAAATACATCCCATTGGTAAACCCCCGGAAAGGCTCTCACTTGTACAACCTTGTATGTCTGTTTGGGGAAAGGAATGGTGATCTCTGTTCCCCATAGTCCCTCAGGTTCCAGGCTAATAGAGACTCTACATTATTGTAGCTCAACCACGGGGAACACTAGCCTTATTGGTTGCTCAGGCAGGTAACATGTCCCTCCCACTCATATTTCATTGGCCACATCTATTCAAAAGGTCTTGCCCAGTTGAGAAGTATATTTTTCTGTGGCCCAAAAGGAAAGGAGAACTAGAGATTCATTAACATATATGATGTTTCCACCTCATCTTACTCAATAAAATCCAAAGCCTCTGTGATAGTCAAAAGATCCCGTCTGCTTCCTGAATAAATCTCTGGCTACATCTTCTACAACTGTCCTGCTTTGTCACTCCCTCCAGCTATTCCTGCCTTCTTGTCGGTTTTGAGCTCTCTGATCACATACCTCTTCCTGGAATGATCTCTCTATATATGTAGGACTAGATCCCGCATTTTATATAGGTCTCTGATCAAATACATCTTATTAAAAATGTCTTCCATTATAACTCTGTATAAAAGAGTACCCCTCTGTTCTTTTCACCCTGCTTTATATTTCTTCATAGCACTGATTTCTACTTGGGATATTATATTATTATATGCTAATTTATTTTCTGTATATCCTTACTAGAATGTATGCACTGTCAGAGGAAGGATGCTGTCTGTTTGGGGCATAGTAATATATATCCAGTCCCTAGAACAGTGTCTGACACACATTGTAGGTGCTCAGTAAATATTTATTGCATGAATTAATGAATAACTGAATTTATAATTTAAATCCTAGCAGTGGATGAGCTAGTCAAGAGAAGACAGCAGGGAAGAGGGCTGGAGGAAGGACCTCTGGGAATGCTTTCTTTTGAGAGTTCGCTAGAGGAAATGAATCCACTGAAAGAGATTGAGGTAGTGAGAGAATCAGAATGTACTCTGTCATGAATATAAAGGTAAGAGGAATATTTAATTCAAGGTTAGAGAGGATGAAAAATGAGTAGAAAACACTGGATTTAGTTAAAAATAAAGCTATGAAATTTCTAGTTATCTGTTGCTGCACAATAGATATCAGCTATCCCAAACTTAGTGGCAAATAGATGACCATTTTGTTATGGTCACGAATTCGGTAAATCAGAAATTTGGACAAGGCATATTAGTGATGGCTTATTTGGGGTCTCAGCTGACAACACTTGATTGGCTTGTAGTGACTTGAAGACTGGAGCTGGAATCACCTGGAGACTTTGTTCGCATTTCTGTGCCTTATCTGGCATAACTTGCCTGTGGGGTTCAGCTGGAACTGTTGACCAGAACACCTCTAGGTACATCTCCTCTGGCTTGGGCATGTCATAACATGGTGCCAGGGTTGTTTCTAAGAGGAACTGTCTAAGGGAAGCAGACGTAAGTTCCATGGCCTTTTCTGATCTAGCTTGGGAAATCCCACGGTATCTTTCTGCTGCTACATGGTGTTGGGAGCAAGCAAGACACTAAGTCCAGCTCAGATGAAAGGAGGAAAATCAGACTCAAGGGGAGGGGAATTAGACTTCAACTCTTGATGGCTACTGGTAATACCACACTGCAAAAGAACATGTGCAAAGGAGGATTTCATTACTACCATCTTTGAAAATACAATTTGCCAGAGTTGGTAAATTTTGATAAAGCTATTTAATGTACTTAAATTTCTTTTCAAGAAGTTTGGTGGTAAGAGAAAGAAAAGAGATGGAAATAGATTAGTCTTAAAATGGAATACTTCAAACTCCTTGTTATCAAATTTTAAAAAAAAACAAAGAGATTAACGAAAGAGGTTAAGTGACCTGCAAAAGGGCATACAATTTGGTGTAAAGACAGTTTCCAGAAAGTAGAACTCCTAAGTTCTCATGCTTTCTGCTTTCCATTCCTTTACAGTATCCTGAAACTCTTTAGGAGTGGGGTGATCAAGGATCCACTGTGCTCAGTGTAAAATGGAAGGGAACACGGGTGGATTCACGGCCTTCCATCTCTGCTTCAACCAGAACAGCTCTGAGTTGATCAGTTTTATATTGGGGTCCCATGTGGAATTTTATTTTGAGAAAGGAGTTTACTAGTAAAAATATTGAAAACAATAAAGTAGATGTTCTAAAAGTTCCCTTCCATTTCCAAATTTCTATGTTTCTTTCTTTCTAATTTCCTTCGTGGTCCATAAACTGACAATGACAGCAGTTCCAAGCATTAAAGGCATAGGCAAGCGGAAGAAGAAAGTGAAAAGCACCAATCATTGAGGATCTTTACATACCAAGCACTGAGTTGAGGTCCTTACATACGTGATCCCATTAAATGCATTCATTACTGCAAAGTAGGTGTTATTATCCATGACTTGTAAGAAACCAATATTCAAAGAAGGAAAGTCACTTATCTAGGGTCACCCAGTGGTTCAAAATTAAATTGGCTAGTCTCCAAGACAGTGTTCTAACAACAATGGAGTTCAAAAACTTTTAAAAGCAAAATTTGGAAAATAAATTTGTATTTATTGGAATTGATTGAATAAAATATTTGGTTAGATGTAAAATTTCCTATACTTTTGGTAGAAGGGCACTGAATACATATACGGCCCACTGAAGCCAAGGCCAAAGCAGAATATCACAATCATAGAATTAAATTCTGAAGTTGATAATAAATCTAAAGTTTTATAAATTTTAAAATTCTTAAATTTTATTATCAAAATATCAAGTACTCCAAGTTTAAATGTTTAACATTATTGTGCAGGAACAGTAACTTCTCTGCACTCTCATCTTTTAGAATCCTCCTGCAGACACTCTATTGCATTATTTGTGATATAAAATAGATGCTTACTGTCCACCAAAGTAGGTGGGGGAGCAAGATATTTTGAGGTACTACATTTTTCTCTCAAACGTTCTTCTTTTTCGTACTTTGTGTTCTTTATACTTGGGCTGAAGATGGTTTGAAATAACTATTTTTTAATGTTATCAGTGCTTATAAACTAAATAATTCTGGAAAGATTAGCATTATAATCTTTACTATTCTACCTTACTATTTACATAAATTATTATTATTTACATTTCATAAAAAGTTTTGGATCAAGAAGATATATGTTTTTCCTAAAATTACCTAGCTAATTTGTGTTTTTTAAAATTTATTAAATACATGCATGTCCCTATTTAAAGCTTTGGATGTTTTAAATTATTTTTGACATAAAATTAGCAGCTTTCAATATTAAATATAAATTATTGCATCATTTTACTCTTAGAAAAAATAAATTTGCATTAGTGACTGAAATAATTGTTTAATATATAAAGCTCATAGGGACGTTTCCTCCAAGTTACATGTTCTCATATTAACAATGGATCCAAACGACTTGCTGTCTTTATTTATGTTACTATTGTGATTAGAAATTAGGGTTATCTAGCCATTCATTACATGAGCATTGATCATACACAAGTTCAGTGAGGCCAGAAATAACACTGAAGTAGGTGTTTGACTATTTGGCCTTCTCAAAGCCATGTCTGAAACCAGGCCTAATAGCAGATATGGGCTTAATACCAAGGCTGAAGCTAAACTTTAGTCCAGCCCATATTAAATGCCCACTCTTTGTAAAAACATGTGTCCAACAAACAGCTCAAGAACCAAATGTATCCTGAGACTTTTTTAGTTTTAAATAGAATTAATACCCACAAATATCTTACCAATGTGATAAGACATTTGAATAAGCTTAATTTGAAATTGTAATTAGGAAAAGAAACAAGAACATTATTAATTTATTCAAGAATATATTTGTATTCCATGTAGAGTCATTAGATGGCTATTCAAATGTTTATATATTACTCAGAGCTCAGTAGAATCACTATTAATTCTCTTTAATTAAACTTCTGACATTTAATGTTGAGAGCTACAGTTAGTCATGTCCGAGAGATTTGACTGAAATCAATTTGATTAGTTAAACTTATTGAATGCAGCTTAAAAAAATTCCTGAGAACTATATATTTGGTCAATTTATTAAAGGGTAGCAAATAATCAGCTTGAAAGCAGCTCGATCACAAACAAATTGGCCAAGACAATAATTCTTTTAAAAAGTTGATCAAAACAAATCATTTAGAAACTCTTTTCTCAAATATTGGTTATGTTGGTAAAACAATTTTTAATTTCATGGTTAGACAGTTACTATTACCATACACATTACCATATCCATTTATATAAAGTTAGTTATGTCATAAATTTTATTATTTTGGTTGATTAGCATTATTTTAAAATTGCTAATAGACTGTGCTTTATTATCATGACTAATGAAAGATTAATGTGGCCCATGCACATATGGATTTATGACTATGTATCGTGGCAATAATTATTGATTAGGAGAATGGATGTAGAAGACTAAATGAGCACTTCAGTTATATAATTCATTGGCTTTGCAACTCTCAAGATTCTAGTCAAATGGCAAGTAATTAAATTGGTCATACTGAAGATAATTGGCTTTCTTTGAATATTATTTGCTAGGTTATCAGATGATTGAGTGAAAATAAGATTTACTCAATTTACTTCTTCCTCTCTAACATGTAGAATGCTTGTGAAACTGAAATGAATTGATCAAACATTGCTGAAGAGAAGAAACTCAATCTACTAGGTAGATTGAGTATGTGAGTTGTTTCAAATGAGTTCATTGAACTTTCAGATGCCATCATTAAAATGGTAAATGATCCTTAATATACATTGTGGCAAATGAGACAGAGGTCAAAAAGGTGGATGTGGACACATTTAATAGAACGAATTAATATCCTTCTTAATATCTTTATTTTCAAAAGTGAGAAGTGGGTGAAATCGACCATCTTTTTTTTTTTTTTTTTTTTTTTTTTTTTTTTTTTGCTGTATGCGGGCCTCTCACTGTTGTGGCCTCTCCCATTGCGGAGCACAGGCTCCGGACGCGCAGGTCAGCGGCCATGGCTCACGGGCCCAGCCGCTCCGCGGTATGTGGGATCTTCCCGGACCGGGGCACGAGCTCGTGTCCCCTGCATCGGCAGGCGGACTCTCAACCACTGCGCCACCAGGGAAGCCCTCGACCATCTTTTGATGTAGCGAATTTTCTGTTATTGGATGGTATCTAAGTAAGAACTGAAGGACCATCTGTTAAACATGTAGTAGGGACTTATACATTATCTAGTGATTCAAAATTCTCCAAAGAATGTTCCACAGAACAGTATTTATAAAGTATGTTAATGTATATTTTGTTTAAATGTTTCTATATTCCATTGCTGGGGAAAAATGTTAAATTTTTCCCTGTTCATTTATTTCAGGAATACTCTTATTTTTGATATGCTAATACACCTTGTGAATCTTAAAAAGAGGAATTAATTTTAAGAGTTTTCCAAACTTTTTTGACTTTGATGCCCTTTTTTTATATTTTACGCGATTACTGCTTGAATTGAATACACATCAGGAAATACCAGATCATGTGTTACATAAAGCTTCTTACAGCTCTGAGATTATTTGAATATAATCCCTTTTTCAAAGTGGAACAACAAGTTTGAAAAGAAAATAAAACAAGCATGATTTCTAAGAACAAATAACAGCAGAGAACCTATTTTCTCGATAATATACATGAGCCTTTAGGAATCATGAAGATATCAATTCAAAAACATGACAAGATTCAGAGTAGTACTGCTTAAGCAAGATAGAAGGTTATTTCTCTCTCATAAAATTCTGAAATGATATTGGAGTTCTGTGACAAGAATTCATCAAGTTGGAGGATTCTTCTCCTTTGGTGCTTCAGCTTCCTAGTGTGACCCCCTCATCTTCATGGTCCATGATGGTGGAAAAGGGGAAGAAGAGGACAGGCTACTTTCTTTTATGGGCACAACTTATCAGTTGCACATAATACTTCTACTGGCATCCCTTTGGCCAAAACAAAATCATAAGGCTACCTGCAACTGCAGGGGACTGGGCTTGGTTCATTCTGAATAGTTATATGCCCAGCTAAAGATTGGGAAGTTCTCTTAATATAAGAGAAGGAGAGCATGGATATTGGAGAACAATCTTTAGTCTCTGCAGTATGGGCCATATTGTCAGTACAGTTCCTTTTGACAACATAATATTTGTAAGAAAACATGGCCTCTACAAATTGACTCTGTTTGTTTATTGACATTCTGTCATTCCCTTAAGTATATATCATAAGACCGAAGAAAATCTAGCAAAGTATAAAATGTTAATAATAGAGCTGAGAGAGAGAGAGGAATTACGAATGAATGAGGAGGTGAGCACAGTCTAGACCATGCATAATGCATCTTGCTGTGAGTCAAAGCTGAGGGTAATATTTTGCATTTAAGGTGAGATTCCCTGGCCACTGGGAAATTAATATATACTGTGTCAAGACCCACATGGGCTGTCTGACTCATAGCCACTCAAATATTCATAAATTATTTGCTTTATGTTGGTGTTAATACTTCATATTTTTATGTAATATAGCTTCTGTTTCCTAAGCTTACTGTTTCCCAGTTTTCGTTTTTAATCTCAAAACTTCTTTGTCGTTCACTATTTCTCAGTTGCATGTTTCTTTTAAGTACTTGATGAGCAAGCAGTTTACCAGCTATTTTACATCTGTTTTCTCACTTAAAACACAATTTCAAATTTACAGATATGTGTGTGTATATAATTATAGATCAATTGATAAGCATAAGCACTTTTTCTGCATAGGACTATGTTAAGTGCTATGTGTTCAGATGTGAAAAAGAGTGGCACAACATCAAGATGTGTGCTACACATATTCCAAACTTAGAAGCCACGGAAAACAAGAAAATCTTATAAAACAAAATGCAAATTATAGGACTAGTGGGCATGGTGTTATTTGCTTGTCTGGACCTAACATTCTTAGTCAAGAAATAACTTGCTTTCCATAGCTAAAAACAAAGTTGTCATAATCCTGCATCTAGCCGTCATTGCTTCAACACAGGAGGTTGTATTAAGAATTGGAAAGCATGTCAGAAAATTGCCCAAAGAAGATATATAAAATAACTTCAGATTTCCCTGAACTTTCATCAGTCTTTCCACACTCAATGCAGCTATGCATATATTCCATTTTTATAGATCCATGGCTTATTAATACTATATTCAAAATAGAGGTGGAAGGTTTTTTTCCCTTTAATTTTCTCTAATAGAAAAGGGACTTGCTATGTTCCAAAATAACCATTATAGTTGAAATTTGTGCTTTAATTATTTCTATGGAGTCTTTTAGTAAACATTTCTTTTCATATTTTGAAAATACTCAGACCAGAGCTCTTCTTTTGAGTTTTTGTTGTAAGACATACCCTGAAAAGCATTAAGTAACTCCAATCTCCTCCTGGTTTTTTCGATGTTCTTATTCAAGAGCCTTGTTGCTGGGCCACCTTGGAAAGGTGTCATATGTATCGCGATGTCCATTTTTCTCTACCACCTTTTTGACTCATCGTAAACCCAACACTCAGCTGAAACTACTGCTTTGTTTCCTCATTCCTTGCTCTCCTTCCCCTCACCTACTTCTCAAACCTCCCTTCTCATTAGTCCTTTATATACAGCAGGTACCACATCCAACTGTTTCTTCTTCACAAGCCAGTACTGCCTCTTAGCTTTCCTCATTCTGTTAATGATGCTTCTATTCCCTGTCATGTAGGCTTGGAACATCAGAATTATTTTCAAGTCATCTCTATCATCTGTCTCATGCAACCAGCTGTCCTGCTTCTTCTAGGATCCACGTTCATGACTTCTTTCTTGTGTGCTGGATCCTCTGTTCCATCCCAGCCTGGTTCAGGCCCTCGTTATTTTTTAATTGATGCTCTATCCTGTGCTCTTGATCTTTCCAATAAACCATAATGACTTTCAAGACAAAATCCTTTGTTCTCTGAACATGCCCCTCATTCTTACCTCCGTGTGCCTTTATTCACTGTTTTCTCCTATAGAATGTTCTCTTCCATGTATCCAGTTATTGAAATATTACATGTCTGTAAGACTCATGGTTATTTATCCGCAATCAACATTTTTTAAGAAAGATTTTGTAGATGGGTTCATACAAGCAATTGTACTTTGCTGTAATGCATTTATTTTCCTCTGTTCTGAAACTATGATCCTTTAAGACATACAGTATTATAAACAACTTAAACTCTTTTGCACGGTCAACACATTCTCAAAGCTTGGTGTAGTAAAGTTGTAATTTCTCTCAGCACACTAGCCATGTCTTATTCATATCTGGATTCCCCATAGTACTTTTCACAGTTTCCACAAAATGGAAGTTCATTAAATATGTGATGAATAAGTGAATAAATTTAAGATGTTATTATCAGTATTAGTGGACCCTAACTGTAAAGAATGACTGAAGACCTCATCAGTTACTTTGAGAATAAGTTCCGCATTCATTTTCTAAGGTGCTTTATTTCAATTTTCTGAGAGCATAAAGTGTTACATTTTTTGGGAAATCAAATAGCTATATCTGTTGTTTGGCCAGAGGGGAGAAAATGAATTGGAATGCTTTTTACTACCTAAGTGTATGGCACTGATAAACACCCTACACAAAATGCAAGCATGAAAAGACCAAGATTACCTTCACAGTTGTATTAGTTATCTATTGATGCATTACAAATTACCACCAACTTAGCAGTTTAAAACAACGCATGTTTATTATTTCATGGTTTCTGTGGGTCAGGAGTTCAGACACATTACACTGGGTTCAGTGCTTCAGGATCTCACCAGGCTGCAGTCCAGGTTTTGGCTGGGTCTGTGGTCTCATCAGAGGCTCAGCTGGGTAAGAATTTATTTCCAAGCTCACTCAGGTTATTGGCAAGTTCATTTCCTTGCAGCCTAGGGCTGAGGCTGCCCTCAGCTCCCAGAGACTAGCATTTCCCTGTAGTGTGAGTTGTCACTTCCTGGCAGCTTGCTTCTTCACAGCTGGCAAGGAAGAGAGACTCAAGAGCCACTTGGCTAGCAAGACAGAGTCTTATATAACATAATCATGAAGTGGCATCCCATTACTTTTGCCATCTTCTACTGGTTAGAAGCTAATCACAGGTCACACCCATACTCAAAAGGAGGGGAACCTACAAGGGTGTGGACAGGAGTAGCTGGGTATCTTAGAGGCCAGTTTAAAATCTTTCACCACGATGATGGCTTTGTGTATATGGTTCCTATTTGTTCACACCTAAGTCTTGCCTCATGTTCTGTTGTAAGTATTATTCTAGGAATGATCCCCCCACCTCTTTTTAAAAAAACTTTCATGCCAGATCCCCACTGATAGGATATAAACACTGAAGGACCTGATGGATTTGGAGAGGGAAGGAAGGCTGTCTTTATTTGCTGTTTGTTTCGAGGACTAAAACTACAGAGTATGTACTAAGATTCCTGAAGAGGAGTTATACCAGTACAGAGTGCTACGAGCAGGACAGAACCTGCGAAGTTATCTCGTACAACTACTCATTTTACTGACTTGCTAACAAAAGTACTCAGAGGTTGAGTGATTTGTCCGGGATTGAAGCTGAATTTGTGACCTACCTGGAGAACCTGAGCTCTTAGATAGCAAAGTTAATGAGTACCTGTACTGAAATTACTTCAGTTAAACATAGTTTAGGAAGGTTGGCTCTGATCCAAAGAAGCAGGTTTTCCAATATTTTTTACAAACATTTTAAAATTGGTAAAACAGAGTGAAAAGTACACAGATATTATGCTTATTTTGGCACACAAAAAGAAAATTAAAACATTCTTTTACACAATTTTTTTTTTTTTTTGCGGTACGCGGGCCTCTCACTGTTGTGGCCTCTCCCGCCGCGGAGCACAGGCTCCGGACGCACAGGCTCAGCGGCCATGGCTCACGGGCCCAGCCGCTCCGCGGCATGTGGGATCCTCCCGGACCGGGGCACGAACCCGTGTTCCCTGCATCGGCAGGCGGACTCTCAACCACTGCACCACCAGGGAAGCCCCCTTTTACACAATTTTTAAAATGAGATTTTTTTGATGCATATGCTAGCTGTTAGCTTATAGAATAAATAATAACTATCATGGTATTTCCTCAGAATTAGATATAACTGTATGGAGAGCAAACATGGAATGACTGAATAGTCAAAATGATCGATTATGAATACGTGAAACACTTTGATCTGAACCTTGGCTGTATTCCTGGCTCTTTTTCTGATCCTGGTTAGGCTCTACTCCTTGGAGAATATATTTGCGCTTCCCTCAATGTAAATCATTCATTCTTAACTACATATTGATGCACTTTAGTATATACTGCATACTAGACATTACATTGGCCCTAGGAATACAAAGGTCAAGACTTAGTTCTTACTTTTAAGTGTTTCATAGTCTATTGGGGAAGAAGGAAGCATAAACAAAATTATCATACGATATGCTAAAAATGTGGTTATATAAACTAACCCTGGAGCAAATCTACAGGATGGAACAGTTCCTCTATCTGAAGAGTTGGAGAGATTTTCAGAGAAGTGACAATTAACACCAGGAAGATGCACAGTGAGCAAATACCTTGCACTCCCTACTGGTTTCTTAGTTAGCAATTTACCTTATCTGCATTTTGACTCTTCATGGTTGCATTTTTATTCTGATTTAGGATATTTAGGTGGCTTTGAAATTCTAATAGATTGGAGTTAGGAGCACAGATGAAAGCAGTGTGATTCATTTCCTTTACTACTTGATACTGCTCCCAATTTAATGCTATTCAGGGCCTCGTGGCAAATGGGTACATGCATTGATAAGTGTCTAATAAATAGGTGATTTCTTTTAGATCTGCAGTGCTCAAAATACAAGATTTGCGAAGTGAAAGAACCATTTCTCGATGTTTTGAATTCATGTTTTCTCATCATCAGCAAAGAATAAGATGAACACCTTTACCTATAGTAGCCACAGATTGAATTAGTACCCAAATTAAGTTTATCTTTTAGCGCAAATGATTCCTTTGGAATGAATGAGAAATTATCACTTGCAAAATATATTCAGAAGAGAGATTTTCCATAAAATCTATCATTAAATTTCTTGCATTTATTGCTTTATACTTGATTTTCAGTTCTAGCAAATTTTTTAAAAAATTCATTAAATCACATATAACTGTGATTATCTGTAAAATGGGGCTAACAATTCCAATTTACCCTATAGGTAGATTAGAAACTCAAAGATGATAATGACTAGGAAAATTCCCTATAAGTTAAGAGCTCTACAGAAATGAAAATCATTCAAGATTGGGAATACTAAGTTCAGAATTTTCATTTCTTAAGTTTTGGAAACAAGTTTTGAGGCATGGCTGAACACAAGTTAATTAAAAAAATTTTTTTCTCTGAATTTAAATCCCATAAAGTCAGTTACACATTGTTATAATTAACATTCTCTTGCAGAAGTGCTGGTGGATTTTTAAGGATGGAGGGTAAATATGTTCTTATTAGAGTTCTTACTTGCAAATTTATGTTAGTATGAGTCACATTCCAGTGACATACAGAATTTCCTAGAACAGCTCTGAAGCAACATTGTTTCTAAGGGTCTCTCTCTCTTCTCCTCTCTCATTCTCCCTACCTCCCTCCCTTCTTCCCTTGTTTTCTTCTTCCCTTTCTTCCTTGCAATCTACTTTATTAAAAGATAATGCTCACGAGGCTATCTGAAAACTCCAATTTAGGTTCTGGAAGAGAACTTTTATTTAACTGTGGGTATATTTTGGTTTTCTTTTCATTTCCTAACCACTTCCTAGATTAGCTATTAAAAAGAATCATAAAAACAGATTCCATTTAATAAAAAATTGAGAATTTTCAAGGCATTTACCTGGATAATAAATTCTTAATCATAATTACGAATATATCAACATTTTACCCTATAGCTAGAAAAAGTAAGTTAAGAGATGTATTTATCGTACATACAGCAGTTAGTTCAGATTGCAATGAGATGTTTCATTGCATGGGGTGTGTGTGTGTGTATGTGTGTGTGTGTGTGTGTGTGTGTGTGTGTGGTGTAAGCCTTATCAAATGAAGTGTCAACACTATAAGTAGTCTTCAGAAAAGAAGAGGAGCTAATCATTTGAATGCCTATTATGTGCAAGGCAATAAAAAATACTATCTCTCTCACTAACAAATTAGAGAAGGTACAGACATCTTCCCAAAGTTTAGTATATAGATACATACATTGAATAATATTTCAAAGCAAAGGATATGAATCTTTCTTCCTTTCTCTCTCTCTGTATGTGTATGTGTGTGTGTGTATATCCCTTTGTAAAAATAAAATAAAATAAAAACTCATAGAATGTTACTGCTAGAATTACCAGTCACCTAGTCCCAGTCCTTTGTTTTATATGTGAGATCCAGAGAGGTCAGGTGTTTTCAGATATCCCATCGAGGGACAAGAGCTTGGATTTGAATCCATCTCCTTTCCCAAGTAGAGTTACTTTCACTTTGTTTTCACATTCATTTATTCAGAGTCATCAGGTACTCAGTGAGTGCCTTGTTCAGTAGGGCTGAAACAAAAGGTAGTATAATTAAGCTTATCTTTTTCCTCTCCTCTCCTTTCCTTTGCTCTTTCTCTCCACCCCCCTCCCTCTCTCC
Organism: Phocoena phocoena; assembly: GCF_963924675.1. Lineage (NCBI taxonomy): Eukaryota > Metazoa > Chordata > Mammalia > Artiodactyla > Phocoenidae > Phocoena > Phocoena phocoena. The sequence continues at coordinate 54,276,101 of NC_089229.1, forward strand.
CTTCCTTCCTCCTTCTCCTTCTCCTCCTTTTTGTATTACTTACTCTGACAGGCATTATTCTGGATATTGGGAGCTCCTAAAGCTCACAATTAGGTAGAGTGAGAGAATCAGATAGTTAGGAAGAAAGAGATAATACTATTACTGCTTCTTAGAGGTAAGTGAAAATCAGTGAGGGGATGCATGTAGATGTTATAGTTAACCTAAACTTATATTTCCCACATTATTTGGGTACGTCGAGACAGACTTAAGGTTGAAACACAATACAATATTATTATCTATTGGTGTCCAGTTATTTGAACAATTCATGCCCACACCATCATTTTATAAACATGTCATGCTGAAGTGAATAAATTAGATGCACTGTCTATCATTATGTCATCATTGATCCACAGCATAATGGAATCCTTGACACAGTGAGGGGTGTTGGCAAATATTGGGGCAGGAGAAACTGATATAAATGTAGCTTCTTTAAGAATTCAACAGTGATTATTAAGACTTGTGCAAAAACAATTTCCCCCATATTATCTGGATAGGGTAGAGTGGCTCTTTTCAAGATCAGCTACACTTTTAACAAAATTTGGAGACAAATGAAGTTTCATGATTATTCCAGAAGTTTGTCCATAGATTTTGAAAAGAAAAATGTACAGTGATTTTGAAACTTAAAACTTTGGAGGAGAAAGTTTTTACCTCCCGGATGTTGGTGCACTTATGAAATTTAATAAAATTTCATGGAAATGCACACTGAAAAATGCCTTCCAGGACATTTGTCAGATTCTCAATATTGATTCATGAAATGGAAACCAGAAACTGTTCTGAGCTGTAGCCATTAGGTAACAGATAGTAAACATGTGTTTTCGACAAATGAGTAGTTGGCAAATTAGGCATCTGGATGAAGTGGAATTTTGGATTCTATATTGCATAATTCACCCCTGAATATCTGCCAGAGGAAAAAGAGCAAAGATAGCAAAGGCATTCTAAGGACATGGAATTCAGTTGATTATCTGAGAAGAAATCTGCTTATCTTTACATTTTACTGGTGGAAAGATTTGACAAGTGCTTGAAATCCAGTGTATGCCCTGAACTTGGTGTTTGGATGGGTTAAGAGGATTTAAAAATATATTCTTTGAAGTAACATTTTCAGGTAACCACAGTTTTCCTAGTACATTTAAAACTCTTAGGTTTGGAAAGTTTTATTTATAAATATATCAATGTTGTCATCTCTATGTCTCTCTTTAGGTCAAAACTATTATTTCTTACCACTGTACGTAAACCTACACCTTCTTATTCTACTTTTCACTAGGATAAGTAAATACAAACGTATTCCATGGGTCGTATATTCTGAACATCTTTACTATACAATATGTCAGAGAATGTAATTAACCAGCGATGATGGCTGGATGAAGGCTAGGTTAGGAAAAGGTGATCTGGTTTAGAGGTAATGTACAATAATAGAAGAAACAAGAGTTTGAATCCCATCCTAGCCTCTAACAAATATGTAAATTTAACCAAGTTATAATCTCTGAGTCTCTGTCTTTTCATTTGTAAAAATTAGTATGATAGCATTATTGGGGAGAATTGAATGAGATACTGCTTATGGGGTAATTCAGTAAAACAAAAATTGGCACTCAACAATATTATAGTTTCCTTGCTGATCAATCTTTCTTTCCTCGTTGAATAGAATCTTTTGATATTGGAGCTAGAGAGGGACCTACTGATCACTTAGTTCAAGGACTATCATATGTCCTTGGAGTCTTGAGACTTGGAAATACCTCAGGAGTCATCATTAGAAAGGATGACGATGAACCAGGGGGACAGGGCTCTGGAATCCTATTTCAACCTGCATCAGATGGTGCTCCATTCTGGGCAGTTTGTTTTGTACATTGGTATACAATAGCATTTGAAGAAAGAATCTCACTATTTAATAAAAGTTTGAAATCCACTAATTTTAGTTCACCCCACCCCAATTTTACCGATGAGAATATTCTATTCTATTTGGCAAAGAAAGAAAGAGACGTGACAGTATAGACCAGAGAGAATGAGTTGAAGATTTGATGATGGGTAAGCAGGATAGAGAGAAAGTTGGGGCTTCAGAAAAATGATCGGCATCAATGGGCTGAAAGTCCCAGTGGAGGACGATGTAGAGTCCATTCTTGTTGTGAGGATGGCAGGCATCCTGCTGCTGAATTGTGAGGGAGAATGGTACGGCTGATGTTGGATGCTTGGAAGAGCCTATTTTGGAGAGTTGGCAGCCTTGGGTGTTGCTGAAGGATGATGGAAGCAAGAAGTGAAGGTTAACTGAATAACAGATGCTTCTCAGAGCCATCATTGTGATATAAAGTTTCTGAGAATGAAATTTGAAGCAGTTGGGGGAAAAAATGCCTGGAGAAAAGTAGAGGTTGGTTGAACAGACCACAGAATTGTATCAATATGTCATTTTGAGGTGGCTGATTGATATTTATTTTGGTGATTTTTATATATCACTGTTATTGCTTTTTGCTAAAATTCACTCATTGTGGCTTGTTTATGGCTGCTCTGAGCTAATCTGCATCAAAACTGGAAAGAGTTATGGCATCGGTTTTTAAAGACCTAGGGCATATCTAGTCACCACTTAACACAGAAAACATCTTTAAAGCTCTAACTTTAAGATGACCTTTGGGGTAGGAAAATATAAAAATCTCACTCTTGGGGGAAAAGATTCTTGTCTAGGAATTGATTGTGTATGTTTAAGATTTCCAGTAAGTCAAAACCTTATAATATAAATTCTTCATCATCTATTCTCTATCTCCAGAGCATCTTTTGGCACTTTAGTCTCTTAATAATGTTATCCTACTAATAATTAGGATATATTACCCTAATATGTATTTTTACTATCATAATAATTATTATTTTCCCTTTCCAACCGACTTAGCCCTGTCATATGCAAGTAGGACAGGAAGATCTGTTTATTCCCATTTACAGATTAGGAAATTAAGTCTCAGAAGTTACTTACTAAGGTCCCCAATCCTATTATGTGTAAAGTCTGGTTTAAAAATCTTGTCTTCATATAAACCCACTTTTAGTTCACTTTATCAGTATGTCATCGTGTAGCATATACTGTAGTAGTGTACAATATGCTGCTTTTTTTTTTTTTTTTTTTGGCGGTACGCGGGCCTCTCACTGTTGTGGCCTCTCCCGTTGCGGAGCACAGGCTCCGGACGCGCAGGCCCAGCGGCCATGGCTCACGGGCCCAGCCGCTCCGCGGCACGTGGAATGAACCCGCGTCCCCTGCATTGGCAGGCGGACCCCCAACCACTGCGCCACCAGGGAAGCCCCAATATGCTTCTTGATATATTGCCATCTCAGTAACTGTGTCTTTATATATAGTCTCTTCAAATAGATCATGAGCTACTGGAAAGAGCAACAGAATCTTTTTGGCCTTTCAAATCTAGTACATAATATATAGTTATTATTTGCTCATAATTTTTCAAAGGCATATATAATAATATATATCATAATAATAGCTATCTCAGGGCTTCCCTGGTAGCGCAGTGGTTGAGAGTCCGCCTGCCGATGCAGGGGACACGGGTTCGTGCCCTGGTCCGGGAAGATCCCATATGCTGCAGAGCTGCTGGGCCTGTGGGCCATGGCCGCTGAGCCTGCGCATCCGGAGCCTGTGCTCCGCAACGGGAGAGGCCACAACAGTGAGAGGCCTGCATACCGCAAAAAAAAAAAAAAAAAAAAAAATTTGTTCATGTCATGGTTCATGTCCTTTTCATATTCTTATTTCTCCACAGTCCTTGAATATCATCATGCCCTGTACATAAACTTTCTAATTGAATGAACAGTGAACTTACAAGTTTGCATTATTCTTATTGGTTTGCATTTCTTAATGTTCTCTTTATTCACTAGCTGTATGATTATCTTCCAGTTGATGGGTATTTTAAATCCCTTCTCTACCAACTAATATCAGTATAATCTTGGGCCAGTCACTTAGCCTCTCTGTGCTTTATATACATAATTTTCTTTTAAAGAAAACATTTTTAATCTTACGGTACAGTACCTTGAAAAGTACAGTAGCACAGTACAACAGCTGGCATACAGGGACACATTGGCATCTTTGAAAGTTTGCAACTTGAACGTTTGTGTGTAGGGGACTTACTGCACTCCAAAGAACGTTGGTTTTTCATACAGGTTCCCTCATAGACATCTGAGTAATAGGGTCAGAAAGATGCTATGGTATGAAGAGAAAATGAGGAAGACAACTGATCCTGGTCCCATAAGCAAGTTTAGCCAATTTAGACAAGTTTAAGCCTGGTATGGCCAGGTCAGTGAGGTCACAGACGGAGGAACAAAGAGTCCATGTCCCCTGGCACAGCCATGAACTTGGTCAGGTTTGTTGCATTATGAGTGTACTTCCTCTCTAATTCTAGGTACCCCATTAGGGAAACTTGTCCTCCTCTCCTCCCACTCAGTCCCATGGCTCTCTTACAAAATCTCTTCTCAAAGGTCTCCAGTCTGAAGCCAAATGATCTTATCAAGGGAGTTCCACAGCACGTTATTAAACAAAAAGCAACTGTTTTAAAAGTTTATATGCTTTATAGTTTTTAATGGTAGGGTTTTCAGAATTAATTGTGATAATGCATGTAGAATTGTACATCATAAGCAACTGATAAATGTTAGGTAAATTGTAAAATAAATTTTTATTTTGTATTATTATTAATAATAATTGTTACTCTCTTGACATTACCGTTTAGAAATCTGCCTTTGAGAGAAATTTTTATTTTTACTTATATGTAAGTTATATAGTGTTAATGTAGTTTCCCTTTACTGTGTAGTAATTGGACTGGATGGACTAGTTAAGATTACTCTAGCTGCTGTAAAAAATAAACCACCAAATCTCAATAGGTTAATACAGTACAAGTTTATTCCCTGACAGTGTCAGGAATAGTGGTGGGTTGGTCTTAGTTCTCACCCAGTCTTTCAGAAACCCAGGCTGACTAAAATGTGCTTTCTTCAACACCTGGCTTACAAGGTCACCTTAAGTAAATATTTCCAACTGGCTGATGCGAGAAGAACAAAAGATCATTGAGGATTGTATAGGAGATTCTTATGCCTCAGGACTGGAAGTGGGGAATCTCACTTCTACCTTGATCCCTTTGACTACAGCTTGGCTTCACCAAGATAAAAGGGAAGCTGGGAAATGTAGTCTCTAGCCAGGCAGCTGCTTTCCAGCAACAGCTCTGAAATAAGCAAAGGAGTACAAGGGGGGGATAGCTGTCTTGTTAGATAACAAGCTATTTCTGCCATATTATTTAAAGTTTATTAATACTTAAGTGTTATTACAGCAGTCACCTTAACGTAATAGGAATCATATCTTGTGAAACAATAATTCGAATCTGTTCTTGGTTGCCAACACTGCCCTCCCAATCATTTAAACTTTATCTGAGGCTACATTTAATCTCCTAAAATGTACTTAAGTGTAAGTGGAAATATCTACATTTAAAGACACAGGAGTCATGATATTAAGTTACATACATATGTTTTTTAAAATAGGAACTCAAAGTAATGACTCCTTTAAAACACTTTTTCCCCCCATTAGAGAAAGAGTAGAACTATTTTAGGAAGTAAGGTTTAAGTTTAATACACTGAAAATCAGAGGCAGAATTTCTTAAAATGTTGGGTGGGGCTTATTTTGAGGAAAAATGTTATGGTGTTCATTTTTACCAATATTTGGGGTAAACTTTAAGTGATGAGAGGATAGGTAGAGGAAATCTGTGTTTATATTTTATACAAAAAGAAGTCTTTGATCAGATGGCAAAGGTGATGGGAGAGGCAATGTATTGGGTTGGCCAAAAATTTCGTTTGGGTTTTTCAGTAAGATGTTATGGAAAAACCCGAATGAACCTTTTGGCCAACCCAGTAGTTCCCAGGAGGACTCTAACATGTGGAGGGGTGGCCTGTTATGTCTGCAGAAAGCACTGTGGGATTGGGAAGTTGTATGGAAATTACCACCTGCAAATGCTGGCACTTATCAAATTTAAGCCACCTATGCTTATAGGTATTGCCATCCAACTTTCCCTTGCATAGGTAGCTATTAAAGTTGAGAAGGGCTTGGGACTTTGTGTTGATGACAATAGGGTAAAGTAGGTTCACAAGCTTACCACCCCCCACCCCAAAAGGCTTTTCTGTACTTAACCTTAGGTAAAATTTAGATTTCCCTTAGTACAAAAAATTAAGATATAAAACTAGGAAGAAAATCCAGTAATGTTGTTGGTTGAAAACTGTTGTAGGAATAATGCTTTTTTTAATTGAAAAATGTTCACATGTTCTAATCATGACTCTTGTTAGTATCACGAGTTAGACAATAATCATTTCCTGTGTTGTTCTTTTTATAAGGAGCTATATACAGCCTAATTTTATTATGACAAGTGCCCTGAGACTCAGTCAAGTATACCTGACACACATCTGAAAGAACAATCTCCACATGAATGTAAGTCTGTGGAAAAGAAAATAACCTCAAGAACAGCACCTGACATTTATTGATGCTTACTACATGTAAGACAGTTTGCTAAGTGCTCTACTTTTATCTCAACTCATAAGTATTATTCTAATGCCATTTTAAAGATAAGGAAGTACTATCACTATCAGTTTTTTAAATATGAGAAAACTGAGGCTCACGTGGTAAAATAACTTGCCCAAGTTTAGCTAACAAACATTAAGTCTGTGATATGATCAAGGCAGCCTGACCTTTGCGGTTGCTCACTGAACCCTGTGCTCTCCGCCTCTCCATAGGTGTGGTCTTGCACACAGAGCACCTTCAAACTGTGTGCTTTCACATAGCTCCAAACTTGGGTGTCATCTGTGATTCATCGATTTCCCATAACCACCGTTTCCAAATGCCTTTACCAGCCTCACTTTCCGTTTTGATCTCATAGTTCATTCGTTGATGCCTCGTTCGGTAAAACATTTACTCATTGCTTATTGTGCTGCAGGCACTGTGTAAGGGTGTGAGGCTACTGTGAACAACGTTGGATCATTGATTCCAATCTTTCCCTCCTATAACTCATCCTGCATTACTCCTTCCAGACCAATAGCCCTTCAATGTTGCTTTTATCCTGGAAACCTAAGCTGTTCTGCTTAAACTTAAAGGCTTTTAAAACACTCATCTCATCTTAATGTCCTGCTAAACAGCATGTCCTATCCTCTCATTTCTACCTCTATGCTTTCACACATTGCTTTGCTTCTCAGCTTATCTAAATTCTAATCATCCTTTAAGGTTAGTTTTCCCATGAGGTTATTATTCCCCATGAGATAGGGAATGCACACACGTATACATACACACATACAATTACATACCATTTTTTTTCTAGTTGGTATACATTTACACAGAAAGGATAAAATACAAAAATAAAAATCATACATTTTCCTTGCAAAAATACAACACAGTGTTGGGGAACCAGCCATCATCTGCCCTCTCCATCCCTCACATCAAAGTAATCAATGTTAATAGTTGTTACTTTCCTTCTTTTCTCTATATGTTTTGATTATAGAGACTATATCTTAAGTATGTTTGTAGTTAGTGTTGTATATTGCTGAGTACATAATAATAAAGAATTTAATATTTTAATTTGTTAATTCTATTGAAATGAAACCATCGGAAATTTAGGGTCAATCCCAACCCAGCTCTGGGGTCTATGAATAGATTATAGTCATATTAAAAACATATTAATGAGTTCTGCTTATCTCTGTACTTTCAAAAGGTAAAATTAAATAAGTTGCCATTTGCACATTCTAGTGAATACAATTCCTTATTTCTGTAGGAGGTATGTATTCATTCTGGAAATTATAAAGCATCGCCTAAGGCATCTTGATGAACTTATCCTGCACAAAGGAATTACCTATCATAGTCATGAAGTTGCCATGATCATCTCCACCACAATATTAAATATTAAACAATATTTAACATTTGGGTTATAAACAAAGAATCTTTTAAAAATATTTATTTGGCAAAAACTCAAAATGTACTTTGTCTATTTTTGTTTAAAATAATAAATATATTATTCTAAATTTAGTAATATATAATCATAAAATTCATAGAAATTTGAGCTTCTGAATTAAAATTGGATGTTTCCACATAGTCATGAATGAGGTGAAGCATGGAAATCTCACTGGTATGTGCTCTGGGTCTCAACTGCCCATTTCTTAGAACTGCTAATGTGTTTTGACAAATAATTTTTTAAAATTTAGCGGCTACATATTGTGGCCAGTTGTTGTACACTGAAAAGAATTGTGCCTTCATTCTACCCATTTTATTTCCTCAGGCACTATTTGTTTTAAATTAAATGAGTAAATAATCATTAAAATAAAATTTTGATCATAATAGATGTTGTCTTTATCATGCATTAATACAAGATATGTACCCCGTTATGGATAGATAAAGATAGAATTGTTAACTTTGTGCAAGGAATATTCTTAGCATTCATGCTAGCTACTAATTATGCTTTTAAGCTTAATTGGTCACATGTGAATGTGTGTAGTAAGGCTTGTCCTGCTGTCTGGTTTACAATGTCAAATCATTTTTATGTAGAAATAGGAATGTTATGGGTACAGTATAGGTAACTTGCCACAGACCATTTGAATTTTTGTTAATTTGGTTTTTGGTTCTCCCAATTATGAGCTGTATGATCTTAGGTAGTTACTTAATTTCTATGGACCTCAATTTTCTCATTTGAAAAATGGGAATAATAAGAGGTGCAAAGGATTAATGTAAAATTTAAATGAGATAATGTGCATAAAGCACTTGGGGCCTAGAAAGTGCTTCAAAGGTGCTCAAATTTATTAATTTTTAAAAGACTTTCAGGCGTTAACGATTCCACAGCATCCTTATTGTAGGTGCTTGTTTCTTGTTAACTTGGCTCAACAACCTTGACCCAAAGATATTATATGAATGGCACCTAGATCATTGTAATACAAAACTAGTTCCTGACTCAATTCTCTGCTCCAGACTTGACCTAATCTATTTCCTGGACAACATTAGCATAAGTTTATAAGTAGGAACTAGTTGAAGTACCCTTCTCCTGTCTTTCTCTCCTGGCATAGATCAAAGAGAGTGTGCCTGCTGAGCTAATTCAAGTCTCCCTGAATTTGAAGTTGTGCGAAGAGGGTAGCATAAACCATATGGCTTTGTTTATAGCACGTTCTTGACAGATATGCTTGTGAATGCTTATAATTAGTGACAAATGTATTTGAAGATGGACATAATATCTTATATATTAGCCACATTAATAGTGAATTGGACACTTGTGTCAATGGCCTGTTAAATATTGAAAATTTACAAAAGAGAAATATGGCTCATAAGTTTTTTTATTTAAGTATGAAAGCCATTATATTCTAGTCTTGACTTGGTTGGGAAACTGTGGACCAGTACTTTCGGTCTCAAAGAATTCATATTGTCATTTGAAGATGTTGAGTTTTGGGGGGTTTTTTGCGGTACGCGGGCCTCTCACTACTGTGGCCTCTCCCGTTGCGGAGCACAGGCTCCGGACGCACAGGCTCAGCGGCCATGGCTCACAGGCCCAGCCGCTCCGCGGCCTATGGGATCCTCCCGGACCGGGGCACGAACCCGCGTCCCCTGCATTGGCAGGCGGACTCTCAACCACTGCGTCACCAGGGAAACCTGACGTTGAGTATTTTGAGTGGGAAACTTTGAACAAATGCACTGAGTTCAGTCCTACCTTTCTTCCTTAATTTGCTGAGTGAATAACATTGTGTTTAGTAATAATACTTTTCTGTGGGCTTATTATGAGTATTAAAAAGGTAATATATGTAATATGCATATAATTACACTTAGCATGTAGAGAGTGATATGTAAATCTTAACTATTCTTATTGTTCTTATTATTCTGGAATATGTACTATATTTTTGTTATTTCAGTGGTTTATAATAGAAAATCTCTTGAGATCTCATTTAGCTAGTCATGAAGGAAGAAGTTATGCTTCAGATTTTAAAAATTAACAAAAATATTTAATAAATCAACAAACTATAGTTACGTATTAGAAAGTTGAGTGAAATCTTAGAAAAAAAATTGTGTTTATGTTCAATTCATGCATTTATGCCAGTATAGGGTTGACTGATACAACACATGCCTAAGGGGATTTAGGCTAATTTTGTTATCCATAAGATGTATAATTACTGATGTAGGTTCTTGCTTTTAATCATAGAAAATTCTTATTTAGTGTAAGTAGAGGGAACAGAACATTGATGCTTAAAGTTGGGAGCAAAGTGGGTTACAGAATCTGAATGAAATCCACCCTAGATGAAATCAGACATTGTTTTTGTTACTTGAGAGTGAATTTTTATACCTTTGCCATCAGTGATTCCTCTTTTACACTTTCTACTCTGTTGCATGATAGACTTTCAACTCCAAGGTAACGTCTCCCTGGTCAGAGACTTTGAGCTAACAGAACTTTGGACTTTAGTCCTGAGAACAGAGCCATGCTCCCTAGTAAGTCTTCCCAGTCATTGAACATATCATTGATTCTTATCAAGTGGTTCGTCTTGCTTAGCATTTGTACTGCAGGGATAAAATTATTGATTAGGTCTATATTTCACAGGAAGAAAATATTAAATAGTTATATCTGCTATCCATTCTTAAAAAATGGAACATATTGTTTTTCAAAGTTCAAAAACAGCTTTTAAAGGATGCTAGGAGTTTCAAGTTATAATGCTTGCAGTGTAGAACAATGCACACATGGAGCTCTCTGACACTGAAAATACCTAGCCCAGTGGATTCCTTTGAAGCAGTTTTCATAACTGACATGCACTACAGTGATCCTTGCTGGCTTTACAGTGTCTTACACTGAGGATGATAAATGGCATCTCATTAACTTTTATCTCTTTTGTTCCATGTGGAGTCTATTTCTGACCCTCTGATTTGTAAGTGTTCTCTTGAAGGTCAGCAAAGGACTTTTCTCCCTAAGGGTCCTCCTTAGCCATCCTGAAGCATTTGACACAGTTGCGTACAACCTCTTTCTTAAAGACGTTCCATTTCTATCTCTAGTTGGCCTTATCCTGTTTCTCTGTATCTCTGACTATTCCTTCTCTTTGGTGCTCATTCTTCTCCCTTTCTAAACTTCAGCCTTCTGAGTCCTTATCATCGCTTGTGCCCTCTGCACTCTTAAAACTTCATAGATTTTACCATTGTAGCAAATTACTTCTCAGCTCATTTCTCAGGCCAATCAAGTTGCCACATTTCCAACTAAGTGCCTGATGAATTTCTCCCTCTATATTGGGCTGTTACCAGTATTCAACATGTCCAAATAAAGTCCTCTCATGTTTTCCTGATTTCAGTTATTGAATCAAGGTTTGTCACTTGCAGCTTCCTCCTAATAAATATAAATTTCATAAAGCTGTCAAATTTTTCTTCTGAAAGCAAGGGTCCAATGGTGCAACTTTTTTCTCCAGCAAGTTTTAAACTTGAATTCAGAGTTCCCAGATGAGAGTACTACCAATTTCTTAGGGTTGTATTGAAGATTAAAAGAGACATCGTAGATAAAGGTGACCAACATTATATGGGCCACATGGAAATATAGTCAATGTATTATTCGTGACTATGACTAATTATATTATCTTCTGATCACTAATTTTATTACTTCAAATACATTCTTTTTAAGTGCTATTTAAATTAACTCTATGATATCATCTCAGTTATCATTTATATAAAAATATCTATTACTTACCATTACAAATGATAGTATTTATTTGTGAGCAATATAATTTACTTGATTTTATGCAGTCTTAAACTAGAAGGAATAGAAAGATTAATACTTTCCCAGAGAAAAAGAGAACTGTACTAGAAACCCAAAACCATATCTCTTTGTCTGGATTCTACCACTGGGGTAAATTATTTTATCCTCTGTATCTTTGTTTTTTTAATCTCTAAATTGGAGATATGAATATATTTTCTGACTGTTTACCTTATAGGTTTATGGTGAGCCTTGGATAGTGGTTCTACCCCATTAGGGCTCTGGTTCCCTTGCCTTCTTGGAAGGGCTGTACCCTTTGCCTCAGTTTTCACACAGGCCCCTCTTATACCCATCAAAACCTGATCCCAAGATAGGAAAAACATCCTTAATGACAAAGTCTAAATTATTGATAACATTTATTGTGTGACTTCTTCCCAAAGGTTAAAATAATAATAATAATATACTGCCAAGCATTGAACAACATATTATTATTTTTTTAACAAGAAGAAAAAGGGGAACAAACACATGCTCTGAGGCTCACAGATGGACTCTGTAATACTGTTCCCTATCCACAAAGTATTATTGTCTGTCTGAGAACTTAAAAGTGAAAAGTGTATTTAACTCAAACATTTGGTAATAAAGCTTATGTGCAAATTTGGTACAAGTCATATAGAGACCCAGTGGAGCTGAGGATGAAGGAAGCTGTGTTTTCTATCTGCCTTTGTTTCTTGGCTGAAAGCTCTTCTAGGAGATGCTGCTTCTTGCTGGGTTCAAACTGTTGGCCCTTGGCCCTATGAAGGAAAAATGGAGAACAAAATTTGTTGATGCCGAGTGTTTCCTCTTAAAGATCATATAATCCATTATCTTAGATAACATTCTACAGAACATTTTAAATATCTCATGTATCTCGTAGATCTCTGTATCACTGATCTTTAGTATCTTTTTATAAGACGTTTAACAATATAACATGTAAGTATGAGAGAACTTTGCATCTGATGGTGGTTCTATTATATGCTCATTCCTATTCTGTAGAAACACTGTGAAACACAGGTACCTAGAGTAGTCAAATTCATAGAGACAGAAAGTAGAAGGGTGGTTGCCAGGGGAGTTAGTGTTTAATGGGTACAGAGTTTCAGTTTGGGAAGATGAAAAGTTCTGGAGTTGGATGGTGGTGATGGTCATACAACAATGTGAATGCACTTAATACCACTGAACTCTACACTTAAAAATGGTTAAAATCGTAAATTTTACATTATGTATATTTTTCCATAATAAAAAAATTAATCACATTGTCAAGGGCCATGATGCATTAGTTGATCATGAAAGCAATTAATAGGTCATGATCAGCATTTAAACAAATGAAAGAAAGAGAATAGAATAAAACATATAAATGCATTGCTCATAGTAAGGGTAAGAAGTATGGTTCAAACTTGTGTTTCATGATAATTTAGCCAGTTGGTATTGGTATGGTGGTAATGTGGTGTACTGATGCCTTAGTCTGTTTGGTTAGTGCCCTATTCTGAAAGATGGATGCCTGTAACACACTGGTTATTAAATATTTGGAAAATCACTTCTGTGTGTATAGTGTACTGGATCATGATATGAAATATATTTCTTATTGTGGTGGATAGTCAAAAAATTGAAAGACAAAACTTTCAGATGGGAGAAAGTAAGTCTTACTGACAGGCTGCAAACTCTTGCATCAGCAAGCCCAGGGAACTGGTGCCCAGCACATGCCTGAAGCTGTCATTGAAGCTTTGGCAATAAAGCTTTATCTGTCTCTCTGGCCATGGAGGGGTCTTGATTTTGTGGAAGATGAGATCACCTATTCAGAGAAACATGCTTTCACCAGTGCTAAAGCACTGATTGAATAAAATAAGTCCCTGGGGGCTTCCCTGGTGGCGCAGTGGTTGAGAGTCCGCCTGCCGCTGCAGGGGACACGGGCTCCTGCCCCGGTCCGGGAAGATCCCACATGCCGCGGAGCGGCTCGTCCCGTGAGCCATGACCGCCGAGCCTGCGCGTCCGGAGCCTGTGCTCCGCAACGGGAAAAGCCACATCAGTGAGAGGCCCGCGTACCGCAAAAAAACCCAAAAAAACAAAACAAACAAACAAAAAAAATAAGTCCCTGTATACCCAGGAGGCTAAAGTCAGATGGAGGAAATCTGGCCAGGTCTTAAGAGTTTTTACATGAAGTACTCCATCTGTGGTTTTCTGGGGGTTTTTTTGTTGTTGTAGGTTTTTTTAATAACAGATTTTTGCACCCGGCTGAGTCTAGGCCAATTTGCCGTGTAATTCATATAAAATTTTTCCTGACTCAGCAGCTATAAATCCATTCAGCTGTCCTTTGCAGCTCATGGGCAGTGTCCCAGTACTCTTTGAGACTTAATTTCACTGGGTCATTAGTGCATAACTCTCTAGACAATGCTTCCATTTTAGTTTTCCTTGATTTTTTTCCAAAGAGGAAAAGTCTTTCTTGACAGACGGCTGTTACTGGTGGCTGGCAAGCAAGCTGATGGAGGAGGAGATTTTTTTCCTCTGGAATGTGCAGTGGGGCATGCTCAGCAGTGTCGCTGTGGCAAACTGTTCATTAGCCTTGCTTTGGGAGGCTACTAGAGGTGCTGTTGGTGCATGACGCTGAGTGAACTCTGCTCACATCTAGCTGGACTAAACAGGTTAATTGCTCAGTGGAATCAGCTCTTCCGTGTTAGCCGGCCTAACATCTGGGTGGTAAACACCAAGAATTACTCGTGTGAATTCACAACTGCTGTCTCTGGTCTGATTGAGAGTTTTGTAACAGCTCTTTGAAACATGTATGATGAAGCATGTCTGCTTTACCTGTACTACTTGCTAGTTGTTAGGTGTGTTTCTGCATTTACTTTTATGTAAAACTGTGCAGTCAGTAAATTTCAGATTGAGCAAGACTCCCTGTCATTTCTCGTAATCTGGGACCAAGAAGATGCTTCACAACATTGTTCAGAGCTAAAGAATTAGACAAGTTTAAATGTAAGTTAATTTTGTCATCTATTCATCACAAAGACAAGAGCTGGGCTCAAAACTGCCAGACACTCATGAGTTTTCTAGTCAAACCACAATTTTAATAATACCTTTCAAATCTCATTTCTTGATTCTTATTTTCCTTTTGAGTAAGAAATTTCTTTCTTAGAATAGGAAAATAATGTAATTTCTTCCTTGTTTTCTTCTTTTCTAAAATCTTGCCTTCCTGCTTTTTCCTACCTCACCTTAGCTTCCAACTCCCAGGCAACCATGAATCTGCTTTCTGTCATTATAAATTAGTTTGAATTTTTCTAAACTTTTATATAAATGAAATTATATTCCTTAAGTCTGGCTTCCTTCATTCAGCATAATTTTTTGAGAAGCATCCACGTGTTGCTTGTATGAATAGCTCACTGCTTTTTAATACTTAATAGTCTTATTGTTGCATGATTAGATCACAATTTGTTTATCCATTCACCTGTTGATGGCTATTTGAGTCACTTGAAGTGTTCTATGGGTGTGCCTCTGTGTGGGGTGTGTGTGTGTGTCTGCTATAAACATTTATTTACAAGTCTTTATGTTGACATGTGCTTTTATTTCTTTTGGGAACATACTAGGAGTAGAATGACTAGGTCATATGGTATATTTAGCACTTTAAGAAATTGTCAAACAATTTTTCAAAGTTGTTGTTCCATTTTTACATTTGCACTAAGTGTATGTGAGACTTCTAGTTCTTCCATTTCCTTCACATCATCACCAACACTTGGTTTAGTTAGTCTTTTCAATTTTAGTAATTCTGATAGGTGTGTAAGAATGTATCATTCTGGTTTTGTTTGAATTTTCCTAATGACTACTGATGTTGAACATCCTTTCACATGCATACGTGCTGCCTGTTTTATTTTTTTATTGTGGAGGTGTTCTTTTTGCATGTTTAGACAATATTCCCAGCACCATTTGTTGAAAGGTTGTCTTTTCTCCTTGAAATTGCCCTTGCATTTTTGTTGAAAGTCCATTGTCCGTATAGGTGTGGGTCTATTTCTGGACTCTTTATTATGTTCCACTCATCTATTTTTCTATCTTTATGTCAGTACCATATAGTCTTGATTATTCTAGCTTAATAATAAATCTTAATATAAGGAGCTATTAGTTCTCTTTGTTTCTCTTTTTCAAAGTTATCTTGGGTATTCTAGGTTCTTTTCGTTTCTGTAGTAATTTTAGTTGCTGTTTATAAAATTCTACAAAAACCTCCTGCTAGGCTTTTGGTATCCATTAAGATTGCAATAAATCTGAAGATCAATTTGGGGAGAATTGACGTCTTAACAGTGTTAAATATTTTGACTCTTGAACAAGATATATCTCTCCATTAACTTGGATTTTTCTTAGTTTCTTTCAACAGTATTTTGTAATTCTCAGTGTATACATCTTACACATCTTTTCTCACTTTTATTCCTAAAGCATTTCATAATTTGTGATGCTATTTACACATTTTTTCAATTTCTAATTGTTGCTCATATACAGAAATACGATTTATATTTGTATATTAATGTTGTGTCCTGAAACCTTGCTAAACTCAGTTCCAGTATCTTCTCTGTAGATTCTGTAGGGTTTGCTACATAGGTGATCATGTTGTCAACAAATACAGTTTTACATCTTCCTTTCCAATCTGGATGTTTTTTATATATCTTTATCTTGCCTGATTGAACTATCCAGAACTTCCCTTAAACAGTTAATAGAGGTTGTAAGAGTGGACATCTTTGTCTTGCTTCTGATTTTAGGGAGAAAATATCAATCACTCACAATTCTGTAGGATAGTTGTAGGTTCTCCATAGATATCCTTTATCAAGTTTAGCAGGTTGTCTTCTATTCCTAATTTGCTGAGAGTTTTTATCATGAATACATGTTAGATTTAGTCAGTTGCTTGTTCTCTACTTATCAAAATCATTTTTTCAGTTTATTAATATGGCAGATTACATGGATTTTCAGATGTCAAACTCTGCATTCCTAAGATAAACACCACGTGGTCAATCTGTTATCATTTTTATATATTATTATATTTGTTTTGCTAAAATTTTGTTTAAAATTCTTAAATCTATATTCATCAGGGACCTTTTTCTATAGTTTTCTTATAATGTGTTTGTTGGTTTTGTTATCAGGGTAATGAGGGCCTCAGAGAATGAGTGGGGAAATAATATCCCCTCTTCAATTTTCAGAAAGTTTTGATAGAAATGCTATTATGTCTTCCTTAAAGACATTTATAGAATTAACAAGTGAAGCCAGCTAGGCCTAGATTTCTCACTGTGGGAAAGTTGCAAACTAAAAATTCAATTTCTTCAATAGATATGGGCTATTTATTTGGGTTATACTGTTCTTCTTGAGTAAGGTTTGGTAGCTTATGTTTTTCAAGGAATTTGTCCATTTCATCTAAATCATTAAAATTATTGGCCCAAAGTTATTTTTTTCCCCTTTTAATATCTATAAAATTTGTAGTGATGTCACACCTCTCATTCTTGTTATGGGTAATTATTTTTCTTCTCACATTTGTTCCTGATAACCCAGGCTAGAGGTTCATGAATTTTATTGAATGTCTCAAAGAATCAGCTTCTGGTTTTATTAATATTCTCTATTTTTCTAGTTGACTGGTTTTTAACTCTAATATTTATTATTTCCTCTCTTTTGCTTACTTTGCATTTAATTTCCCCTTCTTTTTCTATAATTTCTTAAGATGGAAGCCGAGGTCATTGATTTAAGATTCTTATTCCTTTACAATTTAGTTGCTTAGTCCTGTAAGTTTCCCAGCATCCCATAAATTTTGACAGATTATATTTCATTTTCATCAAAAATTTCAGTTAAAAAACAACTTTTAACTTCCCTTTTCATGTCTCCTTTGATCTATGCCTTATTTAGAAGCGTATTATTTTGTTTCCAAATATTTGGGCAATTTCTAGATCTCTCCCTATTGTTGACTTCTAATTTAATTCCATTGTGGCCTTTGTATAACTTGATTGTTATATCCTCTTGATGAACTGATTCTTTATCCCTGTTTGTATTCGTTTTTATTCCTGTTAATATTCTTTGCACTGAAATCAACTTTGTCTGAAATTAATACTCACACCAGCTGTTTTGATTAGTGTTTGCATGGTGTGGCTTTTTCCATCCTTTTATTTTAACATATTTGTGTCCTTATATTTACAGATGATTTCCTGTAGCCAGAAGATAGTTGTGTCTAGAAGTTTCATCTAATTTACTTATCTCTGCCATTTAATCAGAATATTTAGATAATTTTGTTTAATTTGATTATATGGTTACGTTTGTTTTTTATTTATTTTTTTAACCTTAAAAAATCTGTGTATTTTATTTTATTTTAACATATTTATTGGAGTATACAATGTTGTGTTAGTTTCCGCTGTATAACAAAGTGAATCAGCTATACATATACATATATCCCCATATCCCTTCCCTCTTTTGTCACCCTAACACCCTCCCTATCCCATCCCACTAGGTGGTCACAAAGCACCAAGCTGATCTCCCTGTGCTATGCAGCTGCTTCCCACTAGCTATCTATTTTACATTTGGTAGTGTATATATGTCACTGCCACTCTCTCACTTCATCCCAGCTTACCCTTCCCCCTCCCTGTGTCCTCAAGTCCATTCTCTACATCTGCGTCTTTATTCCTCTCCTGCAAATAGGTTCATCTGTACCTTTTTTTTTTTTTTAGATTTCATATATATGTGTTAACATATGGTGTTTGTTTTTCTCTTTCTGACTTACTTTACTCTGTGTGACAGACTCTAGGTCCATCCACCTCACTACAAATCACTCAATTTTGTTTCTTTTTATGGCTGAGTAATATTCCCTTATATATATGTGCCACATCTTCTTTATCCGTTCATCTGTTGATGGACACTTAGGTTGCTTCCATGACCTGGCTATTGTGAACAGTGTTGCAATGAACACTGTGGTACATGACTCTTTTTGAATTATGGTTTTCTCAGGGTATATGCCCAGTAGTGGGATTGCTGGGTCGTTTGGTAGTTCTATTTTTTGTTTTGTTTTGTTTTGTTTTTTTGCGGTACGCAGGCCTCTCACTGTTGTGTCCTCTCCTGTTGTGGAGCACAGGCTCCAGACGCGCAGGCTCAGCAGCCATGGTTCACGGGCCCAGCCGCTCCGTGGCATGTGGGATCTTCCCAGACCGGGGCACGAACCTGTGCCCCCTGCATCGGCAGGCGGACTCTCAACCACTGCACCACCAGGGAAGCCCTATTTTTAGTTTTTTAAGGAGCCTCCATACTGTTCTCCATAGTGGCTGTATCAATTTACATTCCCACCAACAGTGCAAGAGGGTTCCCTTTTCTCCACACCCTCTCCAACATTTATTGTTTGTAGATTTTTCGATGTTGGCAATTCTGACCAGTGTGAGGTACTACCTCATTGTGGTTTTGATTTACATTTCTCTAATGATTAATGGTGTTGGTAGCTTTGTAGTATAGTCTGAAGCCAAGGAGCCTGATTCCTCCAGCTCTGTTTTTCTTTCTCAAGATTGTTTTGGCTATTCAGGGTCATTTGTGTTTCCATCAAAATTGTGAATTTTTTTTGTTCTAGTTCTGTGAAAAATGCCATTGGTAGTTTGATAGGGATTGCACTGAATCTGTAGATTGCTTTGGGTAGTATAGTCATTTTCACAATGTTGATTTTTCCAATCCAAGAATGTGGTATGCCTTTCCATCTGTTTGTGTCTTCTTTAATTTCTTTCATCAGTTTCTTATAGTTTTCTGCATACAGGTCTTTTGTCTCCTTAGGTAGGTTTATTCCTAAGTATTTTAGTGGTAAATGGGAGTGTTTCCTTAATTTCTCTTTTTGTTGCAGTGGTAAATGAGAGTGTTTCCTTAAATTCTCTTTCAGATTTTTCATCATTAGTGTGTAGGAATGCAAGAAATTTCTGTGCATTAATTTTGTATCCTGCTACTTTACCAGATTTATTGATTAGCTCTAGTAGTTTTCTGATAGCATCTTTAGCATTCACTATGTATAGTATCATGTCGTCTGCAAACAGTGACAGTTTTACTTCTTTTCTGATTTAGATTCCTTTCATTTCTTATTTTTCTCTGATTGCTGTGGCTAAAACTTCCAAAACTATGTTGAATAATAGCAGTGAGATGGGCAACCTCGTCTTGCTCCTCATCTTAGTGGAAACAGTTTCAGTGTTTTACCATTGAGAATGATGTTGGCTGTGGGTTTGTCATATATGGCCGTTACTTGCTTGAGGTAAGTTCTCTCTATGCCTACTTTCTGGAGGGTTTTTATCATAAATGGGTGTTGAGTTTTGTCAAAAGCTTTTTCTGCATCTATTGAGATTATCATATGGTTTTTCTCCTTCAGTTTGTTAATATGGTATATTGCATTGACTGATTTGCATATATTGAAGAATCTTTGCAGTCATGGGATAAACCCCACTTGATCCTGGTGTATGATCCTTTTAATGTGCTATTGGAATCTGTTTGCTAGTATTTTGTTGAGGATTTTTGCATCTACGTCCATCATTGATATTGGCCTATAGTTTTCTTTTTTGTGTGACATCTTTGTCTGGTTTTTGTATAAGGGTGGTGGTGGCCTCATAGAATGAATTTGGGAGTGTTCCTCCCTCTGCTATATTTTGGAAGAGTTTGAGAAGGATCGGTGTTAGCTCTTCTCTAAATGTTTGATAGAATTCGCTGGTGAAGCCATCTCATCCTGGGCTTTTTTTGTTGGAAGATTTTTAATCACAGTTTCAATTTCAGTGCTTGTGATTGGTCTGTTTATATTTTCTATTTCTTCCTGGTTCAATCCTGGAAGGTTGTGCTTTTCTAAAAATTTGTCCATTTCTTCGAGGTTGTCCATTTTAGTCGCAGGTAGCTGCTTCTAGTAATCTCTCATGATCCTCTGTATTTCTGCAGCGTCAGTTGTTACTTCTCCTTTTTCATTTTTAATTCTGTTGATTTGAGTCTTCACCCTTTTTTTCCTTGATGAGTCTGGCTAATGGTTTATCAATTTTGTTTATCTTCTCAAAGAACCAGCTTTTAGTTTTATTGATCTTTGCTATTGTTTCCTTCATTTCTTTTTCATTTATTTCTGATCTGATCTTTATGATTTCTTTCCTTCTGCTAACTTTGGGATTCTTTTGTTCTTCTTTCTCTAATTGCTTTAGGTGTATGCTTTGGTTGTTTATTTGAGATTTTTCTCATTTCTTGAGGTAGGATTGTATTGGTATAAACTTCCCTCTTAGAACTGCTTTTGCTGCATCCTATAGGTTTTGGGTCTTGGTGTTTTCATTGTCATTTGCTTCTAGGTATATTTTGATTTCCTCTTTGATTTCTTCTGTGCTCTCTTGGTTATTTAGTAGCATACTGTTTAGCCTACATGTGTTTGGTTTTTTTTTTTTTTTTTATGCGTTACGCGGGCCTCTCACTGTCGTGGCCTCTCCCGTTGCGGAGGACAGGCTCCGGACGCGCAGGCTCAGCGGCCATGGCTCACGGGCCCAGCCGCTCCGCGGCACGTGGGATCCTCCCAGACCGGGGCACGAACCCGTGTCCCCTGCATCGGCAGGCAGACTCTCAACCACTGCGCCACCAGGGAAGCCCGTGTTTGGTTTTTTTTTTACAGTTTTTCTCCTTAATTTATATCCAGTCTCATTGCATTGTGGTCAGAAAAGATCTTTGATATGATTTCAATTTTCTTAAATTTACCAAGGCTTGATTTGTGACACAAGATATGATCTATCCTGGAGAATGTTCCATGAGCACTTGAGAAGAAAGTATATTTTGTTGTTTTTGGATGAATGTCCTATATATATCAATTAAGTCCATCTTGTTTAATATGTCATTTAAAGCTTGTGTTTCCTTATTAATTTTCATTTTGGAGGATCTGTCCATTGGTGAAAGTGAGGTGTTAAAGTTCCCTACCCTGATCATTTTATTGTCAATTTCCCCTTTTATGGATGTTAGCATTTGCCTTGTGTATTGAGGTGCTCCTATGTTGGGTGCATAAATATTTACAATTGTTATATCTTCTTCTTGGATTGATCCCTCGATCATTATGTAGTATCCTTCTTTGTCTCTTGTAATAGTCTTTATTTTAAAGTCTATTTTGTCTGATATGTGAACTGCTACTCCAGCTTTCTTTTGATTTCCATTCTCATGGAATATCTTTTTCCATCCGCTCACTTTCTGTATGTGTCCCTAGGTCTGAAGTGGGTCTCTTTTAGACAGCATATATACGGGTCTTGTTTCTGTGTCCATCCAGCCAGTCTATGTCTTTTGGTTGGAGCGTTTAATCCATTTACATTTAAGGTAATTATCAATATGTTTGTTCCTATTACCATTTTCTCAATTGTTTTGGGTTTGTTATTTTAGGTCTTTTTCTTCTCTTGTGTTTCCTGCCTAGAGAAGTTCCTTTAGTATTTGTTGTAAAGCTGATTTGGTGGTGCTGAATTCTCTTAGCTTTTGCTTGTCTGTAAAGGTTTTAATTTCTCCATGGAATCTGAATGAGATCCTTGCTGGGTAGTCATCTTGGTTGTAGGCTTTTCTCTTTCATCACTTTAAATATGTTCTGCCACTCCCTTCTGGCTTGCAGAGTTTCTGCTGAGAAATCAGCTCTTAACCTTATGGGGATTCCCTTGTATGTTATTTGTTGCTTTTCCCTTGCTGCTTTTAATATTTTTTTCCTGGTATTAATTTTTGATAGTTCGATTAATATGTGTCTTGGCATTTTTCTCCTTGGATTTACCCTGTATGGGACTGTTTGTGCTTCCTGGACTTGATTGACTATTTCCTTTTCCATATGAGGGAAATTTTCAACTATAATCTCTTCAAATATTTTCTCAGTCCCTTTATTTTTCTCTTCTTCTTATGGGACCCTTGTAATTCGAATGGTGGTGCATGTAATGTTGTCCCAGAGGTGTCTGAGACTGGCCTCAATTCTTTTCATTCTTTTTTCTTTATTCTTCTCTGTGGTAATTATTTCCAATATTTTATCTTCCAGGTCACTTATCCATTCTTCTCCCTCAGTTAGTCTGCTCTTGATTTTTTCTAGAGAATTTTTAATTTCATTCATTGTGTTGTTCATCTTTCTTTGTTTGCTCTTTAGTTCTTCTAGGTCCTTGTTAAACATTTCTTGTATATTCTCCATTCTGTTTCCAAGATTTTGGATCATCTTTACTATCATTACTCTGAATTCTTTTTCAGGTAGTCTGCCTATTTCCTCTTCATTCGTTTGGTCTGGTGGGTTTTTACTTTGCTCCTTCATCTTCTGTGTATTTCTCTGTCTTCTAATTTTGCTTATAGTTACCATTGTTTTTGGTGTCTTCCCCCAGTGGGTGAGGTTGGTTCAGTGGGTTGTGTAGGCTTCCTGGTGGAGGGGACTAGTGCCTGTGTTCTGGTGTATGAGGCTGGATCTTGTCTTTTTGGTGGGCAGGACTGTGTCCGGTGGTATGTTTTGGGGTGTCTGTGAACTTAATATGGTTTTAGGCACCCTCTCTGCTAATGGGTGGGGTTGTGTTCCTGTGTTGCTAGTTGTTTGGCATGGAGTGTCCAGCACTGGAGCTTGCTGGTCGTTGAATGGTGCTGGGTCTTAGCATTGAGACAGAGATTTCTGAGAGATCTCTTGCCCGTTGATATTACGTGGGGCCGGGAGGTCTCTGGTGGTCCATTGTCCTGAACTCAGCTCTCCCACCTCAGAGGCCTGACACCCGACCGGAGCACCAAGATCCTGTCAGCCACATAGCTCAGAAGAAAAGGGAGAAAAAAAGAGAGAAAGGGAAGAAATAATATAAAGAAAGTTATTAAAATTAAAATAATGTATTATTTAAAATTTTTTAAAGTAATTAAAAAATAGAGAGCAACCAAACCAATAAGCAAATCCACCAATGATAACAAGTGCTAAAAACTGTACTAAGTAAACATAAAAATCAGAAACTAGTCAGTTGCATACAGCATACCCCAAGTCTACAGTTGCTTCCAAACTCCATTGCCTAAATTTCGCGATGATTCGATGTCTATTAAGGTATTCCACAGATGCAGGGTACACTGAGTTTATTGTGGAGATTTAATCCACTGCTCCTGCGGCTGCTGGGAGAAATTTCCCTTTGTTTTCTGTTTGCACAGCTCCTGGGTTCAGCTTTGGATTTGACCCCACCTCTGCATTTAGGTCGCCCTCTGGCGTCTCTTCTTTGCACAGACAGAAGGGGTTAAAGGAGTGGCTTATTAGGGGGCTCTGGCTCACTCAGGCCGGTGGGGGAGGGGTACGGAATGTGGGGCGAGACTGTGGTGGCAGAGGCCGGTGTGATGCTGCAACAGCCTGGACGTATCGTGTGTTCTCCCAGGGAAGTGGTCCCTGGATCACGGGACCCTGGCAGTGGCGGGCTGCACAGGCTCCCAGGAGGGGAGATGTGGATGGTAACCTGTGCTTGCACACAGGCTTCTTGGTGGCTGCAACAGCAGCCTTAGCATTTCATGCCCGTCTCTGGTGTCCGCACTGATAGCCGTGGCTCACACCCATCTCTGGAGCTTGTTTAGGCGGTGCTCTGAATCCTCTCTCCTTGCACATCCGGAACAGTGGTCTCTTGCCTCTTAGGCAGGTACAGACTTTTTCCCGGACTCCCGCCTGGCTAGCCGTGGCGCACTAGCCCCCTTCAGGCCGTGTTCACACAGCCAACCCCAGTTCCCTCCCTTGGATCTGACCTCCGAAGCCCGAGCCTCAGCTCCCAGTCCCCACCTGCCCCAGCGGGTGAGCAGACAAGCCTCTCAGGCTGGTGAATGCTGGTCGGCACCGATACTCTGTGTTGGAATCTCTCCACTTTGCCCTCTGCACCTCTGTTGCTGTGCTCTCCTCCGTGGCTCTGAAGCTTCTCCCTGCTCACACTGCCGTCTCTGCCAGGGAGGGAGCTTCCTAGTGTGTAGAAACTTTTCCTGCTTCACAGCTCCCTCCAGAGGTGCAGGTCCCATCCCTATACTTTTTTTTTTTTTTTTTTAATTTAAACATCTTTATTGGGGTATAATTGATTTACAATGGTGTGTTAGTTTCTGCTTTATAACAAAGTGAATCAGCTATACATATACATATGTTCCCATATGTCTCCCCATCCCTATACTTTTGTCTCTGTTTTTTTTTTTTCTTTTGCCCTACCCAGGTACGTCGGGAGTTTCTTTCCTTTTGAGAAGTCTGAGGTCTTCTGCCAGTATTCAATAGGTGTTCTGTAGGAGTTGTTCCACATGTAGATGTGTTTTTGATATATTTTGGGGGAGGAAGGTGATCTACATGTCTTACTGCTCTGCTGTCTTTAAGGTCCTCCCCGTTGGTTAAGTTTAAATCGCTCATCTGCCTATTTTTTTCTGTTTGTCCTATATATTCTTTATTCGTTTTTAAATTCTTTTTTCTTTTCCTGAGTTCTCTTGGATTGAGTAATTTTTATGATTCTGTTGTATCTGTTGTATCTTATGATTCTGTTGTATCAAAAGTCTTGCTAGCTATAACTTATTTTGTTTTTGCACTGGATGCTTTAGAGTATGTAGCACATGTCTTTAACTCAAGGAAACAGTCTACCTTTCAGTGATATTGTGATGCTTCATGTATAGTGTAAAAATCTTACAGCCCTCTTTGCTGTTGCTAGCTTACATTTCACCTTTACAGTTGTTAGAAACCTCAGACTACACTGTTATTGGTTGTTAGAAGACATTGTCTTTTAAATAATTAAATTATCAGAAAAATCTTATATATTTTTTCACATAATACTACATCCTGTACCCTTCATTCCTTTGTGTATATTCATATTTCCATTTGGTACTCTTTCCTTATGTCTAAAGGGCTTCCTTTAACATTTCTTGTAGTGCAGCTCTGCTCGTGATGAATTATTTCCGCCCTTGTATGTCTAAAGATGTCTTTATTTTGCCTTCAGTTTTAAAAGATATTTTTTGCTGGATATAAAATTATTGGTTACAGTTTTTATCTTTCAACCTCGAAAAGATATTGCACTACCTCTCACTTGCATTGCTTCCAGTGAGAAATCTGCTGTCACTCTCATCTTTGTTCTTTTGGGCCTAACAGGTCTCTTTTCTCTGGCAGCTTTTAGGATTTTCTGTTTATCAGAGTAATATGATTATAATGTTCCTTGATGCAGTTTTCTTCATGTTTCTTTCTTGTACTTAGGCTTTGGTGAACTTTTTGGATCCGTGGGTTTAATTTTTAATCAAATTTGGGGGATTTTTACCCATTAGTTCTTCAAATATTTTTTCTATCCCCCAACCTCTCTCCCTTCCTTCAGAAACTCAAACCGGATGAAAAAAAAATAAATGTAGTTGAAAAATACACAATCTAAAAAACGAAAATCCAATTACACATATTTTAGGCCCATAGCTCACTGACCCTCTGCTTATGTTTTATTTTTTTAGTTTTTGTTTCTCTCTGTGTTTTATTTTGGATAATTGCAGTTACTATGTCTTTATGTTTACTAATATTTCCTTCTGCAGTGTCTAAACCACCATTAATCCTATCCTGTGTATTGTTTCATCTCAGACATTGTAGCATTCATATTCAGAGTTCCATTTGAGTTGTTTTTATATTTTCCTTTTCTCTAAATATTTTCAATCATTTTTTTCTCTAACCTCTTGAACATGTGGAACACAAATACAGTAACTGATTTGATGTTTGTCTGCTAATTCTTTTTTTTTTTTAGATTTCTTTTTCTTGATGTAGACCATTTTTAAAGTCTTTATTGAATTTGTTACAACATTGCATGTAGGATCTTAGCTCCCCAACCAGGAATCGAACCTGCACCTCCTGCATTGGAAGGTGAAGTCTTAACCGCTGGACCACCAGGGAAGTCCCATTGTCTGCTAATTCTAACATCTGTGTCAATTATAGATCAGTTTCAATTGCTTTATTATTTTATTTTCCTTATTATAGGTCATGCTTTCCTGCTTCTTTGCATGTCTGGTAATTTTTGACTGGTTGAAAGTCTTTGTGAATTTTACCTTTTTGGCTGCTGGATTTTTTAAAATTAGAAATACTGTTAAACTTCATTTTGGTACACTGTTAAGTTACTTGGAAATAGTGTTATCTTCTCTGGGTCTTGCTTTTTAAGATTAGTAAGGCAGGACCAGAGCAGCATTTACTCTAAAACTAATTATCCTCTACTACTGAGGCAAGGCCCTTCTGAGTATTCTATTCAATGCCTCATGAATTATAAGATTTTCCAGTCTGGCTGTTGAAACCAGACACTATTCCCAGTCCTGTGTGATCTCTGGCTACTGTTATTTTTAATCCTTTTGGGTGTTTCTTTTCCCTGCCTCAAATAGTTTCTTCATAAGCATGTGCTGATCAGTACTTTGCTGAATGCTTGCGTTCTCTCTCTGTACAGTGTCTCCTCTCTGGTAAACCGTTTTGTAAACTCTAGCTGCTGTTTTCCCCCCAGACTCACAACTCTGTCTCCTCAGTTCAGAGTCAGCCAGGTTCCATCTGGGATCTTCCTCCCAATTTTTTTTTTTAAGTTTAATACCTCATTTTGTATGTGAATCTTATAGAGATTAAACTATTCTCATATTGGGAATTAGTTTCCTCTGGAGAAAACATGAAACTTTAATTCTTTAGTCACCTAAATTTTTTTAAAGTAACTTCCAATATACCACAGTTAGTTTAAGGCTTATAACAAGTATCTGGCCATTTGGTGATTAAAGCCATTTCAACTGCATAAAACTAGAATTTGGAAACTGAAGAGCTGAGTTTCATTCCTGGCTCTATCACGTATTAATGATGTGGCCTTAAGCAAGTTGCTAAACCTCTCTGAGCCTGTTTCTAAAAGTGTGAATTTTCCATGCCTACCTGTTATGAAGTTACAAAGTTTATATGAGATAATAGATGTAAGAGAACAGATTCAGTATGCTATTCTGGGCTGTTCTTAAAGGTAATATTTGGTTTTTTTTTTTTTTTTTGGATACCAGTTGAGGAAAAAGATCTGGTTTAGATGGTAATATAAAGACATACTGAATCATTACAAATTGAGTATGAGCTACTGATACAGAGGTTTATGGATAGAAGTTACCTTTATGCATGCTTTTTATTTCACTGTTAGAACAGCAAGTTTTGATAATATGGCATATTTATCTTATAACTTAGAAAGTACTTTTAAGAGTAAAATCCTCATAAACAATATAGTTTGCTAAAGCACTTTTTGTGTTTTATGCTCAATTTTTAATTTCTCACATTTCTAACATCTCCTATTTTTATTGATAATTACTTTATTTTTCCAACATTTCTTACATAGGATTTTGAGAGGAGCCATGTGTATATATAAATCATTCTTTTTTTTTCTGCCTGTATCAGAGTCAATATTTTGGCATCAGTAAACACTTATAATACAAATTTCTTCATATATTCAAAGTGCAGAGGTATTATACTCCACATCATCACAGAAAGTTCAATCAAGGCATGATTGGCACTTCATGGGCTGCAAAAAGGCATGATGTGCACCTGGCTTCCAGAACTGTGAGAAATCCTGGCTTCCAGAACTGTGAGAAATCAATGTTTGCTGTTTAAGCCACCCAGCCTATTGTATTGGTGTTATAGAAGCTGGAACTGACTAAGTCGCCTAGGTCTCCTACTCACCATCCTTCCTTTCCCCTCTTCACTTTCCTTTGTTTCTGTTAGGGAGGACTTATTTCCAAACTCTTCAAAAGAATTAGATTATGACCTTTCCTTCTCTCCTATTTTCCTTCCCTTTTCCAGAAAAGGCCTGGCTCACAAGAGAAAGCATGACCACCCAAATAAACCTTGGGATGACAAAAGTATACTGCTTTCATAAAGTGGCCTTGCTGCTTTTATGTCTCTGACTTCCAGTTAATCTTCTGCTTATGCATGATCTAAAGTTTGTCTTAGGTTACTTAAGTAAAAACACCACTAGAGTCATCTCCTCTGACTAAATGAACTACTAGTAAATGCCTTGAAATGAAACATTCAGCTATATCAATATTGAAAGGACATACTTCTATTCCTTCTTAATGACATTGAATTTGCTTTAAAATTGTAAATATAGGGTGCTGAATTCTTGGGTTTTTAGTGGGGTCTTGTTGATGATTTTGTCTTGGGACCTAAGAATCCAAATGATTTAAATTTGAAATAATTTAGTACAGCAGAAACCAACACAATGTTATACAGCAACTATACTCCAATAAAAATTCATAAAAAAAGAAAGTAAAATAATTTACAATACTAATCACCTATTGCTTTACTAGTTTAAAAAGCAGATCCCCTTGTCCACTTCCCTTTCTGAAGTAATTTTCTATTAATGTAGTAAGTAATGTCAGGTCTGGGATAGGAAGTGAAGAATACTTTGTTAGCTTCCGGTCTGACATAGCCTTAGTGTTCATTAATCTCAATTCAATAAATGTTTATTGAATACCTGCTCTGTGCCAAACTCAAGAAATCCCTGTCTTAGGTGAGGAAGCCAATTCTTACAATAGAGTATGATAACCAAGTACACTGGTGGGGCAAGAGAGGAGCTGTAACAAGCTCTTCAGTTTATTACCAGAAATAAGACTTGATTCTGTCATGTGTGATTAGACATATGAAATCAAAGCCTATTCACATGAACCTGTCTTAACCAAAATAGGGAGGCGTTATTCAACAATTCCATGTAAAATGAATATTAATTTCTGTATTCATTACAATATCCCTTAATAGCTTTGTTTTCATATTTCTGATTGATCTTCTGTGGGCTCCAAACACTGCAGACTTCCTTGCCTGGGGCCGTCTGTCAGGTAGTTAATGATCTGTAAGCAGTGTTTTATGTAAGTAGTTTTCAAAAAACTTATCGACCCTTTGATGTACAGTATGTTGAGAACTAAATATGTAAAGTATTTTAGCATAAATTCTCCACAATTAAATATTTTCCTCAAGCTTTAAGATTAAATTCTAGAACCTCCTGGAAGAAAATTATAAATGTCAGCTGTGCTTTTCATTATCAGGAAATAAAAGAGATCTTTCAAATGTTCCTAGGGGAAACAGGTTTCAGATCTTTGCTAAATACCTTAAACAAACAGGAAATAAATATATTTGCTTCACCTAAGCTCATAAATACTGCATTACGTATGATGTCAACTTTAGTTAAAACCTCTTCAAATAGTCCCTGAATTAAGAGGAGCTTGAAACCTGATTAAATAATGAAAGGATAGGGAAAATCTTTGCAAGTTTAATTTTTTAGGCCTAGAATTGAACCTTGTACCTTTGGGCTCAAATATTTCCATGGGAATATAGACTTTTTTAGTAGTCATTTATACCACCGTATATAACACACGATTCCTCCTGGCCCAAACCCCACTGTTTCCTAAGGGAGATCCCCCAGTTCAGGAGGTAAAAGAACAAAATTCAAACATGTCGAAGAGTTTTGTGAGCTTTATTGGTTGGTGAGTGACATGAAATCTCATAAACTTCCATTTTCACTTCTTTTATTGGCAACTGTCCCTACGCCGAAAGTAAAATTGCTGCTCTTTTTGATTTTTAATTGTAGTTATTATTATTTTAGCTCAATTATTTTGTTGGTTAGAGATTTTTCGTAAAATTTTTTGTAGTAATATATAATTGTGTTACACTATTTTTTCTATAAGATTCATTAATGACTTTAAGATATATATATATTTATGGCTTGTTTCTAACGTTTTTACACTGAGGGCTTTTTTTTTCCAGCATAGCATTGTCTGTCATGGAAGGGGATTGGTAATTTTTGCTTTGCCTGAGGCTGTGGTGTGCGTACACACACACACACACACACACACACACACACACACACACAAATTTGATTCATACCATAGAAAGAAGAGTAGTAAAACCACGTCAGATTTCAAGTACAGTGATATTCTAAAATCTAAGCTACTTTATAAGTCAGAAGTGTTTAAGGAAACAAACCCTGAACATCTTCATTAATC
This sequence comes from Phocoena phocoena, assembly GCF_963924675.1. Classification (NCBI taxonomy): domain Eukaryota; kingdom Metazoa; phylum Chordata; class Mammalia; order Artiodactyla; family Phocoenidae; genus Phocoena; species Phocoena phocoena. Next base: position 54,306,763 of record NC_089229.1, read on the forward strand.
AAGCCCAGTGTGGCTGCCTGTGTTTGTAGCTGCACGACACAAATACCTCAGCCCCCAACTTCTTTTTATCCAAGCCCAGTTGGAAGTAGATGAGGCAGATTCTAGGCTAAGCTGTAGATCTTGTGAAATTTGTCTTTCCCCTCCTTTTCCTGACTTTCCCCTCCTGCACATTCCCACTCTTTGTCCTTCTATTCCTCTCACGCTTCCTGCACCCATTTATACCTATTGATTGACTACACCACTCCTGAAATGCCTTCACACTGAAGCGATACCTCAACCAGACTTTTATCTCTGATTGTAGGAGAGGCTTACTCCTTGTTAGGAAAACCTTGTTTCCTCTGCAAGCTGGTGAAGAGATTGTTTTTGGAGAGTGAGGTAGGAGGAGGCCCTTGGGAGCTTCTGAAATCACAGTTGTCCTAGTCACGCACATTTGGTTTAGACCTTACGATGTTTTTAGTATCCAAGCAGATGCTGTACGGTAAGTCCCTGTAAAAGAAAAAAATTGTGCTGGACCCTTGTTAAAAATGGCAAGGAAAACTTTATTCAAGACTATTGCCAAGGGAAGAGAGATGGAACTCCACTGAAATAAAAGGCAGGAGGATTTTTAAACACTGCGGGCGGCGGGGGAGGAGGATGAGTTGGAGGACAAGTACTGGAGGACCTTGAGGGGAGGCTGGTCAGTGCGATTATCTGTGTTCATCCCCATCTGCTAATTGGTGCAAATCAGAGTTAGGCTCCCACTCTCCCACAGAGACTGGGACACAGGCTCTATCTCCCTTGATGATTGTATTTCAAAGGGATGGCTTCTTTGAGGTCCTTGAGAAAAACATCCCTGGGTTGTAAAACTGGCAGGAGACTGGAAGAAGATCCACACCTGAAAGGGGCAGAAGAATTTTCAATTGCAAATTTGCTACAGTAAATGCTATAAGAAAAGGAAAGTCAGGGGACTATAGTGTGGGGAGAAAAAACCCCAAAAAACCTGTCTCAAGTTCAGTCAAGCTGAGAAACTGACCCCTTCTTGTCATCCACTTTCCACATTCTTTCCCTTTCTAACCCCACCTCTAAGCTCTCCAGTTGTTAAAAAACATTATCAAGGTTTCTGGTTCTCACTGAAATTGATTGAAGTTGATCTCATGTCCCGGCATTATTGGTTTCTTCCATTTGCGACCCTTGTCCTGCCCTAACACAGGGATACCTCTTGGCATTTATCCTCTCTCTCAGTAGGTTGCCTGCCCTCTCTTTTGATTTTAATCTGAGCTCTGCTGTTTCTTCCATATACCCTGTCCCTGAATCACCTACACTATGTTCTGGGATGTTTGACATTGTTTTCAGAATGGGCATTTAATGATTTTCATGTTGTGACCGTCCTTATTTGGACAGATATCCTCAGACACACCCGGAACACAGAATTATTTACACCTCTGGTTGTAAAGTTTTGCCTAAAATCATTATCGTTTGGGCTGCATTCTCTTCATTAATAGAGATGTTCTCATACTGAGTATTAATATTTATAGTAACAAAACAAAGGAAAAGAGCAGATTGGATAGAAAGACACCATGGATGCAGCAGCTTTGCTTTCTGACAGTGAGAGGAAACCACGTGATTGCACCTGGGCAAACCTCCAGCCCAGCACAGGCTTTTCAAAGAAAACATGGCTGATGCTTTGGAGTGAAAAACCTCCATCCTCATGTAGGAAAGCATGTTTCCTACCAAGTGATTTTAGTCTCCTCTAGAATTTTAGTCTCCCATAATCCCCACCATGAGAGTTCATAGGACATAATGATCCAAAGCAGCACATTTTCAAAAGCCTGGGTAGTTAGCCCAGAATAAGACCATTGTTAGCAAGGGCAGGCTTTAGCAGAACAGTTCGGGGTGAGCACTGGCTGTGATTATATGTTCCAGTTTGCACCCAGACAGCTCCATTTAATACCTATTATTCCAGCATAATCATTAATAGCAAACCCCTTTACTCTCAAATGGGTCCTGATTTGGATAATAAATTATATGGTCACTTGAACTTTGTCACTCCAAGTACTGATTCCTTCTGTACCCGTGTGTAGTAAAAGTACTCCTCATTCTACTTGCTTTCAGCTTTCAGATGTGCAATTATTGGATTAACTTTTCTCATATTCACTCTCTTTCACACACACACACACACACACACACACACACACACATACACATGCACAGACATGCATACCACTACCTCCAAAGAAAAAAATGTACTTCTTAGGCTGACTACCTTTTAAGCATAATTTAAGAAGAAAAATGTTTTCTTAAATACAACATCATATGCAAAGATACTTGCCCATCGTGAATGCAGAGCTTTGTATTATTGATATGATGCTAAGCACAGTTCCTTCTACAACTGGGCTCATTGCTTTGTGTCTTCAAAAAGCAGAGATGTGGTGGTGACCTTTCATCTACAGAAAGAGTTGAAAATTATTTTAAAGCAAGTTTGAAGCCAAAGGTTTGAAAATTATTTTAAAGCAAGTTTCCTCTTCCTTCTGTCTTTGTAAGCAAAGGGTAACTGGTAAAATGATTTATTTTCTTTGGTCTTAAGCAAATTCCCAGAAGCAAGTAAGGGGGTGGTTACTCGTGGAGGAGGGTTAGTCATCTAGTTACAAGTGGACATTGGTATGCACATTTCTCAAAAGCTGAAATTGAATCTCAGAGCAATTACATAATTCATTGAAGACATAGCTAATAAGCAAGAGAGCCAGGGCTGATCTGATTTCATAGCCTGTATCCTGAATCAGTCCCCTGTGCTGCCTTCCAGCTATGTCATAATTTGCTGAAAGTTTGGCTTCTCCACCAAGGCAGAGACTTTGGCCTCCCTGTGTTTAGCATACCATGGGCATTTAGTACATATTAAATGAACAAATTATTGAAGTCATGCATGAGAGGCAGAGGGAATAAGAATGACAGCCAGAGTGGGTGGGGGGGCACAGGGTTGGACCTAAAAGGTCAAGGATGGTGGCAAGTGTCTGTCAGTAAATGTTCAAAAGACGTCATGAGGACTCTCACTAAGAGTCCCAGGTGAGAAGCAAATTTAGCATGGGGTGGTGGGGGTCAAATGATACAATGAATAAAGTTCAAGAGTGAGGGTTTGGTGGCAGAAGAGTTTGACAGTTTTTCTGAGCAGCTTTCTTGCCCCTTAGGCTAGAGAGACAATTCAGGATTAAGGCGTGGGCTTTGAATTCACTGAAGCCTCAGGTTGAGCCCTTTAAAAAAAAAACAAAAGTATAGAGGTAACCGCTTTACGTTCAGTATCCCATTTCATTCTCACAATGGTTTTTTGAGGTAGATAGTTTGATTCCTATTTTATGACCAAGCCCCCTGAGACTTTGGAGTGAAGTCACTTGAACGAGGTCATGCACAATAGGTCAGCTTTCCAATCCGGGTGTGTCTGACCCTAGAGAATGGGCTCTCAGCTGTCCTTCTCCTCAGAAGGGCTTCATGAGAATGCTGATGCCACTGAGGTAAGAACAAACCACCAACCACATCTGGCTCCCCATCAGTGACACTTCCTCCTACTTCACCAGAGGTGTGAAGCAAATTGTCATTTCCAACAAGAGCAAACATTTACAGAATATGTACCGTGGCCAGAATCTGTTGCAAATACTTTCTATGTATTAATTAATTAAGTCCTTAAGACAGTGCTATGAGGCACATACTATGATTTTTCTTCATTTTACAGATGAGGAAACTGAGCTGTAGAGACGTTAAATAACTTGTCAAAGGTTATGTAGCTAGTAAAGAGCAGAACTGGGATTTGAATCCAAGTAGTCTGGCTCTAGAATTTGTGTCCTCAACTACAGTTGACCCTTAAACAGTGTGGTGGTGAGGGACATCCACCCTTGGAGCAGCCAACCATCCCCATAAAACTTACAGTCCACCCTCCGTGTACGTGGCTCCCACGCATCCAGGATTCTGCTTCTGCAAATGCAGCCGAGCACGGATGGTGCAGTACTGTGGTATTTACTACTGAAAAAAAATCTGTGTGTAAATGAATCTGCACAGTCCAAACCCGTGTTGTTCAAGGGTCAGCTGTGCTATGCGATTATTTACTTTATCTACTGACTCTTCGATGAGAGGGTAACTTGCTGAGGACTATATCCATAAATTAGTTTCATTTAAAACCACTGCCATCGTCCTATCTTTCATCCTGAAGAGTGTTCTCGCAAGGATAATAGGAGCCCTGGATTTGTAATTGTGGTGATAATAATAATAGCTAATAACCACTGAACATTGTCTATGTGGTAGACACTGTGCTAAGAGCTTCACCTCCCTCTTGTAATTTAATCTTCCCAGCAACATTGTGAAGTAGGCTTATCATTCTTGTTTTGCGGATGAGGAAACTGCAGCTTGAGTGTAAGAAACTTGCTCAAAGTTACACAGCAAGTCGCAGCTGTGTAAAAGCCAGCATCTGTCTGCTTTCCTCTTGAAACTACCAGATGCTCTGCTGCCTCCCAGCCTAAGGCTGCTTGAGCCTTTGATTCATTAATTAGTTTTGCTGGATGGTGTCCATTTTACACTGCCCATGAGGGCCTGTTACTGTACATGCTCACTTCGCTTTCAGGAGAAAAAAGGCAAATTACCAAAAGAACGAATTGACACCAGGGAACTTTTCCACAAAATAACATTCCTGGGATGCCACTTGGTTAGTATTCACTTACTGCTACATTTCACACTGTATCGTGTGTTTTTTTGCATCCGTTTAAAGCTATACTTCCAGCACACCAGAGGACTGGATGCCTATAATCAAGGCAAAGATTAAACTGAAAAGTTAAATGAGGCTTAGGATATAAATGTTTAAAGAAGCAAGATAACTGTTTTAGAAAGTTTTATGTTATAAATATTTCAATATAAGGTTTTGGATAGTATATGTACTGTGGTTAAGTATACACGTGTGTAAACAAAACAGAAATAAATACCTTTCTATATTGTTATTAAAGATGTCAGTGAAATTATAGAAATTTAAAACTGGAGGAAGCTTAGAGATCATTTAGTCTAGACCAGGAAACTAAGCAGGACCAATATTGCTGACTTGACTTGGCAAGCTTCCAAGAATCTTGCAAAATTCAGGTTAAACATCATCTTCTTTACAAATTATTTCCTATCTCCCTTCTCACACCTGCCCCTTCCTGGCTGCAATTCATTTTTTAAATTATCTTAGTGCATTCTCTGGCTATGTGGGTCATGGCCTCTTTATCACTTTATTTTACATGGCTCTCCCCCTCTTCTGCCTTCTAAGCTCCTTGAAAGCAGGGACTGTTTTCCCTTCAGTTTTATATTCTCAGGAGACAGCGCAATGCCTGGAACTTAATCAGTGTTAGATGAATCTTCTAATGTGTGTGAATGAGTTTGCAGAGATCTCAGGGTTAGTTAGTAGTGGAGTGCAAATGAGGGCACAGATTTTTCCGACTCACCGACCAATGATCCTTCTACTACACTTTGCTGCTTCTCTATTCTAATTTGAATTTCCCATCATAACTGGATTCTAAACACATTTTTTAAAAAGGACATTATCAGAAGCTATCAACAACCAAAAAAGTTACATTGATATGTCGGTGTAAAATTCTTACCCAGTGACTAGGGAGTACAGAATATAATTTCTCAAAGAGCTACTAGCATCTAAAAACTTGTTTAAAAGGCTTATGTAGTTTTCCTTAAAAATTCGACTTAGGATTTATATCCTTTTGATCTAGAGTGACACTCAGAACCTGGATGTTCCATATTGAAATTACTGAAGTGTTGAGGAAAGATAACCTAAATTTGCTTTTTATGTCAATCACTGGGAACAAAGCAAACCTTCCATGTGTGAGAGAAGATTTGGTTGGAAGGCAAAGATTTTGTTCATTCTTGAATAATACCAATTTCTTCTGTTTATAGATATCTTGCTGGCTTCAAAAAATACTTCAGATGTAGAAAACCTCTTAGTATATTGAAGGGTATGGGATTATGAATCTGCAAAATTAGATACAGGAAATAGAAGTTCATCCTTCTCTCAGTAGATAGTCATAGATAATCATTTTTTAAAATTAAATTACTTAATACCTCTATCTATCTAGATTTGTATGTGGCTTATAATATATTTTCAGACTGGAAAAGAAACTTAGAGATCCTTCTAATTTTGTAGTTGAGGAAACTGAAGTCCAAATAAGTAAAGTGATTTTTCAGAGTTGTCCTGACCAATTTGGGACCAAAGTCAAGGTCTCCAGGGTCAGAGTACAATATCCCACTGCTTCTCTGATGAACAGGTTTTCACTGATTATGTTGGAAGTTTCTTCCATTATGTACAAATGCTACTGGTTGAAATGCTTTTAGCTGACATCACATTTTTTTCTTTAATACATGGTATTAAATGTTCTATCATATATGGCCAACTTCCTTATTTTATGGATGATAAATTGTGATTTAGAGAGATAGTTAACTGAATTACCCAAAATTAAATAGTCAATTTGTGGTAGTTCTGGAAATAGAATTTAGGGCTTCTGCCCTCCCAATCCAGGGCTCTTCTTGAAACTCTACTTGCTTCTCCAACAGAGCAAATTAAACACATATCCACAAAATAGCAAGGTCAAATGTTTTTACAATTCTAATAAGTTCATCTAAGCCTAGACTTGAAAAAATGATTAAATTGACTGTTTTTTCTCTCTTGAGAACTCTTGTAGTAAACCATTTATGTATTCATTTATTCATCAAGCATATTGATTTTTCTATTATGGATCTCAAACTGTGCCTCAAGCTGGGGATTCGGAGATGAATAATCATGAGTTTGGGCCTCACAATTTAGTAGAGGGAAAGAGAGATATAAAAAGTAAATATAGAAAACTGTCACAAGTGTGGCAAAATAAGTAAGAAAATGTTAGAGGACAGAGCAGTCCAGTCTACCTGAAGGGTTGATTAATCTTCATTGAGTAGGTGTTACAGTGTTCTGAACTTTAAAGATGGGTTAGGTGTTCCCGTGGAGTAAAAAGTGGGACCAGCACTCAAGAAAGAGTGAAAGGTGCTGAGCAATGATATAATAAAATTATAAAAATAGTTTATATAACTTCTGCATAGGTTGCAGCAGGAGTGCCCAGGAAAGTGAGGCTGGAGAAATCAGAGTTGGCCTGATGTAAGGATACGTGTGCTATGCCCAAGAGTTTTGAATTTATCCTATGAAAAACAACGAGCCAAGGATACTTTTATACCCTAGGCTTTATTTTAGAAAGACCTACTATGGTAGAATGTGTGTGTTTATGTGTGTAAGGGAACGATCTAGCAAATAGGGACCCTCATGATTATTCAAGGAAAAGATGCTAAGGATGCCTAGGCTAGGACAGTAGAAGTGAGGTCGTAGAGGAGGGAGAGAAATTAAGGTGTAAAAGAGGCAAAATGAGAGGAATTTGGTGAGCAAAGAGATGTGGGGAGTTGGTAATGGAAGTGACATTGAACTAAAATTAAGAGAGCTGAGTACTAATCTATGATCTTGAATTAGGATTATGTTTTCTAACCATCAATTTCTTTTTTGTAAAATGGCCAAGTAGGACTTTATTAGACTTGAAGTCTCTAGAAATCAATTGATTCTCTTTTAGATATTCACATTGTATATAAATAGATTCAGGGATTTAAGGCCTCCATAATAATTATAGCTAACATTTACCCTTTACCATATATCGTTATGAATGTTGACTCAGTTGATCCTCATTATAACCCTTTATGGTAGATGATAATGCAATTCCCATTTTACAGATGAGGAGCTGAGGCTTAATGTTTTCAAATCACATCTTTTATCTTCTGCATGTCTTCGTCCACGTGGGCTGCTATAACAAAATACCAAAGAGTGGGTGGCCTATAAACAACAGAAATTTATTTCTCACAGTCCCGGAGGGTGGAAGTCTGAGATCAGGGTGCCAGCACGGTAGAGTGAGGGCCCCCTTCCGGGTTTCAGACTTCATGTTGTATCCTCACATTGCAGAAAGGGTAAATTCGCTCTCAGGGCTCTCTTTTATAAGAGCACCAAATCTAATCACCTTCCAAAGGTCCCAAAGTTCCCACCTCTTAATACTATCACCTTGGGTATTAGGTTTTCAACATATGAATTCTGGGAGGACACAAACATTCAGACTACAGCACCGCTCTTTTTATTCTCTGTGTAATTTTTCTCATGAAGCACTTTGATTGTACCCAACTCCTTCCTAGGTCCATTGCTAGGAATATTATTGCATATTAATTAATACTGGCTATTGTAACAGGTATAACACTCAATCTTATTGGTTTAACATAGCCTAAGTTTATTCCTTGTGCATGTGAATCCAGTTAGTATCAGGAGGTAGATCTCTCCTCTACACAGTCATGCAGGGGCCCAGGCTGATGGTGACTCTTCAGGATCACCTTTGGCACTGACATCTATCTGAAAGGGGAAGAGAGAGAGTGGCTGATAGAGTGGGAGGTTTTTTGTAGGCCTGGTCTTGAAGAAGTATAACTCATTTCTGCCCCTCTTCCATGTGTTACGTGCAAGGGAGACTGGAAAATGTAGTCTAGTTGTGTGCCCAGGAGGAAAGAAAAAGGAGGCTTGGTGAATAGGTAGATACTCTCTTTTAAAGGTGGGACTTGAACCTGGACCATCTGACTTCAGTCTCCTCACCCAAACCACCGTGTTACATATTACCTTTTGGATTTGATTGCTCTCATGGAATCAACAGTAATCAAACTATTTTGTACATAAAGCAACGTGAGGATACAGGTTGACTTTATAGTGAACATTACACTGTGTAGTTAAGATTTGTGGCTTCATACAGGTAAGAAATAAATCCAAAATATAAATTTCATAAACTCTCTTCTCAGTTTCTCATTAAGTTCAGTGACTTAGTGAGGTTAATTTGTCAGTTTGAAGCAATTAAAAAAATACATTTTACTTCGACTTTCATTTTCTGATAGGTCTCATATATTGTACCCATTGTAATGAAACTTAATCATTTCATAAACTCATAACACTTTAGAAATGGAAGGAACCTTTAAATTATCTCTCAAACTAGTCTGATTTCCTCATTTTGCAGCTGAGGATAGAGACTCAGGGACTTACTCAACATTTCACTCTTCAGGGACAACATTCCATCTTTCTTTTCACTGCTCTCGCTGCTCACTCTATCATTTCCCTGAAGAAGCTCTTGGGCTGCCTGCTCTCCTTCCTAGGAGCAATTACAGGAATATTATTAGTCATAAAAGAACAGTGTGACTCTCATAGTGTTTAGGAATTGGGGATGTTCTGATTCTTCACATTTTGGGGGTACAATTTGGGATTAAGCAGAAAATCTACTTTTAAACGTTTGCCTTTAGAAACATTTAAAAGAATATTATGGATCATTTTCCCCTCGTAGTAATTGGAGTTGGTTATCTTTTGAAATGTCAACTTTCACTATGAGGTAAATATGGGAAGTGAGACTGTTGAATGGCAAATTTCCTGGATCCTACTTTGAAGGTGGAAACTTGTCTTTTGCTCTTAAAAGTGGGAGTAGAAAATACTTCTTTTTTAAAAAATTGAAGTCTAGTTGATTTACAGTGTTGTGTGAGTTTCTGGCATACAGCAAAGTGACTCAGATGTGTGTGTGTGTGTGTGTGTGTGTGTATATATATACACACACACACATATATATGTTCTTTTTCATATTCTTTTCCATTATGGTTTATTGCAGGATATTGAATATAGTTCCCTGTGCTGTACAATAGTTCTGACTGATAATTAGCTTTTGTTAATTTTAACTTTATCTTAAAAAAGGAAATATCCTAGTCAGTATATTATTTTTGGTTCAAAGAACAGAGACATCATCAAATTACGTCAGGAAAAAAAGGGGCTCACTGAAACCTATTCTATAAAATATTTCAGGAATTGAGGAAAAAGTTCAGGAAGACCTCAGGAGAGGCAGACACCAAGGCAGGTGGTGGAACTACCTACTTCTTTATGTCTTACCTTTGCACCTGTGCTTTTTTCCCACTCCTATGTGTCCCCATGTCTCAACACAGTGAGGCTCTCACAAAGCTCTCCACAGGTTACCTGACTCCTGATGCCAAATGACCTTTGGACTCAAGTGCCCATTTCCATGGGACAATTCTGTGACTTTTAGTTCAAATTTCTAAAGAAATGGATTTGATTGGTCCAGTTCCTCTTTTTCAGAGCAGACCTTACCAGCAGAAGTTGTTGGACAGTTTATAAAGAGACCAGTATTCTTTGAGGTTTGCCTTCCTCAACATCACTTCTCATTTAAAACGTGGATATAGAAGATGTTCATGATTGAGCTGAGGGGCAGTGAATCTAAAATTCCCCCAAGAATGAATCTTCTTCTGTTCTGCCTCTTTCTCTTAAAAATAGACTGTGGTACATCCTCTGGTTGAGAGTTTGCTTCTGTTAACGGAGACCATACTGTTATTAGGATTATTATCCTTTGTGGCAATCTGTTTTTCCCCAATAATTTTATTTTTTCCATATGAAACTAGAGCAGTTTTAGAAAACAAGCTCTGTAAAAATGTCATTGACATTTGGTTATTTCCTCCCCAATCATCCTGACTTCATAAATTATGTGAACTTTTGAAATTTCATTGAACTTTTTAAATGATCATTTCTTTTAATTAGATTGCTTCATCATGAAAGTCTAAAAATGTGCCCCACTTTTTCAGTCTAATGAATTAAAGTGAGAAATTAGCTGTCTCAGAAAGTTTTTGTTTCAGCACACTTTTTCCATTCAAAGTGATTTACAGCAACCTGAATCCACTAACTAGCTTGCACTTCAGATGCCTATTGGTCCATGTAGGTGATGCTTTATTTCTGCTTAGAAGGTGTAATGCATACTCTGGGGAGCTAGTCAAGCTGGGTAAAACTATTAAATAGGAGTGTATGGAGACAAACAAAATTTCAGAGTCAATGAGACAAATCAGAATACAAATAAGAACTGAAATCTAATGGAGAGGAAACCAAGTAGGAACAAATTCACAACTTGACGCTGAATTTACTCTCTTCTGTGGCTTGTGTCAGATTAATTTTTTTTACGTGCATCTCATGTCAACACAATTATACATATATATATATATATACACATAGATTTTTTAAAATATTAAATTAGAACTTTTATAGAATATAGATCTTTAACAACTATATCTTTTAAATTTATATGTTGTATCATTTTGGTATTCATTAATTACATTAATAGTTAAAATTAAAATCACATTTAAGTAATGCTATACAGTTTAAAAGCAGTTTCACATACATTATCTCATTTGGTCTTTATAAGGACTCGATGGAGCTATCTTAGAGATGAACAAGCCAGTTCTTTGAAAGGTGAATGGGCTTAAGCATTTACTCAAGTATCGTATAGGTTAGGGTAGACTTGCACTGAGATATTTCAGTTCCAGAGCCCATGTCCTTTCTAGGCTACCAAGCATCACATGTAGGAACAGTGATACACTTCTTGCTTTCCTTCACGTCACCTGGAACTCTAGTCTACTGCATGTGCGTGGAGCTCTGTAGAAAAGACGTCATATGATAGTGTTGAAGATCATGGTTTCTGAAAGCAAACTGTCTGAATTCTCACCTCCGGTTTTGTCTATTACTATTTTACTTTGGGCAAGTTACTTACCATTTCTCTGGCTCAGTTTCTTCATCTGTAAATTGGGGATAATTATAGTTTCCTCTTTAATGGTTGTTGTGATGATAAAATGGAACAATGCATAGCATACAGTGAATAGTCTATGGATGTTACTTAGCAAATACCACTATTCCTTAAATTGTTTCCAGAGTGAATGGATTATTCTTACATTTAGAATGTGATATGCATAGCTTTGTGCTCTTATTGACCAAAGGCCAGCAACCACTACTCAAGGTAAATGATTTGCATTAATACTATTCTGTGAACCCATTTTTCATGTTTATGTATACAGTTGGTTCACAGGTAATGGCTAAAATGTGACCATATTAACATATATATAAACATATATGTGTATATAATTATATATAATTAAATGTGTCTATATAGGTATGTGTATATATATATAATTTAAAAAAATTTATGCACACATATAAACCAAATGCTATTCAGATTTTTTTTCTTATGGAGAAGGTAAAAAATAGTTAGAAACAAATGTGACCATATTAACATATATATAAACATATATGTGTATATAATTACATATAATTAAATGTGTCTATATAGGTATGTGTATATATATATAATTTAAAAAAATTTATGCACACATATAAACCAAATGCTATTCAGATTCTTTTTCTTATGGAGAAGGTAAAAAATAGTTAGAAACAAATGTGACCATATTAACATATATATAAACATATATGTGTATATAATTATATATAATTAAATGTGTCTATATAGGTATGTGTATATATATATAATTTTTAAAAATTTATGCACACATATAAACCAAATGCTATTCAGATTCTTTTTCTTATGGAGAAGGTAAAAAATAGTTAGAAACAAAGATTTTGCTAAAATGCCTTATAAGACTTCATTCCAGAGTATTCCAGTCATAATAGCTTTGCAAAAACATTTAGGAATCTTTAAGATAGGACTTAAGAGGCAGTCTCTTAAGGCCATGTTTCTGGGGAACCAGTAGGGCGATATCCTATTGTTGAAATGATATATGAAGGTAATAACCTTGGAAGGCAACAATTAGAGCTGGGCAAGACTTGGTAATCCTGTTTTCATAAGAATTAAAACCTATGTGTTCTCTAGTGTCATTTCACAAAAATGTAGGAGGCAACATTTTGTATTAATGCATCACATTCAGGGAGGAGAAAATAGCAGAAAGGTGTGGGGCTTTCTGTTGTTTTATCTTTTGTGACTTGGGGATTGTGACATGAAGAAAATGGTTCATTCTTTTTTCACTTAAATCTTCTCCAGGGGGTCTTGCATCATTTTAGTATGACGCCAATTGTCTGTGAAGTCTATTTTGTTAATTTGGAAAGCCCTAATATTTGATTAGATTAGTTTATCATGAGCTCTGTCTGACTCCGTGTAGAGAATTCTAGTAACTGCTTGAATTTTTTACAGTCTCATTAACCTTTTAAAGGAAAACCACAGGAATTAGTTTTACCTTCTTAAATTGCTTGTTTACCATTTATTAAACACATGCCCCATACTAGCAGTTTACATGAAAAATTAGCCTTTGTCTACAAGAATTTGACATGAGAAGTTAAGATATATAGCAGACAAATAAGAAAACTATGTGTGTGTATATGTATGCCATGCTTAGGTGAACTAAATTTTGCTAGAAGATTCACGTCCCTATTTTGAGACATCTCATTTTACTTGCCATATATACTGGCATATATAAAAATATTGAACAGTCAATATTCTCCCTACCCATGCCTTAAGACTCTTTGAGTGCGGGATTATCCATCCTTCCATCCATCCATCCACCCACATCCACCTACCTACCTACCTATCATCTATCCTATTTTAACAAGGTTAATCATTCCCTTCTCATCCCCCCACAGAAAGCTTTACAACTTCAATTTTAATAAGAAGGACAAAGTCTGATAGAGCTTTTTCACAAAATCCTACTTCTCACGAGGAAACTCAACCCGTGTGTCTGTGCATTTTATTCACAGGCAATGAAAAGAAAGGTCAGGGCAGAAAGGCCTTGGGTCTGTGAGGCTTGCTCTTCTGCGTCACCTTTGTTATTAATTCCTTAACATTTAGTCCCATATTCTCTGAAAGGGGAGGACATGCCTCTCTTCTTCCCAGTGCAGCTCCTACCTTATCCTTCTCTTCATCACACCATATGGGCATCATTTTACCTCCTTTCTTCTCAAAGAAGAAATAAGCACACTTTCTTCACCAGAGCTCTGACATACTGAACTTAGCCAACATAATTATCCAATTGTAAAATGACTCTTTACAACCCTTTGAATTATATAAATATCTGAACAACATTTTCTTGTTTCTGTTCGTTCTGCATTGACTCAATAAGCTAGAATGATCCAGGTTTTTGAGATATCATGTTTCACTGACTTATCCTTCAACTAACACATTTGACAATATATATCCTACTGCACAACCTAGGAAGCAATGGAAAGTACTACTGTGTAGTCAGGGTAGGCTAAGTTTTGTGACAGTAGCAAACAACCACCAAATTTTAGAGGCTTATAACACTTTAAGGTTTCTCACTCATATGTCCATATGGTTGGCGGGGACTCTGTTTCATATCTCTTGGGGACTCAGGCTGATATAGTCTCTACTATCAAGAATGTAATTAGTTGCTCTTGCTGGTGGGAGAAATCTGGTGAATGACACTAGCTATTAAAATGTCCACACAGACTGATATCCTTTGCTTTTGCTCGTAAGTTCAGCTTTCATTTCATTGGCCAAAGCAAGTCACATCACCACATCTAGATTTAATTAGTGGGGTGGAGAAGTACAGTTTTCCTTGTCAGGAAAAGTAGAAATGAATTTTGACATTGGCATTGGGAAGGGAAAACCAGGTGCAAATTTTTCACCTGTCAATTCTTTTCCAACATATGATTAAAACTTCCTTGTAACAAAGATGATAAAATGGCCCTGGTGGATGATGCTGAAATGGTGCCTGTCTCTTTTCTCAGGATAGAGACTAGTGGAACCTCGCTGTGTGCTCCTGGCTGCTGCAGTTCTGTGGAAAAGAGAGCTCAGCCACTAACCAGCTCTTCCTGAAGCTGTCTCAGCTCGGTCCTCTGCCTGCTAGCATCACTCTCTGAAGAAACCCTAATAATCTCTTGTTCTCTAAACTGGCTTCCATTCAAAGACTTGCAGGACACATCTCATCATGACTTACATCTCTGTTTCCCTAAATTGCTATCAGAGCTCCAAGCATCCCAAATTATCTATCATCACACAGACGTTTATTTCCATTTTGTTCTGTAATCCCACCCCTTCATTCATTCCACTGTGTCCTCTACAGTTTACTGGGTGCATATCAGCCAACTCCCTGCCGGGCAGTCCTACTACACTTTCCCAGTAAATTTATTCTTCCTCTTTGAAATATATATTTCATATTCTGTTTTTCTTCTCAAACATCTCTCATGTTTCATAGCAAAATGAGATAAAATCAGATATGAAACTTCATCTTCTCACCAACTAATCCGCTCACACCTACCTGACTCTGTATTCACGTATCTCACCTTCACTCTTAGGATTAAACATCCCCACGTGAATCTAATGCCAACCCCCTAGGTGCCCTCAATCTCAATTCCTTATTTCCCTTTAAGGACATTCTTTTTTTAATTATCCACTTTCTCTCCTATATTGTCATTTTCTTTTTCTCAGATTTTTCCAGCAAGCAAGCATGCTTTTATGGCATCCGTTAAAAAACTTTCCTTGAACCTTTGCTTCATTCCAACTATTACTTCATCTCCTTCTTCCCTTCACAGAAAAACTCCTTGAAAGAAATTTTTATAATTATCTGCAGTTTTGCATCTCATTCTCTAATAAACTTACTATAATCATGCTTTCATCTTCATCATGCCATTAAAATGATTTTTATCTAGATCAAGTGCTAATAATAGCTAACACAGAGTACCTGCTATGAGGCAGGGAGTGTTCTAAATACTTTATACATATTAACTCATTTAATCCCCAAATCAACCATATGAAGACGGTGCTATTAATACCCCTCTTTTAGATATGAAAAAATACTAATCAGAGATATCTGATGATGTGCCCAAGGTTACAGTGATGTTTGAAGAAGCTTAGATTTGAACCTAGCTACTGTGGTTTTGGAGGCTCTGTTTTAACTGCTGCATCATATTATTTTTTTAGGAGACAATTATTTCGCTTCATTTATTAAACCTTTCAGCAACGTTTGACATAACTGACCAATCCCTCTTTCTTGAAACATTTTATTCTTTGGTTTTCCATGCCTTTATCTCATGTCCTTTTTCTCTTACCTCATGTTCTGCTCCGTATCAGTTTTTTCTACTGTCTCCCCTCTTCCAGATTTAGGTTCTGGACTATTCCTTCCCTACTTCTCTATCGGTAGCGGTAGCCTTTCCATGGTAATTTAGTCCAGTCTATGGCTTTAAATATCACCTATCAACCTAGAACTCTTAAGTGTGTATCTGCAGTCCAGATCTCTTCCCTAAGCTCCATTTTATAAATGTTGCTGCCTGATTTACATCTCTACTCCTGTGTCTTATAAGAATCTCAGACTTAACACAGACAAAACAGAACTACAGTAATTTCGACCCAACCCAACTTTTGCCAAACTCCCCTTTCCCAGGCCTCCTCTATCTTCCAGAACCACCAAATTCTAATTCCTCAGGACAAGCTTAGGAGTAATCCTTAATTCCTCTTCCCCTCACAGCTCATACTCAATCCATTAGCAAGTCAAACCAACTCTACTCTGAAATATCCCTCATCTGGTACTTCTTCCCAACCCTTAGTCTAGTCTGTGTCCCATCCTTCACCTCCTGAACTCCTGCAACCCCTTCACGACTGGTCTCCCCGCTTTCACTCTTGCTTTCTTCAGTCCATTCTCTAAAGAGCAGCTTGAGCAAACTTCTAAAGCATTAATGGGATGACAACATTTCCACCCAAAGGCTTTCCCTTGCAACGAGAATAAAATCCAATCTCTTTACCATGGTGCCCCCGCCCCTACACCATCTTCCTACGTTTCTGACACATTGTCCTCAGCCTCTCAGCTGTTCATCCACAGTACATCCACACTGGCCATCTTGCTGTCCTGGGAACACACCACACGTTTCCCCATTTCAGAACCTTGTCATTTTCTGCTCCTTCTCTTTGGAAAGTTCCTCCTTTCTTAGCTCTTCATCATGGAGGCTTTCTTCTCATCATTCAGGCCATTATTCAGGTTACCTCCTCAGAGAGGTTTTCCCTGAGACTCACAAAAATCTGCCTTCCCTCCATGCTTGATTACTCTCAATCACATTACCCTACTGCATTTCTTTCAAGGAGCTAGAAAATCTAATATTGTCTTACTTAATCATTAGTACCTAATTATTATTTGTTTTCTCCACAGGAATATGAGCTCTTTGAGGGCAGGTCTATGTCCATCTTACACATTGTTGCATCCCCATTACTCAGAACCATGCCTGATATGTGGTATTGACTCAAAATGTGACTAAGTGAGGTTCAGGGTAGAAAGCAGTATTTTGACTCGTATAATATTACATAAAGCATTCAATAAATTAAAACAAACTGAATCATCCTTAGCTAAGAAAATATTTTCTAGAGCACAAGGAACAGAAATCCGGCTTTCAAGTTTTTAGCTTTTGTTTGATAGCCTTGTGTTTGAATCACACATGGAGAAATCCCCATTTGTATCTACCATGACAGAAAAATCTTTGGGGCATTGGAAATGGTATCTGCTTCTTAACATTCTTTTGAGGATTATGTGTCAAAGCTGTATGTTACACCTGAGTTTCTCGGTTTCGCATGGGGGGTGAGGTGGACAATCCATGCGGTTTGGTCTCTCTTAGAAGAAAAATCCAAGCAATCTAACCTGAGTTACTGCCTAGTGGTTCCTCATCTCTGAGGGGAAGATTGATATGAATGCATGATGTACTCACCTCATTTACAAAATGATCTCAGTGTACTTTATAACATTAAACAACTTCCTGTGTCCTACTTTTCTATTTAAATCTGTTTTTATATCAGTCACGTTCTTACATTTCTGAAAGCATAACATTTCAACAAATGTTTGATTTTAAGCTGGTTTTATCTTTAGCAGATGGAAATTTTGCTTGATCATTTCACAGTAGGGTTAATACTTTGAAGAAGAGATGCTGGGTAGAAAACACAATGAAGGCAAACTCCAACCCTATCCTAATGTGATAAGTGAGGTCCAAAAATTTCAATCACCCAAACAGTTCAGTAGCCTTACTGTGAGGTTAAGAAAATGGGTGATGGAGCCTCACAGCTTAGTGAACTGGCTTTTTCCAGGCTAGATATAAATCCATCCAAGTTCTGGCTGTGGTGGTTGTCATTCGGTGGCAGTTGTTCCCTCAGGCAAAATGGAAAGGAATGTTTTTTTTTTTTTTTTCCCCTCCTGAACAGGCATTTAATTGTCTTATTTCAGTTGGAAGCAGTAGTTGGAGAATAAGTTACAGGAACAGACAAACAAACAAAAAAAAAAAAACAAGAAAACCCCAAAACCAAAAAACCCCACATAAATTAAAGTGCTTCAGACTGCAAATATAAACACAAGGGCAGGGGAGGCCACCGAGCTCTCTCCCTTGACCTGAGACAGGAGGGTCATGTCATTGTCGGGTCCCTTTACCATCACCACTCTCTGATCTCAGCCCTGCAGGTGGGAGGGAGGGAGGGAATGTCAGAGGCAGGGAAGAGGACTTCAAGGAACGAGGAAAACACTTTGTAAACTTAGAACCAGGGTGCAAGGTGGGGGGCAAGGGAGCTCCTGGAGCCCTTGCCGCAGCCTTCCCTGAGGCTGGATGGAACGTTCAGGAAAATGGCAGGAATTTCAAAAATCACCCAATTAGTTCATTTCCAGGGAAATTGAGCAGAAGAATCCTGAGGAAGTGGGTTCCCACCCTCTGCCTTCTGATTTCTGAAAAGAATTTCCCTTCCTGGCCCTTGCCCTTACACTCACCCCTAGATGAAGAATATAACCTTTATCATCCCACCTACTTTGAGAATAAGGTTTGTCTCAGCCCTAGTACAGGGCACCTTGTCCGGGGGTTCCCTTACTTTGATCAACACGTTGAACAAAAAGGTGTAAAAAAAAGTCATATGCAAATAAATATGTTTTTGATGATACCACACATTGCCTCTATATTTCAGACTGCTCTAACAGTTCATTCTAATCTAGTCACTAATTGTTCCTGCTTCACCAAGCATTTACTGACAGAAACGGTCCTACCACATTTAACAAAGAGATCAGATCTGCATTATGGAGTCAGCATCATTGTATTTCTAGTTTCATGCATGGCGGATCCTTTATAGAGCTATATTTAATGTGCTTCTAATTAAAAAGAGGGGGGAGTATCCAAAGCTTTCTCAATGTTATCTCAACTTTTGTTTTTGTTTGTGTAGCTCACCATGTTAAAACGGGCACTTGCGAGGTGGTGGCACTCCACAGATGTTGTAATAAGAACAAGATAGAAGAACGGTCACAAACAGTCAAGTGCTCCTGCTTCCCTGGGCAGGTGGCAGGTACCACACGAGCTGCTCCATCTTGTGTGGATGGTGAGGCTTCTTCCATTGCTCTTTGGGATAGGGTAGACGAGGACTGCTTAGAACTGGAATCCCACTGTGATGCTGATGACTGGGGTTAATCCTGGGGGACCGCACCATCAACCATGTGGTTGGTACAAGGTCACTTGAAGAGCGTTTTGAAATCTAAAATCTATTGGAAGATGGTCTAAGATCTTATGCGGTTTTGTAGCAAAAGGCATTATAATGAGGTTCCAATAAGTCCATGTGCCTCTTACTTTGATGCCATGAAATATTGATTTGCCAGTGGAGGGCGAGTGTGTGTGTGTGTGTATGTGTGTGTGTGTGTATAAATTATTTGGCAAAGGAAAAATGAAAATAGATGGTTAAATAGTGTGGGTACCTAAACACATGGCTGGTTCTTAACAATGAAAAAATAAACACTGCACAGATGAGTGAACGTTTAGCTGTGGATAGAATTCACATGAAATATTTTTATAGAGATTTATCAAAATATTAATTTCTTTCTTGGAGGATTCACCTAATTACAAAGGATATAAACATTTATGTGGGTCTATATAATTGATGTTATCATAAATAATAATGTGTTAAGTGCTCATATTTTCATGGTGCACTCCTTGTGACAATAGTTACTGCCCACAGTAAAAAAAGATTGTGTTCATTTGAATGCCTTCCTGATTTTAGCCTACTTGTGGGAAATACTACATTGATTCTAAAATATTGACTCTGGTCATGGACTCACTTTCTTATATGTTTATGTAAATCAGCACATGCATGTATCCACGTAGTTTCTTTCCAATATGTTACTGTCCATGAAGCCTATATGTTGGCATGAAATATCCTTTAAAAATGTGCCTATCATTAACAATACTGTATTATACACTTAACATGAGGTCTACCATCTTAAAATTTTAAGTATTCTTACCAAAGTAAAATAAAAATTAAAAAAATATCTTTAGTCAAAATATCTAGAAAGATTTATTCCCTTTGGACCAAAAAAAAAAAAAAAAGCATCCTTCAAAATCTAATCAGCCCAGTGGTGGGAAAAATATGTGGCTTTTGTTCCTCTTTAAATGTGCACCCAAAGAATTAACAAGCCCAAATAGAAAATATTACATTGATTTTTCTATCTCCTGTAGCTTCAATAGTGGAACAGAAATGGTGGTGCCATATGCAACCATGTCTTGAGGGAGAGGAATGTAAAGTTCTTCCAGATCGGAAAGGATGGAGCTGTTCCTCTGGGAATAAAGTGAAAACAACTAGGGTAAGTGGACAGCCAGCCTGTGAAAGCAAAAAGTCTCTCAATTAATAGAGCACGGAGCATGTGCAGTGACATCTTTAAGTGGTGGTTGTAGGATGAGAGGTAATAGTTTTCCATAGTACATTTTTCTCCCATTTTCTCCCTGCTTCATTTTTTCATAGCACATTTTTATTTCACCCAGAATAACATCTTCTGTAGATTGCCATCAACTGTCATATTACCTAATAATTAAATACTCTTTGTTCCTTCATGAGATACTGACAAAAACGTGAACACCCCCGCCCCAAGGATGCGTGTTAAATGCTGGGAAGGTGACCCCAGTCCCTCATTCTTCTGATGGATAGTAATCTGAATAAATTCTGAAAAAAAGAGAATTTATATATGACTCAACAAACATTTCCCAGTTAATATTCTTTCATTTTTATGAGATAATTATTTTGACCTCCCTGATATCTGGATCAATGAATAGTTTTCTAATGGTTAAGTTTGTAATCATGTGATGAGTTATCAAGAGGAGTTTTCAAATCTCAGGGTCAATATAAAAGGAATGCTCTTCAGACAGTGAGGTATTTCAGCTTGCAATGACTGATTTCTGGGGGGTAGGAGAGAAGTGAAAAATAGCTTTATTCTTTCATTTTCTAATTACCTCCATGGATATTCCGGACTGGCAGAATTTAAATTCTTTGTGGAATCAGCAAATGAAAGTTTTGTCTTATTTTGCTTTTTGCCCTAAGGGGAAAGCTGACTACTGTTTAGAACTGGATGACTGGGGGCTAGAACAGAATAACGTTTTATAAAAGGGGGATATTTTATTTAATAAAATGTAACATAAAACTAGAGACTGTAATTTACGGTATTGATTAACAATAGCAGTTTTTTTTTTTTAAACCTTGTGTGGACATATTCAAGAGGATTATTTTAAAATCCCATCAGATATATAATGTTGAGTAATATCTTTAGTGCATTGACTATTCAGACATACAGAGAAGTAACCAAGTTTCTAATAAATAATAACTTTATATTTTGTCAAATGATTTCATGACTCTAGACTCATCAGTTGAAGGCTGACACTCTTCCAGAATCTGTGGAGTGCATGACCAGTTAATTAGAATAATTGTATTATTCAGTTAGCACATGATATAATCCATATTGATTTGTTAAAACCATTCTGGCAATGTAAAATTTCCTTATAAGCTATTTATAGCATGAAAATTTTTTTCCTAACACTATTAATCCTTAGTCTAAAATAGCACTCATGTAAATGCCTGGAGATTTAAGATTCTGAAACAATTCTTTTTTTTAAATAGTGAGTTCTCTACATCGTAATTCTATGTTTTTATTACATCAGTGGGTATGAGGAAGCTAACACTTATTAGATACTTAAAACATATGCCATATACTGAACAATGTGCTTCATGTGAATTAGCTCATTTAATCCTCTTAATAGCCCAGTGAAAGAGGTAATATTATTATCTCCTTTTACAGCTGAGTAAACCAAAGCTTTAAAATGTTAAGTGACTTCCCAAGGTCATATAGCTAATTAATGGGAAGTTACAGATCAAACCGTATATTTTCATTCCAGAACCTAATCTCTTAACCTGTAGTTTATATTAGATCATTTAACTTATTCTTAAGCAATAGTGATGAAAGTTTCCTATAATTCTGTTCATATAAAGTAGACCTTTAAAAATATTTTTAGCTTTTTGGATCATTGAAATGAAAAGGTCAGAAGCATGTGATCTAAATTCTCATAATAAATTGTTTTAGAAGTGTTGCTTCACTCCCTGTTGGGCCATATTCTCAATAGTTCAAATGTAAAATTGAGTCTCTGCTTCACAAATTCTTCATAATGTAATTAAACAAGATAGATGAAAGACTGAGAACTTGTGAGTAGGGAAGACCACATCTAGATCCTCTAGTTTGTTTTATTTATAAATTCATATAACTTATAGTGGATTGCCCTTTCTATTTTTCCTTCATCTCCTTTGCCCTGGAGAACAGCTGTTAATGGAAGACCTCATTGAAGATACTGTAGAGAGGATTCATGCAATAGTGGGTGTTTGTATTAAATTATCTTAAAAATTCCTTCCGACCCTGAGAGTCTATGATTCTCGTTTAAAAAGGAAAAATCATTATATATAAGAGGGCTTGAGAGAAGGAGCTTCTTCAGTACAATCAAAGTAAATTATTGTTACTTTTTCCTTCACAAGTAAAAAGATTGCTGGTGAAAGTGAAGCTACTTGGACATTTTCAACTAAAGGAACGTCATGGCATTTCAAATGCCTGGGCAAAATGATGTTCAATTACGAATATCAGTTTGGCTCACAAAACAATTAGGTGAATTTCCCTGAGGCCCCAAAGAAGCAAAGTTGTCAAGGTCATCATGTTATTAGTGTTCTGCCATCTCCTTTGAAATAGTCCAAAAAGTATTGGAGATGAGATAAATTCTTGAAATAGTTCTGGCACGACATTACTTTGCCCACAGTGGAAGTGTTGGGTAGAAGTAGGTTCTGCCCTACATAAACAGCAGCAACATTATTGAAAAGAAATCTGATCATTATTTTAATCACTGGTGTTATTATCCACTTGCTGGTCTTGAATAAGGTAGCCATGGCTGTGGTGAGCCGAGAAGCCACTGAAGCCCTGATTTGGCAGGTCCTAGCCACAAATGGGAAAGTCTGGAAGTTAAGCAGGAATAGGCTATAAAAGTAACTGAAGAGCTGCTCTCAGCAAAAAGTCATTTGGGTTCCTTACGCAAGATATGTTGGTCTTATGGGATTATCACTGCAAGCAAAATGGCTCGAGAAATGATTAAAATTTGCAGTAATGTACATCCTCCTTCATAACTGCCCGTATCCAATCTGGAGTGCTCTGGTAAATTTAATGTTAGAAAAAAACCAGTCAGCCAAAAACATCAATGAGGCTTGCTTGGCCTCAGCAGAGATGCATGGTACTTTCCAGAATTGACTACAGATCAGGGGCTGGGTGAATTTCTCATTTAAGACAAATTTGGAACGTACATTGTACTTCCCATAAATGCTAATTATATCCTCCTTCTGTCTTTGTACTAGATTCAGGAAGCTTATTGCCATAACCCATTTTCTAATTGTCCTAACAAGGGGAAAAGGCAAAGAATAGACAGCCTTCGTTAGAACAGCAATATTTGCATACATGCTCTCCAAAACCCCAAACGTTTAGTCTGCAGAGAAAGGAGGGTGCAACATTGTTTCCCGAACCCTACTTCTCACCTTAAAGCTGGAAACTAATGACTGCGTATGACATCTGTAACCATCTACTGTATTACTTTAAAGAACTCCTAAGTTAAAAAGAAAAAAAGGAAAAGCCATGAAAGCCTTTTGATTTCAAACTCACTTTCAAAGATAAATAATAAAGAACTTTTCAAAGAGTCATTAATAAAAGAATAGTCTTTCCAGTGTGAAACAGCGCATAATTATATGCTGGTTATATAATAGAAAAGTAGAAGGGGGGAAATGTGCTGTAGAGATTGTAAGAATTGAGAAAAAAAACTTTGATAACATTGTTAGAATCCTCAGAAAAAACAGACTGTGATTCATTTCTTTTAATGTTTTGATACTCTTTCTCTGTGGAGTATCTCCTAAAAGAAGTCACATTCTGATTTTAGGATTCACAGCCCTTGGCCATTGGTATGGACTCCACACTCCTGTGGTCACGCAGCTCAGATGTCTGGTTCTTACCTAAGGAAAAATGAACTTAACTTGATATAAGATTTTTATATTTTCATTAGAAATATTATCTTTATGAATCATGAATCCTCATATGCTTAAGAAGACATTTTCTGAGTAATTTTTAACTAATTGGAATTCTTTCATCTTTACTCATTTACTTAAAGTGCCTTAAGCAGATAAGAACTCTGTAGTTTTTTAATGTCCCTTCAAACATAAATGGATTTTAAGGCATAAAATATGATTTTATTTTGTTGTATAATGCAGTGAAAATCAACAAATGTTAAAAAATTTCCTGTGCATAAATATTCTACAATAAGAATGCTCATATTATAATCAAAGCAACAAAATCAAATATGAAAGCATTTACTTAGCTCTTAAAGTGTGCTGGGCACTCTGCTAAGTGCATCGCAGGTATTATCTTATTTAATTTCCCCAACCACAGTAGTAACTAACTAGAGCACAAAGACATACATAGCATGGTGCCTGCCCACCAGGAGTATGCCCTTGAGTGGGGGAATGAATAGTAGACGACTGCATTATTCTTTTGTTATCCATATGCAGCCCACTAACAATAAACATTGGAATCACTGGTAAATATAAATCGAGTAACATTGTTATAATAATGGGGATAACATAAGTCTCTAGTTCAGCTTCCTCATCTGCAAAAAAAAATGAGGATGTTGAGCTATATTCAATTTCAAGTTCCTCTAAACAACAGTTATTCTTTGATTCCTTGTGCCAAGGACATTTCTAACTTCCTCTCCAACTAAATTTATATGACACTAATAACTAGCTAATCTCAGAACAGAGGTAAGTGTTAGGTTTTTCATCCTCTCCCTCTAAGGGAGAAAAGAAATAGCATCTTAGGGTGCTTTGTTGATTGAAGCCTCAAGTCATCCCCTTCCAGATGCTGCCTGATTTTACACCAAGACTCGGTGACTCTGAGTTGGTGGGTCTGAATGGTGTCCAGGGGTGCTACTCCAGGTCCAAGGCAAAGGAAGAACACAAGAGGAGAAAAGTTCATTTTCTCACCTTAAGGGGGTGCAATTTGTGAATGATTCAATCACAGGCTGTCTTCTTGTCTTGTAAATTTAACATAGACTTAGTGCAGTGTGGTCCTTTTTTGATCAGCCCTTTCTAACAGACACATTCCCCATTCTTCTGTCTTCATCTCACCTCTGACCAGGCCCTGAATTGCACCCTGGTCCACAGGACAGAGCATGACAACTTGTAGGGCTGTGGTTTTCAAATTATCTTGATGGTACCTAAGTAAGAAATACATCTTACGTTGTGATCCAACATATACACAACACTCCCACACACATACACATACACTCATACACCCCACACTAAAATTAAAGTTCTGATTTTTTGGTTTTATTTCCTTCCTTCATTCCTCCCTCTCTTCATCCCTTCCTCAACCCCATAAATTGATTTTATAACCCACAAATATGTTACAACATGTAGTTTGAAAACCACGGCTTTAGAAGCGGTATTTGACTGCTTCTCGTGTTGGCTCCATGGAAGCGGTAGCCACTGCTAACTTGCAAAGATGCAAACTCCTGAATAGACAGTTTTCAAATCAATCCATCTTTTACATTTTAAATATTTTTAGTCAATATTTTGGGGTAAAAATTTCATAAGATCTTGTAAAATATAGATTTCATGGGGAAAATGTGTATACTGGATACATTCTTCCATTCAACGAGTGTTTACTATCTTTTATTGTTGGGTGCTATTCTGGGTTCTGGAGCACAGCACAGGGGAAAGAAAGAGAGGATCCCTGCCCTCATAAGGCCTAGATTCTAATAGGGTGTATTGGTTTTCTATTGCTGCCTTAGCAAATTTAGGGACGTGATACAACATCCATTAATTATTTGTAGGTCAGACTTCCAGGCACAGCGTAGCTCGGCTATCTGTCTGCTCTGGGTTTCACAAGGCTGAAATCAATGGGTATGCTTCATCTTTCCACAACAGGGCTGTGTTTCTTTTCTGGAGGCTTTAAGGGAGAATCTGCTTCCAAGCCCATTTAGGTTATTGACAGAATTCGGTTCCTTCTAAATGTAGGAATGAGGTTTCTGCCCCTCCAGTAGCTGTCATCTGAGAGCCTCTCTCACCTCCATCAGAATATCTGCTTTCTCCATCACATTGCCTCCTTCATCTTCAAACCAGTCAGGGCACACTGAGTCTTTCTCACACTTCGAATCTCTCCGACGTCCCCCTTCCGCCATTTCTCCTCCGCTTTACTCTTCTGCCTTTAAAAGCTCAAAGGATTACATTTGTCCCACCCAGATAGTCCAGGATGATTACCCTATTTTAAGGTTAGCTGATTAGCAACTTTAATGACATTGTCCCTTCACAGCTGTGCTAAGATTAGTGTTTATTTGAATACCTAAGGGACAGGAATCTTGAGGGTATATCTTTAGAATTCTACCTATCAGACAGGGGGAGACAAAAATTAAAATATATGAGTAAAGTATATGTTAGATGGTGGTAGGTGCCATGGGAAAAAGTAAAGCAGGGAGGGGAAATGGAAAGTGCTGAGCCAAGGGAGTTTGCATACTGAAGTCTCCAAGGAGATGAGGGGATAAGCCACGTGACTATCTAGAGGACACGCTTTCCAGGTAAAGGGAGAAACAAGCATAGTACCCGCCATGGAAGCTACCCTGGGAATACCATATTCAAGAGACAGCAATGATGCTAGTGTGGCTGGGGGGAGTGAGCAAGGTAAGTGGTCATATTTCGGATTAGAAAGGTATTATGAGGCACGTCACTACAGACCTGAATTTTTGTCACGAGCAAATAGAATGAGGAAGTTGACATTAGGTGAGTTGGAGAAAACTGTGGGGAGAACAGGTTTTATGTTGTCCATTAATATCCATTAAATCTAGGTTATTTAACTTAATAGAAATTTAAGTGTGGTATAACATCTTGAAGTTGATACTTATTAAGATAGGTGAAAATTTTTTACTATAATAAGAAAAGTATAGACATTGAAATTCATATCAGAAAAGATTTTAAATCTCAAATGATATGGACATTTGCAAAAAGCACTTAAGGAACTATATAATTACTATAATGACATTAAGTTTTAAAAAGAGATGTGGACAGAAACAAATTTTTTTTTCTCAATTAGATTTGGGTCCAAGGGTAGAAGGGATACCAAGCTAGGTGTCCAGGAAGTAGCACTACTAAAAGTGACATTTTAAACCTAGTATTTTAAACTTAAGAGCTGCTTAATTAATAATAATTTAATAGATCCAGGAGTGTCTCCCTTGTTATTTCTTTAGAAAGTTATTGGAAATTATTGCAAAGACTTTTAAAAATATATCATAAGGAAATATATTCCAAACCTTGGCCTATATTTTTATAATTAAAATGAGAAATGGGCAACATATGAGTGCTTTGATGTTCCTGTAAGATTTAAATGCTTCTACAGTACTTGAGCCAGGTATTTATTTATAGGTGTTACTCTGAATATTATGCTATTTATTTGTAGGTGTTACTCTGAATAATATTCAGGTGTTACTCTGAATATTACTCTGAATATTCTGCTTATAATCTTATAATTAATTGTGAATGTTTGTACATTGAAATGGAATCTAGTTTGGGCATAATAAAATTTCATTAGCACCGTGAAGTACATCTTTAGGCTACTGCCTAAACAGTATCCTGTCTGTAATCTGAGGGCTAAAATTCTATCAGGGATTTATGTTTAATATTGAGGAGCTTGCTATTTGTTCAGAGGTAAGTATTCCTGGGAGAGGCAACACTCATCTGTTTTTGGTTATCTGGAGAGCCCTAATCAAAGAAAAATAGTACCTCATAAGCCCTGGGAGAATAGAACAGGAAGTTCAAGTATCCCTAGCTAGCAGGGATTCTATGCCTTTTACTTTTTCTGGGGTGGGTAAAAGCCATTCTATTAAAAAATATAATCTTCCCTGAATACATTCTACTGTGGCTCTTTCCCTTCTCCTCACACATTTTCTATGGATTTGAAATCCCTTAAACAATGATTTCAGATCCAGTTTTATGCTCTTTGGAGAGTGAGGTAAATTTTCCCTCAAGCTCAGAATTCCAAATGTTTTGTGCTGAGACAGCTATGGTCTAATTCCCAACTCTCTCGAAGATGAGAATGAATCCCAGCTCCCTGCTGGGCAGTCTACCTCTGAATAATGGCTAGCTGGTTGTGAAGTGTGCTTAATACAAGTGCAGAGTTGACTTCACTGTGGTACCCAATAAAGTTCTGGACACCAACTTTCAGAGGGTGCGAAAAAAAGAAGCTTACATAAAAGGCTTTGTAGATATTTACCTCAGAGAATAGAAGCACTGGGAGTAACAGGTTTTACATTATTTGAAGATATATCATGTGAAAGAAAAACAATTAGACTTGTTCTGTGTGACTACAAAGAATACAATTAAAGACAAGGAATAACTCTTGGTGTCAGCTCAAGAGGATGTTGGATGGGATAACTTGGGAAATAGTAAGCTCCTCATTTCTGGAAATCATCAATTTGTGACTTAAAGGATGAGCGGAAAATCAGAGTTAACTAGTTCAATTCACCACAACAAACACAAAACAACTTATGCAAAGGCATTGAGGTATAAAAGATCATGTCTTACTCCTGGAATTGAAATCAGTTTATGGGGTAACTTCATGTGTGTGAGGGGAGTGGGGTGATGGGGAACCCCTGGATGGGGAATCGCGATGGCCTTTCACTGCCATGCTAAAAGATTTGTATGTTATTCTCTAAGCAATGGTGAACCATTGAAGAACCTTAAACAGGAGAGGAGAAGCGTCTGATTTACACTTTACAAAGTCTGTTTGGCTGCAATGTGTCAATTGTAGGGAATTAAGGAAAGTATGAGATAACAGGCTTGGACTAAGATAGGAAAGTGATACACAGTGAGGGTGTCGAGGGGTGGGAAGGAGAATCAATAGGGCTTGGTAACTAATTGAATATGAGGGTTAGTGAAAGAAAATTCTAGAAATACTTGTATTTCTGGAGTAATCAATTTGGTGATATTAATTGATAAAGACGCAATGAGGTGGAAATATCAAGTGGATAGTTTGATATATAGCCCTAGAAATCAAGACAGAAGTCTGAGAATAGTCATCCCCTAGATGGTGTTGGAATAATTAATTTAAAAGGCTCCCCCAGAAGGAATGTGTTGAAAGGGAAGAGCATCAAAGACATTTTAGCAGGTAATGTAGAAAAAGGTACTTGCTAAGGAACATGAAGTGTGGACAGAGAGACAGGAAAACCAAGAGACCAGAGTCTGGGAGAACACAGAATTCCAGAGAGCCAGGACTGTCCGTTGATACAACAAGGATATAGAACCTACAGACAGATTCTGTGGCCTTTAAGTTTCTTTCTGGATGTGATATTTGCAAGAAATACTGGAAATTCATGATCTGTTAGCTGAATATTATTTACTGTCATAATGTTAATACCTGCCTCCTGGTTGGATGGTGTCATGGGTAACACATTGTAAACTGCAGAATATGCCTCTATTTAGAATAGAATGGAGTGTTAGAAACAGTTTAAAAATAAGAATACGAATCCCTTTAGCAGAGTTAACAAATTCCATTCAAGGGATGCCTATCCATTCATTTGTTCATTCACTCTGTACCAATCAATTGTAGGTCTGCTATGTGGCACTGTGCCTGATATTGTGGTAGGCTTTGGAATTCAAATTTAAAAAAAAAAATCATGACTCTTTGCTGTGCAAGGATTCACAGTCAATTGGAGAGAAAGTCAATAAATCACTGTCATGTGCAGAAGTGGTAGGACAGAGGTTTGTACAGGTGCCACTGGAGTCTATTGGCAGTTTAACATTGCACGGCCTATAATCCTCCTAAAACAAATGGACAACAGATTTTGAGGCCATTCAAAGGCAACTTATTCAATAATTTGTCTCCTTAGTATATAGTGACTAAGTACAATGAAAATATTATGTTCTGCGATGTCAAGATTCAATTAAATTGTTTTCCACCTTTGCGTCTGGCATTGTACTACCGTAAGAA
Organism: Phocoena phocoena; assembly: GCF_963924675.1. Classification (NCBI taxonomy): domain Eukaryota; kingdom Metazoa; phylum Chordata; class Mammalia; order Artiodactyla; family Phocoenidae; genus Phocoena; species Phocoena phocoena. The sequence goes on from NC_089229.1 coordinate 54,336,940, forward strand.
AATGAAAATCCATGGAGATGCTTTCTCAACTAGACTACTTTCTTCTTGATGAACTATTCATAGAGACAACACTGAACGAGTGCTTTTTGGATTAGACTTTTAAATCACTTTACATTTTTCTATTAGCTATAAAATATGAGAGAGGGGAAGGAGAAGGATTCTGTGTATGGGACCATAGTAATAACTAATTAAACTGAAGATAATTTACAATTGCCACCTGCAAATAAGAATATTGGAACCTTACAACATGGCACCCATTTATCAATGCTTTAAGCTTATAGAACACTTTAAAAATCTTTAAGTAAGATATATTACTTACAGCAAAATCAGCCATTCGGTTGAAATGTCATCTAATAATAAAACTCAAATTGCCACATTAAAGCAAAGAAGCCAAAATCTTTATACTAAGCCAGGGAATTCCACTTATATAATGTTTAATATCGAACTTGTTACAGACAAGAGCTAGTTAGCTGTTGAATGTACCTTTAGCTGCTGTGGTTCAGTATTATTGTGTTTAGCTCCTATTACATTGCAATGTTGGACCTCCCTGGTGGCACAGTGGTTAGGAATCCACCTGCCAATGCAGGTGAAAGCGGTTCGAGCCCTGGTCTGGGAAGATCCCACATGCCGCAGAGCAACTAAGCCCGTGTGCCACAACTACTGAGCCTGTGCTCTAGAGACCCCGAGCCACAACTACTGAAGCTCGTGCGCTCTAGGGCCCATGCTCTGCAACAAAGAGAAGCCGCTGCAATGAGAAGCCCGCGCACGGCAACAAAGATTAGCCCCCGCTCGCCACAACTAGAGAAAGCCCACATGCAGCCAGGAAGACTTAATGCAGCCAAAAATTAATTAATTAATTAATCTAAAAAATTGCAATGTTGGCTTCCCATGATTTATGGTCGGATTAGCCCAAAGTCAATAAAGGGCTGTTCTGCTGAGGTTCTGCTTACTGTTGGCTATTTTACCTTTAACATTTATTGCTTATTCTCTTCTGGTGGCAAATATATTTTACCTTTACCTTGCATCTCCTATTCTCTTTCTAGTCCTGTTAAAGGAAAACTAGGAGAGAGAGAGAGAGAGAGAGAGAGGGAGAGAGAGAGAGAGAGAGAGAGAGGGGCTAGGTAATACCAGGCAGTGTAAATTCATTTTCAAAGGATGTTTGCAAATAATCGAATGCAATCGCTGTGTTGCAACTTTAAAATACCCTATTCTTGAAAGGGCTGTTTGAGTAATTGTGGGGAGAGTTGATTTGTTCAGCCTGTTTCTAGGATTCATAACTGAGACGCTTTTATTCTATCTTGAAATAAAATTGAATATTCTCAACAGACACTTTGGCTGACAAATGAATTTAAATCAGGTATCATGATTAGAAATTTCAGCCTCCAACTTCAGTTACAACATGTGATCGATTTGTGAGATTATGGAAGGCAAATGTCTGCCAGACAGCCAACCATTGTTTGAGATTAAATTTCAGAAATGAAATCAACTTGTTGAGAGCACCCCTGCCTATATAATACAGATGTGAACTCTGCCTCCACGTTATGACTTTGAAGATTCCTTATATGAGCTGTACGGGAATTCCCTTATGAATAAAGCTTATGATAAAAGCTGTTAACCGTGACTTTTAGACAAATTCACGTTTCACCTATGTAATGGTCTAAGGAGACCCTATTCAGTGAAACTGTATCTCATCACTATATATAATACCAAAGGTATCATAAGATGAAAGAAAAGTGTTCATATCAGTGGATTAAAAAAATCTAGGGTAGAAGTTCAGTTGACCCTTGAACAACAGGGGTTTGAACTGCATAGGTCCACTTATATGTAGATTGTTTTCAATAATACCACATGATCCGTGGTGGGTTGAATCTGTGGATGTGGAACTGTGTCTGTGCAGATTTTCGACTGCACAAGGGTGGGCACCACAACCCCCTCATTGTTCAAGGGTCAAATGTATTTTCAGTAGTACTGTAATCTCTCACTGTGGGTAGAAGTATTTTTGGTAACAGTAACGGTAACCTCTCACTAAGGATTTAGCCTTCTGGAAGTTACAGAAAGATGGAGACATTGTCAGAATGGATCAGGTATTTTTTAACTCTCCATTTCACCCAGCATGCCCCTTGTAGTTCCTGTGCAGTCAGTGTTAAGTCTACCCAGCTTGTCAAGGTTTCAAAAGGCCGTATAAACGTAAGAGCCTTCTCCCGTATCTTCCATACTTGATTCTCTTGGCCTTACTCCCACATGTGCACACCAACTCCATCTCACGATGCATGCTTACATAGTGTGCTCAGCTCCTCCAGAGTTCTCCTCGGTCGAATTTGCTAAGAGGAGGATGAGATATTAGTGACACCATCCTGTGCTTGTGCATAATTAAGTGGGGTGTCAGTCCCGTTGAGTCTCGCTGATAATTTATGGACAGTTTCCTTTTTCTTCACCCTTCTATGAGTTCACATATCTTTTGCTTTGGAATAGGCATACCTGATTCTCCAGGGTGTTTCCCTTTTTTTCTCTTTTTATCTAGCACACAGTGAGAACTCTATAAACCAACCACGAAGGTAGACTGATCCCTCTTCAAAAGGCAGATGTCAGCTACCTCTTTATAGGCTTTATGAGAGGAATGGTCACATTGAGAGAGCGTCTCTTTCAAGTTCCACTAGAAAGAATTTCAAGACGTGTTGTAACTCTTGCTTAGTCATCAGATGATCTTGTTTATAACAGGGTAGTAAAGTATAAGAATTGTGTGTTTAGAAAGTCAGAAAGTCAAGAGCAAGGTATTAGATGGTGTGATGATTAATCTTATATGTACACTTATCTGGGCCACAGTGCCCAGATATTTGGTCAAACATTTTTTGGGATGTTTCTAGGAGGGTGTTCTTAGATGAGATTTACATTTGAATTGGTGGACTTGAGTAAAGCAGATTACCCTCCATAATGTGGGTGGGCCTCATCCAATTAGTTGAAGTCCTGAATTGAACAAAAGTCTGACCTCTATCCTATCAGTTCTGTATTTCTAGAGAACCTTGACTAATACACTTGAGTATTTTAATATTTGCAACAGTATTCAGAAACGGTTGAAAGATACAAAACAGCAGTAATAATTATATAGGTAATAACAATACCTTTCTTTTGCTGAATGACAACTTTTGCCAGGTACTGTGCTATATTATTTAGATAAAATATGTCTCATAATTACCATAACTGACATTGTCAGTCTTATTCTTTAGTACAGATGAGGAAAAAAAGGCTCAAATAGATTAAGTAACTTTCCTAAAACTACATAATTATTAAGTGACAAAGGTCAAACACAGATCTGTCTGATTTGAAAGTTTATACTGTTTCTAATTAAATATATTGTTTCCTAAGTGTAAAAACTCTAGATGCCATATAATCATCATGATGTGAATATATCTTCTACAATATTTTCTCGGAAAGTTTTGACTAATATTGACATGACTATCATGTGTTTCTTCAAATATTATGACTACACAGTTGATACTCTTAGAAGAAATGCTGTTAATATTCATATTCAAAACAGTGTGTGTGTGTGTGTGTGTGTGTGTGTGTGTGTTTGTATGTGAGTATAATTTTCCATACACAATTACAAGGGTCAAAGAACTAGATCGACCAATAGGAATCAAGGCATTTCTACACTTAGAAGCCAGATAAAAGGCTGGTAGTACTTTTCACAAAGTATTCTGTGAGGAATTGGCAGCTTTCATGGGGGAAACAAACCATCCCTCAAGATCCATCCCTTATACCCATCCACAGGGGAGAACTTTTTGAACTAAGATGAAAACAAGGGAAAAAGTCTTACGTATTTGATGAAGCAAGGAGCTCTTGAACCAGCTATCGGCATGCAGAATTATAACGGTTCCACCAATATTAAAATGAGAATCTCTGGAGACTAGAGTTTCATTATAAATAACTTAAGTAACATTCCCTAGGACTTTCAATTGCCAACAGTTTCCATTGTTTTTGCTTAGTAGAAAGTTGTACAAAGTTTATCTATAGTTGTAATTTAGTGACTTGTAGGCATTCATTTTAGGCACCCATATAATATCCCCTTCTGATTACGTTTTTAGGTTAAACATTTTGACTTGGAATTCTGGAATTTTCCAACGCTGTTTGTAGACTCTCTTTCCTAAGATTTTAGGTATTGTACTTTATTTTGATGCTGTTATGATATAGCTTCACTAGGTGTTTTTTCCAGTTATTAAAATATTATTGAATATCTACCATATGTCAGGCTCTATGCAAACTCTGGCGATACATAAATGAAAAAGACATAGTCTTTGCTCAGGAGAAATTTCCTGGGCAAAGAAAAGTAGGATGGACTCTGTATTAATAGAGGACTATTATATAATAGGATGGACTCTGTGTTAATCAGACTAGGCTAAACAGGAAAAATATAAAAACAAGCTTAACATCAGTAGTTTAAAACCACAAAGGTTTATCTCTTACTCAGGCCATATCTCCATCATAGGTGGCCTGTGGTGCCAATTTTCAGTCTTCTTCATTCCAGAACCAAGGATGAAGTGCTGACATAACCTGGTGTATTGTTGGTCATTATGCTAGAGGGAAAGATAATTCTGGAGGGTTTTGCACTATCAATTATATGATCAGCCCTGAGGCAACAAATATTATGACAATCCTTGGTCAAAACTGCAATACACTCAACTGCAGGGGATTCAAGAAGTTGAATCTCTGTTTAGGTTACAGTTTTAGATGGTGAATATGAAGATCCTGAACTCACCTCCTCCCATGAACACACTGAGTCTATAGTTACATATGAAGCAATTTCTTCTGAACCAACTCTAAAGGCTGGCTGAGCAACCCTACACATTGGGCAAATTAGAAAAAGAAAAAAATATCAAAGTGAATAGGAGAGGCTGGGACACAGTCTCACCATAAACCCTACCTCCAGCACAGCAACTCACAATGGGAGGGAACTCAAACCCTGGAGCTTCTCTCTTAAGCTCCATAAGACCCACAAAGCTGTAGAGAACTGAGGAATGGCTGTTAAAAGGCTTGCACACTTGGACTTACCTGCTCTAAGGTCCAGTGCAGAGGCTGAAGATTGCACCCAGACGTTAAGTGAAAAAGGCTCATTTGCTCATATTAAAGTGTCTGCCTGAGGAGCAAGCATCTAATTTAACACACACATTTATGTGCCTGCTGGAATATTCATCAGGGATGGAGGATGATAACATCATCTTCATGTTCTCCTTCTGCCTTGCTTCAGCTGTCAGGTGCCATGTTTGTTTCTTTTTCTCCCTTATGGCTGCCATCTTTACACTCCTTCTCTGCCATGCTCCAGAGTGCCAATATTCCCTAGAAGAGAGCTTTTACATGCATCTGATGTCCTGGTTTTGTCTGGTGCCCTGGATTTTGCCGCTGCCACCCAGGGGACATGCCTTGATCACCTGGCACTGGAGGCTAGGGGACTTACACTTCCTGGTCCCATAAGATTGTAACAATCAGAGCAACAGTTCTTGACAAGCTTTTACCCCCAGGGCACTGCACAGGTAGCAGACTAAAACACAGCCCCAGTCTCTCAATTTTTGTGACAGCCACCCAGGGGACACTTCCAGGTCACCTGGGTCTGGTGGCCAACAGAGCTTACACTTGTGGTCCACAGAACTGTACATATTTGCATACTTTAAAAACTGATGCCTGAGAGTCTGGCTTACATTCAGCCTGAATCTTGGTACTTCCTAAGAACCCCACTTTGGGACACTGGCCAGTAGTGGTACACCATTAAGTACTGGGAGCTAATACAAATAAAATAGACTGCTTGGACAATCACAAAGGTTTGAGAGACAACCAAGAGCTAGGACAGGGTTGAGAGATAAGGCTTATCTCTTAAATGAGGCCACTCCTTCAAGACTGGGAGAGTTGGTTGTTTCATTTGATGTGTAGAAACCAACATAGAGTCAAAAAAATGAGGAATCAGAGGAATATGTTCCAAATGAAAGAACAAGATAAAACTTCAGAAAAAAATACCTTAGTGGAGGGCTTCCCTGGTGGCGCAGTGGTTGGGAGTCCACCTGCTGATGCACGGGTTCATGCCCCAGTCCAGGAGGATCCCACATGCCGTGGAGCGGCTGGGCCTGTAAGCCATGGCCACTGAGCCTGTGCGTCCAGAGCCTGTGCTCTGCAACGGGAGAGGCCACAGCAGTGAGAGGCCTGCATACCGCAAAAAAAAAAAAAAAAAAAAAACCTTAGTGGAATGGAGATAAGTAACTTATCTGGTGAAGAATTCAAAGTAATAGTATTAAAGATGGTCACTGAACTTGGGAGAGGAATAAATGAACATGGAGAGAATCTCAACAAAGACATAGAAAATATAAAAAGTACCAAATAGAAGTCACAGGACTAAGGCCTATAATAACTGATCTGAAAGATACACTACAGGGGTTCAACAGCAGACTAGAGGAAGCAAAAAAGGGCCAGTGAACTTGAGAACAGAGCAGTGGGGCACACCCAATCAGAGCAGCAAAAAGAAAAAAAAAAGAATGAAAAAAATGTCAAGATAGCTTAAGGAACTTATGGGACAATATCAAGCAGACTAACACTGGCATTATGGGATCCTAGAAGGAAAAAAAAGGGGGAAGAAAGCTTATTTGAAAAAATAATGGCTGAAAACCTCCCTAACCTGGAGAAGGAAACAGACACATTCAGGAAGCCCAGAGAGTTCCTAATTAGATGAAAACCAAATAACCCAATCTATACACATTATAATTAAAATGTCAAAAGTTAAAGACAAGGAGAGAATCTTAAAAGCAGCAAGAGAAAAACAACCTGTTATGTAAAGGAGCCCCCACAAAATTATCTGCAGTTTTCTCAGCAGAAAGGAAGTGGCATGAAAATTTCCAAGTGCTGTGCTGAAAGAAAAAAAAAAACTACCATCCAAGAACACTCTACTTGGCAAAGTTATCATCAGAACTTCATTAGCAAGGACTAATGAAGTTCATTATTAAACTGGCCTTCAAAAAATGCTAAAGAGACTTCTTGAAAGTGAAAAGAAGGAGCACTAATTAGTAACAAGGAAACATATAAAAGTATAAATCTCACTGGTAAAAGGTAAATATATATAAAGGGTAGTGAATTAATTACTTATAAAGTTATTACTTAGAATAAAAGATAAAAGTAGTAAAAATAACTGTAACTACAACAATTAGTTAAGGGATACACAAGATAAAAGGATGTATAATGTGACATCAAAAACACAAAATGTGGGGTGGGAGAATAAAAATGTAGAGCTTTAGCTGTATTTGTTCTTAAGTTGTTATCAACTTAAAATAGAGAATTATAAATGTAAGTTGGTATATGTAAGCCTCAAGGTAACTGCAAAGCAAAAACCTACAGACAAAGAGAAAGGGATCTGAGGACATCACTAAAGAAAGTCATCATATTACAAAGGAAGAGGGCAACAGAAGAAGAAATTAACAGAGAGGAGCTACAAAATAGCCAGAGAAAAATAACAAAATAACAGTAAGTCCATACCTACCAATAATTAAATATAAATGAATTAAATTTTCCAACCAAAAGATATAGAGTGGCTGAATGGATTAAAAAAAAGAAAAAAAGAGGACCCGTCTATATGCTTACTACAAGACTCACTTCAGATGTAAGGACACACACAGACTGAAAGTGAAGGGATGAAAAAAATTCCATGCAAATGGAAACCAAAAGAGAGTTGGGGTAGCTATATTTATATCAGACAAAATAGACTTTAAGCCAAAGACTGTAACTGGAGACAAAGAAGATCATATATACTAATATATAACAAGTATATATATAACTAATATATAACAATGTAACAAGAGGATATAATATTTGTAGATATTTATGTACCCAACATAGGAGCACCTAAATATATAAAGTCAATATTAACAGACCTAAAGAGAGAAATAAACAGCAATGCAATAAAAATAGGGGTCTTCAATACCCCATTTTCATCAATAGATAGATCATCCAGATAAAAAATCTATAAGAAAACATTGAACTTAATCTGCCCATTAGACCAGTTGGACTTAACAGACATTTATAGAACATTCCATCCAAAAACAGCAGAATACACATTCTTCTTAAGTGCACATGGAATATTCTCCAAGATAGATCATATGTTAAACAAGTCTGAATACCTTTAAAAAGATTGAAATCATACCAAGCACCTTTTCTGACTGCAATGGTATGAATAAAGAAATCACCTACAAGAAGAAAACTAGAAATTCACAAATATGTGGAGATTAAACAATATGCCAATGAACAACTGATAAGTCAAAGAAATCAAACTAGAAATTAAAAAATATGTTGAGACAAACAGAAATGGAAATATAACCAACCAAAACTTATGAGATGCAGCAAAAGCAATTCTATGAGGGAAGTTCACAGCAATTAACATCTACATTAAGAAACAAGAAAAATCTCAAAAAACCTAACATTACCCCTCAAGGACCTAGGTAAAAAAGAACAAACTAAGCCAAAAGTTAGTAGAAGGAAGGAACTAACAAGATGCAGAAATAAATGAAAAAGAGACTAAAAGACAATAGAAAAGATCAATGAACTAAGAGAGGTTGAGAGAACAATATCAGTTATAATTTTATCAAAAAGAATAAAATACCTAAAATAAAGTTAACCAAAGAAGTGGAAGACCTGTACACTGAAAACTCTAAGATATTGATAAAAAGAAATTGAAGAAGATGCAGATAAATGGAAAGATATACCATGCTCATGTGTTGGAAGAATTAATATTGTTAAAATGTCCATATTACCCAAAGCAATCTATAGGTTTAATGCAATCCCTATTAAAATTCTAATGGCATTTTTCACAGAAATAGAACAAACAATTCTAAAGGTTGTCTGGAATCAAAACAAAAGACCCCAAACCAAATAAAGCAATCTTGAGAAAGTAGAACAAAGCTGGAGGCATCATGCTTCCTGATTTCAAACTGTATTACAAAATTATAGTAATCAAAACAATACGGTGTGGCCATAAAAACAGACACATAGATAACTGGAACAGAATAGAGAGCCCCAAAATAAACTCATGCATATATACCCAGTTAATTTACAACAAAGGAACCAAAAATATACAATGGGAAAAGGATGATCCCTTCAATAAATTGTGATAGGAAAATTGGACAGCAACACGCAAAAGAATACATACATAGATAAAAATTAACTCAGAATGGATTAAAGACCTCAATGTTAAACCTAAAACCATAAAACTTCTAGAAGAAAACATAGACAGTAAGCTCCTTGACAATAGCCAAGATTTGGAAACAACCTAATTGTCCATCATTGGATGAATGGATAAAGAAAATGTACATACATGTGTATGTACATAGATACACACAAACACTTATATACATATATATATACATATATACACACATACAAACACATATACAGATACAATCATACAATGGAATATTCAGCCATAAAAAGAAGGAAATCTTGCCATTTGGGACAACATGGATGAACCTTGACAGCATTATGATAAGTAAAATAAGTTAGACAGGGAGTGACAAATACCATATGATCTCTCTTATATGTGGTATCTAAAAAAACCCCAACCACCGAGCTCATAGATACAGATACAGACAACAGATTGGTGGTTGCCAGAGATGGGGATTGGGAGTGGGCAGAATGGGTAAAGGATCAAAAAGTACAAACTTCCAGTTATAAACAAGTCATGGAGATGTGATGTACATCATGGTGACTACAGTTAATAATACTGTAGTGCTTATTTGAAAGTTGCTAAGAAAGTAAATCTTAAAAGTTCCCATAATAAGAAAAAAAATTGTAACTGTGTATGTGATGGATGTTAACTAAACTTATAGTGGTGATCAGTTCCCAGTGTATACAAATATTGAATCATTATGTCGTGTACCTGAAACTAATATAATGTTATATGCTATATATCAATTATACCTAAATAAAAATAGTTAAAAACATTTTTTAAAGAAGGAATATCTTTCTATATGCCTAGAGGATGTTTTTCATGTGTGCAGTTTGGCACTCTCTATGTAAATTTGGGGGATTTTTTTACTCTGTGTGTAGTACCTATCAGTAGACATGGTATAACAAAATCATATCTAAATTATTAATTTCTTAATCATTTATTGAACATATAGTCAATACCTGTCATTGTGTCAGGAACTAGATATCCAAAGACAAATATAGGCACAATATTTCTGCTGAATGGAGATGCCTCTTCTAATTACATATTGTCTTGTCCTATGTACAGTAGAAGTCTTGACATTTTTTTCTGGCTACTTTCTCTTCAGGCTACATTCCTCTTATATCTATCAGATAAAAGATTACTTTGGAAAGGGCAATCTTCTGAGAAGATATGTAAGGCAAGCAAGTAGTTTAAAAAGTTGTCATGTTAAATCATCTATGCCTAAAAGATGTGATTTTAATAAGAAAAGAAAACTGTTACAACACCAAAGAAAATAATCTCATTCTTTAGTCACAGCACATACAACAGAGCTAAGAAGTATAGTCATAAAAACATTGTGGAGCTCTATGCCTAGATGCTTAGCCTAATATGTAAGCAAAGAAGCTTTGTTCCTTGGGAGGGGAGTGAGCAATGATCTATGTTTAATTTAGTAGGACTTTTGCATGAAAAAAACCCGGCACTAATTGCTGAAGACTCTAAGAAGGCTTCAAGAGTTCTATTAGCTTTGCCTTAACCACTCTCAGTGGATACATTGTCAGGAGCTACTGTCTGCCTGTCTGTTTTTACAACGGGTCCCCTTTGCTTCAGTGAGAAACTGCTGCCGTGTTCTGTTGAGAACATCTTCAAGGATGGTGTAATGATTAAGAAACCAACTCTCTAGAGTTAGGTTACTTGAGTTCACATCTGATTCAGAGTAGCTAGTGGCTTTGAGCAAGTTGCTTTACATCTGTGCTCCTCAATTTGCACATCTGTGGAATTGGGGCAACAATATACTCACCACATAGGTTCCTTATTTGGATTAAATGAGTTAATGTTTGTAAAGCACTTAAAACAGTTCTTGGCCAAGTGTAAGGGCTATATGTACTTGTTAAGTAAAATATATAAATCAAGCAAGAATAGGCTCATAAATTGGGCCAGTTTTCTCATAACTAACTCAAACATGAATATTATTATTCCACAGGAGTCAGTCTTGTTAAATAAACACTGTTGTAGAGGCTTCTCAAGACTTCCTTTACCACCTCCATTCACGTTTAAACAAGGGCTTTAAAGAGTAAACGCAGGTTCCTTGAGGTTGGTCTGTCTGTATCCATTCCCTTTTGGATTAGCTACAAAAATTCATCCTAAACCATGGAGATGCAATAGGTGGATTCCAGTGCCTGTAATGGCCACAGGATCTGGGCCATACCAGTTACCTATCACAGATGGGCCTGGTGGGAACTTTTGTAGTAATCACTTGTAAAGGTACCTTTCCCAGGTTTATGCTGCAGGAACAGAAACAGTTTCTCCTTTCGTGGCTTTTCAGCAACTTCTTTTGAGGACTTATTGAAGCTACAAAGTGAAGGAGGCAATTTTTTTTTCTGACCATTGCAATCATTGACATATACTTCACTGGTATTTTTATATCCACTGGTACAGTTCAAAGACGGACCCACAGAAAGTATCCCTTTATGGTTAAAATGTTAACTTGAGAGGGAGGATGTTATGTTGGGGTATACGTGCTGGGTTGTTAGAGGGGGGGGCGTTTCATTTAAATTTTTTGTAGTTGTTTGCCTGTAGCAATTTAAGGTGGGGTTAGCTAGGAGTAGTTGGTGCAGCAGTAAAGGACAGTTTTATTGAAGGCTGAGCTACCCTTGCCCATTTTGCTATTGCTAATACAACATTAATGCTCTTACTAAATCACAAAAACACCACGTAGAAACTGATACTGAAGGTGTTTACAGATATTCAGCGATTAGCAGAGGCCGCTAATTCCTATTTATGGAATAACAAATAAAACCTAATTGATTTTTTTTAACCCCAGTACATTTCAGACAAAATGTGTTATACGTAAGTTTTTGGTCTCAGGAAATAAAAAATTGTGTTAGATCTTATGTACATAATGTACCTTCTTTATAATTTATACTTGCTGTAATATAACCTTTGAAAATAAAGCAGATGTGGCACAGGAAATGCATAACATTGGAAAAGACAATCATAACATCAAAGAGCCAGAAATATGTTCACACTTAATGCCTTATTATATAGTTAGAGTTCATATTTTATGAGTGGAATAATGAGAATAATCTTGAGTAGCTAAACTTTTGTTTTTTAAGATATTTATTTCAAGGACTGCTTGAAAGTGTTTGTTAGGATTTATTGTATTCTCACTGCAGGCATTATTGCATTTAACCTCCGCAGTAGTGTGAAGAGATAGATAGGGATTATCTCCATGTGTAGGGAAGAAAACTGAGGTTTTTTGGTAGTGAAATAACAGGGCCACACAGCTGATGAATAGCTAACTCAAGATAAGCCCATGCCTTGCTGATGTTCTTAACGACATGCTCTTAACCATTGCTTATAATACTGCCTGCGTGATTCTCTGAAAATCCTAACTTCATCATTTTCTTCACATCACCAGGAGCAGATGAACATTCAGTATGAGTCAAACATATTACCTCTTAGACAACTTTTAATTATTCATGGTAAAGAAAATATTTTTTAAATTAGGGGAAGTTGAAATTCATAGACAAGTTTAGGCAAAATTGGGGGAAATTCCATTATGATAGAATTTTCAATCATAAACTAATAGAAATAACCAAAAAATTCAGTAAATGAACCCTATACTTAAGAGAGTATTAGTAATTAGTTTTGAAATAGATCTAAATTTTGTTATAAGCCTCTTAGCCTTCTTATTATAACAAGTCTTTTATCTCAAAGGTAATAGTCTATGCCATGGCTTTAATTGATTCTCAGAGTTCATGATCTTGGATTACAATACTAACTGATAATACTATAGTCAGTTTTTCACATTACAACCTCTGGGTCTCATCTTTATGATGGATAAGTTGAAGAAGTTAGTACAGAGCTATATCTAGGAACCCTTCTTCAATGCCAGCCTTAAAAATTTATTAGCAACTTGTTGTGATTTAATGGGTTTCAGAAACATTTTATGCTTCAAGGTATATTCCTTTTTTTGCCTGAATTCCAGTGGCTCATATTCTTATATCAAGAGAGTCACTCATTCATAGCTTGAAGATTTCAACATTCAGGAGTTATTTACCAAAATTCAAATTTCCACAATAAGGGTAATTACTCTATGTAGGTGATAATATAATTTATTGTCCATATTAGGACTTATTTGCAGGATAGACCCAACAGGAAGTCAGGACAACAGGTGTAAATCAGGAGTATCCAAGGCAAACTGGAAAATATAGTGACCCCAAGTGTAAGTAACTATTAATTAATTTCTTTTTTAGCATTAGATGAAAGTAAGTTTGGAGAGAAGACTCAATCTAAACATGATTATAATGCAGAGGTACTATGTGGGTAAATACCAAAGATAAATTTCAAATGTTACCTGATTTGTTGCATGACTAATCAACACCAAGTTCATTGTTAAAACAACCCACGTAACTTGACTTTCACTTTTAGTAATGGGTATTTTGTAATATAGTTAAAGTACGCCTTCTTCTCCCCTTCCCCCAAAAGGAGATTGAAGCGCTTAACAAAATATAAGGTAGTATACTTGGAGGCTTTGAAAAGCCAACAAGAAAGTGAAGAGCTTCTTGTCCAGAATCTAGGGGAGGATGAAGACCAAGAGAGATTAGTCCAGTTTGGAGTTACTAAACACATGGAGGTTATTGTCAGTGTTAGAGAGAGTACAAAAGAAAGAAGTCAGAAAAGGAGAGGAAAAAGGAATCTAGAACAAGTGGAATAAATAGCAAGTACTTGGTAGTTAGTAACCCAAATTTATCAGTGATTATATCAAATGCAAGTGGCCTAAATGATCCAGTTATAAGACAAATCCAAGGATTGTCAATCTGGATCAAAAAATCAAAACAAATATATGCTATTTAACAGGGGCTCCTCTGAAATATAAAAATAAAGGAAAACTGAAATTTTTTTAAAATGGAAAAGATACACTATGCAAACACTAACCTAAAGAAAGCCAATGTAATAATACTAGTACTAAAGAAGAATTTGTGACAAAAGTTATTGCTAAGGAGGGACATTTCCCAATGATAAAAGGTTTAATTCCTCATGATACCAAGAAACTACATGATAAGTGACTTTGCATACATTAGGGATTGCACGCTACTTCCATTTTTACTAGAATAAGTAAAAATAACATTAAGTTCTCACTATCATCAAGTGATATTATAAGCACTTAATACATATTAGTTCACTTAATCTTCACAGCCACCCCATGAGATAGGCTTGATTATTATCTTCACTTTACAAATGAGGAGATTGAGAAATGAAGAAGTTGCCCAAAGTTACATAGCTAATAAGCAATGGAGCTGGAATGAACCCAAGTAGTCTAGCCCCTAAGTTATGAGAATAAATATTTGAGTAGGAAAAGCATAAATGGATCAAATAATTTTTGGCTTTTCCTCTGGTACACATTTCAAATGAGTTTGCCGTGGATGGAGTAACACCTACGATATTCTTTTCCCTGTGCTTCAAATTTAGTTTAGATTCTTCTCCATCTCTGCCTTTCAGAATCCTCTAGAAACAGAGATATGGCATTTTTTCTCATGACCGAACTCACATTTCTCCTTAACTTCAATATCTCAAGAACAGCTGAATAGTAGGGGGGAAGGGACATCCCTTCAAAGCTTTTCTCATAGACAAGAAAAGCTAAATTCTACAATGGAGGGATGAGTGACCTTCCTCTTCTAGATTGGTTTTCTATACTAGGGGATGTCTCAATTTAGCTGGTGTATAAGTGAATGTAAGTCATGTATTCAGGAATTCTTTGCCACCAGTCAGTGGAAAACATTTGCCAAGAAAAGCCGCTTCTTCCCCTGTGTGTGCACACACACTCACTCACTACCCACTCCTCCCTTAAAACTTTGCAAGACTTCACTGTATAAACAGAAAGAACAGTAGCTTCCAGGGCTTATGAAAAGAAGTCATCGTGGTCTCTTTCAGATATCCATTTAGGTTCTATCCAGTTCCAACTTCCAGGAATGAAGCTTCTGAAGGGAGGAGGATTTGAAGCCATGTGTGTTCCTGGTCACTTCCGTGTGGTTCCTTTTTGTGCGCCCATGAGAACAAGGACCATATCTGTGTTTGCCCACTTTTATCTTAGTAACATGGGAGCAACAAGAACACTTGCTGAATAAACAAAGAAATAGATGAACGAAGGAATGTACATCTCTGACCTCATCTACTACCACTCTCCTCCCTGCTTACTCCAGTGCCACACCTTGCCCCTTTTACTTTTCTTGTCTCAGCTCATTTGCACATGCTGTTCCTTCTGCCTGAAATGCTCTCCCCCTAGCTGTCAGCTTGATCTATGTAGGTTTTTACTCACTTTCGCAGCAAGTCTTCCCCATCTATGCTAACTGAACTTGCACATCCCTGCTTCAAAAATCCCTCTTTCTCTTGACTTTACTTTTCTCTTGGCATGGCCTAACATACCTTATTATTTTCTTTCCTTTTTTAAAATTTTATTTATTTTTTTATACAGCAGGTTCTTATTAGTCATCCATTTTATACATATCAGTGTATACCTGTCAATCCCAATCTCCCAATTAATCACACCACCACCACCACCTCCCGCCACTTTCCCTCTTTGGTGTCCATACGTTTGTTCTCTACATCAGTGTCTCAATTTCTGCCCTGCAAACCAGTTCATCTGTACCATTTTCCTAGGTTCCACATATACGTGTTAATATACAATATTTGTTTTTCTCTTTCCGACATACTTCATCCTGTATGACAGTTTCTAGATCCATCCACATCTCTACAAACGACCCAATTTTGTTCCTTCTTATGGCTGAGTAATATTCCATTGTATATATGTACCACATCTTCTTTATGCACTCATCTGTCGATGGGCATTTAGGTTGCTTCCATGACCTGGCTATTGTAAAGAGTGCTGCAATGAATATTGGGGTCCCTGTCTTTTTGAATTATGGTTTTCTCTGGGTATATGCCCAGTAGTGGGATTGCTGGGTCATATGGTAACTCTATTTTTAGTTCTTTAAGGAACCTCCATACTGTTCTCCATAGTGGCTGAATCGATTTACATTCCCACCAACAGTGCAAGAGGGCTCCCTTTTCTCCACACCCTCTCCAGCATTTGTTGTTTGTAGATTTTCTGATTATGCCCATTCTAACTGGTGTGAGGTGATACCTCACTGTAGTTTTGATTTGCATTTCTCTAATAATTAGTGATGTTGAGCAGCTTTTCATGTGCTTCTTGGCCATCTGTATGTCATCTTTGGAGAAATGTCTATTTAGGTCTTCTGCCCATTTTTGGATTGGGTTGTTTGTTTTTCCAATATTGAGCTGCATGAGCTGTTTGTATATTTTGGAGATTAATCCTTTGTCTGTTGATTCATTTGCAAATATTTTCTCCCATTTTGAGGGTTGTCTTTTCGTCTTGTTTATGGTTTCCTTTGCTGTGCAAAAGCCTTTAAGTTTCATTAGGTCCCATTTGTTTGTTTTTGTTTTTATTTCCATTATTCTAGGAGGTGGATCAAAAAAGACCTTGCTGTGATTTATGTCAAAGAGTGTTCTTCGTATGTTTTCTTCTAAGAGTTTTATAGTGTCTGGTCTTACATTTAGGTCTCTAATCCATTTTGAGTTTATTTTTGTGTATAGTGTTAAGGAGTGTCCTAATTTCATTCTTTTCCATGTAGCTGTCCAGTTTTCCCAGCACCACTTATTGAAGAGACTGTCTTTTCACTATTGTATGTCCTTGCCTCCTTTGTCATAGATTAGTTGACCATAGGTGCATAGGTTTATCTCTGGGCTTTCTATCTTGTTCCATTGATCTATATTTCTATTTTTGTGCCATATTGTCTTGATTACTGTAGTTTTGTAGTATAGTCTGAAGTCAGGGAGTCTGATTCCTCCAGCTCCGTCTTTTCCCCTCAAGACTGCTTTGGCTATTCGGGGTCTTTTGTGTCTCCATATGAATTTTAAGATTTTTTGTTCTAGTTCCATAAAAAATGCCATTGGTAATTTGATAGGGATTGCACTGAATCTGTAGATTGCTTTGGGTAGTACAGTCATTTTCACAATACTGATTCTTCCAATCCAAGAACATAGTATATCTCTCCATCAGTTGGTGTCATCTTTAATTTCTTTCATCAGTGTCTTATAGTTTTCTGCATGCAAGTATTTTGTCTCCCTAGGTAGGTTTATTCCTAGGCATTTTATTCTTTTTGTTGCAATGGAAAATGGGAGTGTTTCCTTAATTTCTCTTTCAGATTTTTCATCATTAGTGTATAGGAATGCAAGAGATTTCTGTGCATTAATTTTGTGTCCTGCAGCTTTACCAAATTTATTGATTAGCTCTAATAGTTTTTTGGTGGCATCTTTAGGATTCTCTATGTATAGTATCATGTCATCTTCAGTGATAGGTTTACTTCTTCTTTTCCAATTTGTATTCCTTTTATTACTTTTCCTTCTCTGTTTGCTGTGGCTAGGACTTCCGAAAACTATGTTGAAAAATAGTGGCGAGAGTGGACATCTTTATCTTTTTCCTGATCTTAGATGAAATGCTTTCAGTTATTCACCATTGAGAATGATGTTTGCTGTGGGTTTGTCATATATGGCCTTTATTATGTTGAGGTAGTTTCCCTCTATGACCACTTTCTGGAGAGTTTTTATCATAAATGGGTGTTGAATTTTGTCAAAAGCTTTTTCTGCATCTATTGAGATAATCATATGGTTTTTCTGCAATTTGTTAATATGGGGTATCACATTGATTGATTTGCATATATTGAAGAATCCTTGCATCCCTGGGATAAGTCCCACTTGGTCATGGTGTATGATCCTTTTAATGTGTTGTTGGATTCTGTTTCCTAGTATTTTGTTGAGGATTTTTGCATCTATATTCATCAGTGATATTGGTCTGTCATTTTCTTATTTTGTAATATCTTTGTCTGGTTTTGCTGTCAGGGTGATGGTGGCCTCGTAGAATGAGTTTGGGAGTGTTCCTTCCTGTGTAATTTTTTGGAAGAGTTTGAGAAGGATAGGTGTTAGATCTTCTCTAAATGTTTGATAGAATTCACCTGTGAAGCTATCTGGTCCTGGACTTTTGTTTGTTGGAAGATATTTAATCACAGTTTCAATTTCACTACTTGTGATTAGTCTGTTCATATTTTCTGTTTCTTCCTGGTTCAGTCTTGGAAGGTTATACCTTTCTAAGAATTTGTCCATTTCTTCCAGATTGTCCATTTTATTGGCATAGAGTTGCTTGTAGCAGTCTCTTAGGATGCTTTGTATTTCTGCGGTGTCTGTTGTAACTTCTCCTTTTTCATTTCTAATTTTATTGATTTGAGTCCTCTCCCTCTTTTTCTTGATGAGACTGGCTAATGTTTATTCAATTTTGTTTATCTTCTCAGAGAACCAATTTTTAGTTTTATTGATCTTTGCTATTGTTTTCTTTGTTTCTATTTCATTTATTTCTGCTCTGAGCTTGTTGATTTCTTTCCTTCTGCTAACTTTGGGTTTTGTTAGTTCTTCCTTCTCTAGTTCCTTTAGGTGTAAGGTTAGATTGTTTATTTGAGATTTTTCTTGTTTCTTGAGGTAGGCTTGTATAGCTATAAACTTCCCCATTAGAAATGCTTTTGCTGCATCCCGTAGGTTTTGGATCATCGTGTTTTCATTGTCATTTGTCTCTAGGTATTTTTTGATTTCTTCAGTGACCTCTTGGTTATTTAGTAACATATTGTTTAGCCTCCATGTGTTTGTGTTTTTTGTTTTTTTCCCTGTAATTGATTTCTAATCTCATAGCGTTGTGGTCAGAAAAGATGCTTGATATGATTTCAATTTTCTTAAATTTACTGAGGCTTGATTTGTGACCCAAGATGTGGTCTATCCTGGAGACTGTTCCTTGTGCACTTGAAAAGAAAGTGTAATCTGTTCTTTTTGGATGGAATGTCGTATAAATATCAATTAAACCTATCTGATCTATTGTGTCATTTAATGCTTGTGTTTCCTTATTAATTTTGTTTGGATGATCTGTTCATTGGTGTAAGTGAGGTGTTAAGGTCCCCCACTATTATTGTGTTACTGTCAATTTCCTCTTTTATAGCTGCTAGCAGTTGCCTTGTGTACTGAGCTGCTCCTATGTTGGGTGCATATATATCTATAATTGTTATATCTTCTTCTTGGTTTGATCCCTTGATCATTATGTAGTGTCCTTCCTTGTCTCTTGTAACATTCTTTATTTTAAAGTCTATTTAATTTGATATGAAGATTGCTACTCTAGCTTTCTTTTGTTTTCCATTTGCAAGGAATATGTTTTTCCAACCCCTCACTTTCAGTCTGTATGTGTCCCTGAAGTGGGTCTCTTGTAGACACCATATATACGGGTATTGTTTTTGTATCCATTCAGCAAGCCTGTGTCTTTTGGTTGGAGCATTTAATCCATTCACGTTTAAGGTAATTATCAATATGTATGTTCCTATTACCATTTTCTTAATTGTTTTGTTTTGTTTTGTAGGTCCTTTTATTCTGTTGTGTTTCCCACTTAGAGAAGTTCCTTTAGCATTCATTGTACAGCTTGTTTGGTGGTGCTGAATTCTGTTAGCTTTTGCTTGTCTGTACAGCTTTTGATTTCTCCATCGAATCTTAATGAGATCCTTGCTGGGTAGAATAATCTTGGTTGTAGATTCTTCCCTTTCATCACTTTAGGGATATTATGCCACTCCCTTCTGGCTTGTAGAGTTTCTGCTGAGAAATCAGCTGTTAACCTTATGGGAGTTCCCTTGTATGTTATTTGTAGTTTTTCCCTTGCTGCTTTCAATAATTTTTCTTTGTGTTTAATTTTTGCTAATTTGATTAGTGTGTGTCTTGGCATGTTTCTCCTTGGGTTTATTCTATATGGGACTCTCTGTGCTTCCTGGACTTGGGTGGCTATTTCCTTTCCCATGTTAGGGAAGTTTTCAACTATAATCTCTTCAAATATTTTCTTGGGTCCTTTCTCTCTCTTCTCCTTCTGGGACCCCTATAAGGCAAATGTTGTTGCGTTTAATGTTGTCCCAGAGGTCTCTTAGTCTGTCTTCATTTCTTTTCATTCTTTTTTTTTAAATTCTGTTCTGCAGCAGTGAATTCCACCATTCTGTTTTCCAGGTCACTTATCCATTTTTCTGCCTCAGTTATTCTGCTATTGATTCCTTCTAGTGTATTTTTCATTTCAGTGATTGTATTGTTCATCTTTGTTTGTTCTTTAATTCTTCTTGATCTTTGTTAAACATTTCTTGCATCTTCTCGATCTTTGCCTCCATTCTTTTTCTGAGGTCCTGGATCATCTTCACTATCATTATTCTCTATTCTTTTTCTGGAAAGTTAACTATCTATCTCCATCTCATTTAGTTGTTTTTCTGGGGGTTTATCTTGTTCCCTCATCTGGTACATAGCCCTGTGCCTTTTCATCTTGTCTACCTTTCTGTGTGGCCTAACATACTGTAAAATTTTACTTATGATGTCTGTCGTTTGTCTGGCTCTCTAGATTGTCAGTTTCACAGGGGCAGTGATTTTTTTTCACACCTAGGACCATGCCTATCACTTAGTATGCACTCAGTAAATATCAGTCAAACAAATCAATGGAAGAACCAGATATGCAGGACCTGTTTCAGTAGGTTTGAAGCCCCCAAATGGAGATCTCAGCCCCCAGACTATCACTCACTGTTTACATGCATCTTTAAGAAGTTTCACACTTAAGTTATCTGAGCCTCAGTTTGTTCAACTGTAAACTGGGGATAATAGTAATTAGTAACAAGGACTAGTAACAGTAAATAGTAAAAGGGGGGAAAATGTCACAGAATAGTCATGAGGATTACAAGAGAAAATGGATGTGCACATTGTCTACTGATGCAAGCAATTATGACCTGAGAGATGGAAGCAAAGGAAGGGTGAAGAGGATTCCAGGTTGTCCTGAGGAGCAAAGTGATCAGCTGCCCTTGGCATTAGAATCCAATGGAAGAAAAGTGGTGGTTGGAGGGATCAGGCATCTTGAACTTAAATATAGAGGCTGTATAATATAGTATGTATATAGCACGTATGAGAAGGAGAGTGGGATGGAGAGAGAGAGAGCGGGATTGCGTGCGCAACATTATTTTGGGGGTGAATCACTCATCGTGGTATCTGTTTACTTTGTTCCATGATAGGAAATGTAAACCTAGGTGTAGGGTAATTGTCACCACAGAATATTTCATACAAAAATTGTCCTGACAGTGTTAATCAGCAGTATGGAAATTACTGAAAAGAGAGAAGTACTTTTTTTTTTTTAATTAGGATAATTTTTAACTGTAATGAATCTGTGAGAATCAACCTTGATGTATCTATTTGGACATTTTCCACATCCCAAGTGGTTAGTCTAATACAAATTAAAGCACCACAGATTGCTATTATCTTCTTGCATTGTTCCTTTCCTGAATTAATTTCATTTTAAAAATCAGACCTTCTCCAAATAAGAATAAATTTAAATATCCGAGGTACAAATGTGAAGCTGATGTCAGGACCCATGCATATCTATAATTTCCACAGAATCATGGGAATAATCCTAAAAATTTTTTTAATGGAGGAACTGACCTTTTGGGTCACTTAATCATTCCCCTTGCTATTCCTGGAGAATCCAAAGAGTACCTCTAGTTTTCCTTCTTCTGAAATTACATATCGCTTTCCCTTTATATTCATAATTAATTTGTTAATTTATCCATCCACCCACCCATCCATCATTGCAATCTTTCATTTAATAAATATTAGGCATCATTTATGTACCTGGAATGCTGCTCAGCACTGAGGAAACAAAATGTGCTAATATTTTATTTCAATACATCATAGTTAAGTGGGAGAAACAGATTAATAAATAATCATAATGTGATACGTCTCATAATAGAAGTATGAACAAAGTGCTGACTGGATGAATCACAAAGGTTTATGAATTATGAAGTGGTAAAATTTGTTCTGAGGTTTGAAAGGAGAGTATTTCAGGCAGAGGTAAAATATACACAAAGATAAGGAGATACAATGGGCATCAAGTCCTAGGAGGATTAAATAGTTGGGTGTGACTGGAGTTGAGCCTATGCATCTCTGAAGGGGTTGGGAAGGTGGGAGATGAAGTTGGGTGGGTTGAGGTCTTATCATAAAAGACCTTCTGTATTACCAGCAAGAATTTAGATTTCCTTCTATGATAGGACATCTTTATAGACTTTTCAGGAATGATGATAGCAAAGAGGAGGAGCAGACACTGCGAAGGACAAGACAAATCAGGGAGACAAATTGGGAGGTTATTCCAACTCTACAAACCAGATGGAATAAAGACCTCAATTAAAGTAGTGACAGTGAGACAGAGAGTGGGGAACTAAATAAAAACATGACTAGGATCTAGAAACTGATGAGAGAGAAAACATCTGGAGAAAATTGCTATCATTGTTCAAAATATTCAGTGGGGAGAAGTGAAATTAACATTCCTGAGAGGCTTTCCATGTTTCTGAACAATGTGAAGAAAATGGAGGCCTGGATATATTAAGTGGTATATTTATCCATCTGTTCCTTGCTTTGTCTAAAAAATATGAAGCTCCTCTAAATTTTCTCCAGCTTCATCTTTTATCTTCAGTCACATGTGACCATGGCAAGTCATGACACTGATCCACTTCATGACTATGTTGGCCCTGATATATTTGGATAAAGTCAAGTAAATGTGACAAGAACCCAAAAGTTCTGTTGTTCCTCAATCATTTTAGTCTTACATTTTCTGCTTAGGTAGAGAGAGGCCAACATTAACAATGATGGGGAAGAGGGATCTGTTCTTATTGCTCAAAGACTCAAGCTTTTTTCAAAATTGGGAAATATCTTTTATATTATGACATGATTAGTCTATTTTCTGCTATTAATTTTAACTATCCTGAGCTCTCAAACTTATGTAGGAAATGTTTTACTTTACTTTTGATTCATCTTACCAAAACCTTCTGTTATCTGATCCTAATTACTAGCCATTCCCTCATATGATTTATTTTTCATGTTATACTCTCCAACATTAAATTATTCAAATATTTGAAAATCAAATAGTACATGTTTTATACCTTTGGAGTACTTTGGGAAAGACAGATTATAAAGAAAACTTTTGAAAGTCTATCTACAGAATGTCATAAATTATAACTGAAAAATATCATGAATCCCATTCAGACTGTTACTGAGGATTACACAGTTGATGAGTAGAGAACAAAGCTGGCTTTAGAAGTGAGTGCCCATGGGTGGCTAGACCCACACATTGGTTAAATGACTTGGCCTCATTTATCAGCATTAAAATATGTATGATTCAGGGTCATGTTTCAGCAGATTACAAACTACTATATACATAGATGTTCAGGCAAACTATGAATGGTTAAGCTTGCAAATATTAAGTCTGAATTCTAATTGAATATTACTACATAATGTTTCTACAATTCTTTTACCCTTTTATGTTAAAGTGGTTGTCTGTTGATTTCTATATACTTTCTTCCTTGATTTTAAATGAATTCCTTTCTTACATTTGTGCAGAATGCTTCCCAAAATAGTCATGAGAAATGTTTACTATCCTTATATCAATTTCTCTTAAAAGCTGTTTATTTTAGGTACTGTTTATGGGTATGTGTTTCTCTGAAATAAAAAAAAAATGTTCTAAGAGTTTATAATCCTCTAGGAGAGGTGCAAAACTGTCCCCATTGTGGGCTTTTATGGAGGTAAAGGAAGTTATTGTCTTGCTGTCCCTTTCTGCTTGTTGAAATATTCCCTTTTGCCCAGGTTTGTTTCCTATAATAATCTTTTGAACAGTGGAGTACCTGACATGTGTTTGTTCCTTAAGCAAACGTGTAAAACTCTTCAAGTTTGAATGGAGAAGTAGAAAGAGAAGGTTTCTGCTGTGCCTGATGACAGTTTTTGAAATTTCCACACTAATATTCTGGCTCCATGTTGGAGCACTAGTGTGGCGAATCCTAGCGTTGGTGGCATTCTAAGGAAGGGACAGAAGTTTCGTTGAGGAGTAAAGATTCAAAACAACTCCAGAAATAAGCTCTCGTCTCGTTTTATTTCTCACAGAGCAGCAGGTGTGTACATCCTGTTGCAGGATTAACGGTAACCTATTCTTTCTTATAATTACCATTAGCATTCCAGGTGCCCCTGATTTCAGGGAAAAGATGAACTTGATACAGCTTTAGGGATCAAAGGTAAAGAACTGCTTCAGTGGTCAGTAAAGAAGACACTTTCATAAGAAAGGGGTAGGGAAGCATCATTTTTTGATATGAGGCCAAGAAACTGGCCACAGTTAGCCAATATATCATTATTGGTGAACCTAATATTGTCACCTAAAATGACCCTGCAGCTAACGTATTGTTTTCCCAAGAACATGAAATGGGTAAGACATAATCCTGAGTGTAAGTGGACCTCTGTCAGTGTTCGACCTATTAGTTTGGAAATTAGCATGAAAAGCACTGAACCATCAAACTTTCACCAAATCTCCATAAACCAAATGAAGATTGTGGTCTCACCTAATGGTTCATTCTTTCTATATTTAAATTGCCCCTTAATTGAATAAGCTACGTCATAACAGCATCTAAGTAATTAGAATTGGCTAGATTTAAATATTCATATTTTGATCAACTTTGGGAATTTGAGACTAATGGATTATGACTATTTTATTATTTTTATTATTTTTTTAACATCTTTATTGGTGCATAATTACTTTACAATGGTGTGTCAGTTTCCGCTCCACAGCAAAGTGAATCAGTTATACATACACACGCTCCCATATCTCTTCCCTCTTGCGTCTCCCTCCATCCCATCCACCCATCCCACCCCTCCAGGCAGTCATAAAGCACTGAGCTGATATCCCTGTGCCATGCAGCTGCTTCCCACCAGCTATCTACCCCACGTTTGTTAGTGTATATATGTCCATGCCTCTCTCCCGCCCTGTCACAGCTCACCCTTCCCCCTCCCCATATCCTCAAGTCCATTCTCCAGTAGGTCTGTGTCTTTATTCCTGTCTTACCCCTAGGTTCTTCATGACATTTTTTCCCTTAAATTCCATATATATGTGTTAGCATACGATATTTGTCTTTCTCTTTCTGACTTACTTCACTCTGTATGACAGACTCTAGGTCCATCCACCTCATTACAAATAGCTCAATTTCGTTTCTTTTTATGGCTGAGTAATATTCCGTTGTATATATGTGCCACATCTTCTTTATCCATTCATCCGATGATGGGCACTTAGGTTGTTTCCATGTCCTGGCTATTGTAAATAGAGCTGCAATGAACATTTTGGAACATGACTCTTTGAATTTTGGTTTTCTCAGGGTATATGTCCAGTAGTGGGATTGCTGGGTCATATGGTAGTTCTATTTGTAGATTTTAAGGAACCTCCATACTGTTCTCCATATTGGCTGAACCAATTCACATTCCCACCAGCAGTGCAAGAGTGTTCCCTATTCTCCACACCCTCTCCAGCATTTATTGTTTCTAGATTTTTTAATGATGGCCATTCTCACTGGTGTGAGATGATATCTCATTGTAGTTTTGATGTGCATTTCTCTAATGAGTAATGATGTTGAGCATTCTTTCATGTGTTTCTTGGGAGTCTGTATATCTTCTTTGGAGAAATGTCTATTTAGGTCTTCTGACCATTTTGGATTGGGTTGTTTGTATTTTTGTTATTGAGTTGCATGAGCTGCTTCTAAATTTTGGAGATTAATCCTTTGTCAGTTGCTTCATTTGCAAATATTTTCTCCCATTCTGAGGGTTGTCGTTTGGTCTTGTTTATGGTTTCCTTTGCTGGGCAAAAGCTTTGAAGTTTCATTAGGTCCCATTTGTTTATTTTTCTTCCATATCTCTAGGAGGTGGGTCAAAAAGGATCTTGCTGTGATTTATGTCATAGAGTGTTCTGCCTATGTTTTCCTCTAAGAGTTTGATAGTTTCTGGTCTTACATTTAGGTCTTTAATCCATTTTGAGCTTATTTTTGTGTATGGTGTTAGGGAATGATCTAATCTCATACTTTTATATGTACCTGTCCAGTTTTCCCAGCACCACTTATTGAAGAGGCTGTCCTTTCTCCACTGTACATTCCTGCCACCTTTATCAAAGATAAGGTGTCCATATGTGCATGGGTTTATCTCTGGGCTTTCTATCCTGTTCCATTGATCTATATTTCTGGTTTTGTGCCAGTACCATACTGTCTTGATTACTGTAGCTTTGTAGTATAGTCTGAAGTCAGGGAGCCGGATTCCTCCAGCCCCATTTTTCGTTCTCAAGATTGCTTTGGCTATTCGAGGTCTTTTGTGTTTCCATACAAATTGTGAAATTTTTTGTTCTAGTTCTGTGAAAAATGCCAGTGGTAGTTTGATAGGGATTGCATTGAATCTATAGATTGCTTTGGGTAGTAGAGTCATTTTCACAATATTGATTCTTCCAATCCAAGAGCATGGTATACCGTTCCATCTATGTGTATCTTTAATTTCTTTCATCAGTGTCTTATAATTTTCTGCATACAGGTCTTTTGTCTCCTTAGGTAGGTTTATTCCTAGGTATTTTATTCTTTTTGTTGCAATGGTAAATGGGAGTGTTTTCTTGATTTCACTTTCAGATTTTTCATCATTAGTATATAGGAATGCCAGAGATTTCTGTGCATTATTTTTGTGTCCTGCTACTTTACCAAATTCATTGATTAGCTCTAGTAGTTTTCTGGTAGCATCTTTAGGATTCTCTATGTATAGTATCATGTCATCTGCAAACAGTGACAGCTTTACTTCTTCTTTTCCGATTTGGATTCCTTTCATTTCCTTTTCTTCTCTGATTGCTGTGGCTAAAACTTCCAAAACTATGTTCAATAGCAGTGGTGAGAGTGGGCAACCTTGTCTTGTTCCTGATCTTAGTGGAAATGCTTTCAGTTTTTCACCATTGAGGATGATGTTGGCTGTGGGTTTGTCATATATGGCCTATATTATGTTGAGGAAAGTTCCCTCTATGCCTACTTTCTGGAGGGTTTTTATCATAAATTGGTGTTGAATATTGTCAAAAGCTTTCTCTGCATCTATTGAGATGATTATATGGTTTTTCTCCTTCAATTTGTTAATACGGTTTATCACATTGATAGAATCCTTGCATTCGTGGAATAAACCCCACTTGATCATGGTGTATGATCCTTTTAATGTGCTGTTGGATTCTGTTTGCTAGTATTTTGTTGAGGATTTTTGCATCTATGTTCATCAGTGATATTGGCCTGTAGTTTTCTCTCTTTGTGACATCCTTGTCTGGTTTTGGTAACAAGGTGATGGTGGCCTCATAGAAGGAATTTGGAAGTGTTCCTCCCTCTGCTATATTTTGGAAGAGTTTGAGAAGGATAGGTGTTAGCTCTTCTCTAAATGTTTGATAGAATTTACCTGTGAAGCCATCTGGTCCTGGGCTTTTGTTTGTTGGAAGATTTTTAATCACAGTTTCAATTTCAGTGCTTGTGATTGGTCTGTTCATATTTTCTATTTCTTCCTGATTCAGTCTTGGCAGGTTGTGCATTTCTAAGAATTTGTCCATTTCTTCCAGGTTGTCCATTTTATTGGCATAGAGTTGCTTGTAGCAGTCTCTCATGATGTTTTTTAATTCTGCAGTGTCAGTTGTTACTTCTCCTTTTTCCTTTCTAATTCTATTGATTTGAGTCTTCTCCCTTTTTTTCTTGATGCATCTGGCTCATGGTTTATCTATTTTGTTTATTTTCTCAAAGAACCAGCTTTGTTTCCTTCATTTCTTTTTCATTTATTTCTGATCTGATTTTTATGATTTCTTTCCTTCTGCTAGCTTTGGGTTTTTTTTGTTCTTCTTTCTCTAATTAATTGCTTGAGGTGCAAGGTTAGGTTGTTTATTTGAGACATTTCCTGCTTCTTATGGTGGGCTTGTATTGCTATAAACTTCACCCTTAGAACTGCTTTTGCTGCATCCCATAGGTTTTGGGTCGTTGTGTCTTCACTGTCATTTCCTTCTAGGTATTTTGTTATTTCGTCTTTGATTTCTTCAGTGATCCCTTCGTTATTAAGTAGTGTATTGTTTCGCCTCCATGTGTTTGTATTTTTTACAGATCTTTTCCTGTAATTGATATCTAGTCTCATGGCATTGTGGTCAGAAAAGATAATACAATTTCAATTTTCTTAAATTTACCAAGGCTTGATTTGTGACCCAAGATATGATCTATCCTGGAACATGTTCCATGAGCACTTGAGAAAAATGTGTATTCTGTTGTTTTTGGATGGAGTGTCCTATAAATATCAATTAAGTCCATCTTGTTTAATGTATCATTTAAAGCTTGTGTTTCCTTGTTTATTTTCATTTTGGATGATCTGTCCATTGGTGAAAGTGGGCTGTTAAAGTCCCCTACTATGAATGTGTTACTGTTGATTTCCCCTTTTATGGCTGTTAGTATTTGCCTTATGTATTGAGGTGCTCCTCTGTTGGGTGCATAAATATTTACAATTGTTATATATTCTTGGATCGATCGCTTGATCATTATGCAGTGTCCTTCTTTGTCTCTTGTAATAGTCTTTATTTTAAAGTCTATTTTGTCTGATATGAGAATTGCTACTCTAGCTTTCTTTTGGTTTCCATTTGCATGGAATATCTTTTTCCATCCCCTTACTTTCAGTCTGTATGTGTCTCTAGGTCTGAAGTGGGTCTCTTGTAGACAGCATATATAAGGGTCTTGTTTTTGTATCCATTCAGCCAATCTGTGTCTTTTGGTGGGAGCATTTAGTCCATTTACATTTAAGGTAATTATCGATATGTATGTTCCTATTCCCATTTTCTAAATTGTTTTGGGTTCGTTATTATAGGTCTTTTCCTTTTCTTGTGTTTCTTGTCTAGAGAAGTGCCTTTAGCATTTGTTGTAAAGCTGGTTTGGTGGTGCTGAACTCCCTCAGCTTTTGCTCTTCTGTAAAGGTTTTAATTTCTCTATCAAATCTGAATGAGATCCTTGCTGGGTAGAGTAATCTTGGTTGCAGGTTTTTCTCCTTCATCACTTTCAGTATGTCCTGCCACTCCCTTCTGGCTTGCAGGGTTTCTGCTGAGAAATCAGCTGTTAACCTTATGGGGATTCACTTGTGTGTTATTTACTGTTTTTCCCTTGCTGCTTTTAATATGCTTTCTTTGTATTTAATTTTTGACAGTTTGAGTAATATGTGCCTTGGCACATTTCTCCTTGGATTTATCCTGTAGGGGTCTCTCTGTGCTTCCTGGACTTGATTAACTATTTCCTTTCCCATATTAGGGAAGTTTTCAACTATAATCTCTTCAAATATTTTCTCAGTCCCTTTCTTTTTCTTTTCTTCTTCTGGAACCCCTATAATTCGAATGTTGGTGCATTTAATGTTGTCCCAGAGGTCTCTGAGACTGTCCTCAGTTCTTTTCTTTTTTCTTTATTCTGCTCTGCAGTAGTTATTTCCACTATTTTATCTTCCAGGTCATTTATCCGTTCTTCTGCCTCAGTTATTCTGCTATTGATCCCATCTAGAGTACTTCTTTTAATTTCATTTATTGTGTTGTTCATCATTGCTTGTTTCATCTTTAGTTCTTCTAGGTCCTTGTTAAATGTTTCTTGCATTTTGTCCATTCTATTTCCAAGATTTCGGATCATCCTTACTATCATGATTCTGAATTCTTTTTCAGGTAGATTGCCTATTTCCTCTTCATTTGTTAGGTCTGGTGCATTTTTATCTTGCTCCTTCACCTGCAGTGTGTTTTTCTCTGTCTTCTCATTTTGCTTATCTTACTGTGTTTGGGGTCTCCTTTTTGCAGGCTGCAGGTTCGTAGTTCCCGTTGTTTTTGGTGTCTGTCCCCAGTGGCTAAGGTTGGTGCAGTGGGTTGTGTAGGCTTCCTGGCAGAGAGGACTAGTGCCTGTGTTGTGGTGGATGAGGCTGGATCTTGTCTCTCTAGTGGGCAGGTCCACGTCTGGTGGTGTGTTTTGGGGTGTCTGTGGACTTACTCTGATTTTAGGCATCCTCTCTGCTAATGGGTGGGGTTGTGTTCCTGTCTTGCTAGTTGTTTGGCATAGGGTGTCCAGCACTGTAGCTTGCTGGTCGTTGAGTGAAGCTGGGTGCTGGTGTTAAGATGGAGGTCTCTGGGAGATTTCCGCCGTTTGATATTATGTGGAGCTGGGAGGTCTCTTGTTGACCAGTGTCCTGAAGTTGCTCTCCCACCTCAGAGGCAGAGCCCTGACTCCTGGGCTGGAGCACCAAGAGCCTTTCATCCACACGGCTCAGAATAAAAGGGAGAAAAAGTAGAGAGAATTAGTAGAAGTATAAAGAAAGGAAAGAAAGAAAGAAAAAGAAAGAAAGAAGGAGGGAAGGAAGGAAGAAAGAAAGAAAGAAGAAAAGGAAAGAAGGCAAGAACTAAAGAAAGAAGGGAGGGAGGAAGGAAGGAAAAAAGAAAGAAAGGAGATACAGTAAAATAAAGTATAACAAAGTTATTGAATTAAAAAATAATTATTTAGAAATAAAACAAAGGGACGGATAGAACCTTAGGATAAATGTTGGAAGCAAAGCTATACAGACAAGATCTCACACTGAAGCATACACATACACCCTCACAAAAAGAGGTAAAGGGGAAAAAATCATAAATCTTGCTCTCAAAGTCCACCTCCTCAATTTGGGATGATTCGTTGTCTAAAGGAGGGAAGGAAGGAAGGGAGGGAGGGAGGAAGGAAGGAAGGAAGGAAAAAGAAAGAAGGTAAAGTATAATTGAATTAAAATTAATTATTAAGAAAAAAAAATTTTTTTAAAACAATGGACGGATAGAACCCTAGGACAGATGGTGGAAGCAAAGCTATACAGACAAGATCTCACACAGAACATACACATACACATTCACGAAAAGAGGGAAAGGGGGAAAAATCATAGATCTTGCTCTCAAAGCCCACCTCCTCAATTTGGGATGATTCGTCGTCTATTCATGTATTCCACAGATGCAGGGTACATCAAGTTGATTGTGGAGCTTTAATCTGCTGTTTCTGAGGCTGCTGGGAGAGATTCCCTTTCTCTTCTTTGTTCTCACAGCTCACGGGGGCTCAGCTTTGGATTTGGCCCCGCCTCTGCGTGTAGGTCGCTGGAGGGTGTCTGTTTTTTGCTCAGACAGGACAGGGTTAAAGGAGCCGCTGATTCGGGGTCTCTGGCGCACTCATTCACGAGGGGGGAGGAGGGGCACGGCGTGCGGGGCGTGCCTGCGTGGGCAGAGGCTGGCATGACTTTGCACCAGCCTGAGGCCTGCCGTGCGTTCTCCCGGGGAAGTTGTCCCTGGATCCCGGCAACCTGGCAGTGGCGGGCTGCACAGGCTCCCCGGAAAAGGGGTGTGGAGAGTGACTTGTGCTCGCACACAGGCCCCTTGGTGGCGGCAGCAGCAGCCTTAGCGTCTCCCGCCCATCTCTGGGGTTCGCGCTTTTAGCCGCGGCTCGCGCCCGTCTTTGGAGTTCCTTTAAGCAGCGCTCTTAAACCCCTCTCCTCGCGCACCAAGAAACAAAGAGGGAAGAAAAAGTCTCTTGCCTCTTCAGCAGGTGCAGACTTTTCCCCGGACTCCCTGCCGGCTAGCCATGGTGCACTAACCCCTTCAGGCTATGTTCAAGCCGCCAACCCCAGTCCTCTCCCTGCGCTCCAACCGAAACCCAAGCCTCAGCTCGCAGCCCCGCCCGCCCCGGCTGGTGAGCAGATCTCGGGCTGGTGAGTGCCGGTCGGCACCGATCCTCTGTGCGGGAATCCCTCCGCTTTCTCCTCTGCACCCCTGTTGCTGTGCTCTCTTCCGCGGCTGCGAAGCTCCCCCCTCCGCCTCCCGCAGTCTCCGCCCGCGAAGCGGCTTCCTAATGTGTGGAAATTTTTCCTCCTTCACAGCTCCCTCCCAGTGGTGCAGGTGCTGTCCCTATTCTTTTGTCTGTTTTTTCTTTTTTTCTTTTGCCCTACCCAGGTACGTGGGGAGTTTCTTGCCTTTTGGGAGGTCTGAGGTCTTCTGCCAGCGTTCAGTAGGTGTTCTGTAGGAGTTGTTCCACGTGTAGATGTATTTCTGGTGTATTTGTGGGGAGGAAGGTGATCTCCACGTCTTACTCTTCCGCCATCTTCCCAGCACCCCTCATGACTATTTTTTTTTTTAAGGGAGAAATATATCTGGGAAATAGAAAAGAAAAAAAAAAAAAGCAAACACCTCCAACATAGTAAACATCACTGCCTATGCTGCCCTATCCTTCAGAAAATGGATTCTAGTTTTTATAACTTAGAGAAACATTTTTTCCCAAAAATGTACCACATATAGATTGGTCATCTCTAAACTTAATTTTATGGCAGAAGATAGGGATGGAAAGGAGAGAGAGAGAGAGAGAGAGAGAGTGTGTGTGTGTGTGTGTGTGTGTGTGTGTGTGTGTGCTACTTCAGGCACGGTACTAGCCTCGTTCTTCCACAAGTTACACCAAGTTCTTTTCAAAATGAAAGCAACATGTTCTTTATGCAGACAGGTGTCTCAAGGAAAAGTTGTATTTATAACTCAAACCAACCAGGAAGCTAAGAGAAAATGTTTCTCTCTTAGTAATTCCTAGGCTACTAAGACAAATTCCTTCCAAGTTTCAATCCTTCCTCCCAAACTCCACTTATCTTAAATTCACCTTATAAACACAATTTTTATTGCTTACTTCTGTTAGCCCTTATATGCAGTGAGGCTGAAATTCTTGACTGTGATACTTGAACAGATGTAAACTTTTAAAGTAAGTCTTTACAACAGAAATTGGATTAAAAGCTATCAATTCAAATTACTTCTTTACATATGTGAGGTGAGTCTAAAGAAATGAACCTACTATCAAATTTAGCAAGAAAAGTGCCTTCCAACTGAGTTCAAAGTTTCAACCGTCTCTAAAAATGTGTGAACTCACTGGTATATGGAATAATATCTGTAAAAATCTATTCAGCTTTCCTCAAAGCATTCAAACTAATTGTTTTCCCATTTTAAGGACTTTATGATGTTTCTTTAAACAGTGTAATACCATTATACTGTTGTCTTTCAAAATTATCTAAATTTTTGTTGTTTTTCTACCTGGATTAAATGGAAGGTATATATGGTAGAAAGCCAGGAGAAGTAGGAAAGTTTTAAATTTTCTTAATGTCCCAAAGGAATTTATTAACTACCCAAAGAGAAGTCAGGGAATGTTAACAGTGAATGTCATCCAGAGAGAGTCAGTTGATCTGCCTCCGAGTGGATGAATGTGCATAAATGGAAGCGCAAACAGTCATCTGCTTTCATGAGTCACATAGAAGAGTTCATGGCAGGCACACTGTACAGCTTTCAAAGTTCCAAGAAATGGTGCAAGTCCACCTGCTCCAAAGACTCATTTCTAGTTGAGATCTTCATTTGCACAGCACAGGAAGCTGAAAGCCACTGACAGATGTATTTGTGGTAAAAGCTCACTAGTCCTGCATTCTAATATAGGTTTTTTAGAAAAATGAAGTCTATATAGTGGTTATACCACCAATGAATTTAGGTAATAAATAAGGTAATCAAGTAAATAATAAAGTAATCGGGATAAAATTTTATACCATTTTGAATTAGTCCTTATTATCCTTGGGGATAGAAGGGAATTAGAAACTAAGTCTAGCCAGCTTGTTTGACAGGCATGAACGAACCAGGGAGGTTGAGAGATTTTTAAGTGACTTGTCCTAAGTTCTAAAACCAGAAGCTTGTAACACTTATAAACTCTTATCAAAACAAGCCCACCTCTTCTCAGTCAGTCTGGTGCTCTGTTTTCTTTTCCAGAAGTCTAGGAAGACTCTATGCCATTTTCTGCTTCCAAACCGGGACCCACACTTGAGGTACACCTAAATATCGGGTTGGCAAAAAAGTTTGGGTTTTTCCGTAAGATGTTACTGAATAGAATCAGTTAGCTACAGAAATGCTCTGTTGTTTGAAATGACTATTCCCAATCACCCAAGGCTGTTAAATTTTTTGAGATAAATTTTTTGAGAATTCATAGAACGGATAACAAGGTCAGTTAGTGGCAATATTGACCCCAGCCGAAGTATTAAACAGATGGGCTTTGGTGCCGCAAATGTTAAATATGGAGGCCAAGCCACAGCACCAGCCATTCTTAGGAAGGAAAATTAAACTGCGGTATGAAAATGCAGTAGTTTTCAGGGCTTATAGGAATCACTTTCACCAGCATGAAAGTAAAATAGAGGCTTAATTTTTTACATAGGTGTGTATGTTTATGAAGGTGATTCATATGTCATTGCCTTAAGCCGCCTCATCTATACTTAAAAGCTGTCTGGTCGGCTTGCTCTTAAATGATTATTTCAGACCAATAGGAGTCTTCCATTTCATAATACCTCATTGCATAAGGTGCTTTAAGAAAGCACAAGTGCATTCATGTACAGTTATGACCAACTCAATGGCAGCTTTTCTCCAGCTTAAATGAGAAAACCTGCTACTGCAGAGTAATGATTTTTTTTTTTTTTTTTTTTTCGGTACGCGGGCCTCTCACTGTTGTGGCCTCTCCCGTTGCGGAGCACAGGCTCCGGACGCGCAGGCTCAGCGGCCATGGCTCACGGGCCCAGCCGCTCCGCGGCATGTGGGATCTTCCCGGATCGGGGCACGAACCCGTGTCCCCTGCATCGGCAGGCGGACTCTCAACCACTGCGCCACCAGGGAAGCCCTAATGATGTTTTAATTGCACATTTAGTACACAAAAAGTGAAGCAAGAAGTTAAGTCATGTACTTGTAAGAGCTACATTAAAAAAATACATTTGCAGTGAAGCAGCAATTATTTTCCAAGCAAGGAAAAGTTCATTCAAATCAGCATTTAGTGGTTTAAAAAAATGGGATTGCTTTAAGAATCCATTTACTGACTCAGAAAGATTTTAAATGGTAGAGTGCCTTATGTTATATAACTGAAACTAATACAATGTATGTCAATTATACATTAATAAAGAAATTAATTAATTAAAAAATCGGCATTTAGCATGAGGGTATTCTAGTCTTCCTTTTTACCTATATCGAATAAGTTAAATTTATTATTGGAATATTAGTTTGAAATGATGCCTATCTATGATGTTAAGCGGCTGTATTATAAAAATCC
Organism: Phocoena phocoena; assembly: GCF_963924675.1. Taxonomy (NCBI): domain Eukaryota; kingdom Metazoa; phylum Chordata; class Mammalia; order Artiodactyla; family Phocoenidae; genus Phocoena; species Phocoena phocoena. The sequence goes on from NC_089229.1 coordinate 54,372,187, forward strand.
GACATGCACTGCATTTTAACCTGCTGCCTCCTTTCAGAAATACTGCCACCTATTCCTTGCCTTCCAATTATTTAAAGAATGTCCATCAGTCTAAAGATAAATGTTTGTTTCTCTAATAACTTGGGTATTTTAGTGAAATTTTTTTTTAAAAATGAAATTGACTTATGTTCATAATGCATTCCCTTCTATTCTTGTGTGTATGTGACTCATTTTATATTCAAAGGAACATAAATATTGTTCAATAGTTCCTCATAAAAAGATTTTAATGACCACACTGGAAAAAATAAGAATATTTTGTAAATTAAGCTAATATGATAAGATTTACACTGATACTGTGGAGATTTGGCAGTGATTTCACAAATTTATGTAGACTGGCAAAGTGAACAACTGAAATAAAAAAAAAAAATCTGGGATATGGGATAGAACCCAAATACATCAAAGGAACCATCAATAATGAATAAGGAAATTTACAAATCTGCATTTTGTTTGGCATAATTATACCACATTTATTTTTACGCCTAGGTGGTTAAGTGTAGTACTAGTTTCCTAAATATTTTTCCTGCATGTAGAGTCTGATGGCAGCTGGTCCACTAGAAAAACAAATAATGCAATTGCCTGTAAAAACTAGTAACTTATGCTCAGAAATAATCGAGGGCAAATGTAGGAATTCAATGCATTTAGGTGCATAGAAATGTACCCACATCCGAATAATGTTACCGCTTACATAATGCTTATTATGTGCCGTAGAATATTAGTTCTAAGCATTTGACCAATTAACTTATTTTCTCCTCAGCTCATACAACCCTATGATTTAGGTACTAATATTATAGCTGTTTTACTCAAGGTCACATGCTGAGTTATCAGCAGAACTAAGCACTGAACCTAGACAGCCTGGCTTCAAAGTATAACCTTTTTAACCATTACATACTCTCTATCACCTTGTCTGAAAAGACAGTCTCTCTCCCAAAGCCAGCTAAAACAATAGTGCTTCCACCTTGATATATGACTTTGATTAACAGCATATGAAATGAATAATTACAAATTTAGTTACTATAAGACACAGCAAATTTACTAATTAAATCAATGTTTATAGAGAAACAAGAAGTAATAATGCCCCCTCCCACAGGTATCCTATGCATCACCTTTTGTGTCTTATTTGGGAATTACTACTGCTACCACCTGTTAATATTTAAAAAGCATTTGCCTGGACAGACACTTTGCAGGGATTATCTGATTTAATCACAATAGCAAACATATGAGGGCTGATAATACCATTTTTATATTTCACATGGGGAGACTAAGGCTCAGGGAGTTTAAATAATTTATCAACCTCACAGTGTTAGAAAGTGATAAGGCAGAGATTTGAACCCAGGCAGCCTGTCTGCAGAGCCCACACTATTTGTCATTATGCCTCTTACCAGAGTGTGTTGTCTCCCACTGGTAACCTAGTCAGCATGATTTGAACAGGGAAAAAGAACTATAGGCTCCATGAATATAATGATTTTAAGAACTTTATAAAAGCATCTTTTGCACTTGGGGACAGAATGGATTCTGTAATTTTTTACCTTTTTTAGCCTTTCTAATTTATCTTACCTTGAAGATGGGCAGAGCATATAACATAATGGTCAAAATACAAAATGAAGACAGGCAGTATTAAAATAGTTGACTTCACTTCATTTTAAATATAGCAGCTTATATGCCATTTACCTGGTTTTAGTTTCACAATTTAAATCGGTGAACAGATGTAAAAAGACATGATTTTAGCATAAATTATTGAGAAATCTAATCAGAGCCCTGTAGTAGATTTGTTGGACTGGAAGAAATAAATGGATGCTCTCATCTTAAAGAATCAGTGCTTTTTATTTAATGTTACCAGATTAGCTTCTTCAACCTGGTGGCTCATTACCAAGATAGCTTTGTGCTTGTGACTAGAAATAATATTGATAATAATAGTAATAATAATTTATTATTGCATGTGTTCAGCAGCCAGGTAGTTTCACTTACCGAATTGGCTGGTGTGCAGGACACACAAATAAAATCTGCATGAAAAAGAACAGCTGTGTAAATACTGCCTTTGGAAAGGCAAATTTACTGAGATAGTGATTATAGTGTATGAAGCTCAAGGCATAACCGTAATGATTGTAGGACCATTTCTCTCCCTCATGCAGTATTTTACATCTATTGCCCTCAGAACCAGAAGACAGCGAATTCATGGTAGCAAATGCTATTTCCTATCCGGTAAAAGTGATTCTATTGCAACCTCCTGCTTTTAGTCACTGAAAACTTGCTGAAAAGCCTCCTTTGAAGGTAAAACTTTTACTAGTTGGCCTCTTCCAAAAGGTGGGCTTGAGTGAAAAGAGAGTAATATTTAAGTTCTAAAAAATAAGGCAGTGCTTAATTTGATGTACTAAAAGCTTACTTTTAAATGACAGCAAAATTTTTAAATGTTGGATTGTGTAAGTATTGTTTAAGCAACTCTTTCATATCAGGAAGTTCCAGTTTATCATCTATAAAGGGTAAAATGGCAATCCTTTTTCCTCCATTAGCATGTCATAATTTAAACATGATTCACTTGGACTTAATGCGCATATAAATCATAAAAGCGTTTTTTTGTATTGAATTTTAGACAATAATTTTAAAGTGTTATTTGGACCTTTCATATTAGGTGATGAAAATTGGTGACAATGTTCCTCTATTCAGAATCATCTACATGTTTTTAAATCTTTGGCTTTGCCATTTCATTTGGTACAAATCTGGAAGTTGTCAGGGAGAGCACTGATATATTTATACTTCGTTGAAAAGGGCAAATTATGACTTAGCCTTTGTTTGAGTTCCTTAAGTGTAGTCCTCTAACTTGAGAGTGAATGTCTGTTAGTGGGATCCTCTCATTCTACTTTTAGTGGTTTTCTTGTTAAACATTTATGCATTGAAAAAAACTGATCCCAACTCTAAAACGTTCATTTTTATAGTACTTCATAGTTGACAAAGCTAGGTTTTCATAAGTATAGTAATTCGATCCTCATAGCAACGCTGTGAGGCTAACAAGATTATCCCCATTTTACACATGGGAAGCTGTAGGGCCCAGAGGTTGTATGACACAGCCAGTGTGATTAGTATTATTGCCACACTGACCTAAATCCAGAGCTCTATGTGCTGAACCACAACAGTCCTCTGATCAAGATCAAATGATTTACAAAAATCATACTGAAAACAAGTTGTCTGTTACCCTTCATCTCATAAAATGTGGATTTTTTAGGATTAATAAACTAGGAAACTAGGAAATAGTGCATGAAATTGGAGAATAAGGAAAAGCTTTCATTATGCTTATTTAGATGATCACTTCTTTAAATCATGTTTAAAGTTTGGTTTTCTAGCAATTATTTTAGCTGATAGAAACAGCATGATAAAAATGTGTATTTATGATATTCTGGAGCATATGGATTGTATAGTTATGTGTTTGTGTATACTTATATGTTTCCTCTACTGACATGGAAGAAAAATTTATTACAGATATATAAGCCTTTGGTATTATACTGTCAATTTGATGTTTATTTTTAAAATTATGTGAAAATAAAGCTTTAAATATATAAATGGTTGAGAGAATCACTCCTCAGCTTTATATAAACCAGCAGGATGAAATACTTACCTTGGAATGAAGATGTAAGAATGTGTCCGCCATACCCACCAAGAGATTACTTGGAACCTGGGCTTGCAGTGGCTCAAGAGGACGTGTCACTTGCTTTCCTGGAGTCATGGCAGTGTGCCCCTCCAGTTGCCTGTGTTGAACCTCTCCTGAGGCTAAACCAGTCGTTCTCTTCCTCTTTTTTTCCTGTCATTTCAAGCACTGGTCCCCATATTATGTTTCATAATGATTCCTACTAAGAGAGTTTTCAGAAAAGGCAGGTGAATTTTCTCAGCCAGTGGAAATCAGATTGTATTAAATCAATGTTTGTCAATAAAGTGTATCACAAAAATAACATTTCTGTGTTTTTCACAGTGACCAGCCATCTGCATCAGCAACCTGTAACATCATGTCCATAGCACTCTTCACATTTCCTCCCCACCTTCTTCTTACACTGACTCCCAGGCTGGGAGCCATTCTCACAACTTGTATAAAATGACCATTGAATGGCAGACAAATTGATAATGAAATAGCTTCCCTATCAAAGATATCCCCCGCTCCCAGAATCTCTAGAGGCCAGCAGACCCTTCACATCTGTATCTTCCCACCCACAGGTCCATTCCTTCCATAGTTTCTCTGTGCACGGGTATAAGCAGCTACAGATACACAGACAGAAGTTCCTTCTTTGGGAGGGGTAGCTGACCAACGAGACACAGATATGAAGGCTGCCTCCACGCAGAACCTACCTGTTTGAATTTTACACCTTCCTGTGGAGACCAGCTACGGCAGAGCAAAGTCTAGAGCTGCCTTTCTTGTTTTGTTTAATGTTCCTATTTTTCATAGTTGACCGAACAACAATAAACCACACAAACAAAACCCAGTCTTTTGGCAAATGTTTCATGAAAAGACAAGTAACTATGTCATTTAATGAAATAAAACCAAAGTATCCACAATAATTTTTAAAAACTCTCTTTTTGTTACTCACCATTGCTGCAAAAGAACTGTTAGGCAACTCTAAGTACTGTGATATTAAGAGCATAACTAGAAATTCATTGACACAGCAGAAATCTCTCTATATATATCATCTTCCTTCCATATGCATATAGAGATATCTGTGTATGTATCGGGTATTCTAGCTAGCTAGCTATTATTCCTTTTTCCTGCATACAAGCATTCTCTGGACTTGAGTAGGTGTAAAAATCCAGTGTGAATCTGCCTCGGTAATGTATAATAGCATTAATAATACTGCTGTAATCAATTTCATGAGAAATTTGGGCACCTTTAAAATTTGGTAAAGGATTGTACTATCATTAATTGTTTTTCTCTCAAAATAATAGGGTTTATTTTGCCTTATGAATGGCTAATTTTCTGAAATACAGTTGAGTCAATAAGCACTCAACTTTTAAACTACTTCAAGAATGGATTTTATGGAACCAGATCTCAAGGGCTTTCTTGAAGATGGGGTCTGATTGTATTCCTGAGGCCAAAGGCCTTTCTTCACTGACTCCTGGCATGATGTGTATGATCTCTGGGTTATTATGTCCACCAAGCCTGTTGAAAGAACAGGGATTCCAGAATCATTCTTCAGATCTGAAAGGGCAAAGATCACCAGTTAAGATCTTCCTGGTCACCGTTGGAGTCATTTGGATAATAGTTCAAGGGGCTCTAAAAATATTATGAAATAATAGAGAAAATAATTATTTTAATAAGTTATAAATACCTAAATATGGTAGTCCTTTAAAATTCCATAATTTATTTGATACAGCATTTTGAGTTACATATTCATTTCTAATACTTAATTGTGTAGAGTTTTAAGATGCTGGCTGTTATGAAATGATTCTATTTTCTTCTTCTTTTGCAGGTAACCCATTAACAAAGGATAAATCAAGTGATCCTCAAGGCTGATTACATTGAACATCAGCATAGAAACATAACTCATGAGGTGATCTTGAAGGAAAATTTTTATACAGCTCACAAGAGGCACTCTGGAGTCTATTATTTCCAGGGGATTTCATGGCTTGTAATCAGCTTCTTCTTGGAATCAAGACTTTTTAAAAGTCCGACATGAACTTCTATATCATGAAGATTTCATCAGATTTGAACTGTGTTCAACTTGTGTAATTGCACTTGCAAAAAGGATTTGAAGTTACTGTCTGAAGAGTTGGCGTTGCCGGATGGTGTCAGAGACACTTACCTTTTGTGCTCTTGGCTGCAAATGTGACTGCTTTTCTTGTTTCTGAAAGTCTCCCAAGTGCACTGGCCTTCTGTCATGGACCTCTTCCTGAGTCCTGTGTTCAGTGGCTAGGACTGCACATGGCTTCAGTGACTTTTCCTTTGCGAAATTCTCCTCTGGCATGGTGTAGACTGAGACAATTTATTTGTATCCTAATCTTGAAGCTCTGAAAGCCTACATGTTTTAACATCTTAAAGTTGCTTTTGTTGAAGGAATGGAAATATATATCCATTGATAATAATTATTGTTGGCAAGTAAAGTTATCTGAATACATCAATCATATAAGAATGTATAGACAAGCTGACATGTTTCCCCAAGGCTAACACACTGCTGCAGCTCTCTGTCAGTAAAATAGGTAGTAGTTAGAACTGAATTACCATTTTCATTATATACTCCTGTTTGGTACCTCTAGAGTACTCTCCCTTTCAGTTTTTTTTTTTAAAGTGGGCTTTTTCTTTCATTTTTATCTTTACTTTTTCCCTTCACAGAAATTAGCAGTGAGCAGTCAAGTATTTAGGTAACCTTCAGTTTCAAAAACTTACCAAGGATGCACGTGGGTTTTGATCTCTTAGCTTGAAAGTTATTCACTTAGATTTCTTCTAGTATTTTTTTAAACTGTCCTTTCTATCTCATTTTAAAAAGGCTGTCTCTTGCTCTATCCCAATGACTGTTTGAATGCCTATCTATTTGTTTATTCAGCCTGTTGGTAGAATAAATTGTTCTTTTCCTTGGTCTAAATTTTATAAATATTTGCTTACAGTTGTCCCGTTCAAACAATTTCTTTAGTCAGTCTTTGTCCACGTTTTCGTAGTACTTTTAACATTTGTGGTTTTCAGTTCTACAGGAAAATCTTATAAATATTTCAAGGCCTTAAACATGTATGTACTTGTTTTTCTAAGTTACTCGCAGAACGTATAATTTTATACTACATCTGCTTTGTTTCATTTGTGATGCGGAGGGAGAGAAGAATGGAAATTGCATAGCCATTCTGGATATTGTATAAAGGTATAGTTTGAAAGAATGTAAAGGGGGAGGAGCTTCTATGTTTTACTCATCTTAGACTAATAGGAAGCTACTTCAGAAATTGTCTTATTAGAAGTTCCATTATGTTAGAGAAGGTGTGGACATCTTTTGTTTTTTAAAACTCACTGACATGGCCAATCAGGTATATGTTGATTTCCATGATGGAGGCTGACATACAGACCAAAGCTCTCCAGGCTAAATTGGTAACAACTTTCAAACACCAAGGCATTACCCAGAATCTTTTCTCGGCAGAACGACTAAAAGTGTAAAATTTGTTAAGCATTAAATTTGTAAAGTATGCTTTTGATATTGAACTAAAGTAAACTATACTGCATCGTAAGTCCATGGAATGGAATGACTTTCTCCTTCCATTTTAATTATGCATATACAACTAGATGGCTCTGAGTGAATTTTTGCAATGGTTCAAGACTGTCTCAACTCATAAAGAAAGGAGTAACAGTTGTGCTGGAGTTTCTGCATCAGTAATAATATCATTAATTTCTTTGGAACAAAGTGGAAAACTATATTATTTTGGAAATTATGAATTTGTCCTAGGTTTGAAATTATAGATCATGCCTCTCATTTTTTAAACTATGTCCCTTAAAACAACACTGGAAATTCTGTATTATAGTCAAGTGTAATACATGCATATCAATAGAAAAAAATAAATGGAATTTCAAATATATTAACTAGATTATCCCCAGTAGATGAATGTTGTGACTCTTCAGAAAAGGCGAATAAAATTGGAATATAAAATGGACTCTTTTTCATGAGTTACATTCAGAGAATCTGTTTTCCAGTGTTTTATCTTAAAAGCACTTCAGTTACTATCTAGGAAAACCTCTGAGTTTATGGGGAAGCTGACATCAATTCTTCAATCTTCTTTTTATAAAAATCCACGGCAAATCTTGCCATTTACACAAGGTTCCAATATTTGACTTGCTTCTTTGCTAAGAAACAATTGAAATAGATATATCTACACTTGTGCCACTCGCTCACATCTTGACTGTGAGCAAAACTGGCAAAATTTTGCTAGCAATATACAAAAATCTTTATTATAAAAATTGTTGAAAATAATGACTGTTTATCCTTTGAAATTCATTATACAGTTGGCCCTTGAACAACATAGGTTTGAATTGCACAGGTCTACTTATACATGGATTGTTTTCAACATTAAGTACTACAGTACTACACAATCTGAGGTTGGTTCCTGGGATGCAGAACCTCGGGTATGGAGGAACCGCATAGAGGGAAGATGGACTATAAGTTATACGCAGATTTTCGACTGCATGTAGGGTTAGCTCTCCTGACCCCAGCGTTGTTCAAAGGTCAACCATATATGGAAATGTTAATTAAAACATAAAATATGGCTATGATTTAGCCTTTAAAAATTACTTTAACTAGCTTTTATTTCGAAGTAATTTAAGATTTCCAATGTTATGAAAATAGCTCAGAGGACTTCTGTGTATCCTTTTCCCCATTATCGCCCAGTGATAACATCTTACCAAACCAAGAAATTGACATTGGTATAACACTATCCACTCAAATACAGACCTTATTCAGATTTCACTGGTTTCACATGCACTGTGGGTGTGTTTATGTGTGTGTGTATACGATCTTATTCTTTTTAATTAATTTGGTAAACACCTACTTCAGTATGTCATAACATAGAATAGATCATGAGAGTCTATGGGTCAATGAGTGGCTGATTTGTGATGACTTTTGAAGTTCTCTATTTATGGAATAACATCCTATAGCTTTATTTTATTTTTATACATTCTTGTTGCCTTAACACAATGGAAACTTCCAGTTTTAACATCAGACAGTACCATATAAGATTTCAAATTTGGAATTGGCCTTAATGGGTAGGAAGAGGTCTGAGAATCTGCATCTATGGTTGAAATAAAAAGGGAGTTTGGTCCTGTTCTTTATTTCCCTCAGCAAGGACTGTGCTACTACACAATGCTATACAAGTAGGTTGTGACTTTTGATAATACACAATGGCTAATAGCACGATGATTAAGTGGGACATGATCTTTTTAAAATGTTGATCATTTTCTCAGTGCATGATCATATATCCATCTGAAAGAGCAACATATGCAAAAATATCAAGTAGTATTTTTCATCATGGAGCCCTTTCTCATATTGACCCACTTAAGTGGAGAGAATTAGAATGATGGAAGACACAGAGAAGCTGAAAAGTTGGGGAGACATATATTGGATGTCTGTTCCCTCCTGTTCCCCTTACCCACATAGAGAACTCATAGTAGAGCATTACTATTTTTTTAAGGTAAGGGTTTGTCTCTGCCTTTCTGCCTTCATACCTGCCTTCCTTTCCTTTCTTGTTTTCTTCCTTTCTTCCTTACCCTCATTTCCTTCCATCTTTCCCTTCCTTCCTTTCCTTCTCTTTTGTTTTATATATAGAATACTTTGAAAAAAGAGTAGAGGTAGCAGATTTTATTCATTGCACTGTGTGATACTAAAAGGTAGTGTAGACCTCACAATTATCTGGCATGTAATTGACTTATTCCTATTAGGCACATGCATATTTGGTGAGATCAAACGTTAGCTGAAGTTTAGCCTTTAAAATGGCCTTTAAAATCTATTCAATGGATTTTTTTTTAATGCCCTACATTTGCAGGGCATTCTGCTAATCAATGAAAAGTAGGTACACAGAAGACATAAGTGTTTCATATTTGTTTTGATTTTTTAAAAATCTTCATTATATTTCAAATTAATAAATGTTATGCACTATGTCAGACATTTTTCTGGAAGGTTTTATCTGTTATACAAAGTGATTGAACTTTAGAAGGTATGTGAGCAGGGCACTACAAAGTTTTGTTTCACAGCTTTCACAAAAATGTGATGGAACGTCTTAAAGAAGAGAGACTGTGAGCTTGAAGAGAAGTTAGAGGGGACTAACATAATCCAGGGAAAGTTAATGAGGGCCTGAGCTTGGACTATCGCACTGAAGAGAATGTGAAAAAAATAGATACCAATCCTGGTTGTCATTTAAATTACTTGAAGATCTAAAAATGACCCACACCCAACTCTACTCTCTGAGATTCTCTTAATTGGTTTAGGATTAGAGTCTGGGAACAAGTATTTTTTTAAAATCTCCTTGGGTGATTTAATGTGCATTCTGGGTTAAGAACCACTAATGAAGGGTTTTGCCAAGGTAGAAATGAGAAGTTGGGTGGGATGATTGGATGAGTATAAGGGAGATGTGGAAGAGAACTCAAAGCCCTGAGCCTACTGAAATGGGATAATTGAGATTTAGTTAAATATTAGAAAACTCTGAAGGAAAAGCAAGTTGAGTGGCAGGTGGAGACAATGAGTTCATTTTTTAAGCCTAGTGAGTTTACAGTGCCAAGGAAATATTCAGAAAGGTCATGTTAGATAAGAACTGAACAGGCTTTATTGGACTTGTAAGTAGAGAATGTTGGTCTTGGAAAGAGCAGTTTTAGTGAAGTGCTTATTGTAGAGCTGAGATTTCAGTGGGTTGGAGAGTGAATGAGAGATGTGAAAGTGGAAAATAGTACATGTAGACTTCTATTTCACAGGGGAATAAAAAGGAAACGTAGGGTAGTGGTTATGCAGGGGAGGCAGAATTGAAAGAGTGTATTTTTCTTAATATGGAAGAAATTAGAGTATGTTCATCTATACCATAAGGGAGGGAGGAGAGGATGAGAGGTGTGTTAAGAACCCAGGAGTGAAAATATAAAGGAAAGTTGAAAGTAGGGGTGTTTCTATCTAGATGGAAAGAAAGATAAAATGTATGAGGAATAAGCAGGATCAAATCCCATAGAAATTCTAAGGGGATGTGAACAGTGGAGAGGCAAGTGGTGTTTAGTTCTTTGGTAACCTTCAACAGAGCAGTGTCAGTGGTTAGCCCAGGAGTCGGAAAGCAATCATTGAAGTTGATTAGCACATGGGTGAGTGTCAGCTTGTCCCTGGGCTACTTAGACTTAGGAAGTTAGTAACTCCAAGATCATAAATAGATAAATGAGAGAGAAATTAACTAAGTCTCAGTATCCTTATTCATGAAATGAAGATATCTACCTCACAGGATTTGTTGTCAAGATTCCATGAGTTAATACATGTAAAGTGCTCAGTACATTATCTTGTACATAGTATTTACTCAATGGTGGTTCTTTCATTGTGAAAGATGTCCAAGTTCCATTTGTTCTGCAGTGGTGTAAAATCAGGTTGGTAGAAAATAATAAAATTATATATGATGTGAAAGGGTCTGGGGCTGGCTGGTACAAATGATAAATAGAAGAGGAAGATGTAGTGACATTACATTTAAATCATTTTTTTTTCCTGGAATGAAGTGGCCGTAAGGAAGGTAAAAGAGTAACCTTAGTGGAAGATTAAGTGAAAATATTTTTTCTTATGGGAGAAGCCAGAAAGATTTATAGGCCAGAAAGGTTTACAGGTTTATACTGCAAGGAGGCAGTAGGGAAGGAGAAACTGATAAAGGGAGGGATGGATTAATATCCTGGAGGAAGGAGAAACAGGTGGAGTTGGGAATGTTAAGCAGAAGGGTTAGTGTGAGAGGAATAATGTTTCTTTTGTCAGATAAGTAAAAAAAAAAAAAAGAAAAAAGTTGGATGAAGCTGGAGACAAATTTAGATGTGAGGCCCAGGAAAATAATGCTCGGAGCCTCTAGGCTGAAAGAATGGCATATACAGGTGTTAAGTAGATAGGGTGCATGTGCTGAGTGTACAAGGGACAAAATTCAGTTTGGAATCTCCAAGGAGAGTAGAAAATATTTCAAGTAAACCTTGGTGTTTCTAGATGCTGAGAGCTCAAAAGACAATAAAGTCACAATACAGGACATTTAATTCATAGAGACGTGACTTTTCCATCAGTGCAGTCTGGACAAAGGAAGGGTGAAAATGAATAGTTGGGATCAACTTTGGATGAAGATAGGCAACGTAAAAAAAAATGGCTAGCATCTCTTGAACTTACTCTGTATCAAGAGGTCTTTCTAAGCAATTTAAGTGTATTATTTAATCTTATCTGAGATCTATATTATTGATATCACCATTCTCTAATAAGAAAAGTGGGGCATGGAGTGTTTAAGCAACAGTGTCACATAATAGTAAGTGGTAAAGCCAGGATTTTAACCTCTGTAGTAGTAACTAGTAGGGAGTTAGTTTATATGCCATTGAAAAAGTATATCATGGGGCTATAGGAAAATTCATAGGGCAAGTAAAATAAAAAGGAATGATGTTTGTAAATCTAGGGAGGGTCAGAGAGACTTGAAATACAATTGAAAGTGGAGAACAGTTTTATTAGGGATGAGTAATAATTAGGACAAATTTTTTATGTTCCTACTATGTGCCAAGAACTATGTTAGATGCAGTGAATAAAATGTAAGTGTCACCTTCTATCACTCCTTCTGGGAGTGATAATAAACTGAATTTTTAGTAACTGAGTTAAGAATCTTCAGATAAATTCCTTAAAACACTGTGTTTGCATACAGCAGCACTTGAGAGAGAGAGAGAAGTGTCTCCAAGTAAAATGTGGAAATGCAGAGCAGGGAAAATACAGTGCTCCAAAAAGAAGCCTATCATTTTGATGAAGGTAGTCTATATTAATGATGAGGAACCTCAGTAATGCCTGAGTATGTTTCAGAAGAAAGAATTCTACACATAGTTTGCATTCTACGTTAAGGGTTTATATTTGACCTTCAATTGGAAGTGAAGTTCCCTGTTACTCTGTCTACTTGTAAGGCATCAAGGGAAGATTTGTTAGAGTGATGTATCAATTACCCACTGCTGTGTAATATATAACTCCCAAACACAGCAGCATAAAAGGGTAACCCTCAATTATCCCTCTCAAGTCTAGAGGTCAGCTGGAAAGTTCTGCTGGTCTTGGCTGGGCTCACACTTGTATCTGTGGGGATCTGTGTTTGGGCAGGCAGTGCTGAGTCTGTCTGGACTTCCTCCCATGTGTTGCGGGTATCTGGCCATAAGATGGTCTAAGATGTTAGCTAAAACAACTGGGCTACTTCCAAGTGGTAGTTTGGCTTGTTCTCATGGCAGAGGAGGCAAGGTTCTGCGACAGTGAAGATAGGCTTATACTCAGAACTGGTCCGGGTTCACTCTGACTACATTTTTATGGCTAAAGCCAGTTACAAAGCTAATCTGGTGGTGGAGAAAGAGACTCCACTTCTTAATGAAAGTTGCTGTAAAGTCACGTTGTAAGGTTAGATACAGGAAAGGATGAAGAACTGGGGCCATGTTTTCAGTCACCTCTAGTGGCTTCATGCTAGTTTTACTCCCCTCCAAGACAAACTTTGCTTGCTTATATGTATCACCTTTTCAATCCTAATGTGATTTTGATACACATCAACTTTAAATTCTTCAATGGCTCCCCACTGTCCTGATATGAAACCTATACTCTGTATCAGACATCAATGGCATTCCACTTTCTTGCCTCTGCCTACTTCTTTCTGCCCCCTATGCCTGTACTGCTAATCCTGTTACACCCAAGTCCTTGTATGTAGTTCTTAAAACAACCTCTGCTCATCCTAACACCTCTTTGAAGGTCTCTGAAGCTAGACTCTCCCTTTATCTTCCCCCAGCCTTTCCCAGTCAGCTCTTTCTCATCTGTAAGTTTAAATTATCAAATTCTGTTGATTAACATTTCCACCATAAAATTAAGTGGACAAAAATTGAGATATCATAAGAGTACTATTGGTAAAATAATTTTTTAACAAAGTCTTCCTACAACGAAACTCTCAAGAAGGACTTAATTCAGGGTAGGTGGTATTAAATAGTTAATCTCAGTTATACATTTTTTCAGTTGATATCTTGTAGCTTGAACTGAAAACATTTTACATACACCTTTTTAAAATTGATTGTGAGGCAATTATCTGTAATCCATTCTCAAGGCCTCTATTTTTTTGTAAAATGATAAAAGACGGGAAAAAAAATAAGTACTTTCCTTCACAGTGGGTGCCTCGGCCAAGTCCCCCCTGATTCCCCACAAGCCAGCATAGATACCTGTTCTCCACACTCCCACTGCTTTCCTTCTTAATGCTTACTTGTTTGCTGTCTAACTTCTGCAATCCTAGTCCCTTCCTCTTAGAATTCGAATCGTGCAACAATGTCTGGGATGCAGCAGGCAGCCAAAACATTGCTTATTAAATGAATCATTGCATAATTTAATATACACTACCTAGGCACACTTAGTAGTAACTGAGTTTGCTTCTTTTTGATTGACTAACTTGTTCCTAAACTCAGAAATGCTGAGTATCAGCTGTTAAGAAAGATTCTGGCAAATGGAGCATGATTGCGATTTGCAGTGCAAATGTCATGTTAATCTTTGTTTGTTTTCTGGCTGATAGTTAAATCTCTTGTACTATGCATCAAAAATGTCACAGCTAAACAATCTGAGGGATTAAATGGCTCCTCATAATTTCCATGCTGCTAACTGGCAGAAAAATAATCACTGTTGTCAGTCTTGGCTGGTTAGTTCTCATGGAAAATATTTCTTTTTTAATTTGAAGGCATTAGGAAACACACTCAAGTTATAATTTAAACGTTGTTTATTCTGGAGTACACGAACAATCTATTGCTATTTCATTGTCAGTCATTCCAAATATATTACTAAAAAGTCACCAGGATTGGTCATATTTTCACCTTCAATGCTTTTTATTAATTTATTCTATGCTAATTTTTACAAAGATGATTTTAGATATTTTTGAATCCTGTGGTATCTCATTATGACAACTAATGATGCATGTTGCCAACATCTCTAAACACTAACAGAAGCTTAAATATTTTGTTGGCTTAATTGCTTCTGGTAGCATTGTAATGACATAGTGTGAAACTCATTTCACCCTCATTTCATCTCTAGCCAAACATTAGGCCACTTTTGTCTTGTGATTATTTCGTTTTAAAAAGTTAAAATGGCCCATTTTCTCTTTTAAAGGACTCATTATTGGAACCAGTTTCAAAGAGAACCATGTGGCAGTGTGAAAGGGAAGGTATGAGATATCTCAGCGTCCCTTACAGGTTTACTAAGAAAGAATACTTGAGAATGTATTACAGATAATTACTTCACAAGGAGCTTTTAAAAATCCAATTACCAGATTTCTAATTTAAATGAAAAAAATGGGGGAAAAAAAGGTTCCAGAATCACTTAAATGCAATGTGCTATTTTGCAGAATATCAAGTCCATCTTGGGAGTTTAACTGTGGGAGGACTTTGTAATAGCACTGTCTCCCTATAACAGGACTCCACAGATAGCATTATGATGAATCTCCTGTATGTATTCATTTAATTTCAGGGGTTGCTGCGGTAAACAATAAACCAAATTTGAGAGCTTGAATCTGGATGTATCTTGTCACTTTCTCTCCTCCTCAGTTCAATCAAATGTCATTCTATTCAACTGAATATGGACAGGGTGAATTTCAAGTAAAAGAAAATTCAACCAGAGTGACAGATTTTCTCTTAAAGTTACTTTTGTTTGATTTCCTCTTCTTTTCTTTGCTGTGAAACCACAAAATGAAATGGAAATCAAGATGTCAATTCTTCTGCTCCTTGCTGTTTCTAACTTGTGCTTTTGGATCAGTAAAGCTAGTTGCTTCATACATGCCTCATGTGGTCATACAGATTGGGCACTGCACAAATCCAAGGAGCACCCACTGACCTACACCACTATGTGAATGTCAGTCCCTTGAGTTGTGCAGTGTCCATCATGTAAGCAGAAGCTTTACTGGATTCTAATATTTTTGGTTGCAATAATGCACATACAAGATTCTACTAAGATATATAATTTAATTTAGGTAATTAGTAATTTCTTACAATAAAATATATTAAGATATTTAATCACAGATGCATGCCCAGAATAAATAATTAAACAGAATTAGAGATTTACTAAGTTAGATTTATAGTTAACCCAACTTGATCACTTTCAGGTTATCTACACCTGTGAGTATTTCAGGAGACTTAATTTCTTAATCTAAGACAATGATGGAAGATTTTATTTTCTCTATTTAGATTTTCTCCCTAAGAAATGTTATTCATGCTGATGACTCCTCAAATTAGTAACTTCAGCCCTAATCTTGCCCTTGAATGCCAGGATCCTTACCCCAACAACCTACTTGACATCTCCACTCAGATGTCCAATTGGTGTTTCAAACAACATGGGCAAAGCAGAACTTTTGATCCCTCTACCTCAACCTTCAAACCTTCTTCCTCAGTTTCCTCTAATTTTGTAAATATAATTACAGTACACCCAGTTTCTCACATTAAAAACTTACTCATCTCTGATTTCTCTTTCTTTGCCACTGCCTCATCTAATCCATCAGCAAGTGCTATTCACTCTACAGCTCCAAACACCCTGAATCTGTTTTGCCTTATTTTCTCTGCTATCACCCCGATACAATTCACCATCATCTATTACCTAGACAAGTGAAACAACAAATTTTTAACTGGTCACCCTATTTCTATCCCATTAGCATAATCCATCCTCCACACAACAGCCAAAATAAACTTTCCAAAGTATAAAGCTACCTTTCAACAAATTATGCTGAGATAATTGTACATTCATAGGCAAACAATAAAACAGATAAACTAACAAAGCCGAAACTGAAAAAACCTTAACCTAAACTTCACACCTTATACAAAAATTCACTCAAAAAAGATTGTGGACTTAAATGTAAAATGCAGAACTATAAAGCTCTTAGAAAAAAAAAGGTGGGAGAAAATGTTTGGGATCTACAGTTAGGCAAAAAGTTCTTAGACTTGATACTAAAATATAAGAGAAAAAAAATTAAAACTTGGACCTCATCAGAATTTAAACACCTGCTTTGTGAAAAATCATGAAAAGACTGAAAAAACCGATGACAGACCTGGAGAAAATATTTTCAAACCACGTATTCAATAAATGACTAGTGTCTAGAATATATAAACAACTCCCAAAACTCAACAGTAAGAGTTTCACTTCATGGTGACACAGGAAGCTCCTGAACTTACCTCCTCCTATGGACCCACTAAATCTACAGCTACATATGGAACAGTCTTTTCTCTGAAAGAAATCCATAAACCAGCAGAGTGACTTGTACACATTTGGTGAAAGAGGAAAAAAATGGGTAGGAGAGGATGAGAAACAATCTTGTCATAAACCCCATTCTTGATGACACATAATTGGGTCACACAAACATCAACACACAATGGGAAGGAACTCACAATCCCCAGCTTCTCTCTGAGAAGGGTTTAAGCCCCACATGCCCCAACATTTAAGATTCCTACCTGAGAGAGAGCTCCCCAAAACATCTACCTCTGAAAGCCAACAGGGCTTGTGTCCATGAGACCCACAAGGCCATAATGAACTAAGAAAGAGTTCTTAATGGGTTCACATGGACTCACCACAGTATCTTCCCCAGGCAGGGCCCACTGCAGAGGCAGCAGACTGAAATACCCAGTCTTTCCACAAAAGAGACCTATTGGCTTATTCAGAGCTGCCACCAGAGGGCAAGCCTTCTATTTAACACACATCTAGGGGCTGACTGCAACACGTTCCAGATACTGGAGAGGCAGGCAGTCACCATCTTCATGTTCTCCCTCTTTCTCACTTCAGTTTGCCAGCATCTCCCCAAAGCAGCTTGTGCACACATCTGATATCCAAGCTTATGTGCCTGCTGCCCAGAGGGTACATCCTTTGATAAGCCTGGCTCTGAGGACCAGCAGGGATTGTATTCACTGGCTCAACAGGATGGTAGCAAACCAACAGTTCTTAATGGACTATCCACCTAGGGCTTGACCAGAGAGAGCAGGCAAAAATACCCATCTCCCAGTCTCCCCTAAAAGAGGTATATTTACACATTTTAAAAGCTGTTGCCTGAGGGTTCAGTTTCTAATAAGCCTGCATCTAGGTGCCGACTGAGATTCTCCTCTTTGAGACACTGACAGGTCTTAGAACAACGTCAACTACTGGGAACCACTATGAACAGAGCAGGCTGTTTGGACAATCACAAAAATTTGAGAGACAAGCAAAAGCTAGGACAAAGTTAAAAAATAAGTTTCATTTCCTACCTGTCGCCACTCCTTCAAGACTGGGAGAGGTGGTTGTTTCATCTAATGCATAGAATCCTAACACAGAGTCAAGGAAAATGAAGAAACAGAGGAACACATTCCAAATGAAAGAACATGATAAAAATTCCAGAAAAAGATTTTAATGAAATGTTGATAAGTGATTACCTGATAAAGCATTCAAAATAAGTGTGATAAAGATGCTCACTGAGATCAGGAAAACAATGCCTAAATCAAGTGCATTTCGCCAAAGAGCTAGCAAATATAAGAAAGTGCCAAACAAAATACAGAACTGAAGAATATGATATCTGAAGTAAAAAACTCAATCAGGGGTTCAATAGCAGACTAGATGAAGCAAAGAAGGGATCAGTGATCTTGAAGACAAGGCAGTGGTACTCATAAAATTGGAGGAGAAAAACAAAAAAAGAAATGGTGGAAAAAGAGTGAAGATAGCCTAAGGGACTTATGTGATGACATCAATAGGACCAATATTAGTCCTATAAGGTTCCCAGAATAAGAGAGAGAAAGGTGAAGAAAACTTATCTGATAAAATAATATCTGAAAACTTTTTTAACCTAGAGAAACAAACATCCCACATTCAGAAAGCCCAGAAAGTTCTAAGTGAGAAGAATCCAGAGACCCACACCTAGGTAATAATTGTAAAAGTTAAAGGCAAGGACAGAATCTTAAAAGCAGCAAAAGTAAACACTCTGTTAATTACAAGGGAATCCCCAAAAGATTATCAACATTTTTCAGCAGAAATTTTGCAGGCCAGAAGGTAGTGGCACAATACACAAAGTCCTGAAAGAGATTATGCCAATCAAAAATACTGTCCCCAGCAAAGCTCTCCTCCAGAATTAAAGGAGAGATGAAGAGTTTTCCAGACACGCAAAAGCTGAAAAATTTCATCACCATTAGACAAGGCTTATAAGAAATGTTAAAGTGACTTTAGCTGAAATGAAAGGGTGCTAATTTGTAACAAGAAAACATATGAAAGTATAAATCTCATTGGTAAAGGTAAATACATTTAAAAAAGGTAGTGGATGAATCACTTATAAAGCTAGTATGAAGGGTAAAAGAAAAAATAATAACTACAGTTATTAGTTAAGGGATAGGCAAGATAAAAAGAAGTAAAATGTGACCAAAAAACCCCCATAAAACATGGGGTGGGAGAGTGAAAATATAAGTAGAACTTTAGATGTATTTGTAATCAAATTAAAATAGACTGTTATAAATGTAAGTATATATATATATATATATATATATATATATATATATATATATATACACACACCTCCTGGTAACCACAAAGAAAAAACCTATAGTAGATATACAAAACAAAGAGAAAGAAATCTAAGCATACCACTAAAGAATGTCATCAAATTACAAAGGAAGGGCTTCCCTGGTGGCGCAGTGGTTGAGTATCTGCCTGCTAATGCAGGGGACACGGGTTCAAGCCCTGGTCTGGGAAGATTCCACATGCTATGGAGCAACTAGGCCCATGAGCCACAACTACTGAGCCTGTGCATCTGGAGCCTGTGCTCCGCAACAAGGGAGGCCACGATAGTGAGAGGCCCACGCACCGTGATAAAGAGTGGCCCCCGCATGCCACTAGAGAAAGCCCTCGCACAGAAACAAAGACCCAACACAGCCAAAAATAAATAAATAATTTTTTAAAAAATTACAAAGGAAGAGAACAAGAGAAGAAAGGAATTAAAAACATGCAGAAAACAATTAACAAAATGGAAATAAGTACATACCTACTAATAATCACTTTAAATGTAAATGGACTAAATTTTCCAATCAAAAGACAGTAGCTGAATAGAAAAAAATTAAGATCCAACTACTATGCTGCCTACAAGAGACTCATGTCAGCTTTAAGATATATACACAGACTGAAAGTAAAGGGATGGAAAAAGATATTCCATAAAAATGAAAATCAAAAGAGAGCTGGGGTAGCTGTACTTATATCAGAAAATTTAGACTTTAAGACAAAGATTGTAATAGACAAAGAAGATCATATATAATAATAAAGGGGTCAATGCAATAAGAGGTTATAATATTTGTAAATATTTAGCACCCAAAATTGGAGCACCTAAATATATAAAGCAAATATTTAAACACCAAAAGTGAGAAATAAACAGCAATACAGTAAGAGTAGGGGACTTAATACCCCATTTTCATCTATAGATAGATCATCCAGATGGAAAATCAATAAGGAAAAATTGGACTTAACCTACATGTTAGACCAGAAAGACTTAACAGATATTTACAGTACATTCCATCCAAGCAGCAGAATACACATTCTTCTCAAGTATACATGAAACATTCTCTGGGATAGATCATATATTAGGCCACAAATTTGTTAATAAATTTTAAAAGATTGAAAGCATATCAAGCCCCATTTCCAATCATGGTGGTCTGAACCAAGAAATTAATTATAAGAAGAAAACTGGAATTTCACAAATATGTGGGGATTAAACAACATGCTAGTGAACAAACAATAGATCAAAGAAAAACTCAAAATAGCAATTTAAAAAGAAATGTTGAGACAAACAGAAATGGAAATACAACATACCAAAATATATAGAATATAGCAAAAGCAGTTCTAAGAAGGAAGTTCAGAACAATTAACACCTCATTAAGAAACAAGAAAGTTCTCAAACTGCTACAAACCTACAGTAATCAAAACAGTATAGTATTGGCACAAAACAGACACATAGATCAATGGAACAGGATAGAAAGCCCAGAAATAAATCCACACACTTATGGTCAATTAATCTATGACAAAGGAGACAACAATATATTATGGAGAAAAGACAGTCTCTTCAATAAGTGGTGCTGGGACAACTGGACAGCTATATGCAGAAGAATGAAAGTAGAACATTTTCTAACACCATATACAAAAATAAGCTCAAAATGGATTAAAGACCTAAATGTAAGATTGGATACTCTAAGACTCCTTGAGGAAAATATAGGCAGGACACTCTTTGACATAAATCATAGCAATATTTTTTAATCCTTCTAAAGGAAATAAAAACAAAAATAAACAAATGGGACCTAATTAAACTTAAAAGCTTTTGCACAGCAAAGGAAACTATCAACAAAACTGAATGGGAAAAAATACTTGCAAATGGTATGACAAATAAGGTATTCATATCCAACATATATAAATAGTAAATACAACTCAACATGAAAAAAACAACCCACTTAAAAAATGGGCAGAAGAACTGAATAGCTATTTTTCCAAAGAGGAAATGCAGATTGCAAACAGGCAAATGAAAAGATGGTCAACATCACTAATCATCAGGGAAATGCCAATCAAAACCATAATAAGATATTACCTCACACCTGTCAGAATGGATATCATCAAAAAGAATACAAATAACAAATGTAGGCAAGGATGTGGAGAAAAGCAACACTTGTACACTGTGGCAGGAATGTAAAATGGTGCAGCCACTGTGGAAAACAGTATAGAGGTTTCTCAATAAAAGTAAAAATAGGACTACCATATGACAGCAATTCCACTCCTGGGTATACATACAAAAAAAAAAAAAAAAAAAACCCCAAACACTAATTTGAAAAGTTACATGTACTGCAATGTTATTGGCAGCATTATTTAGGTGTCCCCATTTGACTCAAATGTAAACCCAGGAAGTTAGGATCTTGTTTATCTTAAGCAGTATTTCCCCAGATCCTAAAACAATGTCTAGCAAGTAGCAGACACTTACATTCCTGTTTGTTTAAACGATGAAATAAAAGAGAGAAGAAAGAGAAAGAGAGTGAGGGAAAGAAAAACTGGAATACCCACTTGCTTGAATAGTTGAATCACAATATAGGTGTGAGTGAAGACTGTTAATTCTGTTAACGTCAAAAGACAAAACTGGGGAGTGGCATATAATCAGTAAAGTAAATGTCTGTACTAGTACACAGGACTGGACACACAGAAGTGTGATAGAAGGCAGTGCTAGCTGCTCAATCCAGGAATGCGTTCATTATTTGTGAGTAAGTAGAGGAGTAAATAAATATCTGTGTAACTGGAATGTGGGAGAAATGAGTTGCACAACCACTGTCTTTAAGGCAGGGGTCCCCAATCCCTGGGCTGTGGACCAATACCGGTCTGCAGCCTGTTAGGAACTGGGCCGCACAGAAGGAGGTGAGTGGTGGGCTAGCAGGCGAAGCTTCATCTGCTGCGTCCCATCGCTCCCCATCACTAGCGTTACCACCTGAACCATCCCCCCCCACCACAGAAAAATTGTCTTCCGTGAAACTGGTCCCTGGTGCCAAAAAGGTTGGGGACCACTGCTTTAAGGAAGTGGAAGGATAAAGGGGGTGGAGAGTCACTTCTCACTACATTACAGCTCTCTACCATGTTGTCTCAAAGGTGTTAGTGTCTTCTCCATTTGAATTGGGGAAAAGCAGAGCTTTAGATTGGGAAATATCTTTACTGAAATAAAACCTGTCAGTCTGGCAAATCTTCACCAGTATTTGGAGGATCATAAACTGCTCAGAAACACAGGAGGGCTACATAAATGAAGTAAAACTAAATGCACCAAATGCAAAAGTCCTGATTCCTTTCATAGAGCCATGGAATTGATCTTCTGGCAGGAGGATGTCACTGTGGGATGGACAAGAGAAAGTGTGTTCTCAAATTCTGAAAGAAATTTTGCCTTGTTTCCCATTATCACCCTTAGCACAAAGTTTGACAGGATAGCCTGAGATTTGCAGCAGAGAGCATAGTGGAACTTACAAGCAGGGGATGACAATTGTTCTAGCCTCTACCAACAGGTAATCTTGCTGCTGTGCTTAGAAATCATGGCAAAGGGACTTGAAAACAATGTCTCCATATGCCATAGTTGCTGGAATTATCCCTCAGACAGATTCCCTTGTCATTTTTTTATATGTGGGAACTCATTAGACAACTACAGGAAGAAAATATGGAGGGAAACATAGTGCTATTAGTAGCAAATGCTATATAACAGTGTATTTATATCCTAAAAGATCTTACTGCAAACAGCTTACCAGAAATAGTCATGGCTGGTCTTTCATACCATAGGTAGTGACATAGTTCTCACCGTCTTAAACACAAGCCCCAAGATTGTCAATTGAGATAAATATTTACTAGCCTCCTGGCCAGAGGGGTTGTCTACTCTAATTTTCTCTTCCGATATTGAAATTCTAGTTAGTGAAATTCAGAACACTTTATTCTTCTGGAAGAGAGAATGCTGAATGTCCTGTAGCTATAATCTCTTTCAATGGTAGACTACTTCCATTAAAAGGACAGAGGTGGTTTGGCTTAGCGGTTCTGAGCTTGGTGTCTGCAGTCAGGAAGACCTGGGTCCCAGTTCCATTTCCACAGCTTGGCACAACTTATTTATGGTCTCTAAGTCCTAATTTTCTCATGTGTAAAATAAGGGCAACAGACTCTAACTCTGCAGCTGTGAGAATTTTGTGAAATAATTAATGTCAAGAAGGTTCTAGCAGGTAAGTTTTTATCACCATCATAATTATTACTGAGTAGTTTCCCAACTAATACATTTGTTTTAAAAAATACTTTTATCCTACTAGGGTAAAGGGTAAAATAGGACATTCAGATAATAGAAACTTTATTTCTTTTATTTTATTTTTTACCAGAGTGACAATTGCCAGTGTGAACAAATATATACCCAGGTTCAAATCGTTCAGACTGTTTTGAAATAGAATTTTTTTTTTCTACTGACACTTGACTCTAATCTTTGTAGATAAGATTTGTTGCTCATTATCATCACCTAGCTATATAGTATGAATCATGATTTCTATCAATAATTCTATCAGAAAACATTTCTGTTTTGGTAACTTGCTATTTTGGTAGGCAAGTTCTTTGCAGTGGCACAACTGGTAAAGAAAGCCTACTGTAAAATATAACACAAGATCTCATCTGACTTTTGCTGTTCATGAGTTCTTTAATTAAAACCCTTGGCCCTCCTTCTGTCACTGATGCCAATGGAAAGTTTTTATGAAAACGATAAACTCAGTTGAGACATGGGTGACAGGAAAAATCTAGATTTGAAAACCAAGCATTCAAGTAACATTTTATAACAAATGCCAAGTTCTAAGAATACTATCTTCTTTGACTTACACTGGGCTTCTTCCAGGGTCCCAGAAAATTGGATAGTAAGTTTTGTTTCCTTTTTAAGAATCATTTTGAGGAAGCTGAGAAAAGTAGAAATCTGGGAATTGTGTATTCAGTATGATAAATTTAAGCTTGGATACGGAATGTGAAAAGTAGGTTAGCTCTCACGACTCTATGTTTTGATCAGATTATATAAGCATTTACCACATTTCCACTTTTTCAAAGCTTGGTAGGGATAGGCTAGAAACAAATATGCCAGGAGACAAAATTCACTCAATTTTCTTCCCTCTTGAACAGATTGAAAGAATAATTGTTTCTCGTGACTCACTATATAGTTGAGTTTTGATAAGTCAAGGAAACCAAATTTTTCAACTTGTCAGTCTAGTCTCTGGGAAAGATACATACCACCATAGACTTTAATATTAACCTGGGATTTTAAGTGAATACAACAATGGACTTATAATTACTGGAGAGTTGACCCTTGAACAATGCAGGGGTTAGGGGCGCCAACCCTCTGGCAGTGGAAAATCCACCTATAACATATAGCTGGCCCTCCTTATACATAGTTTGGTTCCTCTGTATCCATGGTTCCACATCTGCAGATTCAACTAACTATGGGTCATGTAGTACTGTAGTTTTTACTATTTTTAAAAATTGGGTTCAAGTGGACCTGTGCAGTTCAAACCCATGTTGTTCAAGGGTCAACGGTATTTGTCACGTAGAGACAAAATAATTGGAAGAAACACTGGGGCTACTGCATCAGGAATCCAAAAAGAGGATGTCATGTAAAGGGAGATGGTTCAATAGCCATCAGTGACTTATTTACATATGCCAAGTGAAATATAGAATTAACTTAATTATACATATAGGTTAAGGTAAGGATAGCTTTATTGTATCTTTTGCTTTTCATGTATAAATCAGCCTGACAAAGGCAATGCAATGATTGTGTAGAATATCAAAAACACTGAGCACTGCTTGCCTGAGAATGAAGGGATTTATAATTTGGTAATATTCAGGTCAAACAAAGCTGAAGGCTGATTTTTATGTTAAATACCTTTTTCTATAAAAGGGTAGTTGTACCGAAAATTTAGGGCATTGCTTATGGAAGCAAAAAGGATAATGCCTAAGAAAAAAATGTCAGGATAACCATCGGCTCCATCATATTACAGCAGCATATAGCTATTTTATAGATTCATTGTAATAGTTTTAAAAGGTCATTTAAATATGAAGACAATTGTCAGGCTTGGCCCTTTAAGAATTTGCTTTCAGCAAAATACATTAAGATATGTTAATGGAATTTCCAGGACCAAGCCTATAGTTAGAATCAGACCCATTCAATATTTTAGCCTTTTACTCTGATCTCTGGGATGGAAAGTGGTGACTCCATTTTGGTCTGAGACGAGTCCTGCCAATATCCCACACAGATGGGCAGCCTCCTCATGGATCATAATTGTAAGGCCAAATGGCCCGAGGCAGGGGAACACAATCAGATTTACAGGTTGCATCAGACCGAAACTCTCCGCACCACCCAGTTCCAGGAACTGACCTGGGGACTTTCCACCCGGCCCAGCCTTCCCGCCTTTCGAGGGGCGGGACTAACGGTCCCCCACGATACCCGAAAAGACCACCAGAAAAGGAATACCCTGTGTCCTCCCGGATTCTCCACACCCCTTTCCCTTCTTCCCCTATAAATTCTGCCCAAACCCTTGCCCGGGTGCGACTTCTCTGGCCCCTTTCTCTCAGACCAGTGAACCTCGCCCGGGAGCGCTCCCTAATAAAGCTCACTTGAAGCTTTCCTCTGTTTCGAGGTGCCGTTTGTTAGGATCCGACCTTACAATAGTAAAGGCCCAAGAAACAATATACCACATTTTGTAAAAGAAATTCTGATTTTTAAAAATCTTCTTCTATTTTCTTCATAAGTATACTTGTATATGTCATCCTATGAAGCATTATTTTCAGTTTTGATAACAAAATCACCACTGATATATACTCATAACTAAACACTCAAAGTTCAGAAGCCAGGAAAATATATAGAAAAACAAACCTGAAAATTTCATGTCAGTGTTTCAGCAGGTGGTTCTGGATTTTCTTGGCTCTACCAAGAGTCTCATGGTATTAATTTTCGTTTTGATTGTGCATTACATAAAGGAAAATAACAATAGTAATTCTAAATAAAAGGATGTTTAAAAAAAGAAAAATATCCCAATAACACAACATGTGAGCACATGTGTGTGTGTGTGTGTGTGTGTGTGTGTATGCTTACACACTGTAAGGCATAAACAATACATAGGCAATAAACACTATTGGGAAAGAATTATGTTGGACAGGGATTCCTGGTTGAAAGACAGGTGGATCTGGAAAGTCCAATGGGACATGAGCAGTCACTTCCAGGTCACCTGGAACAGCTGGGACAAACCTTGCTTTGTTTTCATGTAGAGTCAGTGTGCAGGATTTCACACATTCCCAATTGCGACAGGGTCTGAATTAACTAAGAGGGTCTCTAGTTGCTTCCATGAAAACAAGTTATTCTGTAACTATTTCAGGAAGAACTTAGCTTGCCTAGTGGGGCACTACAAGGCATATTCCTGATTAATTCGGCATCTTTCCCTATATTTCTATCACTTCCAGAAAAATGTCATGCGGCAACTGAGCGGCTCTTGAACTTAGACTTGGAGGCCTGCTCACGTTTAATTTAATTTTAAGCAATGATCAACATGCATTGAAAGTGTGATGGGAAATGTTAATGCATCAAAGCAGGAACACATTACATTTTATTAAATTTGGAAAATCTGTTGATAGGCGATAAACATTAAGGCTAAGGGTTCTAATTTTTTTTTTTTTTAAGAAAAGCTCTAATTTTCATTGTTGGGTCATACAGTATTTCCTGCATAAAATTTAAATGTCAATAATATTGAGCTGACAGTTTAATTTCTGTTCAGATCATTAAAGTGGAGTCTTTGCCCAAACTAAAAGTATAAAAGATTCTACATATTTGTGACTCAAAGCAGTCTTCTAACTTTTATTATATAAAGTGAAGTGCTGCCATTTCCTGAATTGTGTTGAAAACAGTAATGACAATGTTCAAAAGAGGTTTACTTTATTGATGCCAAATGGCAATTTGGTGCAATTATGTGTTTAATTCAGGGGAAAAAAAGATCCTACGCAGTGAGTTGTATATTAAAGTAGCACACTTATTTTTCTAAATTCCTTGTAGCCTATTTTTTCCTAATATTTACTTGGCTAATACAACTCCAAATTGATGAATGTAACTGATTTTCTAACACCTACTGTGGGATATTAAACAATAACAAAACGCAAACCTTTAAAGAGTCCTAGAATTCATATGAAGGGTCAAGAGCAAGCACTACATTTATTTTTTAATGACATTCTTTTGTAAAAGACCCCAAAGTGACATCAGTAATTTTCATAATGCCTAGAGAACCTATAATTTCATTTTCCAAAGTGTGTATATTTTCTTATAACTGAACAGAGAAGTAAAAACTCCAAGAAGAATTTCCTTGGACTTCCCTGGTGGTGCAGTGGTTAAGAATCCGCCTGCCAACACAGGGCACATGGGTTTGAGCCCTGGTCTGGGAAGATCCCACATGCTGTGGAGCAACTAAGCCCGTGCACCACAACTACTGAGCCTGCACTCTAGAGCCTGTGAGCCACAACTACTGAGCCCACATGCCACAACTATTGAAGCCTGCGTGCCTACAGCCCGTGCTGAAACGAGAAGCCACCGCAATGAGAAGCCCACGCACCACAACGAAGAGGAGCCCCTGCTCGCCACAACTAGAGAAAGCCCATGCACAGCAACGTAGACCCAATGCAGCCAAAAATAAAAATAAATAAATAAATTTATTAAAAAAAAAAGAATTTCCTTGATTTGTCTCAAAGCTGGAATATTATTTAAATATATTTTGTTTGGTGGATAGATATAAACTCACTCAACTCATTCGTAGTAAAAGCTCTGGTGCCTTAAGCTGCTTCCCAGTTACAGGCCTGTCAAGGTGACTTCTTTCTGTTTCAATTACTCAGCTTTGCCATTGTTTAACTACTAGAGTTATAGAAGGCTTGCACTACTCTTATTTATGGAGGGTGACATTTCATGAAAGAGAAATCTCCCCCACTGAGTGTGGAAGGAAATATTACATTAATGGACACCAAAAAAAAGATGTCAATGAAATAATGAAATGAGCAGATTCTATTCTGAAAGAAAATTTGGAAATCAGAAAACATTGATTATTTCCTTATTAGTGAGGAATCATTACCAGCAACTATTTTGTGCATAGCTTGCTTTCCACCATTTTGTCAGACACTATAGAGACCCTTATGTTTGCAAACTGGTGACATTTTCCCCATGCCCTTGAAAATAAGCAAGTAATAGGGCCCTTTAGATCTGTTTTTGCATGGCGTTTGACTTGAAATACAATACAGTTGGAGATGACATTTGGAATGGGCTAATACATTTTGTTAAATGGCACTTTCAATAAGCTCTATAAGCTTCATTACCACTTTCCCAAGCATGGTGAGTCTCAGATATTTTGACCATCAGTCACCACTGAAACATATAGGAAAACATTATCTTGAAGTGCTGTGGAAATGTACATATTAACCATCAATTTAAATACTAATGAAAGACACTGGATTGCAGATCTGGATAGAGACAACAGCAGGATTCTGCTATAATTTGTAAAAATTGTCGATATTATTCTTAAACCCAAAGTCCATCAAAGAATAAACAATAGTAGGTAAGTGTGACATGGTTAGTGACTGCTTACCATGTGCCAAGCTCTGTCCTAAGTGCTTTTCACATATTCTTTCACTTCATCCTCAGACTGTGCCGTGAAATAAACATGATAGCCCTTTTACAGATTAGGAAACTGAGCCCTAGGTCGTTTAAATAATTTGGTCTGATTCAAAGCTAGCAAGCAATGGGTGCATATCTACTGGTCTGCCTGAAAAATCTTTATGCCTAATCAGGAATGTAAGACTACCTCCTTCATTTTCCTTAATATGTTCTTCTGCTTCATATAAGAAATACTGGTGTGCAAATAAAAACCGTGCTGGAAGACATTTTTATAGGGATGAAGCCATTTCTTGTCAGTGAAATGAGCTCAATACCCTAAGAATTACTGATAGAAGCTTGGTGTAAACCTGTTTCTATGCAACTTTCTGCAGATGCTGCCACTGCTCACAGCTCAGCAGAATTGTAGAAACCTTCTCTTTGAGAATAGGAGAATAAATATTCTCTTTATTTGGATGTTGTTGAGATCAACGTGATGGGAAACTAAAAGAGTGGTACTTGGACTCTGCGACTGCCAAATGATCTAGTTCAAAAAAGTCAGGTTAAATACACCCTTTAAACTCTCCTTGATAGACTGCCATAATGGTATGCTCCCTCCACTTCTCAGATCAAGAAATCCTCAAACAGTTGTCATAAACCCCGCTCCCACATTTCCATTATCATATTAGTAGGGAAACAGTGAAAGTGAATGAGTCAGACACAAAAGCAGTTGAGAGACTGACCTTTAAGTACATGTACAACCCTAAACATGCATCTTCATAACCACTTGAACTGCTTTGCTTTGAGGGAAGAGAGGAGTTTTATGGAAAAAAATGGTTGAAGGGCCTTGAAAAACCTTCCTCTTTCCAATAATATGAGGAGTCAGTTGGTCCCCAGGCCAGTATACAGCACATTTTAAAATATACTTTTTGGGAGACCTTCAAGATGTCAGAGGTGTAAGATGTGGAGATCACCTTCCTCCCCACAAATACATCAGAAATACATCTACACATGGAACAGCTCCTGCAGAACACCTACTGAACACTGGCAGAAGACCTCAGACTTCCCAAAAGGCAAGAAACTCCCCACGTACCTGGGTGGGGCAAAAGAAAAAAGAAAAAACAGAGACAAAAGAATAGGGACGGGACCTGCACCACTGGGAGGGAGCTGTGAAGGAGGAAAGGTTTCCACACACTAGGAAGCCCCTTCACAGGCAGAGATGGTGGGTGGTGGTGGGGAAGCTTCAGAGCCACAGAGGAGAGCGCAGCAACAGGGGTGCGGAGGGCAAAGCGGAGAGATTCCCGCACAGCGGAACGGTGCTGACCAGCACTCACCAGCCCGAGAGGCTTGTCTGCTCACCTGCTAGGGCGGGTGGGGGCTGAGAGCTGAGGCTTAGGTTTCAGAGGTCAGATCCCAAGGAGAGGACTGGGGTTGGCTGCGTGAACACAGCCTGAAGGGGGCTACTGCGTCACAGCTAGCTGGGAGGGAGGGAGTCTGGGGAAAAGTCTGGATCTGCCTAAGAAGCAAGGGACCATTGTTTTGGGGTACGCAAGGAGAGGGAATTCAGAGCACCGCCTAAAGAAGCTCCAGAGGCTGGCACGAGCCGTGGTTACCAGCACAGAAACCAGAGACGGGCATGAAAAGCTAAGGCTGCTACTGCAGCCACCAAGAAGCCTGTGTGCAAGCACAGGTCACTATCCACACCTCCCCTCCTGGGAGGCTGTGCAGTCTGCCACTGCCAGGGTCCCGTGATCCAGGGACAACTTCCCCGGGAGAACACACGGCGCACTTCAGGCTGTTGCAACATCACACTGGCCTCTGCCACCACAGGCTCACCCCACATTTTGTACCCCTCCCTCCCCTGGGCCTGAGTGAGCCAGAGCCCCCTAATCACCTGTTCCTTTAACCCTGTCCTGTCTGGGCAGGAACAGATGGCCTCAGGTGACCTACATGCAGAGGCGGGGCCAAATTCAATGCTGAACCCCAGGAGCTATGCAAACAAAGAAGAGAAAGGGAAATCTCTCCCATCAGTCTCAGGAGCAGCAGATTAAATCTCCACAATCAATTTGATGTATGCTGCATTTCTGGAATACCTGAATAGACAATGAATCATCCAAAAATTGAGGCAGTGGACTTTGGGAGCAAATGCAGACTTGGGGTTTGCTATCTGCATCTAATTTGTTTCTGGTTTTATGTTTATCTTAGTTTAGTTTAGTATTTAGACTTTATTATCATTGATAGATTTGTTTATTGATTTGGTTGCTCTCTTCCTTTTTTTAAATATATAGATATATATATTTTTTTCCCTTTTTGTGAGTGTGTGTGTGTATGCTTCTTTGTGTGAGTTTTTCTGGATAGCTTTCCTTTTACCATTTGTCTTAGGGTTCTGTCTGTCCCTTTTTTGTTTTTTTTTTTTAAGGATAGTTTTTAGCACTTGTTATCATTGGTGGATTTGTTTTTTGGTTTGGATGCTCTCTTCATTCATTTTTTAATCAATTTTAATTTTTTTATTTTTAACAATTTTTTATTTTAATAAATTTGTTTTATTTTTTTCTTTCTTTCTTTCTTTTTTTCTCCCTTTTCTTCTGAGCCGTGTGGCTGAAAGGATCTTGGTGCTCCGGCCAGGTGTCAGACCTGTGCCTCAGAGGTGAGAGAGCCGAGTTCAGGACACTGGTCCACCAGAGACCTCCCAGCTCCACATAATATCAAATGGTGAAAAGTCTCCCAGAGATCTCCATCTCAATGCTAAGACCCAGCACCACTCAACGACCAGGAAGCTACAGTGCTGGACACCCTATGCCAAACGACTAGCAACACAGGAACACAACCTTACCCAAGAACAGAAAGGCTGCCTAAAATTATATAAGGTCACAGACACCACAAAACATACCACTGGACACGGACCTGCCCACCAGAAAGACGAGATCCAGCTTCATCCACCAGAACACAGGCACCAGTCCACTCCACCAGGAAGTCTACACAACCCACTGAACCAACCTTAGGCACTGGGGACAGACACCAAAAACAATGGGAACTACGAACATGCAGCCTGCAAAAAGGAAACCCAAACACAGTTAAGAAAAATAAGAAGACAGAGAAACACACAGCAGATGAAGTAGCAAGGCAAAAAACCCAGCAGACCAGACAAATGAAGAGAAAATAGGCAGTCTACCTGAAAAAGAATTCAGAGTAATTATAGTAAAGATGATCCAAAATCTTAGAAATAGAATGGAGAAAATACAAGAAATGTATAACAAGGACCAAGAAGAACTAAAGGCCAAACACACAATGATGAACAACACAATAAATGAAATTAAAACTTCTCTAGAAGGAATCAATAACAGAATAACTGAAGCAGAAGAACGGATAAGTGACCTGGAAGATAAAATAGTGGAAATAACTACTGCAGAGCACAATAAAGAAAAAAGAATGAAAAGAATTGACGACAGTCTCAGAGACTTCTGGGACAACACTAAATGCACCAACATTTGAATTATAAGGGTCCCAGAAGAACAAGAGAAAAAGAAAGGGATTGAGAAAATATTTGAAGAGATTAGAGTTGAAAAGTTCCCTAACATGGGAAAGGAAGAGTCAATCTAGCCCAGGAAGAGCTAAGAGTCCCATATAGGATAAATCCAAGGAGAAACACACCAAGACACATATTAATCAAACTATCAAAAATTAAATACAAAGAAAATATATTAAAAGCAGCAAGGGAAAAGCTACAAATAACATAAAAGGAATCCCCATAAGGTTAACAGCTGATCTTTCAGCAGAAACTCTGCAAGCCAGAAGGGAGTGGTGTGACTTATTTAAAGTGATGAAAGGGAAACCAAGATTACTGTACTCAGCAAGGATCTCATTCAGATTTGACAGAGAAATTAAAACCTTTACAGACAAGCAAAAGCTAAGAGAATTCAGCACCACCAAACCAGCTTTACAACAACTGCTAAAGGAACTTCACTAGGCAGGAAACACAAAAGAAGGAAAAGACCTACAATAACAAACTCAAAACAATTAAGAAAATGGTAATGGGAACCATACATATCGATAACTACCTTAAGTGTAAATGGATTAAATACTGCAACCAAAAGACATGGACTGGCTGAATGGATACAAAAACAAGACCCATACATATGCTGTCTACAAGAGACCCACTTCAGACCTAGGCACACATACACACTGAAAGTAAGGGGATAGAAAAAGACATTCCATGCAAATGGAAATCAAAAGAAAGCTGGAGTAGCAATTCTCATATCAGACAAAATGGAATTTAAAATAAAGACTATTACAAGAGAGAAAGAAGGACACTACATAATGATCAAGGGATCAATCCAAGAGGAAGATATAACAATTGTAAATATTTATGCACCCAACATAGGAACACCTCAATACATAAGGCAAATGCTAACAGCCATAAAAGGGGAAATTACAGTAACACAATCATATTAGGGGACTTTAACACCCCACTTGCACCAATGGACAGATCCTCCAAAATGCAAATTAATAAGGAAACACAAGCTTTAAATGAAAGATTAAACAAGATGGACGTAATTGATAGTTATAGGACATTCCACCCAAAAACTACAGAATACATTTTCTTCTCAAGTGGCCTTGGAATATTCTGCAGGATAGATCATATCTTGGGTCACAAATCAAGCCTTGGTAAATTTAAGAAAATTGAAATCGTATCAAGTATCTTTTCTGACCACAATGCTATGACACTAGATATCAATTACAGTAAAAAATCTGTAAAAAATACAAACACACAGAGGCTAAACAGTACACTACTAGATAACCAAGAGATCACTGAGGAAATCAAAAAAATATCTAAAAATAAATGACAATGAAAACACAACAGCCAAAAACCTATGGGATGCAGCAAAAGCAGTTCTAGAGGGAAGTTTATAGCAATACAATCCTACCTCAAGAAAGAAGAAAAATCTCAAACAACCTAAACTTACACGTAAAACAATTACAGAAAGAAAAACAAGAAAAAAACCCAAAATTAGCAGAAAGAAAGAAATCATAAAGATTAGATAAGAAATAAAAGAAAAAGAAATGAAGGAAACGATAGTAAGATCAATAAAACTAAAAGCTGGTTCTTTGAGAAGATAAACAAAATTGATAAACCATTAGCCAGATTCATAAAGAAAAAAAGAGAAGAACTAAACCAACAGAAATAGAAATGAAAAAGGAGAAGTAACAACTGACACTGCAGAAATACAAAGGGTCATGAGAGATTACTACAAGAAACTCTATGCCAATAAAATGGACAACCTGGAAGAAACGGACAAATTCTTAGAAATGCAGAATGTGCCGAGACTGAACCAGGACAAAATAGAAAATATGAACAGACCAATCACAAGCACTGAAATTGAAACTGTGATTAAAAATCTTCCAACAAACAAAAGCCCGGGACCAGATGGCTTCACAGGAGAATTCTATCAAACATTTAGAGAAGACCTAAAACCTATCCTTCTCAAACTCTTCCAAAATATAGCAGAGGGAGGAACACTCCTAAACTCATTCTACGAGGCCACCATCACCCTGATACCAAAACCAGACAAAGATGTAACAAAGAAAGAAAACTACAGGCCAATATCACTGATGAACATAGACGCAAAAATCCTCAACAAAATACTAGCAAACAGAATCCAACAGCACATTAAAAGGATCATACACCATGATCAAGTGGGGTTTATCCCAGGAATGCAAGGATTCTTCAATATACGCAAATCAATCAATGTGATACACCATATTAACAAATTGAAGGAGAAAAACCATATGATTATCTCAATCGATGCAGAGAAAGCTTTTGACAAAATTCAACACCCATTTATGATGAAAACACTGCAGAAAGTAGGCATAGAGGGAACTTTCCTCAACTTAATAAAGGCCATATATGACAAACCCACAGCCAACATCGTCCTCAGTGGTGAAAAACTGAAACCATTTCCACTAAGATCAGGAACAAGACAAGGTTGCCCACTCTCACTACTATTATTCAACATACTTTTGGAAGTTTTAGCCACAGCAATTACAGACGAAAAAGAAATAAAAGGAATCCAAATCGGAAAAGAAGATGTAAAACTGTCACTATTTGCAGATGACATGACACTATAAATAGAGAATTCTAATATGCTACCAGAAAACTACTAGAGCTAATCAATGAATTTGGTAAAGTTGCAGGATACAAAATTAATGCACAGAAATTTCTTGCATTCCTATAACATAATGATGAAAAATCTGAGGAGAAATTAAGGAAACACTCCCATTTACCACTGCAACAAAAAGAATAAAATACCTAGGAATAAACCTACGTAAGGAGACAAATGACCTGTATGCAGAAAACCATAAGATACAGGTGAAAGAAATTAAAGATGATACAAACAGATGGAGAGATATACCATGTCCTTAGATTGGAAGAATCAAGATTATGAAAATGACTTTACTACCCGAAGCAATCTAGAAACTCAATGCAATCCCTATCAAACTACCAATGGCATTTTTCACAGAACTAGAACAAAAAACTTCACAGTTTGTATAGAAACACAAAGGACCCCGAATAGCCAAAGCAATCTTGAGAAAGAAAAATGGAGGTGGATGAATCAGGCTCCTGGACTTCAGACTATACTACAAAGCTACAACAATCAAGATATTATGGTACTGGCTCAAAAACAGAAATATAGGTCAATGGAACAGGATAGAAATCCAAAAGATAAACCCATGCACATATGGTCACCTTCTTTTTGATAAAGGAGGCAAGAATATAGAATGGAGGAAAGACAGCCTCTTCAATAAGTGGTGTTGGGAAAACTGGACAGCTACATGTAAAAGAATGACAATAGAACACTCCCTAATACCATACACATAAATAAACTCCAAATGGATTAAAGACCTAAATGTAAGGCCAGACACTATAAACCTCTTATAGGAAAACATAGGCAGAACACTCTATGACATAAATCACAGCAAAATCCTTTTTGACCCACCTCCTAGGGAGATGGAAACTAACCCAAAAATAAACAAATCGGACCTAATGAAACCTAAAAGCTTTTGCACAGCAAAGGAAACCATAAACAAGACGAAAAGACAACCCTCAGAATGGGAGAAAATATTTGCAAATGAAGCAACTGACAAAGGATTAATCTCCAAACTTTTCAAGCAGCTCATTCAGCTCAATATCAAAAAAAACAAACAACCCAATCCAAAAATGGGCAGAAGACCCAAACAGACATTTCTCCAAAGAAGATATACAGACTGCCATCAAACACATGAAAGGATGCTCAACATCACTAATCATTACAGAAATGCAAATCAAAACTACAATGAGGTATCACCTCACACTGGTCAGAATGGTCGTCATCAAAAAATCTACAAACAGTAAATGCTGGAGAGGGTGTGGAGAAAAGGGAACCCTCTTGCACTTTTGGTGGGAATGTATATTGATACAGCCACTATCGAGAACAGTATGGAGGTTCCTTTAAAAACTAAAAATAGAACTACCATATGATCCAGCAATCCCACTACTGGGCATATACCCTGAGAAAACCATAATTCAGAAAGAGTCACGTACCACAATGTTCATTGCAGCTCTATTTACAATAGCCACGACATAGAAGCAACCTAAGTGTCCATCAACAGTGAATAGATAAAGAAGATGTGGCACGTATCTACAATGGAATATTATTCAGCCATAGAAAGAAAGAAAATTGAATTATTTGTAGTGAGGTGGATGGATCTAGAGACTATCATACAGAGTGAAGTAAGTCAGAAAGAGAAAAACAAATACCGTATGCTAACACATATATGTGGAATCTAAAAAAATAAAGAAAATTGTTCTGAAGAACCTAGAGGCAGGCAGGCATAAAGACACAGACATAGAGAATGGACCTGAGGACACAGGGAGGGGGAACAGTAAGCTGGGACGAATTGAGAGAGTGGCATCGACATATATACACTACCAAATGTAAAATCGATAGCTAGTGGGAAGAAGCTACATAGCACAGGGAGATCAGCTCGGTGTTTTGTGACCACCTAGAGGGGTGGGATAGGGAGGGTGGGAGGGAGGTGCAAGAGGGAGGAAATATGGGGATATATGTATATGTATGGCTGATTCACTTTGTTATAAAGCAGAAACTAATACACCATTGTAGAGCAATTATACTCCAATAAAGATGTTAAAAATAAATAAAATATATATTTTAATATAAATAGTACATATAAGGTATACAACATGATTTGATATACATATATCAAATGGATATATGTATATCAAATCATGTTGTAAAGTGAAATAATTACTAAAGTCAAGCTAATTAACACATCTCCTCACATAGTTACCATTTATTTTTATAAAGCACCTGAAATCTACTCTTAGCATATTTTCAGTATTCAGTACAGTATTATTAACTCTAGCCATCATGCTGTGTATGAGATCTCCAGACTTAATCATCCTACAAACCACAACTTTGTACCCTTTAACAAATTCTCCCCATTTCCCCCACCCAACTAGCCCCAGTAACTAATTACCTTTCTACTCTCTACTTCTATAAGTTTAAATTTTCTTTTTTTGTACATTCCACGTATAAGTGATCCCACATACACTATTTGTCTTTCTATGTCTGGCTTATCTCACTTAGCATAATATTATCCATGTTCATCCATGTTGTCGCAAATGGCAGGACTTCCTTCTTTCTCAAGGCTGAATAATATTGCATTGTGTGTGTATGTGTATATATATATCACAGATGGCAGGACTTCTTTCTCAAGGCTGAATAATATTGCATTGTGTGTGTATATGTATATATACACATACACACACCACACCATATATATATAAACCACATCTTCTTTAATCGTCCACTGATAGACCCTTGGGTTATTTCCATATCTTGGCTATTATGAATAATGCTGCAGTGAACATGGTGGTGCAGACATTTCTGAGTTCCTGATTTCCTTTGGACATATACCCAGAAGTGAGATTGCTAATTTTCATTTTTAAGTTTAACTCTTTGAGGAAAACCGTATCATTTCCTACAGTAGCTGTACAAATTTACACTCCCACCAACAGTACACAAGGGTTTCCTTTTCTTCACAACCTCACAGCATATTTTATTACTGGCTTGTGCTGCATATTTCTCAATGATGTGTTACATATGTATGTTGTACCTATCTGTCATTGTTCACTACGTAGAAAAGTAGCAAACATCAATGCGTCAATAAAGAAAATTGAGGATAAGGGAAAATGGATGTAAATCCTTGGTAACAGAAAAGGGAAGTTCTAGAGATATCCTTATTTAGACATCATTCAGTGATGTTGCTGCTTATCTACTCTCCTTATTCTCAACACTTTAATCTCTGCAATTTGAGTCCGTTCAGATCCATAAATTTTTTTGCAAACAACGTAAGTAATCCTTAAACTCAGGACAATGAATTTATAACATAAAAAGGGTTAGTTAACAGTCATTACACCAACTAGATCATATACATTGTAGTATTTAGAAAACCATTAATAGTTGGCAATCATCCATCCAACCATTCATCCAACCACACATTTCTCTTAAACCAAAAACAAAACGTGCAGCCCTACAGTTAAGTCAAATCCTGCTAGTTTTCCACCAAGTTTTGCTCTTTAATTTTTCTAGGGGAATGTGAGCAGAAGTGAAATGTATCACCTTTGGACTGGGGGATAGTTCAAACTCACTTCTACTATGCAGATGACGACAACACCCACAGGATGGTAGAGCTGCCCTGCTAGTCTGAAC
The DNA here is from genome assembly GCF_963924675.1 of Phocoena phocoena. NCBI lineage: Eukaryota > Metazoa > Chordata > Mammalia > Artiodactyla > Phocoenidae > Phocoena > Phocoena phocoena. The sequence goes on from NC_089229.1 coordinate 54,410,787, forward strand.
CATAGATAGCTTGATGGAGTGGAGCCCACCTGCCAGTCTTGCACTGTCACAGTGCAAACTTCTGTCTTATTTGAACCACTGAAATTTGGGTCCCTCTGCAATATCAAGTTGGCTTTCGCACCAATCAATGTATCTTGAAAACTGGAGCTATATCTAGTTTAGACTGCATGTGTTAGAAGCCTCAACCCTTAGCCTTGCACGTATATTATGGAATTTGGTAGTTTTCTAATCCCCTTTTCTATTTCAAAGGAGTTGGCTCACCACACTGTGATCACTTCTTTGTGTCATCCTTGATATTCAAGGTGCAGACAATTCTTATACTCTGTCTATAAATGTATATAATTCAGATTTTAAGGTGTGGAGTCTTTATCAACCGTATTTATGTAGCACCAGCTATATTTTCCTGTTTGCTGCTGCAAAGATCCTTGTGATACTGGAACTAAGGTAGCTGCATTCTCCTCTTCATTCACTGTCCTGCAGCTAAAGGTCACATTTCATTTCTCTCTGGATCTTGGTGGAGATTGACACATGAGAATAGGGTTTTCTGAGTTATTGGCTACTCTGGTTTGGGCATGGGTGGGCCAATTATAACTCTGAGTTCTATGAAGACCTCTGCCCTGTCACTACTCATAATTCATATTATTTTAACTTCCTTTGCTATACTATTACATTTCCTATTTAATAGTGTAGTGGTATATATTTGTAGATATTTTGTTTCTCTTTTTCTTTTAAACCTTTCCCCAAAGCTGTAAGTTATCCATACCTTAGGATAACAAAAGCCAATATGGTACTGAAGAAAAATGGATGAGGTTTTACATGCTTTTAATTAGTATATGAATATTTTGCCAAAATAATGAAAAATCAGGAAAACTTTTATAAAATTTCTAATTATAAACATGGAAAAAATAAAGATTCAAATATCCAAACAGCAGATTATCAGAATTGCTTTATTTTAAAATAAACTTTTTCACTGTTCTAAATTCATGTACCTTTAAAACTGGGAAGAGAAATTCACTGACCATCATGCAATTAGGGGGAGTGTAATGGTGCAAAGGGTCAAGAGATGAGTTGAAGGTAGCTAAAAGCTTGAAGTGACTGCTCTACAAGGTGGTCAAGGGACATGACATCTGAATGAAGGGAAGAGGAAGAGAAAAAGATGGTGAATAAAAGCAAGGAGATGAGAATTTCTTAGACATGTTGGGACTGCCCAATGTGTGAATCGTGGCTTTGGCCTCAGCTGAAAGAGACAGGAGAGGCATCTACCAAGGGAAGAACGTAAGTATCCCTTGGTGATCAGTATTCAGCAGGAGGGATGTGTGCCTCAGCTGCAGGAAGCTTGGCCAGGAAAATTCTGATGTAATAAGCCATATTAAACTAGCTCACAGACACTGTGCGGGAAAACTGGTTCAAGTGAAAAATGGCACTTCAAGCTTTATATGTGTACCACTGAACTGACATATTGATTTACTATAATTCTTAGTGATTCTATATTATCATTCATTTTATTTGCTCGTTTTTATCCCAGACAATCCCTAGAGTTCTTGCAGGGTGATTGTGGAGAGGAAAAGTTTAGGTACATCACTTGGACAACTTAGTAAATTAAGGTCATGTTTACATTTTGCTCTGGGTCTGAATGCTCTAACACTCCACATATTAACTAGCAAAATATCCAGTCTTTTACTTGGTTAATTCCACAGATGTTTTCTCCAAACCCCAAAGATGCTCATTAACCTAGGAATGTGCTTCTCCTATAGGTGACCCTGGAAGTCAGTGATCCAGGACCTCACTGTGGCTTTGTTATGACTAGATAGAGAAGAATATCTGGAAAGGAATACAATATATTTGCACATTAATTAAGAATGCCACAGGACACAATTTAGAATCATGGGCAATTTTACAATCTTGCACATGAATTAGCATTACCACAGTGTATCTCAAAAAGTTATAGCTAAGGTGAGGTTGCTCTTCCCAGGGAAATCTAGATATATGTGCTTAGGACAGGAAACAGAAAATAGAGTTTACGGCTTCAAAGCAAAAAAGTGAGTTTAGTCAATTGTCGATGATGTTTTTAGCGAGATTGGGGACACAGCTGTTATTTCTGTGGTTCACGCAGGTGCAGTGAAATGTTATGCGTTGACATTTCAGAAGTTTTGAAACTATACTGAGACTGCTCATTTCCATATTAAAGAGCTAATGGTTACAGTCTGCTCTGAAAGATGTACTGTTTTACCAAGGTCCGCTGACAGGTGGCCTCCTCTACAGTTCTCTGCTCCTTCAAGGTGGCAGTGTCATTATAGAGATTTCTGGTAGCCAGAATGTTGTTTTCCACTTTTATAAAGTGAGTTTCAGGAACTGTAACACATTAGAATTCTGCATTGTTCATCACAGAATCTTTGGGGAAAACACACCAAATAATGTAAGATAAAGGAGGCTTTTTTCCTAACAGTGATTAAAGAAAAATGGTAATTTCTATGTGGTGTTTATAGTTAACTTGAGTGAATTAGTGAGTGGCAAGTAACATCGTGAAGAAAATGAACTCTTAAAAAAAGTCTTTCACATCATACTTAAACTGAGCAAAATATTTTGTCCAATAATATATTCTTCATAGCTTTTAAATCAAAAAGAAAATAACAAAAAGTTCAAGCTAGGTCTAACTTAGTTGAACTGTGCTGTTTGTGGGTGAAATTTTTCTTGGGTGTTTGATCCTACCAATGCCTTCTTTCTTGGAGGTCTAATGCTCTTTACTCATAATCAGTTAGTCACTTCTGTCCTTCCAAAATAGTGTTTCATGCTCTGGTTCTCTTTTGTCTCTGCCCTCCTTCTCCAACCCCCTATTCAAATCTGCTCTACCTAGCTGTCAGAATGGAAATGACTGGCATAAATCTGTTACACATCTGGGCCTACTGACATAACAGCTTTATATATTCTTTCTTTAGAAGCATTTGTATAAGCTACAGAAATAATCTCTAATGGTGGAGAAAACATCTACAGAGATTTTCATCAGGAAGACTGTCACATTCAACTCACAAACTGGCTGTGCTGAGAATATGTGGGAATAGGGTAACCAATGTTTACATAGTATTTTTTCTTTTCATTTACAAAGACTTTTTTTTGAATGTGCAAAGCCTTGATCTTCACAATAGACCTTTGTATTAAATATTATTTTGCCTATGATGACACTAAGAATCAGTGAGGTTAAGAGGTTTATTTATAAGCAGCAGGGGTTGGATTTAAAGCCAGGTATTTCAACTCTATGTTCTTTGCACTACAGCACTGTCTTAATACTACTCCTGAAATTATTCCTTTTAAAAAAAAACCAATAATTTTGACAACCACACCTATTTTTATTACTAGTGGCTTCTAATTATTCAGTAGCTGGCATAGCCCTGGCATTTTCCTAAGCATTTTGCACATTTGCAGATTTGACCCGCACAATTCCATGTTATTATCCCAACTATTTGGTGAACCAGCTGATGCCTGAGACCTCTGGGAAATCTGTTTGCCCACGGTCACACAGTAATGCTGACAAGAAGATGTCTTCCCACATCTACGTACAACCTTTCTGACTCCCCTTCTCTGTCCCCCTAACTTCTTTATTCCTCAGCCCCCAATTCAGAACATATTACTATAGGCCTTAGCACAGTTTATAGAGGATTGCAGAAATCTTTAGAATTATTCTTCTGCTCACCATCAATTTCTAAATCCCTGAGGAGTTGAACTGCGGCGGTGGGGGGGGCGACTATGAATACATAGAAAAAGAAAACAAAATGCCAAATACCATGAGAAGGCTAATGCCTTGTGTCAGTCTTCTTGAGGTTTTTCGTCATGTCTTATTCTTTCCCCTTACATATTTTTGAGCTACAGTATTCTTGGATTATAGTTGTTAGAGATATTTGCTTATTTATGCTAATTTGACTTTTAAGGCAATGCAAAGCAAATAGGAAGGGCTTCAACTTAATTTTTACCACCAAAGTTCAATCACTATCTGGACATTTCTGTTGTTAAACTGACTCTTGAATAACCTCCAATCACTTGGACAATACAGTACTTTGCACTGAGTGGTACAAGAACATGTAATTAGTAACTATTAATACAACTGACATTTGCAAGAGACATCTGGATCCATTTTGGCAAAACTGTTCAATTTGTACTTTACAGCCTGTTTCCTTGCTGTAATTATGCTATAATTGTAGCCATCCATATATTGCTTGGGCATGCCTGCACAAGAGTTGTATATAATTACAGGTAATAGAGAAGTGAGCAATAGTGGTGTAGTGGGGATCTCTGTTATTTTGTTATTGTTGTTAGAAGTCAGGTTTGAGTCCCAGGTTAGCCAGTTATTAACTTTATAAATTATAAGCTTTGGAAAATGACTTAATGCCCTAACCTCCTTTTACACATCTATAAAGCAGGAAAAAATGTTGCTGTGAAAAAATCAAATGCTTTAAATTACATTAGGGTTTTTGAAAACTAACTATAAAATAATATATATATATATACACATATATAAAAAATATATGGGCTTCCCTGGCGGCGCAGTGGTTGAGAGTCCGCCTGCCGATGCAGGGGACACGGGTTCATGCCCTGGTCCAGGAAGATCCCACATGCCGCGGAGCGGCTAGGCTTGTGAGCCATGGCCACTGAGCCTGCGAGTCCAGAGCCTGTGCTCCACAATGGGAGAGGGCACAACAGTAAGAGGCCCGTGTACCATAAAATATATATATATATATATATATATATACACACACATATTTTTTTTCACACACATATATTTTTTAAAATCTTGTCTTGAGATGGTAAATATGTGTCACTCACGCTAGCACTATTCTACTAGTTCAAAGCAAATATTACTAATTAATTACAGTAGTCTTTTTAAGGACTGTGTGTATGTGTATTTACATGCTGATTTATTTACATACTTATATTTATATTCAGAGTCCTTCTCAACCTAGCTCCCAGATGGTCACTATGAATCATACAAAGATGTACACTAGATCAACTTCTTTCCTCATCCTGGTTTAATTTAGCAAAGTTCATTTGTATTTGGAGAAATTATGATTCACTCATTGAGTCAGTAAACATTTATTAAGCCCCAGAGAAAGTACTAGACGCTAATGGTTAAAATATAAATGGAGTATATTTCTGACCTCCTGGGAGCTCTTAGTCTGGTGGAAGAGGTGGTGGAAGAGTTAGACATGATTAGAGTAGGGTGGTCAGTATTACAGTGGAGGAGGCAGAGAAGGACATGCTTATTTAACCCCCTGGAGATTACAGATTTGATTAAAGCATCGCTGGGGGCTGGGTGTGGGATTTTCAGGGGCTGTCATTATCTTCACCCTTAGATGGGCAATAATAAGGAAAGTGTCCCATGGCATGAGGTAACTGTACTAAGAATGAGAAAACAATATCCTTCAATTCCAAGGTTTTTTGAAACCTATGCTGTGGAACATGTAAATTTTGAAAGAATATTTAAGTGAAAAGGCATTAGGATAGTGACAAAAAGGTTATTAGAAGAACAGAGATTCAAAGCCAAACCAAACAAACAAACAAAACCACTATAATGAAAAAGCCAAATTTCAAAAGCAGATTCAGATGACTCTAGGTTCTGGGGAGCACAATTAATCTTTCCAACAAATGGACAGAGAAATAAGGTCATTAAAGACAAGCTTTGTGTAAGAAGACCTTTTTGTTTACACAAGAGCTGGACCTATTTTAAAATTAATTTGTATTAGAAGCCTAGATGTTGGCAAAAGTTTGTCAGCTCTTAGTTTCAAAAAGAATGAGCTAATCCCAAAGTTAGCAGAAGGAAATAATAAAGATCACAGTGCAAATAAATGAAAAAGGAGATCAGAAACACATTAGAAAAGAGAAAAATAAGAACTGTTTTTTTTAACAAAGATATACTTAACAATCCTTTAGCTAGAATAACTAAGAAAAAAGAGAAGACTCAAATGAATAAAATTAGAAATGATGAAGAGATATTACAAGTAATACCACAAAAATATATAGGATCATATAAGACTACTATGAATAATTACAAGCCAAGAAATTGAATAACTTAAAAGAAATGGATGAATTCCTAGAACATACAACCTACCAAGACAGAATCATGAAGAAATAGAAAATCTGAAGAGACCAGTAACTAGTGAGATTAAATCAGTAGTCAAAAAACTTCCAACACAGAAAAACCCAGGATCAGATAGTTTCACCGGTCATTTCTACCAAATATTTAAAGAAGAATTAATGCCAATCCTTCTCAAACTCTTCCAAAAAATCAAAGAGCAGGGAACACACCCAAATTCGTTTTACCAGGTAGCATTACCCTGATTCCCAAGTCAGATAAGTACACTACAAGAAAAGAAAACTATAGGTCAATATACACGATGAATATTGATGCAAAACTTCTCAATAAAATATTAACAACTGAAATCAACAACACATAAAATGGATCATATATTATAACCAAGTGGGATTTATCCCTGGGATGCATGGATGGTTCAACATATATAAATCAATAAATGTGATACACCACATTAATAGAAAGATAAAACCCATATGATATTCTCAATAGATACAGAAAAACCATTTGACACAATACAACATCCTTTCATGATAAAAACCCTCAACAAATTGGGTATAGAAGAAACATACCCCAACATAAAACAGGACAGTACAGTAAACCCACAGCCACCATTATACTTAATGGTGAAAAATTGAAAGCTTTTCCTCAGCTATTAGGAAGAAGACAAGGTGTGTCCACTTTCACCACTCTTATTCAATGTAGTACTGCAAGTCCTAGCCAAAGCAATCAGACAAGAGAAAGAAATAAAAGGCATCCAGATCAGAAAAGTAAAATTGTTTCTGTTTACAGATGATATAATCTTATACATAAAAAAATCACAAAGACTCAACCCCAAAATCTTTTGGAACTAATTAACCAATTTAGTAAAGGTGTAGGATATAAAATCAATATACAGAAATCAATTGTGTTTCTATATAATAACAATGAAATATCTGAAAAAGAGCTAAAATAATACTATCCCATTCACAATAGCATCAAAACCAATAAAATACTTAGGAATAAATTTAATCAAGAAGTAAAAACCTGTACAATGAAAACTATGATTGATAAAAAAAGTTGAAAACATGAATGGAAAAGTATCCCTTATTTATGGATCAGAAGAATTCATACTGTAAAATATTCATAATTTTCAAAGCCTTCTAAAGATTCAATGTAATCCTTATCAAAATTATAATGGCATTTTTCACAGAAATAGTAAAAACAATCCTAAAATTTGTAGGAACTGAAAAGACTTTGAATGGCCAAAGCAATTTTGAGAAAGAATGAAGCTAGAGGCATCATGTTTCCTGACTTCAAACTACACTACAAATCTGTAGTAATCAAAAGAGTATGTACTGGCATAAAACCAGACACATAGATCAATGGGACACACTAGAGCACCAAGAATAAACCCACAAATATATGGTCAATTCATTTATGATAAAGGAGCCAACAATGTATAATGGGAAATGGATAGTCTCTTCAATAAATGGTGTTGGGAGAACTGGACAGCCACATGCAAAAGAAGGAACTGGATATCCATCTTACACCATACACAAAAATCTACTCAAAATGAACTAAAGACTTGACTGTAAGACCTCAAACCATAAAGCATCTAGAGGAGGACATACAGGGCAAACTCCTTTACATCAGTTCTGGCAATGATTTTTTTGGATATGACACCAAAAACTAAGCCAAAAATAATAACAATAAAGCAAAAACCAATAAGTGATATTGCATCAAACTAAAAGCTTCTGCACAATGAAGGAAGCAATCAACAAAATGAAAAGACAACCTACAGAATGGAAGAAAATATTTGTAAAACATATATCTGATAAGGGGTTAATATCCAAAATATATAAGGAACTCATACAACTCAATTGTGAGAAACTAAACAATTCAATTTAAAATGTGCAGAGGAACAGAATAGACATTTTCCCAAAGAAGACATATAAATGACAAAACATAGATGAAAAGATGCCCAACATCACTAATCATCAGGGAAATGCAAATCAAAACCACAATGAGATAGCACCTCACACCTGTTCAAATGGCTATTATGAAAAAGAAAAGAGATAAGTTTTGGCAAGGATCCTGAGAAAAGGAAAACCAAACAGATAAGTTTTGGCAAGGATGCTGAGAAAAGGGAAACCTTGCACTCTGCTGGTGGTAACATGAATTGGTACAGTTACTAAGGGAAATGATATGGAGGCTTTTCAAAGGATTAAAAATAGAACTACCACATGATCCAGCAATCTCACTTCTGGGTATATACATAAAAGAAATGAAAATAGGATATCAAAAGGATATCTGCACTTCCATGTTTATTTCAGTGTTATTCACAATAGCCAAGAATTGGAAACATCCTAAGTGTCCATCAGTGGATGAATGGATAAAGATGTGGTATTTATATATAATAAAATGCTATTGAGCCATGTAAGAGAAAGAACAATATGGATGGATCTTAAGGGATTTATGCTTAATGAGAAAAGCCAGACACAGAAAAACAAATACTGTATGATATCACTTATTTAATGGAAGTTTAAAAAGTCAAACTAGTAGAAACAGAGTAGAATAGTGGTTACTGGAGGTTGGAAGGAGGGGCATTAGGGAAATGTTATGAAAAGGTACAAACTTGCAACTAGTAGATAAACAAGTTCTAGAGATCTAATGCACAGCATATTAATTATAATCAATAATACTGTATTATATACTTCAAAATTGCTAACAGACTAGATCTTAAATGTTCTCATACCACAAAAGAAATAATTACGTGATGTGAGAGCAGTGTTATCTCAAGCTATGGTGGTAATTATATTGCAATATGTAAATGTTTCAAATAACATATTAGACAACTTTAAACTTACACAATGTCATGTCACTTATATATCAGCAGTTTGGGGAGGGAATGTATTATAAATATCAATTAAATCTCTCTGGTCTATTGTGTCATTTAAAGCTTGTGTTTCCTTATTAATTTTCTGTCTGGATGATCTGTCCATAGCTGTAAGTGAGGTGTTAAAGTCCCCCACTATTATTGTGTTACTCTCAATTTCCTCTTTTATAGCTGTTAGCATTTGCCTTATGTACTGAGCTGCTCCTATACATAAGGCAAATGTATGGGTGCATACATTTGGGTGCATATATATCTATAATTGTTATATCTTCTTCTTGGATTGATCCCTTGATCATTATGCAGTGTCCTTGTCTCTTGTAACATTCTTTATTTTAAAGTCTATTTAATCAGACATGAGGATTGCTACTCTAGCTTTCTTTTGTTTTCCATTTGCAAGGAATATCTTTTTCCAACCCCTCACTTTCAGTCTGTATGTGCCCCTAGGTCTGAAGTGGGTCTCTTGTAGACACCATATATACGGGTCTTATTTTTGTATCCCTTCAGCAAGCCTGTGTCTTTTGGTTGGAGCATTTAATCCATTCACATTTAAGGTAATTATCAATATGTATATTCCTATTGCCATTTTCTTAATTGTTTTGGGTTTGTTTTTTGTAGGTCCTTTTCTTCTCTTTTTTTCCCCACTTAGAGAAGTTCCCTAAGCATTTGTTATAAAGCTGGTTTGGTAGTGCTGAATTGTCTTAGCTTTTGCTTATCTGTAAAGCTTTTGATTTCTCCCTCGAATCTGAATGAGATCCTTGCCAGGTAGAGTAATCTTGGTTGTAGGTTCTTCCCTTTCATCACTTTAAATATATTGTGCCACTCCCTCTGGCTTGTAGAGTTTCTGCTGAGAAATCAGCTGTTAACCTTATGGGAGTTCCCTTGTATGTTATTTGTCATTTTTCCCTTGTTGCTTTTTAATAATTTTTGTCTTTAATTTTTGTCAATTTGATTACTATGTGTCTTGGCGTTGTTCTCCTTGGGTTTATCCTGCCTGGGACTCTCTGCACTTCCTGGATTTGGGTGGCTATTTCCTCTCCCATGTTAGGGAAGTTTTCAACTATAATCTCTTCAAATATTTTCTTGGGTCCTTTCTCTCTCTCTTCTCTTTCTGGGACCCCTATAATGTGAATGTTGTTGCATTTAATGTTATCCCAGAGGTCTCCTAGGCTGTCTTCATTTCTTTACATTCTTTTTTCTTTTGTCTGTTCCACAGCAGTGAATTCCACCATTCTGCCTTCTAGGTCACTTATCCGTTCTTCTGCCTTGTTCTGCTATTGATTCCTTCTAGTGTAGTTTTCATTTCAGTTATTGTACTGTTCATCTCTGTTTGTTTGTTCTTTAATTCTTCTAGGTCTTTGTTAAACATTTCTTGCATCTTCTCGATCTTTGCCTCCATTCTTTTTCCAAGGTCCTGGATCATCTTCACTATCATTATTCTGAATTCTTTTTCTGGAAGGTTGCCTATCTCCACTTCATTTAATTGTTTTTCTGGTATTTTATCTTGTTCTTTCATCTGGTACATAGTCCTCTGCCTTTTTATTTTGTCTGTCTTTCTGTGAATGTCGTTTTTGTTGCACAGGTTGTAGGATATTAGTTCTTCTTGTTTCTGCAGTCTGCTCTCTGGTGGATGAAGCTATCTAAGAGACTCGAGAAAGCTTCCTGATGGAAGGGACTGGTGGTGGGTAGAGCTGAGTGTTGCTCTGGTGGGCAGAGCTCAGTAAAACTTTAATCCACTTGTCTGCTGATGGGTGGGGCTGAGTTCCCTCCCTGTTGGTTCTTTGGCTTGAGGTGACCCAGCACTGGAGGCTACAGGCTCTTTGGTGGGGCTAATGGCAGACTCTGGGAGGGCTCATGCCAAGGAGTACTTCCCAGAACTTCTGCTGCCAGTGTCCTTGTCCCCACACTGAGCCAGAGCCGCTCCTCCACCTCTGCAGGAGACCCTCCAAACACTAGCAGGTAGGTGTGGTTCAGTCTCCCATGGGGTCACTGCTCCTTCCCCCTGGGACCTGATTCACACACCACTTTGTGTGTGTCCTCCAAGAGTGGAGTCTCTGTTTCCCCCAGTCCTGTAGGAGTTCTGCAATCAAATCCCACTAGCCTTCAAAGTCTGATTCTCTGGTAAGTCTTCCTCCCATTGCCAGACCCCCAGATTGGGAAGCCTGGCCTGGAGCTCAGAACCTTCACTCCAGTGGGTGGACTTGTGTGGTATAATTGTTCTCCAGTTTGTGAGTCACCCACCCAGTGGTTATGGGATTTGACTTTATTGTGATTGTACCCCTCCTACCATCTCATTGCAGCTTTTCCTTTGTCTTTGGATGTGGGATGTCTTTTTGGTGAGTTCCAGTGTCTTCCTGTCGATGACTGTTCAACAGTTAGCTGTGATTCTGGTGCTCTCGCAAGAGGGAGTGAGTGCATGTCCTTCTACTCCGCCATGTTGAAGCAATCTCTCTCAATTATATATCAACTCAAAAAAGAAACAGTATTACATTGTAGTAAATGCTAGACAGCAAGGATAGAAACATGAGTCACACAATCCCTTTGATGTCAGTGTGTTTATAGAAGAGATAATTCAAATCAGTAATTGATGTTAACTTTTATAATTCATCATAATAGACATTGACTGAGAATTTTCCACTGTGATTCTTTCATGTCCTTGCATCTCCCTTCTTTCTCACAGCTGTTTTTTCCCCAATATCTTTTGCACAAGATATTGGTCTAATACATAAGATATTGGTGTAATAAACCCTCCTCCTCATTCTCTCTCAATAAAATCCAAATTGCTCAACTGTCACTAATCTACAAGAAAAATTCCTTCTTTTTGGGAGAAACTTCTTTTGACCAACTGTTGTAGAAATAATTAAAAACAAAATCTCCCAATGTAGAAAACCTCACCACAAGGATAATAGAGAAAGAAGAGTTTTACTACTGAATGAGCATTAACCCTGGACGTGATAGGTATTATAGGCAATTTATGAATAGATCACAAAGACAAGAAGAAACCCCATCCTTTTATATAGGCAAACAGATACAACCCATTGCATACATGTCTTGAAGATTAATAACTAGTCAAGTCAGAGTACTTGACAGCACCATTTGTCACACATAATTCATCCTAAATTCACCTAGTAATTGGGATGACTGTATTAGTTAATTGCTTTCACACCAAAGGAAAATAAACTTCTCATATCTTTATGACAAGAGATAGTTTTGCTACTTGGAGCTAGGCATTTGCTGAAGGTAGGCTCCTGCCCTGCCAACAGACACTGGGGAGGTAGGGGTACTATCTTCCTTGATGTTTGCATTTCAAAGAGATGGCTTCCAGGTCCTTCAGAAAGATATTCTTGGGTCATAAAGCTGGCAAGAGGCTTAATAACTTCTGAAAAGATTTACATGCATTTCAAAGAGACAGAGAAAGAACTTATAAGTTTTTTAAAATAAATTTTCTAAGGAAAGGAGAGGAAAGAAGTCTCTATTTTCAAAAATGAAAATTAAGCATTTTGGTTTTAATTTATATTTGCCCTTGCACTGTTTTTAAAATTAGCTGAAAATTAGGTTAACCCTCCTGCTAAAGTTCCATAAAATCATTACTGGTATTTCTCAAATTAGAAAGATCCTTTGGTGCCTTCTCTTGCTAAGCATTTTTCAAAGAAAGTCTTAAGTTAATGGTGCCATGATCGATTTTGTTCCAAACTTGCTATCAGGTGGAGTCACACTGTCCTTAAAGTATAGCTCAGATGGATTTAATTGGCTTTCCATAGATTGTTGTCAATGCCTAGAAAAACATACCTGCAAATATCAGGTGTTCTTATGGTCTCATGGATATACCTGATTCCAGCTGCCACTTCCAAGATTAGCTCATTTTAGGGATCCTTTTACAACACCACTCAGTAGGTACTGCTAGGTACATAGCAGTATCCCTGCTATGTACCTAGACATCCCAGAGATAGAATTGTCCCTTGTTGCAGATTATGTATTTGATATTTAGAATGATGGACAGGTCTGTATGACATCAATAAAATCAGCTTAATATTAGGATAATCCCATTCCTAAATTTCTCTGCAATATTCAAAATTGTAGCTGAAGTCTTCTATTGTCCTCTTTTCTCCCCCTTCTCTCCTCTTTCCTCTTCATTTCCCACCAACAAATTCCTCTTCATTGTCAATGCAGAGCAGTTTCAGGATAGCGTTTACAGTCTTGAAGTCTGCCAGCACATGCCCGTAGGGGGTTACCTTTTCACTGTGGTTTTAAAATGTGCTTCCTAATAAACACAATTTTCTCTAAAAGAATTTTGATGCCAGCTTTTAAATTAATACAACTATATTTACTTATTTTAAAATGTAGTCATGTAAGACTTCAAGGTCAAAACAAGTTAAGTGAAAGAACAAGGTTACAAGGGGAAATAAGTTTAGGTTGAAACAAGGGTAAGTTTACTGTACAAAATTCACATTCTAAGGTCCTGTATGTTTCTTGGAGGAGGATCAAACATTTTTGTTCTAGGGAGTATTTCATGCTTTAATGAAGGGAGAGGTGTGCACAACGTAGCATAAGAAGACCAAGTGGCAAACTAGGGCTACAGGCACAGGGTAAGTCAGGAATGCTGATTACTCTCAGTGGGAAAAAATATTTGAGCTCATCAGGTATAGAAGCCTGGGAAAGGCATTGCTAGGCAAAGGCATAAAATAACAATACTTCTGGTGTGTATGTTCAAGGAACATCAGATAGACTAAACCTGGATCAGAGGCATGGTGAAGAGAGGTGAGCCATGAGGCTGGAAAGACTGAAGAGCCTTGGGTACGTAATAAAGTACTTAGTATTTATCCTGAAGCAGTGAGGGGATTACTGAAGACTCTGAGCAGGACAGAGATCTAAACAGATTTATATTTGAAAAAGTTTTTTCTTACTATTATACAAATTATGAGTCACCGTCTATGAATTATTTTTCAATTAATTTTTTCTCATTTCATAAACAATTCTCTACTTGGTAGAAAAGAGAAGGAACTTGTTTGTTTGTGTGTGTGTGTGTGTGTGTGTAACTAAACAGAAATAGCAGTTATAAACATTGTGTTTATAAAAAAGAGACAAATTTTCACAGAGCTAAGATTTTTGTTTATTAATAGATATATGAATCACAATTTGTTTTTCAGTTCAATTCATATGTCAAAACCCAAAATATAGGGTACAAATATCAGACATTTGCTTTGAAAACACAGGTGCATGAGCTTATAATATTTGAATTGTTGAGGTTAGATTTTGGACAATGAATTCACAGATGACTGGCATCTTATTTTCTGGAATTCCACAAGGACATGCCTTCTCTTCACTAGGAGATTAAATTACTGATTTACTAAGAATTGTTAACATAGCCGGTTGAAAGCTTGTAGCCATAAAAAAAGCTACTAAATATCCTCTAAGACAAGATACCATATCTGAAAATTCTATAATCTCTCCCAATCACAATTCAATTTTACTAAAAACCTACCAGATAAACTAGATTATTTAATACACTCTGTTTCTAAAAATTATCAATATTTCAGCAAATCAATGTGATCTTATCCATGGTAATAGAAAATACTGTAAGAAGTTGTTAACAATGATCACATTCAAGTAAGAAATTGGATGCATATGACTATTTGATCTGTTCACATTTCACAGAAACTCTAGATTAGCTAGACAAAAAGGTTAGCCAGGAGGAAACTGTGAAATTATTTAATTTAAAAGGGCTTAAAACTTACTTATAATGGTGTGATGGGAGTTGGAAAGTGTTGTTTGAAAAGACCAAAATCCCATGGGGGGAAAGATATGCTCAAAAGTGACAGTCACAGAAGGAAATTCACTCATACTGACATGTTATTATGTCTGAGATTCTTATTTCTACTTCCCGACGTACTACACTAAATTTGAGCTAACATATCAAGAATGTTGTTTTTGTTGGGTAAAGTGAATTATAATAGCATGTAAAGGTAAAGATTAATGGTACACTAGAAAAGCACATAATTATATCATAATTCACTTTTTCTTACTGGTTTCTGTTGATGATGAGAAAAAAACATTGAGAGAAATATCCTAGCCATTTATGTTCTCATAAGAGACACCTATTTCTTTACTCTATCCCCAGTAATAATTTGGATAATGTTTGAATTAGCCTTTCTATAATGTTTAAAATATTAGGAAACATGAAGGTGTTATGTTTATAGAGATAGGACAACTGATGTGGGCACTGATCATTGTGATTTTGATCATAAATTTGTGCTTGTATTGACATAATGTTAGTAGCATTGCTTACTACATTTTAGTAAGCAATGGAGTAAACGAGAAGTCTTGTAAAGCCTGTATGTGAGGCTAAACAGATACTCTCAACCAGTGTCTACAACACGGTTACTGGTGTGGGTTACTGGTGTGTTCAGCTCTTGTGGCCTGGGAGGGTTTGGGACAGCCAAAGCCCCAGGATAATGAGCAAATAACACCTCTCTTTGCCTAAAGTGACTAAGTAAATATTACCACTTTGTTCAAAAGTTTGGGAAGCACTGCAAGAACACTTGTGGTGAACATGAGAAGAGCCAAGGTGAGACTGGCTTTTCTAGTAAAGGTTAACGGAAAGAATCATAAAGATCCAGTGGTGAATCTTGATGTACCTAAAACACAGTTTTCTGATCTATTTTGAGGATGAGATAATGTATGAAAAAAACACTTTCTACAATGGCACAGAGCTACATACATGTGAACACATGCCGCCTGATACTTTCCAGGTCCAATCACCCCTCAGAACAAAATAGCAGTCCAGTAAGTGTTCACCAGTGGCTCACAGATGAATGAATATGCACTTCTGTTATTAGATCTAGAGTTGTATCGTGGAAAGTTGAAGGGTTTGCAGTAGGACTTGGATTTAGATCTTGGCTCTGTGAGCTTTTGGGCAAAATAACTCAGTTGAAATGTCATAATATTTTCTGAATGCCAAAAAACCCCAGTAATTAAAATACACTTTGTAGGGTTATTTATAATTTTTCTGTGTATCTACGTATCTATGTATCTATCTATATGTCTACCTATGTGTGTACATACATACATAATGCCTTCTTCATGTGAAAAATGAAGATTGGAGATGATAATACCAACGTGACAGGCTTATTGTGATAGTGAAAATTAGAAATAGCTGTAATAATGTAAGTACCTATGTCACCTGCTCTTGGCTTCCCACCCACCTCCCACCCCATGGCCTTCATCCTAGTCATTACAGTACAGAGTTTTGCAATCTTAGCACATTGATATTTTGGAATGGGTAATTCTTTGTTGTGGAGGACTGTCCTGTATATTGTAGCATGTAAAATGACTCTACACATCACCAAATGTTCTCTTGTAGCAAAATTGCCTTCTGTTGAGAACTACTACTCTAGGCTTTTCCAGAAGAAGAATCCATTACCAAATGGGAGATTTAACAGGCACTTTGTACCAGCCTTCATGAGTTACAAAGGATCAAGATCTCAAAAGAAGATCCAAAGATGACTCAGAGAGATGCAATCCCCTGCCAGAAAAAGGCAAAGAGCACATGCTATGGAGAAGCAGCGTTTTTTATTCTTTTTCCTATTAGTCAAAAATTTACCCTGGCATCATTACCAAACACTGTCCTTATACTTCACCTATTCCTACCTTTTCCTTAAGGTAGAAAATTGTAGGGAATACTTAAACTCTCTCTAGTGGCATTGTATAACTGATACTGGACTCTACCACTATTGTTGTTATATTATTATTATCATCATTTTAGTTACATTGGGTAAAGTGAATTAATGTTTTGATTAACTGATTAATTGATCTCTGAAATTAACTTTATTTAAGAGTACCATATGTATGAGGCGGAGAATAAATTATGATAACCTTAGGTCATACAGAGCTGAAGTAAGATACAACATTGTGACACATTTTGCCATTTTGAAATAGAACTGTATCTAGCATGAAGTGAGTTCAGTTCTCCTTGCTATTTACTTCCTGCATTCTGATGCAGATTGTACGGCAACAAGAAAATTGGCAATCAATCCCCTGCTCTTCAGTGTTGGTTTCTAAAGCAGAATCAAGCCCATCCCCTCCCTAGGTCCGATTAGTACATTCTTACATCCTTTGGGGCTTATATCTACTAGGAAACAGTAGAGCAGGAAGTTGAAGGTGGTACACAGTAGGATACAGGATTCTGAGATGATTTTCTTACACCAAAAACTGTAGATGAGAGGGAAGAAAGAAAGATGTGTGTATAGTACTTGCTTGAAGATGTGGTCTCTCATGTACTAAACCTATATAAAGAAGAAACGCATACTGTTGCACTGAAACAGTTTCTGTTTCTGATAAAGAATCGAGGAGTGTGGGCATCAATTTACTTTATTCAGCAAAGTCGTACCAGATGAATTCCTACGGATCAACACAAGTGAACTATGCATTTCTTTCTGTATCTGTTTACTTTAAACCTGACAGCAGTAGTTTTATAACAGCCTAATAACTGAGGAGAAGGAAGGGTAATCTGTATTCTCTTTCTACTGACAACCTGAAGCCAGGTTACTTTTTCCTTATTAAAAGAAACAAGGTGATGTCATTAAGATGACAGAATAGGTGCTTCCTGACTTCATTCCCACTGACAAGACCAACTAGCAATTATCCATAGAAAAGACCTTTGTGAAGATTCCAGAACCCACAGGTTAGGCAGACGCATTCCCTTGGACCATAGAGACTGAGAAGGACCACATTAGAAGAGGTCAAAGGAGATTTCACTTTGACTGCATGGCTTCTCCCACAGGCTGGCATGGCACCACACCGATAAGAGCCCCCACTGGCCTCCAATTTCTCTAGTGGGCAAAAGAGAGCCCAAGGTAGACATCCTGCTTCACACCACTGTCAGATACTTCCCAGAAGGGCTCCTTGGATCTTGCCTCACAGGCATCACTGGCTGTGCCTGGACTATGAGGGATCAGACAGAGATGCAGAAGGAGTTCACAGCTTACAGCAGCCAGTGCATGAATATTGGAAGAACACGTTTCTGCTGGTGGTGGTGCCCAAGCAGGGATCCAAACTATGGCTCCATCTGGCCAGAGAACTCAGTGAGCCGTTCTGCCTTGTTTGAGTCCCCAGCCAACAGCCATATAAACTGTGGAGCCCATTCTACAGCCCTACCCAGAGAGGACAGCAAGTCATCAGCCCTGTCCAACTGCTGAGCATGGCTCCTGTCCTGCCCCACCAGGAAGTCTCGCCATAGATGCCAGGCAGTTGCAGAGCACATTCAATGGCATGCCTGAGTAGGAAAGCAAGTCAGCAGATGTGCCCAGCTGCTGACAAAACTCTCCTGCCCAATCTGACCAGGAAGCCGAAACAGTGATTCCAGCTGGCCTCAGAGCCCATCCTGTGGAACTGCCCAGCCTCAGAACCCAGTTTACAGCCTGCCCAACTATAGAGTACAACTTATGGCCCTGCCTGATTGTTGAGTACAGTCCCTGGCACCACCTGACCAGGGAGCCTGGATAGCAACCCTGCCCAACCAAGGAGCACAGCAGCCTCCAGCGATACCTAACTGCAGGGTTGAGCTGGGGGCCCCACCTGACCAGGGAACTTGGCCACTGACCTCGCCCAACAGCAGAGCACAATCAACACCCGCCCAATGGTGGAATCCAGTGTGTGGCCTTATCTAACTTCAGGCCACAGAATGGCTCTCCTGATTGTGGAGCACAGCCTACCCCCTGTCTGATCATGAAGCTCTGTTTGAAGCCCTGCCTGAATGCAGAATCCAGACAGCTCCACTTGGGAAGCACAGCCTAAAGCCTCATTCTGGCCAGGAACAATTGAGGAGCCCAGCTTACAGCACTAATCATAGACTCCAACTGTAAGCACGACCCTGCTAGGTGGTAATCCCACCCAACCAGAGGTGACTATGCAGCCCAGCCAGTGGTCCAGCTTAAATAGGATGCTTAACTATAAAACATTTTATGTAGCCTCATGGTAAGCACAAAGGGAAAACCTGCAGTACAAAAGAGTAAGACAAAGGAATGAAAGCAAGTTGCCACAAAAAGTCCTCATATAACAAAGCAAGACAAGAGAGGGGCAAAGAATAAAAGGAGCTACAAAACAGTCAGAAAACAATGAACAAAATGGCAATAGTAAGTCTATACCCATCAGTAGTTACTTTAAACATTATGGATTAAGTTTTCCAATCAAAATACAAGAGTGGCTGAGTGGATATATAAACAAGATACAATGATATGATGCCTACAAGAGACTCATTTTAGCCATAATGATATGCATAGACTGAAAGTGAAGGGATGGAAAAAGCTATTCCAGGCAGATGTTAACTAAAAGAGACCAAGGGAGGCTTCCCTGGTGGCGCAGTGGTTGGGAGTCCGCCTGCCGATGCAGGGGACAAGGGTTCGTGCCCCGGTCCGGGAGGATCCCACGTGCTGCGGAGCGGCTGGGCCCGTGGGCCATGGCCGCTGGGCCTGCGCGTCCGGAGTCTGTGCTCCGTGGCGGGAGAGGCCACAGTGGTGAGAGGCCCACGTACCACAAAAAAGAAAAAAAAAACAAAAAGCAAAAAAAAAAAAAAAAAAAGACCAAGTGTTGTCTGGTACTTAGACAAAATAAAATTTAAGCTAAAAATGTCACAAGAGACAAAGAAGGTTATTATGTAATGATAAAGAGGTTAATTCATCAAGAAAACATAGCAGTTGTAAATATTTAAGCATCCAACATCAGATTACTTAACTGTATAAAGAAATACAAATGGAACTAAAAGGAGAAATAAACAGCAACATAATAATAGTATCAGACTTTAATACTCCACTATGAACAATGGATAGATCACCCAGAGAGAAAATTAATACGGAAATAAGATTTCAACAACACTGGATTTCAAAGACAAATACAAAAATAGGTAAAACATCTTATTTTTTGTTGATTTTGTTATAATGATATTTTAGAAATAATGCGTTAAATAAAATATGCTATTAAATTCATTTTTGTGTTTTAATGTGATTATTAGAACACTTAAAATTACACAAGATGTGTAGTATATTTCTATTAGACAGTGCTGGCCTAAAGCCATACTTCTGAAGCTACTTGTTAAGGGAATGTTGCTATAAGAATGGCAAGTTAAATGTGAGAAAAAGACTTGCCTAGAATAAATAATTTGGTTAGCTGTTACACAAGGTTTTTCTTCAACATGTTCAAAAATATTGTAACTACGAGAAAGTTTTGTCAATCTTTAAAAGATGACCTCTACCAATTCCTTCCCTCTTTGTTTGAAAATACTGTTCTTTCCAACAAAAGGTGGAACTTATTTTCCCTCCTCTTGATTCTGGGTTGGCCTTAACTTTTTCTGAGCAATTTAATGCATCAGAAGTTTTTCCCTAGAACTTGTGAGGCTAGATAAAGTCATCTTACAGGTATTGCTTGGTATTCTTTTTATTTATTTATTTATTTTTGCAGTACACGGGCCTCTCACTGTTGTGGCCTCTCCTGTTGCAGAGCACAGGCTCCAGACGCGCAGGCTCAGTGGCCATGGCTCATGGGCCCAGCTGCTCCTAGGCATGCAGGATCCTCCTGGACCGGGAACACGAACCCGTGTCGCCTGCATTGGCAGGCGGACTCTCAACCACTGCACCACCAGGGAAGCCCCATGCTTGGTATTCTTAGATCACTTTTTTCTTGGGATTTTCTGTTTCAGAACCCAGTCACCACCATGTTGCGAGAAGAAAAAGTCACATGTTAAAACTGTGTGTGGACACACTAGTTGGTAAGCCCAGCCCAGTCTCAGCAACAGCCAGAATAAGCTACCAGGTATCACAGTGAGTCCCCCTGGGCATCCACCACAATTGTGGGTTCTAATGACTGGAACCCTGTCCAACCTGACAAACTCAGGGACCCTGAGCTGAACCCACTCACCCTAGAGAACTGAGAGGAAATGCTAACCTGTTGTTATAAGCTGTTAAGATTTTACAGGCGTTGTTACATTCCAAGCTTTTCTGATCATTAGGACTACCTATTAATATCTCCTAAGCTAGTTCTTCTCAGAATGATTTTATAAAATAACAACATAGAGAATTACAGAGTTTGTGAATTTTTGGAAAATTTTGAGGTAACCATTGTAGAATCAAATACAGCATATGTACTTTTATAACAGGACAAGGAAGAGCAAATAAACACCATACAGTAAAAGACAGAAATCTAAGGGTAGGAAACAGCAGTCAGTGTGAAGACACAAACACTTAAAAATAACAAACATTTTAGTTACAATAAAATTAAGTAAAATAAAAAATAGGTTTTAAATAGAGGCACCTATTTTTTAATCAGAAAGATAAAAAATAAAGTGAGCAAAGATACATTAAGTAAAAACCACTAAAACAAAAAGTTTGTAATATTAAGAGCAGACAAGAGTAAGGGGAAAAAATTGAAAAAAAAGTATTTCCATATACATGAAAGTTAAATACCATAAAGAAATTATAACAGCCAGAACATTTATGTGAATTTATGTGAATAAAAATATGGAAATAAATTTTAGGAATTCAAGGAGAGATGAACAGAAGCTTAATTACAACTGGAAAAGTTAACATCACTATCAGTTTTATCATAAGTAGTAGTCAAAAATTAAGTGATGACATCTCAGTTTTGAGTAGAATTAATGAAGTTGGATTGACAGAACTATATTAAGCATTGTAATCAGAGCAGAAAATATATTTTCTTTTTAAATGCCTCTAAGATGTACAAAATATGGTTGTAATACTCTACAAAAAATTGTTTGTAAAAAGCAGAAATAGCAGAGGTTTTATTTTCAGTTTAGTATAAACAGAATTAGTAGGTAAAAATAATAACTATGACCATAACTACCATCTTATAAATTAACAATCTCAATAAAATAACAACCCCTCTGTGGAAACCAAATGAATTTGGTAAAGTAGAAGGATACAAAATTAATGCACAGAAATCTATGGCATTCCTATACACTAATGATGAAAAATCTGAGGGTGAAATTTTAAAAACTCTCCCATTTACCATTGCAACAAAAGAATAAAATATCTAGGAATAAACCTACCCAAGGAGACAAAAGACCTGTATGCAGAAAATTATAAGACACTGATGAAAGAAATTAAAGATGATACAAATAGATGGAGAGATATACCATGTTCTTGGATTGTAAAAATCAACATTGTGAAAATGACTCTACTACCCAAAGCAATCTACAGATTCAATGCAATCCCTATCAAACTACCACTGGCATTTTTCACAGAACTAGAACAAATGATTTCACAATTTGTATGGGAATCAAAAAGACCCCGAATAGCCAAAGCAATCTTGAGAACAAAATTGGAGCTGGAGGAATCAGGCCCCCTGACTTCAGACTATATTACAAAGCTACAGTAATTAAGACTGTATGGTACTGGCAGAAAAACAGAAAGATAGATCAATGGAACAGGATAGAAAGCCCAGAGATAAACCCACGCACAAATGGTCACCTTATCTTTGATAAAGGAGGTAGGAATGTACAGTGGAGAAAGGACCGCCTCTTCAATTAGTGGTGCTGGGAATACTGGACAGGTACATGTAAAAGTATGAGATTAGAACACTCCATAACACCATACACAAAAATAAGCTCAAAATGGATTGAATACCTAAATATAAGGCCAGAAACTATTGAATTCTTGTAGGAAAATATAGGCAGAACACTCTATGTCATAAATCACAGCAAGATCCTTTTTGACCCACCTCCTAGAGAAATGGAAATAAAAAAAAAAATAAACAAATGGGACCTAATGAAACTTAAAAGCTTTTGCACAGCAAAGGAAACCATAAACAAGACCAAAAGACAACCCTCAGAATGGGAGAAAATATTTGCAAATGAAGCAACTGACAAAGGATTAATCTCCAAAATTTACAAGCAGCTCATGCAGCTCAATAAGAAAAAACACAAAGCTTTTGCACAGCAAAGGAAACCATAACCAAGACCAAAAGACAACCCTCAGAATGGGAGAAAACATTTGCAAATGAAGCAACTGACAAAGGATTAATCTCCAAAATTTACAAGCAGCTCATGCAGCTCAATAACAAAAAAACAAACAACCCCATCCAAAAATGGGCAGAAGACCTAAATAGACATTTCTCCAAAGAAGATATACAGAATGCCAACAAACACATGAAAGAATGCTCAACATCATTAATCATTAGAGAAATGCAAATCAAAACTACAATGAGATATCATCTCACACCAGTCAGAATGGCCATCATCAAAAAATCAAGAAACAATAAATGCTGGAGAGGGTGTGGAGAAAAGGGGACACTCTTGCACTGCTGGTGGGAATGTGAATTGGTTCAGCCACTGTGGAGAACAGTATGGAGGTTCCTTAAAAAACTACAAATAGAATTACCATATGACCCAGCAATCCCACTACTTGGCATATACCCTGAGAAAACCAAAATTCAAAGAGAGTCATGTACCAAAATGTTCATTGCAGCTCTATTTACAATAGCCAGGACATGGAAACAACCTAAGCGCCCATCATCGGATGAATGGATAAAGAAGATGTGGCACATATACACAATGGAATATTACTCAGCCTTAAAAAGAAATGAAATTGAGCTATTTGTAATGAGATGGATAGACCTAGAATCTGTCATACAGAGTGAAGTAAGTCAGAAAGAAAAAGACAAATACCGTATGCTAACACATATATATGGAATTTAAGGGAAAAAAATGTCATGAAGAACCTAGGGGTAAGATAGGAATAAAGACGCAGACCTACTGGAGAACGGACTTAAGGATATGGGGAGGGGGAAGGGTGAGTTTTGACAGGGCGAGAGAGAGTCATGGACATATACACACTAACAAACGTAGTAAGGTAGATAGCTGGGGGGAAGCAGCCGCAAGGCACAGGGATATTAGCTCGGTGCTTTGTGACAGCCTGGAAGGGTGGGATGGGGAGAGTGGGAGGGAGGGAGACGCAAGAGTGAAGACATATGGGAACATATGTATATGTATAGCTGATTCACTTTGTTGTAAAGCAGAAACTAACACACCATTGTAAAGCAATTATACCCCAATAAAGATGTTTAAAAAAAAAAAAAAGAAAGAAAAAACAAATAACCTAATCCAAAAATGGACAGAAGACCTAAATAGACATTTCTCCAAAGAAGATATATAGATTGCCAACAAACACATGAAAGAATGCTCAACATCATTAATCATTAGAGAAATGCAAATCAAAACTACAATGAGATATCATCTCACACCATTCAGAATGGCCATGATGTAAAAATCTAGAAACGATAAATGCTGGAGAGGATATGGAGTAAAGGGAACACTCTTACACTGCTTGTGGGAATGTGAATTGGTACAGCCACTATCAAGAACAGTATGGAGCTTCCTTAAAAAACTACAAATAGAACTACCATATGACCCAGCAATCCCACTATTGGGCATATATCCTGAGAAAACCATAATTCAAAAAGTCATGTACCAAAATGTTCATTGCAGCTCTATTTACAATAGCCAGGAGATGGAAGCAACCTAAGTGTCCATCATCGGATGAATGGATAAAGATGTGGCACATATATACAATGGAATAATACTCAGCCATAAAAAGAAACGAAATTGAGTTATTTGTAGTGAGGTGGATGGACCTAGAGTCTGTCATACAGAGGAAGTAAGTCAGAAAGAGAAAGATAAATACCATGTGCTAACACATATATATGGAATCTAAGAAAAGAAAAATGTCATGAAGAACCTAGGGGTAAGAAGGGAATGAAGACAGAGACCTACTAGAGAATAGACTTGAGGATATGGGAAGGGGGAAGGGTAAGCTGTGACAAAGTGAGACAGAGGCATGGACATATATACACTACCAAACGTAAAATATATAGATAGTGGGAAGCAGCTGCATAGCACAGGGAGATCAGCTCGGTTCTTTGTGACCACCTAGAGGGGAGGGATAGGGAGGTTGGGAGGGAGGGAGATGCAAGAGGGAAGAGATATGGGGCCATAAGTATATGTATAACTGATTCACTTTGTTTTAAAGCAGAAAGTTACAAACCATAGTAAAGCAATTATACTCCAGTAAAGACGTAAAAAAATAAAATTAAATTAAATTAGAAACGACAAAGGAGAAGTTACAGTTAACACCACAGAAATACAAAGGATCATAAGAGACTACTACAAGCAGCTCTATGCCAATAAAATGGACAACCTGGAAGAAATGGACAAAATCTTAGAAAAGTACAACCTTCAAAGTCTGAACCAGGAACAAAGAGAAAATATGAACAGACCAATCACAAGTAATGAAATTGAAACTGTGATTAAAAATCTTCCAACAAACAAAAGTCCAGGACCAGATAGCTTCACAGGTGAATTCTATGAAACATTTAGAGAAGAGCTAATACCTATCCTTCTCAAACTCTTCCAAAATATAGGAGAGGGAGGAACACTCCCAAACTCATTCTATGAGGCCACCATCACCCTGATACCAAAACCAGACAAAGATACTACAAAAAAAAGAAAATTACAGGCCAATACCACTGATGAACATAGACACAAAAATCCTCAACAAATATTAGCAAACCGAATCCAACAACACATGAGAAGGATCATACACCATGATCAAATGGGATTTATCCCAGGGATGCAAGGATTCTTCAATATACACAAATCAATCAATGTGATATGCCATATTAACAAACTGAAGAATAAAAACCATATGATCATCTCAATAGATGCAGGAAAAGCTTTTGACAAAATTTAACACCCACTAATGATAAAAACGCTCCCAAAAGTAGGCATAGAGGGACCCTACCTCAACATAATAAAGGTCATATACGAAAAACCTACAGCAAACATTATTCTCAATGGTAAAAACCTGAAAGCATTTCCTCTACGATCAGGAACAAGACAAGGGTGTCCACTCTTGCCACTATTATTCAACATAGTTTTGAACATCCTAGCCACAGCAATCAGAGAAGAAAAAGAAATAAAAGTAATCCAAATTGGCAAAGAAGTAAAACTGTCACGGTTTGCAGATGACATGATATGATACATAGAGAATCCTAAAGATGCCATCAGAAAGCTACTAGAGCTAATCAATGAATTTGGTAAAGAAACAGTATACAAAATTAAAACACATAAATCTCCTGCATTCCTATACACTCACAATGAAAGATCAGAAAGAGAAATTAAGGAAATAATCGCATTTACCATTACAACAAAAAGAATAAAATACCTAGGAATAAACCTACCCAAGGAGGCAAAAGACCTGTACACAGAAAACTATAAAACTCTGTTGAAAGAAATAAAAGATGACACAAACAGATGGAGAGGTATACTACGTCCTTGGATTGGAAGTATCAATATTGTGAAAATGACTATACTACCCAAAGCAATCTACAGATTCAATGCAATCCCTATCAAATTACCAATGCTATTTTTCACAGAATTAGAACAAAAAATCTTACCATTTGTATGGAAACATAGAAGACCCCGAATAGCCAAAGAAACCTTGAGAAAGAAAAATGGAGCTGGAGGAATCAGACTCCTTGAATTCAGATTATACTACAAGTTACAGTCATCAAGAAAGTATGGTACTGGCACAAAAAGAGAAAGATAGGTCAATGGTACTGGATAGAAAGCCCAGAGACAAACCCACACACCAATGGTCACCTAATCTGTGACAAAGGAGCCCAGAATATACAATGGAGAAAAGACAGCCTCTTCAATAAGTGGTGCTGGAGAAACCTGGACAGCTACATGTAAAAGAATGAAATTAGAACACTCCCAAACACCATACACAAAAATAAACTCCAAATGGATTAAAGACCTAAATGTAAGACAAGACACTATAAAACTCTTAGAGGAAAACATAGGCAGAACACTCTCTGACATAAATCGCAGCAAGTTCTTTTTTGACCCACCTCCTAGAGTAATGAAAACAAACAAAAAAGTAAACAAATGGGACCTAATGAAACTTCAAAGCTTTTGCACAGCAGAGGAATCCATAAACAAGACCAGAAGACAATCCTCAGAATGGAAGAAAATATTTGCCAACGAAGCCACTGACAAAGTATCGATCTCCAAAATATACAAGCAGCTTATGCAGCTCAATATCAAAAAAATAAACAACTTAAACAAAAAATGGGCAAAAGACCTACATAGACGTTTCTCCAAAGACATACATATCGCCAACAAACACATGAATATATGCCAACATCACTAATTAGAGAAATGCAAATTAAAACTACAATGAGGTATCACTTCACACTGGTCAGAATGGCCATCATCAAAAAATCTAGAAACAATAAATGCTGGAGAGGGTGGGGAGAAAAGGGAACCCTCATACACTGTTGGTGGGAATGTAAATTGATACAGCCACTATGGAGAAGAGTATGGAGCTTCCTTAGGAAACTAAAAATAGAACTACCATACAACCCAGCAATCCCACTACTCTGCATATACCCTGAGAAAACCATAATTCAAAAAGAGTCATGTACCACAATGTTCATTGCAGCACTGTTTACAATAGCCAGGACATGGAAGCAACATACGTGTCCATCGACAGATGAATGGATAAAGAAGATGTGGCATACATATACCATGGAATATTACTCAACCATAAAAAGAAATGAAATTGAGTTATTTGTAGTGAGGTGGATGGACCTAGAGGCTGTCATACAGAGTGAAATAAGTCAGAAAGAGAAAAACAAATACCATATGCTAACACATATATATGGAATATAAAAAAAATGGTTCTAATGAACCTAGGGGCAGGACAGGAATAAAGACGCAGACATAGAGAATGGACTTGAAGACACGGGGATGGGGAAGGGGAAGTAGGGACGATGTGAAAGAATGGCAATGACATATATACACTACCAAATGTAAAATACATAGCTAGTGGGAAGCAGCTGCATCCCACAGGGAGATCAGCTCGGTGATTTGTGACCACCTAGAGGGGTGGGATAGGAAGGGTAGCAGGGAGACGCAGCAGGGAGGGGATATGGGGATATATGTATACATATAGCTGATTCACTTTGTTTTACAGCATAAACTAACATACCATTATAAAGCAATTATACTCCAATAAAGACGTTAAAAAATGTGGTTTTTTTAAAATAAAATATTACCTTAAAACAAAAAACAGGTATTAGAAAGGAAAGGAGAACTGTTGCATGTAAGAGATGTTACAATTTCAGAATGATAAAATACTATCTACAGCTCTCTGTTGAAATATTAAAAGTTATAATCAATTGATTTTCTGTAAACACATAATAAATTGACATTTATTTCATTTTATATTTTAAAGAATACATAAGGAAATGGGGACACAAGTCTATGTATGGAAATTTTCATTCATCATTGTCTTATATAGTAGAATCCTGAAAACATCTAAATGTCTGATCAGCTAGGAAAAATACTGGCTATAGCAAACATCTGGGTAGGCATTACACAAGGTTTTTTAGTGGTAAGCACATTTACTGTACATGTAACAATGGTATTAGGGTTAATCTCGCAGCTCAACAATATGAGCAAGACTCCAGTTTCACTTTACCTTTCTGTTCATCCATCCATAGTTTATTAGCATTTTTTATTGGTTTATAATGTTGTGTTAGTTGTACAATGAAGTGAATCAGCTATATGTATACCTATATCCCCTCCCTCTTGGACCTCCCTCTCACCCCGAACCCTGTCCCACCCATCTAGGCCATCACAGAGCAGCAAGCTGAGCTTCCTGTGCTACACAGCAGGTTCCCACTAGCTATCTTTTTTACACATGATAGTGTATTTATGTCAAACCTAATCTCCCAGTTCGTCCCACCCTCCCCTTCCCCCTCTGTGTCTATATGTCTGTTCTCTACGTCTACATCTCTATTCCTGCATTTCATCTTTACTATTGTCACTACAAAGTTGCAAGAAAGCTGTCTGGCTTGAAACATCAAGTTCACGAAGGAAGGAGAAATAAGAGGCAGAAAGAGCTCTCTTCTCTCATCTATTATTCTTATCAGAAAAGCAGATGCCTTAAGAGTAATTCTTCTAGAAGTCTCCTTCATGACCAGAGCTTGGTCACCTGGCTACCCTAACTAGATAGGACCCTGGGAAACTTAGTGAAAGTTTTATTAAGCTTTTATAATGAGATGTGACCAAAGAAGAGGGAGAAAGGGAATGGTCTCTGGTAGCCATCAAAAGTCTCTGCTACAATGTCCACATATTAAAAAAAAAGAAAAGAAAAAGAAGTGCTAGCTAGACTTACAAAGAAAGAGAAGGCTCAAATAAATAAAATTATAAATGAAATAGGAAACATTACAAATAATGCCACAGAAACACAAAGGATCATAAGGTTACTATGAACAATTATACACGAACAAATTGGAGAGCCTAGAAAAAGATGGATAAATTCTTAGACACATACAACCTATCAAGACTTAATCATGAAGAAACAGAAAATCCGAGTAGATCAATAACTAGTAAGTATATTAAATCAGGAATCAAAATTTTCCCATCAAAAAAATAAAATGACTTCACTACTGAATTCTACCAAACATTTAAAGAAGAATTAATATCGATCCTTCTCAAACTCTTCCAAAAAGAGAAGAGGAGGGAACACTCCTCAACTCATTTTACAAGGCCAGCATTACCTTGATACCAAAATCAGATAAGGACACTAGAAGAAAATTACAGACCAATATCCCTGATGAACATAGTTGCAAAGACCCTCAATAAAATAATAGCAGACCAAATTTAACCATACATTAAAAGTATCATACACTATGATCAAGTGGGATTTATCCTAGTGAGGAAAGAATGGTTCAACATACACATATCAATGTGATCTGCATTAACAAAATGAAGGATTAAAAAATCATAATTAAGACACACAGAAAGAGAATTTGACAAAATTCAACATCCCTTCATAATAAAAACTCTCAACAAATTGTGTATAG
The DNA here is from genome assembly GCF_963924675.1 of Phocoena phocoena. Lineage (NCBI taxonomy): Eukaryota > Metazoa > Chordata > Mammalia > Artiodactyla > Phocoenidae > Phocoena > Phocoena phocoena. The sequence goes on from NC_089229.1 coordinate 54,440,678, forward strand.
AGGAAATGTACCTCAATGTAATAAAGGCTGTATATGATAAGTCCTTAGCTAACATCATACTCAATGGTGAAAAAGCTGAAAGCTTTTTTTTTTTTTAACATCTTTATTGGGGTACAATTGCTTTACAATGGTGTGTAAGTTTCTGCTTTATAACAAAGTGAATCAGTTATACATATACATATGTTCCCATATCTCTTCCCTCTTGCATCTCCCTCCCTCCCACCCTCCCTATCCCACCCCTCCAGGTTGTCACAAAGCACCAAGCTGATATCCCTGTGCTATGCGACTGCTTCCCACTAGCTATCTACCCTACGTTTGGTAGTGTATGTATGTCCATGTCTCTCTCTCGCTTTGTCACAGCTCACCCTTCCCCCTCCCCATATCCTCAAGTCCGTTCTCCAGTAGGTCTGTGTCTTTATTCCTGTCTTACCCCTAGGTTCTTCATGACATTTTTTTTTCTTACATTCCATATATATGTGTTAGCATACGGTATTTGTCTTTCTCTTTCTGACTTACTTCACTCTGTATGACAGACTCTAGGTGCATCCACCTCACTACAGATAACTCAATTTCGTTTCTTTTTATGGCTGAGTAATATTCCATTGTATATATGTGCCACATCTTCTTTATCCATTCATCCGATGATGGGCACTTAGGTTGTTTCCATCTCCGGGCTATAATAAATAGCACTGCAATGAACATTTTGGTACATGACTCTTTTTGAATTATGGTTTTCTCCTCTAAGATCAGGAACAAGACAAAGATGCCCACTCTCACTACTTTCATTCAACATAGTACTGAAAGTCCTAGCCAGAGCAATTTGTCAAGAAAAGAGAAGGCAAGAAAGAAGGCATCCAAATTGGAAAGAAAAAAGTAAAACTATCTCTATTTGAAGATGACATAACATCATACATAGAAAACCCTAAAGATACCAAAACCCATTTGGACAAATACATTTAGGAAAGTTACAGGATACAAAATCAATATGCAAAAATCAGTTGCATTTCTATACACTAAGAATAAACTTTCAGAAAGAGAAATTAGAAAAAAAATTCTATTTGCAATAGTATCCCCAAAATAATTAGGAATAAACTTAAGGTGGTGAAAATTCTGTACACTGAAAGCTATAAGATGTCAATGAAAGAAACTGAAGAAGATAAATAAATAGAAGGAATTTCCATGTTTTTGGATTGGAAGAATTCATGTTGCTAAAATGTGCATAGTGCCCAAAGCCATCTTTAGATTCAATTCAATATTAAAATTCCAATGGAATTTTTTCACAGAAATAGAAAAAAATAATCCTAAAATTCATATGGAACCACAAAAGACCCTAAATAGCTAAAGCAATCTTGAGAAAGAACAAAGCTGGAGGCATTACATTTCCTGAATTTCAAGCTATATTACAAAGCTTTAGTAATCAAAACACTACAGTACTGACATAAAAACAAACACATAGATCAATAAATAGAACAGAATGGAGAGCCATAGATAAACTTACAGATAGTCAATTTATGACAAAGGAGTCAAGAATACACAATGGGGATATGATAGTCTCTTCAATAATGGTGTTGAGAAAACTTGGCAGCCACATGTGAAATAATGAAACTGGATCCCTATGTTATACCATACACAAAAATCTACTCAACAGGGATTAAAGACTTGAAAGTAAGACCTGAAACCATAAAATATCTGGAAGAAAACATAACAGGGGGTAAGCTCCTTTCATTAGTCCTGGCAATGATTTTTTGGATATGACACCAAAAGAAAAGCCAACAAAAACAAAAATAAGTTATAAGTGGGACTACGTGAAATTTAAAAAAAAAAAGCTTTTGTGAAGCAAAGGAAACCTCCAACCAGGATCAAAAGGCAACCTAAATAATGGGAGAAAATATATATAAACCATATATCCAATAAGGGGTTAATATCCAAAAATAGTGGATTGGCCAAAAAGTTCATTTGGGTTTTTCCATAACATCTTATGGAAAAACCCAAATGAACTTTTTGGCCAACCCAATATATAAAGAATTCATACAACTCAATACAAAAATAAATAAGTAACCATCTAATTAAAAATGGGCAGAGGAACTGAATATACATTTTTCCAAAGAAGACAAATGGACAAAAGATACATGAAAAGATCCTCAACATCACTAATCATCAGGGAAACGAAAATCAAAATCACAATGAAATATCACCTCACACTTGTTATAATGGCTGCCATCAAATTAAATGGCTGTTATCAAAAAGACAATAAACAAGTGTTAGTGTGGATGTGGAGAAAAGGGAACCCTTATACATGTTGGTAGGGATGTGTAAATTGGTACAGTCACTATGGAAAACATTATGGAGGTTCCACAAAAGTTAAATATAGAACTACCATATGACCCAGCAATACCAATTCTGAGTCTATATCAAAAGGAAATAATTTTATTATTATTAAAAAAATTTTTTTCGGCCATAACACACAGCTTGCAGGATCTTAGTTCCCTGACCAGGGATTGAACCTGGGCCATCACACTGAAATTCCCGAAGTCTCTATTTTAAAAAGATACCTGCACCTCCATGTTTGTTGCAGCATTGGTCACAATAGCCAATAATACATGTAAACATTCTAAATGGATGAACAAATAAAGGAAATGTTTGTTTACAATGGAATATTATTCACAGCCATAAAAAAAGAAGAAAATTGTGCCATTTGCAACAACATAGATGAACCTTGGGGGCATCTTGGTAAGTGAATTTAGTCAGACACAGGAACAAATACTATATGATCTCACTTATATGTGGAATCTAAAAGAAACAAACTTAGAGAAGCAGAGAACGTATTGATGGCTGCCAGAGACAGGATTTGGAGGTGTGGGGATAAATGTAGTCAAAAGGTACCAACTTATAGTTATAATAAATAAGTCATGGGATGTAATGTACAGCATGGTGACCATATTTAATATTGCATTGTATATTTGAAAGTTGCTGAAAGAGTAAATCTTAAAAGCTCTCATCATAAGAAAAAAACTTAACTATGTGAGGTAATGTATGTCAACTAAACTTATTGTGGTAATTATCTTGGAATTTACACATATACCAAATCTTTGTGTTGTACAACTTAATTGTAAAATATTATGTTAAATATTTCTCAAAAAACTTAGGAAAAAAAGTAATGCAGTATAATGTAATCATCTTTAAATATTATGTAGCCATTAAAATAATTTCCATGAAAGTGTTTTAAATTACACAACACATATAATAAGTAAAAATGTAGGCTGTATAAAAAATATTACGTCATATACAGATGAACACACTCAGGAATTCATTGGAAAATGTGAAACATATTCTAAAATATTAGTGATGGTTTTCTCCAAGTCATGACATAATGGCAATTTCTATCAATTTTTTGTTTTTGCTATCTTATGAGTTTACCATATTTTTTAAAAAAACACATGATATTTAAAATCAGAATTTTTTTTAGAGGAAATTAATGCCTCTTTTCTATTATAAGTTGAGTGGAATTTTCCCTTTGCTTTGTATATGATTTGTGATACTAGAAAAACCATGGCCACATTTTCATTTCTTTGGTATAACATAATTTTAGGGAAGCATCAAAAGTAGAAGCCCATCCAGAGCAGCAGTGGCCTAGTATGATAATACTCGCTTTGAATGTGTTTGTGTTGTATTGCCAATCTGAGCGCCCACTTTGGTAATCTTGGCTTAAAACAAAGGACTGTAAACAGAAAAGCTGTACACAGGGAGGGAAAAATAAATAAAAACACCCTTCTTACACTGTGGACTGAAATTACTCCATAATGTGGGAAGGGGTACTTATGATGACCATTTCTTTTTTATTGCCATGTCACTCTCTTTAAACACTAAAAATGATTGTGGTGATAGAAAGGATGACCAAAGACAAATACAATAGAGTTTTGGTAACTATTTCTACATGGATCCCCTAAACTTTTCCCAGTAGGATCGTTTACAATGGATATATGAACCCATATGTTCAATGTACTGTGACTCAGATTTGGGTTTTATTCTAACACTCTAAATTTTGTAGTCAGATTTGGACTGGAATTCAATAGTACCAAAGTTGTATTTTCTTCATTTTTGAACTTTTGTTCATTTGAATGCTAAGAGCTATCTCAACTCAGGGGATAGATAATGTGTGGGTGGCAGGATGCTGCCTCAGGAAAAAGCAAATTGAATTTCTTCTCAGGATCAACTGAAGGTTCTATTCATCACCTCTTATAAGATAACCCTGAAGTTTGAGGGTGAAGTGAGAAATTTTTTGTAGAGGCATATGCTCAGACTTACATTTTCAGGCATCTGAACTATGGGACAGGAGTTAGATTATGAATAGCTTGGAGAATGTCCTCACTTTATTATTGACCCAGTCCGTGCAATTGTTCTAACAGTGCTGCCTTGGAGAATCAATCCCCTTTTAATTGAGAGGTTGATTCCTAAGGGGATTTCAGCTCTCATCTTATAGTCTTTTTTGGTTGATACATGTACACATAGAAACACACACACACACACACACACACATATATATATATATATATATATATATATATACACACATTTATATGTGTGTGTGTATATATATATGTATGGGCAATACGGCCTTTCTTACTCATCTCATTTTTATGGGAAATTTTAATTTTGGTTGTTCATTAATCATGTCTTTCTTGATAAAAACTTGAAATGTCTGAGATATTAACATATTATTATTCTTTACTCTAGTATTTCTCAATGTGTTTCAGTTTTGAATATTATACCACCTCCCCTTTTAAATGGAATAAATCATTTCATTCTTTGAACAATCTTATAAATACCACAATATGATCGAATAGTCAATAGAGGCATTGCCTTGTATTTTAATATTTATAGGAAGCCATGTAGTGTAGTACAGTGAATCTTGATTTTAGTTAATCTTTAACTATGACAACATCAACTGACTCGACGGTATTACCTATTCCTATTCCAAAAAGTTTGCAAAAGTTAGAAAAAGAAACAAAATAATCTGATTAATTTTTGAATCTCACTGAAGGTGGTTGTTTTTTAATTACCAATGAAAATTTAGGAGTATACAGGTCTTATTATGTTTGCTTTGTTATAAGCTGATAATAGTAAAAGTTTTAAGGGGCATAAAGAAGGAAAGCTCCTTTTCTTCTGATATGACTGTCACCTAAAACACTTACAATTTTACAGACTAGCAAAAACATTAGTTACCTCCAATTATACCAGAAAGTAATATATGTTTGTAACCTTCCAACATATATGTACTTTTTAAGTATTTGATGGTAATATAGAAATAAATTCTCCTCATGGAGCCACAAAATAAAGATCTAAATCAAATCAAACTCTTCTTTCACAAAATGCATGTTTTCTGAAGAATTTTTACATAAGTAGTTTGATACCTAATGATTAAGTTTTAATTAAGCATTTGGAAAGAGTTGCTGTCAATATACAAATGAATTGGTCAGTTCCAAAGACTTTTCTGATAGCTATACTCAGTATTCTTTTTAAAATGTGATATTTTAAACATGTCCAGTAATATTTTCATGTAGTATTATCTGGAGTAAGGAAATTCTGTCCTTGGAATTATTCTGATTTTCAAGATTCTGCCAGCTGTCTCCTGCACACTCACTCATCTTATTATTGATTCCCCAAAGATTTTACTTCTCTCATTACTTTCTGGAGAGTGATTGATGAATGTACCTCACAGTCTCTTCTCTTGAAATAAGGGCAAGAGTGTAAACTTGCCCTGCTGTTTCTTCCCACTCTGAGTAGGAGGGTATATCCAGACATAATTTCTATGAGTTAGAAATGTGATGGAGATGTTGGCAATAGTGTGAGAAGGAGATTTGAGTCTGAACTGAAAACAGGTTTAATGAAGAGATTTCTCTAGGATTGATTGAGCTCTTTTCACAGTCAGTGGGGCACATTTCCATGATTTTCATATGAATGGTAAGAGGTAACAGGAGAGGGTAGCCAGTTTTTCAGGCCAGCAAAAACGGTACTCAGGCATTCTGGTCAGAGAACTATTTGCAGAAACCAATTATTTATTGTTTACCAGGTGCCAGGTAGCATGCTTGTCAATGCAAAGGATATAAAAATATGGTTCCTGTGCTGAACAATGTACACACTTGCTAGAAAAAAAATGTAGGTAAACACATCATAAGAGTTATTGTGACCTACAGGGCATGGAATGTATTTTAAATATCACGTCCCTTAGGGTCCTTCAAACTGCTAATGATTTTAAAAAGGAAGGTGTTTTCAGTTCAGATAACCATCAGAAAAGTGTAATTTCTGGCAAAAAGAATAGAACATACCTTCCCTATTTCTCCCTTCTAGCATATTTGACCAGACTTAAAGCTCCAACAAGGGCAGGGGCTGAGCCTGCTTTGTTCACAGCTAGAGCCAAGCACAGAGGCTTGCACACAGCAGGTGCTTAATAGTTGTAGAGTAGTATTACTGAGGAAAAGAGGCTTGGGGTCTAATTCCCGGTTTAAATCGCTTCTCCTTTACTACTTACATTTTGTAAGGACTCTAATTTCTAGGTCAGGAGCTCTGTGACAGTATGGCATATGAAAATGGGTACTTGTAGGAGGAGATGGAGTAAGAGAGTTACTTATCCTTGACCAAATATATAAGCAAATTTGTATAAACTTCCTAACATAAAAAAAGGGTATTAGTAAAACATAAAAAGTCTGTCTTAAATTCTAAGTACTGAGACAGGGCTGAGTGGAAATATACCTACCATCAGCCAAGGCAGGGACCCCAGAACACAGAGAAGGTAAGTGCATCTCTCCATAGGCAGATGGAGGGGATAAACACCTACATGGTATGGGGTCCAACAGCTAAGACAGGTTTCTAGATACCACTTCCCATGTCATGACTTTTCCCAACTGGGTGGAAATATTCATGTGAGCTGCTTACTCTAAGATGGAGCAGCTTCCCAGACCACCTCCCAACTTGGAATTTGGTTTTGAGAGTCTACTTTGTGGCTTATCTGCCTACACATCCAGAGAGACTTTGGACCAGTCTTACCACCTCTAAATTCTTCACTGATGAAGTATAACCTTGGTTGAGAAGTTGTGTTTTCTCTTTCCTGTTTTCTGTCTCCTTTACACAACAGAAATAGGAGTAGGAAGAGAATATATGCATAAATAATCTGTTCTTGAATTTTAACTAGACTTAAGGTAAAATTGTTTACTACTGAGAAAGAAATGTTAGAGCTCTGAAATTCAAACCCAAGACATAAATGGACAAAACTTAGCCAATGAGTGGCCATGCACAAGATACCCAACTCATTAAGACAATGAGCAGAAATGTATCACTTCAGCCATTTCCAGGCCTAAATAGTACCTTATTAACTAAGAGATTACTAGCTGCTATAATAGATAAAATCTCATTAAAATGGATTATCACAAGTCTATTTTTTTCTCCCATAATGTCCAAACGGGTATTCCTGATTGGTGAGTGGCTCTTCTCTCAATGGCGTAAAACCTAGACTCCTTTCTTCCTGTGACTATACAAGTTTCAACCTATGGTTCACAAAGTGGACCTCAGGGTCAGCTCCCTTCCAGCTGGTCAGAAGAGAAACAAAGCACGTTGAATCACTTGTGGAGGGTTTTTATGGGTGTGGCTCCCTATCCACATTCCACTGGTCAGAGCTTAGTCTCACAGCCACACCTCATCGTAAAGAAATATAATCTACTCCTGTGCTCAGGAAAAGGAAGACATGGGTTTGGTAAACAACCATCTTGTCTCTGCCCCAGACTAGGTACTTAGAGTAAAACTTCAGCAATTTTAAACGGTAAAATTGAGGATAAAGATCCAGTAATAAGAAAGTAGTATCTCTGAACAGCCTTTTAGGAGACAAAAACTGTGTGGAGTCCACAGAAAAAGATCAGCATAGTTTTGACAACACAAGACCAGGAATCCCAGTAGAACCGGTGCCATATTAGGCTAAAGGTTGTCACCATTCCTTAATGAGAATAAACAGGATTAGTATCATAGCTCTACTACATATATAGCTTTTAAAAATATAATGTTTTCATATAATGGTTCTAAATAATATGTATATAATTCTTATTCCATAGTGGGGATGTTACTCTCAACTAAATATTTTGCTGTCTTTATAAGGCTAAGAATAAAACAAGTTTAGTTGCTCAGTTATTCTCTTAGGTTGATATCTAGATAGGTGAGATCCATAGACTTTTATTTAAGATTACGGTATCTAGAATAGAAAAATTTAGGTAAGGAGCCCCTTTATAATTTATGCTTTTTTGAAGTTTCCACAGAGGCAGATTGATTGACTCTTCAAAGAAACAAAAGGAAAAATTGTAGACAACAAATTGTTCCAGAGCCTGGTAAAGAAAAAAGTTGACATTTATCATGTGAACAAAGATTGAATTAGTAGGTGAAAGGCTTTGGTACGGGCATTGCAAACCAGGTGGCAGATGAAAGAACACAAGAAACATCATTGAGTTGCAAAACTGCATGCCCAGCAAATTCACAGAAGAAATTGTGAAAAGTGTATCTCACACGTAGGGCACTACATACTTACTTGAACTTCATTAAGAAGTCTCCCATTTGGGACTCAGTAATATCTGTATAAGTTGTTATATAAATGTACCTTGCTTTTAAAATATCTTGGACAGACCCAGCCACAACTCATGCTAGAGCTTTAGCAAGCCTATGGGAAGAAAAGGCATTAGAAACAAGATTTGATTTGAGGGTAAGTAACAGAGTTGGCTACAGGTCTTAATCCTATTAGGGCATTGCAGGAAGTTCAATGTAGAGTGTTAGAAGGGTTAGGCTTGACTTAGGCAAGTAAATGTAGGTATGGAGAGCCAACCTGAAATATATTAGGCTGAAATAAAAACTCAGTAAGTGTTTATTGAAGGGAAGAATGACTGAATATGAGGAACAGATTATAGAAAGAGGAGTCCAGTTGAAAAGATACACTTGCAGTGTGTTCATAGCCAGGTTAGGATATGCACAAAATTTATCCCCAAGGGAAAGGATCCAACCTGACCTAGGTTGGCCATCAATATAGCAAAGTGCAGAGCAGGAGGAGAAAGGTAAGGTTAGATTTAAGTTTAGTGGGGTTCTAAGTTTCTGAGACTCATACCAGACATTGGACCTTCAAAGACACATGAGTTTTCTCCTTGTTAGTATCATGCCTGCTTTGGTGAGGAATAATGCAAGAATCAGACACAACTGGGTCTAAAATTAATAGCTCTAATTTCCAGTAACTGGGAAGGACTGTGAACCTTTCTTGGTTTCTAGACTGTAAACACCATGTGAACATGGAATAATTTTTGCGTCTCCATTTTTGCATTTCATCACATTTATAATAGTGTTAAGTACCCAATAGATTATATTAATTTACTTAGATTTTGAAAATAGAAGTTGATTCAGTCTATGTAAGGGATTTAAAAAAAAAAAAAAGGCTGGAACATCAGGAAGATACAGTTCTGAGAGTAAAAAGTGCCAGATCTAATACCATCTGTAAACGACAGGTGTACTTCCTCAGAGCACTATCTCTTAAGACAATAAAGGATCCCCCAACCTCACCCTGCCTCATCCAGAAAGTTGAGGGTTGGATCAATATTTCAGGATAATAGGCTATCTAGGTCCTCCTAAATCAATGTGGCTACACTACAACAATTTGTTTATATCCCAAATTGTAGATTATGACCACTGTTTTCTAAATTCACATCCAACATAAAATAGTACATTGGTTTACCTTTTCATTTGTTCCATCTACTACTGGGCCACCATTCATTTCCTTTGTCTCTGCTTTATTAACCTTTAGCCTTTTCCATCACCCTATCCTTATTTGTTCAAGTTCTACTCAGTATTCCATTAAGATGTCTCACAGTTTTCTCCCTTTTCATCTGCATTCTATGTGCCATTGTTCTAGTTGGGCTTCAATCACCCCTTGCTTAAATTTCTGTGGCTATCTCCTAGCTTAGTCTCCTTGACTCTGGTCTCAATCACCAGGGCATGCTGAGTGCTTTTTGTGTGTGTTTTTAAATTTATTTCAAAGTTTAAAACAATTTGCCAAGCCCACAGCTAACATCATACTCAATGGTAAAAGATTTTCCACTACTATCAAGGACAAGACAGGGTTCCCACTGTCACCACTTTTATTTAACGTAATAGTGGAAGTCCTAAGCAGAGCAATGAGGCAAGGAAAGAAATAAAAGGCATTAGAATTGGAAAGGAAGTTAAATTATTTTTATTTGCAGATGACTTGATATTATATATAGAAAATCCTAAAGACACCACCAACAAAAAAAACCCTGTTAGGTTTAATAAATGAAGTCAGTAAAGATGCAGGGTACCAAATGAACACACAAAAGTCAGTAGTGTTTCCACACACTAACAAAGAAATACCTGAAAAAGAAAACCCATTTACAATAGCACCAAAAATAATAAAACACTTAGGAATAAATTTAACAAAGGAGGTGAAAGATCTGTGCACTGAAAATTATAGAGATAGATGAAAGAAATTGAAAACACATAAATGGAAATATATCCAGTGTTCATAGATTAGTATAATATTGTTAAAGCAGCCATACTACCCAAAGCCATCTATAGATTCAATGCAATCCCTATCAAGATCCCAATGGCTTTTTTTTTTTTTTACACAAATAGAAAAAATAATTCTAAAATTTGTATGGGACCACAAAAGAACTTGAATAGCCACAGCAGTCCTAAGAAAAAAGAACAAAGCTAAAGGTATCTGATCACTTTCTGATTTCAAACTTTATTCAAAGCTATAGTAATTAAAACAGTATATACTGGCATAAAATCAGAAACATAGATCAATAGAACAGCATAGAGAGCCTAGAAATCAACACATACATATATGGTCAATTGATTTATAGCAAAGGAGCCAAGAATATACAATGGGGAAAGGATAGTCTCTTCAATAAATAGTGTTAGGAAAAGTAGGTGGTAATTTCATTTCATTAGTCCTGGCAATTGATTTTTCTGGATATGACACCAAAAGTAAATGCAACAAAGCAAAAATTAACAAGTGGGACAATATCAAACTAAAAGGCTTCTGCACAGCAAAGGGAACAATCAACAAAACGTCAGCATGATGACTATGGCTAATATTGTATTATATATTTGAAAGTCACTAGAGTAGTAGATCTTAAAAAATCTCATCACAAGGGAAAAAGAATTTTAACTATGTGAGGTGATAGATGTTATCCAAAATTATTGTAGTAATCATTTTGCAATAAACACAGATATCAAACCATTATTTTGTACACCTTAAAGTTATGCAATCTTATATGCCAATTATGTCTCAATAAAACTTGGGGGAAAAAACTACTCCAAAAAATATTTCTCCCAAACACAACATACTGTACAGGAATTTTGACTTCTAAGAATTGCAGATCATTTCAAAACTTACTTTTTATTAAAGTTTATCTGAGAGTAAAAAGGATCCTGGTAGGACCTATGATTGACTAATTACAAATACTGAATCTCAGGTACAACCCAGACCCATTGCCTCAAAACATGCATATTGACAATATCCCCAGGTGGAACTTATGCATATTAAAGTATGATAACCACTATAAATAGTCTTATTCTCCATTTGGTTCACATTAGAATCAGCTGGTGTGTTTTTAAAAAATGATGATGCCTGGCACCTTCCCCCAAACATACAAATTTACTGTATCCCCTTCCCCCCTAGATTTATTGAGATGTAATTGACATAACATTGTATAAGCTTAAGTTATACAAGAGGATGATTTGATATATATATTACAAAATGATTACCACAATAAGGTTAGTTAACGTCTCTAAACATCTCCCATAATTACTACTTTTTGGTGGTGAGAACATTCAAGATCTCCTCTCTTGGCAGCTTTCAAGTATACAATACAGTGTTGTTAACTATAGGCACCATGCTGTACACTAGACCCCCAAAATTCATTCATCTTGTAACTGGAAGTTTGTACCCTTCGACCAACATCTCATTTCCCCCAGTCCCTGGAAAACACCATTGTACTTTCTATTTCTAGGAGTTCAGCTCTTTCAGATGCTACATATAGGTGAGAATATACAGTATTTGTCTTTCTCTGGCAGACTTATTTCACTTTTGAATACTTTGTATTTATATATCTTAAAGATACTTTTATAATGTCATTCTCCACGCACATGTTCTACTTTCTACTTCATCAAATCCAAGCTGCTCTGTTTGACTTTGAGAGTTTTCAACACGACCTTGCCCTTCCCAACCATCATCATTTCCTTCTATTCCTGAAGCCACATCCTCTTTGTTTAAAAACATATTTGTGTAGCATCTTAAAGTTTAAAGGAAGTTTCAGAAATCTTCTCATTCTTCTCACAATAAAGTGGGTATGATTGTCCATTTTATAGAGATCCTAAAAGTCAATGCAATTTTGCCAAGGTCACTTGAAATAGCAAATGGCAGAGCTCATTCCACTATATTACAGTAGAGCTCCTGATATTTGATTTTCATCGATAATGGTTCTTGTTTCTTCTCTAGTTTTTAAAATGTTCCTTCTTTCCTATGCTGATATCCATAACTATTTTAGCCCACATTTTTCATTTTGGTAAGTTAGTTGAACTAGGTGAAATTCACATATTTTTAAGGCCAGAATTTTTATAAGCGAGGATTATGGGTTTTTTTTTTAATCATTAAGATACCTTTTATAATATTGAGCCATATTTTGTGATCAATAATTTTGGTTAAGTTACTTTGAATCAAACACCTCCCATTTACATGGCTGCATGCTGAACTTAGCAACTGGAAAAGGTGGTCCTTGACTGTCCTTGAGAAAATTTTAGCCTACTGTGTGTTTGGGGAAATAAAAGAAGTAACTCTAAATTAAAGGGAGTAAGAAAGGTTCTGAAACAGAAGTACGTTTAAAGTGCTATGGGTACTCAAAGGAGGAAGAGGTCATAGCTGTCAGAAGAATTACCAAAGGCTTCATGGTTGAAGTTACATTTGAAATGGTCTTTGGAAGATGATTTGTGAAATAAAGACATTCGAAATATCTGCAAACATAAAATAGTGTTGATATTAAACACATAAGTTAGAAATGAAGAGCTCAGGTCATTTGAAAAAAATGGAAATGTTTAGTATTCAATTAATTTATTGACTCATTCATTCATTTATTTGACAAGTATTTGTTAAAAGCAAAACATGCTCCCTATCTTCCTTCAGTGGACCCAAGACCACTGGGGAAAAACATTCATTCAAAGACATAAATATGACACACGGAAGAAAAGGTTAGAATGGCAGTGTGTACATTGTATTACAGGTGCACTGTGGTGAGAGCCACTATAACCGTGTCCCAGTCACTGAAAACTACTGCTGTGGTGAAAACTAGATGGAATTGGTAGTGTAGCCATGTTAGTTCATTTGCATTTCAACTCTCCAGATTGGTGGTTTAAGTTAATTTACTTTGAGCAAGTTGAGTTCTCTAGGCAGACAGGTTTATGTATTGCATTTCATTATTTTGCTAGCATCCCATGTTCTCCCTCAAAGTAGAGTAGGAATTGAATTCATAGCTCGGCAGAGCTGTTATCTTAGGCTTGTTAACTTCTTGGATGTAGCCCATGAACATTTATGTTCGTGTGAGAGAGGTTATGAAAATATCTGTAAGTGAATTAAGTCAGGGCGGGTTCACTCTGAGTGAAGACTTCGGAAGCAGGCATTCACTAAAAGGGTCTCCTGTGAGAAACACTGTTTTTAAGAGCTGACTGATTTTATTTGAAAGCATAAGCAGTGGGTATAATAAAAGAATACAATTATTGAACAATTTTGTCATTTTTGTGTTAATTTAACTGGGGTAATGAAATTAAAATTAAACTCTGTGCTGATTTTTTTTCTGGCAGGTATGCAATATTTGTTTTATATAAATATACAGTAAACTCAGCAAAAGGCACTACTAAATTCTTACTGGTTCTACTATTTACTGGCTTCTATTTTGTTATGGAACATATAAATAATTTCAGGCCTATTTCACCTTTATCTGTAAGCAATTTATTAAACAGTCTGGACTAACGTCAACACTTTTCATTCCAACTTAACCCCCAAATAATCCAATGTAATCACAAGGACAACCGGGAATAAAAAAATCCTGTGTTTTATAGTTAGCAACTGCGTTAGCAACAACTAACCCTTAAGGATTCCTGCAGACTCACACCGTCCCAGATGCTATTTTGCTAAGTGACAGCAACTTGTTGTCATTTTATGTGTTGTTAGAAGCGGCGCGGGGCTGGAACCAGTAATGTTAGCTGTGCCCCAACACAAGTTTCATCGTGCAGTGTGAGCTTGGAGTGCTCCTCATTCAGCCCGCTAACTGCACCAATGAGACTTGGAAACGACACGAGATAGGAGGGAGAAGATTAAAGCAACATCCGAAAGAAAACTTGAGAAATACCACCCCCAAATTAATTACCCCTTGTAGGAGCCGTTCTGTGGAATATTCCCTCCACACACCCTACCCTCCTGGTATTATGGAGGTGGTTCGGCCTGATGATTACAAGAAAAAGAGCTTAGACTTTGGTTTCACACGGCTGGCTTGTTAAAAGAAATGGCCTTAGCCTCTGTGCTTTCACAGTGTTTAATGAGCTGGTGTGTCTACAATCGGTGATGAGAAAGGGACAAAATGTACCTGTAAAGTTATATTAGCAAGTTATTAGCCATCTGAAGTGACTGAAAGGAATGCACTGAGGTAAGATCAATGGGATGACACAATACGTGCAAGGCTTTTATGTGAAAAACAATTCTGAAACACAATTGCTAATGAAAAATCTATTAATACTGTAAAATACACTAACAGTTTCATTCTAAGGAGTAGGAAGTAGGTGATAATAAGGAAATTGGAGGTTTAAATGGTATGAGGAACCTAGCAATGTCCCCTGCCTGCACTGTAGCATGCCCCATGTTACATGTGCTTGGTGATACATTTCAAGGCAAAAATATATTTTAAAGGAAATTTAAATCAATTTTTTTCAGATGTACCATACAGAGTATAATTTCAGAATCTCTATTCTGGTCACCAGCAAAGCAAAACACCAGGGACAGATAGATGAGGAGGGGATATAAGGGTGTGTGTGTGTGGGTGTGTGTGTCTACATGTAGGGGTGAATTGTGCACTCATATAGTGTGGGTGCACCTGGGTTAAAGCAAGGGGGGTCTTTGCAGCAGCATGATTTCTTTCACACCTCACACTGCTTGCTTTTAGATTGTTTTTTGTATCGGGTTTCTTTGAAAACACTGTAGGAGACTTCTCAGTTTGCCTCATCGCTTGACAAGCCTAGTATAGAATCAGGATTCTAGGGACATGATTTTAACAGGCTCACAACTTCTTAACAGGTTCCACCTTTTTATGTCTCTCATCTTCTACCCTACCGAGTAAATCTCTGGCTAAAAAAAGAAAGAGAAAAAGGAAACAAAGAATAAACAAAGCAATGGGGAAACCTAAGGCAAATCACATTGCAAAATGACTAATTATGCTAACTTTAAACACTTGAGGGTTTAATGCAAACATTAAATTAAAATCATCTGCTAATTGGGAACAAAAGATGCCCGTTTAAATATTTCCTCCCATGACTTCTTTCATTTTTTCTTTGAAGTCTCAGACCTGTCAATTTCTTCTCTACTCTCTGTCCCTGGAATATATCTTGTATTTCCACAGCCAAAGATCTGAAAATTAAGTAAATTCTCCTCAGTACTGTCTCATATATCTGTTGTAGTTACCTTCACTCCCAACTCACATCTAACATAAGGATGATTGAATATATTTATTCTTGAAACATAATGACTATTTTTTCTCCAGAGATTATCAGGAGCACTGAAAATACAAATAACAATATCTATGTATGTGTGATTCTTTATACAAGTAATCTCATTTAATCTACATAACCGTGGAATGTATATACCACTTGCACTTTTCAGATAAGAAAGCCTCAGAAAGTTTCGGTAACTTGCTCGAGGTTGCCTAGAGCCAGTAAGCAGCGGACTCAGGGTTTCAACTTGGGTGTTATTTAACTTCCTGATTCCATTTGTAGGCATACCTCAGCTATACTGCAGGTTTGCTTCCAGACAACCACAATAAAGCAAATATGCAATAAAGAAAGTCACACGAATTTTTTGGGTTCCCCTTGCATATAAAAGTTATGTTTATACTGTAGTCCATTAAGTGTGCCATAGCATTGTCTAAAAAAACTATGGACGTACCTTAATTAAAAAATACTTTATTGATGAAAAAACGCTAACCATCATTTGAACCGTCAGCAAATAGTAATCTTTTTGCTGGTGGAGGGTTTGGAACATTGCAAGAATTACCAAAACGTGACACAGAGGCATGAAGTGGGCAAATACTGTTGGAAAATGGCACCAATAGATGTGCTCGAAGCAGAGTTGCCAGAAAGCTTCCATGTGTAAAAAATAGGCAATATCTGAAGCCCAGTAAAGTGAGGCACAATAAAACAAGGTATGCCTGCATTAGCTTTCTGACTTTAGACCAGTTACTTCTCATTGCCTTGGTTCCTTCTCTGTTAAAAGTATTGGTGATAATATAACTCACTTGACTGTACTGGACACATTGTGCTGAATCGTCATGATTATTATTCAGACTCCAGAGCTCGCTCTCTCCATGCCTGGGCTTCTCAAACTTTAGTGAGCCCTGGAATCACCTGGGATCCTCATCACACTGCAGTTTGGATCCAGTAGGTCTAGATCACGTCTGAGATTTGGGGTCTCTGAAAGCTCCCAGATGATGCCAATGCTGCTAGTCTGCGGGGTTACCTACCCATGCTGTCTCACTTAAGAAGAGTTACACTTGAGTTGTTCATAGAACAGCGGTGGTCAGATTCTCATTTCTCCTTTGGGAGGATGACTTGGTCATGCTATTTTAGCAGGATACTTTGTTGAGATATCAGTTTTTGATTTTGTTTCCTGTGCCTATTTTGTTCTCAACCTCTTTCCCCTTCAAGAAGGTAGCCTGGCCCTTTAGCTTTCCTTACCTCAGCGGCCTTTTCACGGTAGAAAGCAGAACCATGTTGGCAATTTCCTTCATATTAGAAGGAAATTGATTTTATTTTATTTCCTCTGAAAGCCTGAACTCATTAAAGAGATGACGTGTCCTTCAGGAAAAGCGAATAACTGTCACTAAAGAAAGAGGGAGAAAGGGAGAGGAAAGGAGAAAAATGGGAAGGAGAAGAGAAAGGGGACAGGAGAAGGAAGGAAGCAGAAAGGAAGAAAAAGATGGTGTCTCCAACCAGAAGTGTATGGAACTTGATGAATACCCAGATGAAGGGGTCTTCTTCTGTCCCATTCCTCGACAGAAATGGAGCAGATGGCAGACCTACAAAGGCCTATAAACCTGTCAAGGAAGGATCAGGGACAGTAGGACTCTAAGCGTAAACTGTTTCTTTCTTGTAGTAAGAGCAGTAGGGTGTTAAAAAAATGTTCACTGGATAAGATGGACAAACATAAATTGATTTTAGTCTGATACTACTGCCAGAGATAGGTGGATGGGGGGAGCACACCAGGTCTGGATACCTAACTAGAAGGAAAAGAAGGGCGGGAGAGTTTTTAAGAGCAAGTGTGCATGCATGTGTGTGTGTGTGTGTGTGTGTGTGTGTGTGTGTGTGTGTGTGTTGGTGTGTGTGTTGGTGTGTTCGCAGGGGAGGGAATCTTAGGCCACCTGTGTTTGATAGTTTGTCTTATCCAAAAGAAAAGTAAAATTTTGACAGAAGGTGGTTTTACAACTTGGAGCAAGGCGCCCACAGGAGACAGGCTCTTAGTCTTCTACAGAGACTGGGAGATAAGGGGCTCTATCTCTCTTGATAATTTCAAAAGGATGGCTCCCAGGTCCTTGAGAAAGATATTCCTGGGTTGTGAAACTTGTAAGAGGCTTTTAAAAAGACTTATATCTTAAAGATGTAGAAAATGAATTTACAATTAGAAGTAGTCTAAAGTAAATGCTCTAAGAAAAGGGAGGTCAGGAGCCTATAGTCAGGACAAAACCAGTCTAAAGTTTAGTCAAGCCAAGGGAAGGAACATTAAGACTGTCTTGGTCAAATGTTGTTGGACTTGATGAGATCCCTTTATTTCCTGTCTGAAGTTACAACCTAAGACTCTACCACCTCTGTTCTCCCTCAAAGTCCTGGTATAAGAATCTCTAAGTCTCCTATGTTCCTTCATGAACACCACAAGTGGAAGTACATAGTCCATTTACATAATGATTCAGATAAAATAGTTTTGGTCAGCAGGATATGATTCTAGTAGTAATAGTAATAATAGTAGCTTTGTATTTTAAGGGAAAGGTGATTTCTTCTCAAAAATAAATTTGGAGCTAATAAAGAAGGTCTTCCCAAATATCAGATAATATATAAATTTGTATCTTAAAGCTCTAATCACTGGCTCTTTCAATGGTGAGGATTTCCAGGAATCAGGGGTGATGGCCAGCAGGGCCTCTGCCGGCCTCCTCTCCAGTTCTGCTCAGATATGTAGTCACCATCTCCTTAGCAAGCCCCACCCCAAGACCCAACTACTTAAATTTAGAAATTTTCAAAGGCAGAAATGATATATCTTCCTAGATGTGGTGTTATTAGAATTAACTTGTTAATCTAGCCCACATTTATTCAACTCCTAGTTTGTTCTAGGTAATGTTGGGTGTCAGCTATTAACATTTCTATTCAACATAGAGTGGACTAAGATGATAAAACGGCATCGGTACAAAGAGAACCAAAATCCCAGTCTCATGGAAAGAGCCCTGTACAGCAGAGGGGCCAGCCAAGATGGTCCAGAGATCAGCATGAACAAGGAGGATAACAAAATGACTTGAGGAATCTTTGCTCTGCAGGGTGGAGTTACTTAGTGATCTCTGAACTACCCTCTATTTCAAAACTTTTTATTTGGGGGTAAATGTGAAATAGCCCAATAAGGTCAGCTAGACTTAAATGTACTCAAACTCAGCTTGCTGATGAGGGGGGTGATTTGGGGTAAACAACAATCGAAAGGGCTTAAGCAACAGTTTTGTGGACGGGTAAACTTTATAAATCATAGGGATTGCCTAAGCTTGCAATTCTTCGAAATTTGCTTTTGTGTTAAGTCACATAATGACTCAGCTGCTAGCTCTGTGGAGATTACCCAGTGGTGCTTCCAGGCCTCTTATCATGTTCTGAGCTAGAACATGTTGGAAAGCAGGTAGATTTAGTTTTAGCCCTACTGTTATCCAGAATTCCACATACACCTTTTGCTTTTTCCCCAAATGTAAGGCTAAGATCATTACGGCTCTCTAAACTGTCATTAGCCTCTGTAGGGTGTCAATAAAAGATCAAACCTCACACCTAATTATGCTGTTTCTATCCAAAGAGGGGGGTGGTGCTACTGGAAAGCAAAAATCTGAGCCGCTGTAATATTGTGAATTTGGGTTAAGGGCTGATGTGCACATGGTGGTCTTTCTGTGTTTCCTTTTAAGACCAACTCTGACACTATTTATGTTATAGCTATAAAAACTGCAGTTGGAAATTAATGTGATCAATGTCTGTGACTTACAAATTGTTTTGCAACCAAACTCCAGCAATCAAAGCCCTGTATTATGTTAGACAGGATAGCTTTCTTCCCATTTTCCCTTGAGCTTGAAAATAGGGAATGTGAAACCTTAAAAGGCACTGAGAGATAATGGCTCTGAGCTGGAGAATTTTAAATAGGCTTCTAATTTATCAAAGCTGATTTTTCCCATTCCTAATAGATAAGCAGCTTTGTGACACAGAATGAAGCGGAAATAGTCTGTCATAAGAATTCACTAAAGAAACCTATGCCCACGAAAGGCTTTCTTTCCTCTTAGGGAAATTCAAAACTTCTGAGTAATAAATTGCATTAGGAGGATACGTCAGTAGCATGTAACAGCATGCTGGCTGTTTGCCCACCCCATGGAAGATCATTATCTTCTAGGGCTGCCATCACCTCCCATGTGAGAAAGACACTTAGATTACTGCACCTTCTCTTTCAGGCTCGACAGTAAGACATGAAAGCACAGACCTACTGTGCCTTACCTGTCTGAGGCTTCAAGCAAAGGACATATTCATATACTACTAAAGCAATTGTCTGGGGGAGTATACTATAACAATAACATAATGTCTATTCAATGTAAAGTCTGCCAATGATGTGAAGATATTTCCTGGTCTGTGACAACAGAACTATTCAATTACAAAGTCAAGTAATCTCACTTTTTAAAAAGTTTTAATTTCTATTAAATACATCGTTGTATTTAAATTCCCATTTAAGACTTCTGCCTTCACCTTTATTCTCTTCCTTGCTTTCACTTTCTATTTTTGCACTGAATAAGAACATCTCTCCTATATTTTCTTCAATTCTCGATCTCATTTTGTTTGTTTCCCATCGAATCTACTCTTCTCTTAATAGTGCCCAGTTTGATAAATGACATGATCACAGACCCACTTGCATATACCACAAATTTTGGTGTCATCGTGAACCCTGCTTATTTTCTCCTTCCACCAATCATATCCATTAACAATTCTGTCAGTCCTTTCTCAAATTATATTCTGAATCTAGCCACTTTTGACCACCTTCACCACTTACATATACCCAAGTCACCAAATCTCTTACCTAGATTACTACTAATTGCCTTTTAACTACTTTCCCTGTTTCTATCAGCACATCCTATAGTTTCTTCCCCAAACAGGAGTGACATCCTTTCAAGACACAAATCAGACTGCGTCATTTTCTGCTCAAAACCGTCCAGTTGGTTTCCATGATATTTAGAATAAAATTCAATTGTTTTACTATGGCCTACAAAGCCCTACATGATTACCTCTCTGTCCTTCTTTCCTCCCACTTCTGTCTTTGGTCACAGCCCTATTGTTCTCCCTGTCATTTCTCAAACATGTCAAGTTCCCACCTCCGTAAATTTCCAGTCACTGTTCCATCTTCCTGGAAGCCCTCCTTTGCCCTCCCACACCCAGATCCTCACATGGCTCATTCCTCTTTCCCTTCAGGTCTTTGGTCAAATGTCACCTCCTCTGACATTCCTATCTGCTCGCTGTATCCAAAATATCTCTGCTGCCCACTTACCATCTTCATCTCCTTTTACACCTGTTCTACTTTCTTGCACGCGTCTCCTGTCATTGTATCATATAATAATTCATTTATTCTCTTTTTATGTGCCTCTCCCACTTTAATGAAAACTCTGTGAAGGTGCAGACATTTTCTTGGTTTCTCATGTTATACCTGAGATATAGAAGCAGTACCTAGTACATAGTAGATATCAAAAAAAGTAACGAATGAATGAATGTTACTTTTTTTACAATGCATTTATGTTTTCAGAATTTATCAACTAATACATTACATCTTTCAAATTTCTCCTCCAAAACACATTTACGAAAAAAAGAAAAGCACGACATCTACATTTTGAAGTACTACATTCGAAATGCCCAAAACCCAAACAAAAAACTATCACAGTGGAATGCAACGTAATGCAATGATGTTAATACATGGATTTCTGGTTTGGGAAAACTCTTTGATAAGTTACATCTGTTTATAGTTTGAGGCAGATCATACTCTAGACTATTTCTAAAATTCAATTTTCCATTTTATTCAAAGACATTAATCCTGTTATTCTAGCCCTATCTCTTCCCTTCCTCACCACCTCTCCATCATCTTATCTCACTGCCTTCTAATGATATCTTCCATTAGGTCAAGCCCATTTTCACATCACTTCTGTCAGAGGGCTTGCTAATTTAAGCTTTGTGCCCTGGCTTGAATCCTGGAATTTTTTCTTCCCTATTTCCAACCAGTCTGAAGTTCTGTGATGGTCTATACAAGGTCAGCCTTGCTCACCCTTATATTCCCTGTGACCACTGCAGTCCCTGGCACATACGAGGTGTTCACTGAATGAATTAGCATGATGGCATTTACTAATGTATTTTTCCGTTGTGGATTGTATGTCTCTTCTCTGCCTGTCTCCTTTCTACAGTAAATATTGAAGGTCTATGTATTTTTTCTGAAGTTACAGGGAGTAGGATGAAAACACATGCACAAGAATATGGTCCATCTCTCTCTTGACTAAAAAAATGATCTGGAAAACTGATGGAATATTAATCCCTATGCGATTCTAATAATGATGGCTTAGCTTAGTTACAACTGACATAGTGAAATCTTTTAAGTATTAATGCTAGTAGACAGTTTCAGAGTAAATTGAAATGTTAAAAAAGGGGCCGATTAGCTCAAGATGGTGGAGTAGAAGGACATGCACTCATCCCTTCTTAAGAGAACACTGGAATCACAACTAACTGCTGGACAACCATTGACCATGAAATGCTGGAACCTACCAAAAAAGATACCTTACATCCAAGGACAAAGGGGAAGCCACGGCAAGATGGTAGGAGGGGTGCAATCACAATAGAATCAAGCCCCATACCTGCCAGGCGGGCGACCCACAGACTAGAGAACAATTGTGCCACAGAAGTTCTCCCACTGGAGTGAAAGTGCTGAGCCCCACATCAGGCTTTCCAGCCTGGGGGTCTGGCAATAGGAGGAGGAGTCCCCAGAGAGTGTGGCTTTGAGGGTCAGTGGGATTTGACAACAAGGCTTCCACTGGACTGGGGGGGGAGGGGAACAGAAACTCCACTCTTGGAGGGCACACACAGGGTCTTGTGTGCGTCAGGGCCCGAGGAACAGAGCAGTGACCTCATAGGAGACTAGGTCAGACCTTCCTGCTGGAGTGGGTCTCCTGTGAGGTGAGGGGGGGAGGCAGCTGTGACTCACTGTGGGGACAAAGACACTGGCAACAGCAGTTCTGGGAAGTACTCATTGCTGTGAGCCCCCCCCAGAGGCCATCATTAGCCCCACCAAACAGCCTGTAGGCTCCAGTGCTGGGTCGCCTCAGGCCAAACAACCAACAGTGAGGGAACACAGCCCCACACATCAGCAGACAAATGGATTGAAGTTTTACTGAGCATGGCCCTGCCCACCAGAGGGACAAGACCTAGCCCTACCCACCACCAGCCCCTCCCATCAGGAAGCTTGAACAAGCCTCTTAGATAGCCTCATCCACCAGAGGGCAGACAGCAGAAGCAAGAAGAACTACAATCCTGCAGCCTGCAGAACGAAAACCACAATCACAGATAGTTAGACGAAATGAAAAGGCAGAGGATTATGTCCCAGGTGAAGGAACAAGACAAAATCCCAGAAAAACAACTAACTGAAGCGAAGATAGGCAACTTTCTGGAAGAAGAATTCAGAATAATGATAATGAAGATGATCCAGGATCTTGGAAAAAGAACAGAGGCAAGGATCGAGAAGATGCAAGAAATGTTTAATGAAGACCTAGAAGAACTAAAGAACAAACAAACAGATGAACAATACAATCACTGAAATGAAAAATACACTAGAAGGAATCAATAGCAGAATAACTGAGGTAGAAGAATGGATAAGTGACCTGGAAGACAGAATGGTGGAAATTACTGCTGTGGAACAGAATAAAGAAAAAGAGAATGAAAAGAAATGAAGACAGTCTAAAAGACTTCTGGGACAACATTAAATGCACCAATATTTGCATTATTGGGGTCCCAGAAGGAGAAGAGAGAGAGAAAGGACCTGAGAAAATATTTGAGGAGATAATAGCTGAAAACTTCCCTAACATGAGAAAGGAAACAGTCACCCAAGTCCAGGAAGTGCACAGAGTCACAGCCAGGATAAACCGAAGGAGGAACACACTGAGACACATATGAATCAAACTAACAAATATTAATGACAAAGAAAAATTGTTAAAAGCAATAAGGGAAAAATGACAAATAACATACAAGGGAACTCCCATAAGGTTATCAGCTGATCTCTCAGCAGAAACTCTTCAGGCCAGAAGGGAGTGGCATGATATATTTAAAGTGATGAAAGGGAAGAAGCTACAAGCAAGAATACTCTACCTAGCAAGGCTCTCAGTCAGATTTGATGGATAAATCAAAAGGTTTACAGACAAGAAAAAGCTGAGAGAATTCAGCACCACCAGGCCAGCTTTGCAAAAAAAAAAAAATGCTAAAAGAGCTCCTCTAGGCAAGAAAGAGACCAGCAACATAAAACAACCTTGTAAATATATAGACTGCTATATCAAAACCTCATGGGAACAGCAAACCCAAAAACTACAATAGATACACACAATAAAAAGAAAGCAACACAAACACAACAGTAAAGATGGTCATCAATCCACAGGAGAAGAGAACATAAGAAGAAGGGAAGAAAAAAGACCTACAAAAACAAACCCAAAACAATTAAGAAAATGGCAATAGAAATGTACACATCCATAATTACCTTAAATGTAAATGGATTAAATGCGCCAACCAAAAGACACAGACTGGCTGAATGGATACAAAAATAAGACCCATATATATGTTGCCTACAAGAGACTCACTTCAGACCTAGGGACACATACAGACTGAAAGTGAGGGGATGGAAAAAGGTATTCCACATAAATGGGAATCAAAAGAAAGCTGGAGTAGCAATACTCATATCAGACAAAATAGACTCTAAAATGAAGACTTTTATAAGAGACAAAGAAGGACAGTACCTAATGATCAAGGGATCAATCCAAGAAGAAGATATAACAATTGTAAATATATATATATGCAACATAGGAGCACTTCAATATATAAGGCAAATACTAACATCCATAAAGGGAGAAATCGACAGTAACACAATAATATTAGGGGACTTCAACACCCCATTTTCATCAATGGACAGATCATCCAGACAGAAAATCAATAAGGAAACACAGGCCTTATATGACACATTAGACCAGATGAACTGAACTGATATTTATAGAGCATTCCATCCAAAAGCAGCAGAAGACATATTATTCTCAAATGCACATGGAACATTCTCCAGGATTGACCACATGCTGTGCCAGAAAGTGAGCTTCGGTAAATTTAAGAAAAATTGAAATCATATCAAGCATCTTTTCTGACCATGACACTATGAGATTATAAATAAACTGCAAGAAAGAAAAAACTGTTAAAAACACAGACATATGGAGGCTAAACAATATGTTACTAAACACCCAGTGGATCACTGAAGAAATCAAAAAATACCTAGAGACAAATGAAAATAAAAGCACAATGATCCAAAACATATGGGATATAGCAAAAGCAGTTCTAAGAGTGAAGTTGATAGCAATACAATCTCACCTCAAGAAACAAGAAAGATCAATCAGTGTGATACACCACAGCAACAAATTGAAGAATAAAAACCATATGATCATCTTGATAGATGCAGAAAAAGCTTTTGACAAATTCAACACCCATTTATGATAAAAACTCTCCAGAAAGTGGGCACAGAGGGAACCTACCTCAACGTAATAAAGGACATATACGATAACCTACAGCTAACATTATACTCAACAGTGAAAAGCTAAAAGCATTTCCTCTAAGATCAGGAACAAGACAAGGATGTCCATTCATGCCACTTTTATTCAACATAGTTTTGGAAGTCTTAGCCATGGCAATCAGAGAAGAATAAGAAATAAAAGGAATCCAAAATGGAAAAGAAGGAGTAAAACTGTCATTGTTTGCAGATGACATGGGTAGTATACACAGAAAATCCTAAAGATGCTACCAGATAACTACTAGAGCTCATCAATGAATTTAGTAAAGTTGCAGGTTACAAAATTAATGCACAGAAATCTCTTGCATTCCTATACACTAACAATGAAAAATCAGAAAGAGAAATTAAAGAAACAATCCTGTTTACCATCACATCAAAAAGAATAATATACATAGGAATAAACCTACCTAAGCAGACCAAAGTCCTATACTCCAAAAACTATAAGATGCTGATGAAAGAAGTCAAAGTTGACACAAACAGATGGAAAAACATACCATGTTCTTGGATTGAAAGAATCAATATTATGAAAATGACTATACTACCCAAGGCAATCTACAGATTCAGTGCAATTGCTATCAAATTACCAACAGCATTTTTCAAAGAACTAGAACAACAACAACAAAATCTTAAAATTTGTATGGAGACAAAAAAGATCCCGAATAGCCAAAGCAACCTTGAGAAACTGCTTTGGAATCAATTTCAAAGCTGGAGGAATCAAGCTCCCTGACTTCAGACTATACTACAAAGCTATAGTCATCAAGACAGTATGGTACTGGAACAAAAATAGAAGTATAGATCAGTGGAACAGGACAGAAAGTCCAGAAATAAACCCATGCACTTATGGTCAATTAATCTATGACAATGGAGGCAAGACTATACAATGGAGGAAAGATTGCCTCTTCAATAAATGGTGCCAGGAAAAGTGGACAGCTACATGTAAAAAAAAAAAAATGAAATTAGAACATTCTTTAACACCATACACAAAAATAAATTCAAAATGGATTAAAGACCTAAATGTGAGACCTGGCACTATAAAACTCTTAAAGGAGAACATTGGCAGAACACTCTCTGACATTAATCGCAGAAATATCTTTTTCAGTCCGTCTCCCAGAGTAATGAAAATAAAAACAAAAACAAACAACTGGCATCTAATTAAACTCAAAAGCTTTTGCGCAGCAAAGGAAACCATAAACAAAACGAAAAGACAACCCACAGAATTGGAGAAAATATTTGCAAATGATGCAACCGACAAGGGATTAGTCTCCAAAATTTACAAACAGCACATGTGGCTTAATATCATCAAAACAAACAACCCAGGCTTCCCTGGTGGCGCAGTGGTTGAGAGTCCGCCTGCCGATGCAGGGGACACGTGTTCGTGCCCCGGTCCAGGAAGATCCCACATGCCGTGGAGCGGCTGGGCCCGTGAGCCATGGCCGCTGAGCCTGCGCGTCCAGAGCCTATGCTCCGCAAAGGGAGAGGCCACAACAGTGAGAGGCCCGCGTACCACAAAAAAAAAAAACCAAAATAAAACACAACCCAATCAAAAAATGGGCAGAAGACCTAAATAGACATTTCTCCATAGAAGACATACAGATGGTCAAGAGGCACATGAAAAGATGTTCAACATCACTAATTGTTAGAGAAATGCAAATCAAAACGACAATGAGGTATCACCTCACACCAGTCAAAATGGCTGTCATCAAAAAATCCACAAACAACCAATGCTGGAGAGGGTGTGGATAAAAGGGAACCCTCCTACACTGTTAGTAGGAATTTAAATTTGTACAGCCACTATGGAGAACAGAATGGAGGGTCCTTAAAAAACTAAAACTAGAGCTACCATACGATCCTGCAACCTTACTCCTGGGCATATATCCGGAGAAAAACATGGTTCAAAAGGATACATGCACCCCAGTGTTCATCGCAGCACTTTTTACAATAGCTAAGACATGGAAGCAACCTAAATGTCCATCAACAGAGGAATGGATAAAGAAGATGTGGTACATGTATACAACGGAATATTACTCAGACATTGAAAGGAATGAAATAATGCCATTTGCAGCAATATGGATGGACCTAGAGATTGTCATACTGAGTGAAATAAGTTAGAGAAAGAAATATCATATGGTATCACTGATATGCAGAATCTAAAAAGAAATGATACAAACGAACTTATTTACAAGACAGAGACAGACTCACAGACTTAGAGAACGAACTTATGATTACCTGGGAGGAAGGGATAGTTAGGGAGTGTGGGATTGACATTTACACGCTGCTATATTTAAAATGGATAACCAGCAAGGACCTACTGTATAACACAGAGAACTCTGCTCAATATTATGTAACAACCTAAATGGAAAACAAATTTGAAAAAGAATAGATATCTATAACAGATACCTTTATATCTGTATAACTGAATCACTTTGCTGTACACCTGAAACTATCACAACATTGTTAATCAACTATACTCCAATATAAAATAAAAAGTTAAAAATAATTAAAAATAGGGAAAGAAAGGAAGAATAGGATTTTTTTCCTCTCATAGTCCATCAATGGGCACAACTTTTATTTATTTATTAACATTTCCTAAAAGGATAAAAATAAATAGCAGAACACTGTAGGCACCTATAACACTCATTTTGTTGAAAAAAAGGATAAATTTTTAATTGCTTAAAATAATACATTTCCAAAATTTCTAAATTAATAATCATAAATGCCATATTAGAGAATTGGAGTGTAAATTGTAGTATTCATCAAATATTTAATGAAAATATAACAATCTTAATTAGTGGGAACTTTTTCATATAGATATAAATTTATCTGTTTTATGATGCTTCTGTCAGAAATAATCAGAGTAAAGAGATTCAAAAGATTGTTTTGCTGCTTACTTGCATGCATTCTTTTGGTAGAACATCTTTAAAAATTTATCTTGCTAACTTTTTTGCAAAAAATATAGTAGCCATCTTTAAAATGTGTTGTGCCTTTTCTGGCAGGAATGAAGAGTGATTATGAGGTGATTAGTTTGGGCTTTAGCCTCCTTTTTCCTAAGACATGAGAGGTTTATGAGTAGAACCACTTTATTCCAATAGCCTTAATAAAAAATAAATAAAAACGCACCTGGGGCAGGGCTTCCCTGGTGGCCCAGTGGTAAAGAATCCGCCTTCCAATGCAGGGGATGAGGGTTCGATCCCTGGTCAGGGAACTAAGATCCCACATGCCGCGGGGCAACTAAGCCCATGTGCCACAACTACTGAGCTCGCATGCCTCAACTAGAGAGCCTGCATGCCACAAACTATAGGGCTCACATGCTCTGGAACCCATGTGCCACACCTATAGAGCCTATGTGCCCTGGAGCCTGCACGCCACAACTAGAGAAGAGAAAACCTGCTCACCACGACTAGAGAGAAGGCCACGCACCGAACCAAAGAGCCCACGTGCAGGAAAGAAAGATCCCACATGCCTCAACGAAGATCCTGCGTGCCGCAACTAGGACCCGATGCAGCCCAAAATAAATAAATACATAATGAATCAATCTTTAAAACACACACACACACACACACACACACCTGTGGTTCATCCTGGGGAAACTCACTATCACCTTGAAGTGTCAGGGTTCTGACATTTTGTTTCAACCTGAGAACACTTCCATAGCTCTCTCACGCTTCCTTTCGGTAAGACTTGTTTTTACAAGAATTATTATTCCTCTTGTCAAAGATATAAATGAAGAATCGTTGGAGAAAACAGAATTTGGGTGGTTACTCACCACACTGTATATTATAAGGGGTGTGACAGCCGTTATACCCAATTATATTTAAGGTGAGGGCCAATTAATTTAGCATTTGTCTTTATATTGCCTTGCATTTTTGCTTTTGTTGCATGATGTCTCATTTTATCATCTCTACTGATATTCATTATTCCTCAGGACAACATACAAAGTGTGAAAAACAGTTCTTGGCATACTCTCTAAAATACAGCACAATGTTAAAAACAGTAAGGGGTGATACTCATAATTAGCTTAATGAATAAATGAGAGGGAGGTATAAGAGAAGGTATAAGCATCATTTTTAGTAGCCCATAAGGAACATCACCGTCTAGAACTTTGATTAGGAACTTTCCTTTCCCACCTTTTTTTTTTTTAACTCTGGCAAATAGAATAGATAGAACTTTCTTACTGGACTTTTTATTTGCATAGGGTATCAGTCAGGGCCTGGCCTTGTAATTGCAGCTCATGATGGTTAAGTTTATTTAGTAATCAATAAAATAACATTACATGCAACTAGGTATAGTTTCTAGGGTTATCTCCATAAGGCACATAGTCCAGGTTTCTGTTCCCTGTTTTCTGAGCTTGTCCATGAAAGCTTGTAGAAGTTAGTCAGTGTAATGTTGTCTCATTCCAGTTGCTAAGAGAATGATCTAAATTTGGATTGATTTAAAGATGTAAATTTTAGGTCCAGGAATAATTTACTTTTATTTTTCCATTCGTTTTTTCACTTATTCATTCATTCATAGAAAAGTAGTCATGGACAAATCACTACCACCACACTAGGCTGGACTCCTTTCACCACAATGAATATGATACTATACCTCTTCCATGGCAGTGAAAGTGCAGAGTCCTAACCACTGGACCACCAGGGATCTCCTAGGAGTTTGCTGT
Source organism: Phocoena phocoena (assembly GCF_963924675.1). Classification (NCBI taxonomy): domain Eukaryota; kingdom Metazoa; phylum Chordata; class Mammalia; order Artiodactyla; family Phocoenidae; genus Phocoena; species Phocoena phocoena. The sequence continues at coordinate 54,470,740 of NC_089229.1, forward strand.
CTTTTGGGGAAAAACAAAACTCAAAACAGATGATGATCACTAAAATTTGATGGTATGGGTTCTTTAGATGAAGACTTTAGGGTAAAGAGCCTCAGCTTTGGAAAGAATAAACCAGGTTTGGAAACTGATTGAAACAATTATTAGTTTGTGGGATTGAGCAAGTTATATAATCTCTCTGGACTCCTGTGTCCTAAATGGTGAAGGATGGTGTGAGGATTAACTGAGATTAAGTATGTAAATCACCAGGCACACAGAAGGCAGCTAACCATTTTAACCTTGTTGAGCCCTCATCTACTCCTCCCTCGGCCAGGGAGTACATTGAAAGTAGAAGGTTAAAAAAGGAAAGAAAAGGAAAAAGATGTGTCTTTCCTTTGAAACACATACTATGCCCACCAATTTTACCTCCTCTTTTTGTGGTTAAATAAATACCTAATCAAAACCAATACTTCCATGAACAGACCAATCACAAGCACTGAAATTGAAACTGTGATTAAAAACCTTCCAACAAACAAAAGCTAAGGACCAGATGGCTTCACAGGTGAATTCTATCAAAAGTTTAGAGAAGAGCTAACACCTATCCTTCTCAAACTCTTCCAAAATATAGCAGAGGGAGGAACACTCCCAAATTCCTTCTACGAAGCCACCATCACCTTGATACCAAAACCAGACAAGGATGTCACAAAGAAAGAAAACTACAGGCCAATATCACTGATGAACATAGATGCAAAAATCCTCAACAAAATACTAGCAAACAGAATCCAACAGCACATTAAAAGGATCATACACCATGATCAAGTGGGGTTTATTCCAGGAATGCAAGGATTCTTCAATATACGCAAATCTATCAATGTGATAAACCATATTAACAAATTGAAGGAGAAAAACCATATCATCTCAATAGATGCAGAGAAAGCTTTCGACAAAATTCAACATCCATTTATGATAAAAACCCTCCAGAAAGTAGGCATAGAGGGAACTTTCCTAAACATAATAAAAGCCATATATGACAAGCCCACAGCAAACATCATCCTCAATGGTGAAAAACTGAAAGCATTTCCACTAAGATCAGGAACAAGACAAGGTTGCCCACTCTCACCACTCTTATTCAACATAGTTTTGGAAGTTTTAGCCACAGCAATCAGAGAAGAAAAGGAAATAAAAGGAATCCAAATCGGAAAAGAAGAAGTAAAGCTGTCACTGTTTGCAGATGACATGATACTATACATAGAGAATCCTAAAGATGCTACCAGAAAACTACTAGAGCTAATCAATGAATTTGGTAAAGTAGCAGGATACAAAATTAATGCACAGAAATCTCTGGCATTCCTATATACTAATGATGAAAAATCTGAAAGTGAAATCAAGAAAACACTCCCATTTACCATTGCAACAAAAAGAATAAAATATCTAGGAATAAACCTACCTAAGGATATGAAAGACCTGTATGCAGAAAATTATAAGACACTGATGAAAGAAATTAAAGATGATACAAATAGATGGAGAGATATACCATGTTCTTGGATGGGAAGAATCAACATTGTGAAAATGACTCTACTACCCAAAGCAATCTACAGATTCAATGCAATCCCTATCAAACTACCACTGGCATTTTTCACAGAACTAGAACAAAAAATTTCGCAATTTGTATGGAAACACAAAAGACCCCGAATAGCCAAAGCAATCTTGAGAACGAAAAAAGGAGCTGGAGGAATAAGGCTCCCTGACTTTAGACTATATTACAAAGCAACAGTAATCAAGACAGTATGGTACTGGCACAAAAACAGAAAGATAGATCAGTGGAACAGGATAGAAAGCCCAGAGATAAACCCACGCACATATGGACACCTTATCTTTGATAAAGGAGGCAGGGATGTACAGTGGAGAAAGGACAGCCTCTTCAATAAATGGTGCTGGGAAAACTGGACAGGTACATGTAAAAGTATGAGATTAGATCACTCCCTGACACCATACACAAAAATAAGCTCAAAATGGATTAAAGACCTAAATGTAAGGCCAGAAACTATCAAACTCTTAGAAGAAAACATAGGAAGAACACTCTATGACATAAATCACAGCAAGATCCTTTCTGACCCACCTCCTAGAGTAATGGAAATAAAAACAAAAATAAACAAATGGGACCTAATGAAACTTCAAAGCTTTTGCACAGCAAAGGAAACCATAACCAAGACCAAAAGACAACCCTCAGAATGGGAGAAAACATTTGTAAATGAAGCAACTGACAAAGGATTAATCTCCAAAATTTACAAGCAGCTCATGCAGCTCAATAACAAAAAAACAAACAACCCCATCCAAAAATGGGCAGAAGACCTAAATAGACATTTCTCCAAAGAAGATATACAGACTGCCAAGAAACACATGAAAGAATGCTCAACATCATTAATCATTAGAGAAATGCAAATCAAAACTACAATGAGATATCATCTCACACCAGTCAGAAGGGCCATCATCAAAAAATCTATAAACAATAAATGCTGGAGAGGGTGTGGAGAAAAGGGGACACTCTTGCACTGCTGGTGGGAATGTGAATTGGTTCAGCCACTGTGGAGAACAGTATGGAGGTTCCTTAAAAAACTACAAATAGAATTACCATATGACCCAGCAATCCCACTACTTGGCATATACCCTGAGAAAACCAAAATTCAAAAAGAGTCATGTACCAAAATGTTCATTGCAGCTCTATTTACAATAGCCAGGACATGGAAACAACCTAAGCACCCATCATCGGATGAATGGATAAAGAAGATGTGGCACATATACACAATGGAATATTACTCAGCCTTAAAAAGAAATGAAATTGAGCTATTTGTAATGAGATGGATAGAACTAGAGTCTGTCATACAGAGTGAAGTAAGTCAGAAAGAAAAAGACAAATACCGTATGCTAACACATATATATGGAATTTAAGGGAAAAAAATGTCATGAAGAACCTAGGGGTAAGATAGGAATAAAGACGCAGACCTACTGGAGAACGGACTTGAGGATATGGGGAGGGGGAAGGGTGAGTTTTGACAGGGCGAGAGAGAGTCATGGACATATACACACTAACAAACGTAGTAAGGTAGATAGCTGGGGGGAAGCAGCCGCAAGGCACAGGGATATTAGCTCGGTGCTTTGTGACAGCCTGGAAGGGTGGGATGGGGAGAGTGGGAGGGAGGGAGACGCAAGAGGGAAGACATATGGGATCATATGTATATGTATAGCTGATTCACTTTGTTATAAAGCAGAAACTAACACACCATTGTAAAGCAATTATACCCCAATAAAGATGTTTAAAAAAAAAAAAAAAAAAACCAATACTTCCATGGATCTGGGGATAAAATCTTGGGCGTTCAAGAGTTACTATTGAGGATTTTCACAAAATTACAGTGCCAACATTTACATTTGTGTTTAAGATCATGTTTGCCCCAGATGAAGGCTGAAGGCCCTGTAAGGTACTGTATAAAAGAGGGTATTGATGTAGCTCAGAGAACATCAGTGGGAAATTGAGTGATCACCAGACTCCAAATAGTATAGGCCCATCAAGAGTAAAGAACCAGGGCTTCCCTGGTGGCACAGTGGTTGAGAGTCCGCCTGCCGATGCAGGGACACGGGTTTGTGCCCCGGTCCGGGAAGATCCCACATGCCGCAGAGCGGCTGGGCCCATGAGCCATGGCCGCTGAGTCTGCGCGTCCGGAGCCTGTGCTCCGCAACGGGAGAGGCCACAACAGTGGGAGGCCCGCGTACCGCAAAAAAAAAAAAAAAGAGTAAAGAACCAGTGCTGAAATTGCACTGTCTATAAACATTGTGACCAGAGGTATTATAGTAAATCTAATTTGTATAAACCACTTATAGTATTTCAGTAGCGGTGACTATGGTAATAAATATGAAATGATTAGTGTTTACTTTCCCAGTTCTATCAACTACTGGATTTTCATTCAGTTTAATGCTAATTTGAATCAGAAAGTTTTGAGTGACCAACTGACTTTTAAAACTGGCATTTGAGAATATGCTTGATAGCCATGATTTTTAAGTGGTAGTCGTCTGAGTTTTCTGAAATAGCGAACAAAAAGGGAACTATTCATGTATTTTTACCAATCATATTTTTGCAAAAATCCATTTTCTGAATTAAAAGTTAAAATTGAGGAATTTATTACACATGGAACTAGTCCTGAGGCTCCGTCTTTTAACTATTAAACCCCAACTTTGGCAATTTAATTCCAGTGACACAACATCATCCATCCCAATAAATAAAATTGTAACTATTGTGTATTTTAGTGTTTAATATTTAAATTAATTTCAGGTTTATGGTAGTTAAGATATATACATGAAAGGATTTTACATCTGGTTTTATGCTTGTGTAAATTTTAAGTCATTTTACAAAAAATTTATTTGAATACCAATAGTCTTAGACATTTTGTTTTCTGAAAGTGGTTTGTACATTTTAAGTTTTAGAAACATTCACAAAATCAATAATAATCAATAGCTAAAAGAATGCCATAACTTCCTTACCTTATAAAAATAGAAAGAGGAAGATGGTTTCTAAGGCTACCTACATTCCTTTATTTGAAGATCTCCAAAAGAAACAGCAAATGCGACTCAGACTATCAGAACTCCTTCAAAGTAATCACCCATGGAAGAAGAGACAGAAATAAAAACCCTGTTGAAATCTGCAAATGTTGTTGAATCAGAGACACAAGGATTAACTTCTTAGCACAAGAATCCAGTCCTTTTAAATATAAGCCCTAGAATCTTGGCTTAATCAAATGTCACTTCAACAGCAGCAATGATAATCTTGTTGCCAGATGCCTTACCCAAGCTTCATCTGAGAGAGGAGGAATTATAGACGATCAATGGAATGAAGTGTTGAAAGAAGAAATTCTCTTGTCTGTCTAATTCCTGAGCATCTTCAATTCTATTAATGAATTTCTTTTGGAGACTATGGACTGTGGGAATTTAAACACTATCATTCAGGAAGATCAATATCTTTGCCTCAGATATATGATGCCTTAGGTTTTTCTAAATCAAGCTAGACACATTAGCTGAGACTTATCTTAAAACCACCAGCAAATGACCAGGAGATATTGACAGCAAATTTGAAACCATCTTTATATAGTACAGGGTAGACAGTTGTTTTAAAATCATGTCCTTTGAATCACCTATGATGTTATAGAGATTAATGAGTCATGTTACAGCTGCTTTCATTTACAAAATGAATCTTTCTATTTAGACAACTGGGGGCAGCAGCATATTTTCGTGTGTGAGATTAAAAGTCATTTAATGAATATGAAAATTAGAGATTACTCACATAGGGTAGAGAACCCAATTACATTTCTCACGCTCTTAAGTATAGGTAAGCAGTAAATTTACATTATTAAGGTATTAAATCAAAATGTGACCATTTTTGATGTAACCAAGTCCTAACTTGTCTATTGATATATTTTTTTCAAGTAGCCAATAGAAAACATGTATTCTGCATAGCTGCATAGCTATAGTTATTTTAATTATTTCCTAATCTGCTTTATAAAAATCATTATTTGAAAGTTAATTTCCTTTTATTTTTTTTCAGTTTTGAAACTTTAAATAATGCTTTCAAGTTTTAAGTTTTAAAATCCCTCTGTTTGAAGAGGACAAAGATTTTATGCTATGAAATTTGAGGCCGTCAGCTAGACACAACTGTTTTTCATTATCTAGCCTTCCTTCTGTAGATTCAATCTACATAACAATTATTTGTTTACCCGTGCCGGTACGGTTCTAGGCTTTGGAGATATAGAAGGAAAAGATTCCTGTTCTTATGGATTTATTTTCCAGTGTGGAGAGACCAAAAACCAAAACAAAACAAATGAAGAAAATGTCATGCAGTGAGTGATGTTATAAAGTAACAGTGGTTCCTATGAGAGTGGTGGGGGTGAAAGGCTTACTTTAGACAGGCTAGTCAGGTGATATTTGAGATGTGTTGCTAAATAGGGAGTCAATCATACAAAAACGTCCTCTGGGGCCAGGACCCTTTCTTTGGTTGGCAGAGAGCAGGACTGTGGGTAAGTTCTCCACAATTCTATAGATCCCAAGGAGAAGGGAGAGGCTGAGCTATCTCTGCCCAGTTCTCTTCCCAATTTATTGATGCAGTAATTAAAGATAACTTCATTGTGAGGATTTTTTTTTTTTTTTTTTTTTTTTTTTTGCGGTACACGGACCTCTTACTGCTGTGGCCTCTCTTGTTGCAGAGCACAGGCTCCGGACGCGCAGGCTCAGCGGCCATGGCTCACGGGCCCAGCCGTTCCGCGGCATGTGGGATCCTCCCGGACGGGGGCACGAACCCATGTCCCCTGCATTGGCAGGCGGACTCTCAACCACTGCGCCACCAGGGAAGCCCAGGATTTTTTTTTTAAATGAAGCAAAAGCCTAAAAGTACTTTTGTAAAACCTTTCATGAAACCAGAGGAGCAGAACAAACATATTCATGCTCCCCTCAAAAAAAAAAAAAAAAGTCTGGATTTTATTCTAAGGACAATGGGAAGCAACTACAAGAATTTAACCAAAAGCATGATTCTGATTTGCATGTTTAAGGGGCCATTCTGGCTGTAGCCTGAAGATGACATTGTAGGAGGGTAAAGAGTGGTAGCAGGCAGACTAGTTGGGAAGCTGTTGGAATGACCCAGGTGAAAAATATGTTGGTCTTCTAAGGAAGTCACGGTGGAGGAGTGAGAAGTGGTTGAATTCTATGCTACTGATTTCACTAGTGTTACGACCTTGCTCAAGCTAGAGAGGCTCAATTCTGAGCCTCTGAAATGAAAACCTTAAAATGTCTTCTATTTATCAACCTTAAGTAGGGTAGAGATGGGGAGAAGTGGACAGATTCTGTTTTGGAGGTTGAATTGAATGTGCTTGCTAATGCACATGCTATGGGGTGATGGAACCAGAGTTAAGGGCTCCACATACACACTGTGAACTGGCCACCTGCTAAACAATGCATCGTCTCAAATTACGCTCTGCCTTCTCATATTTCTATGGCTTGTGCATGTTGTTTCTGCTACCTAGATAAACTATTCTCTAACTTTCTGCCTGGTTAATACCCACTGATCCTTCAAGTTGTAATTAAAATGTCACTTGCTCTCTAACACCTCCCTATCTAAATTAGACACTCCTCTTTGACCTTCAAAAGACTCAGTGCATGTACTCCTAGGAAAGCAATTACCATACTGAATCACAATTGTTGATTTACATTCCAGACTCCCCTCTGGAGTGTGGGAGAGGTAGTCCACAGGGAGCTGACTTTCCTCTCTGTACCTCTATTTCCTTACATTTTACCTCGCATATGGTATAAACCTAACATGTTTGCTGTGAAACTTAATAAACAAATCAGTTCATGGGTGTCTTCTTCCAATCCAGAAGGCTCACGATTTTGTTGTGGTGGTGGTTATAAGTACTACTTGGAAAATTGCCTCTTTTCATTACCTCTCTTTAATGGTGAACATGTTAGAGAACACGGGTGCATTCATTTAGTAGGTTACATAACTGAATGTCTATGTCAAAGGAAAAATTGCCCTGGATAAAGTTATACAGGAAAGGAAGTTTTTCAAGATTATTGCAATAGGGGAGAGAGACCAGCACACAGTCTGAGCTCAATTCGGCTGAAACAAAGGGCTGGGGAGTTTTTAAGAGCTGAGGTGGGAAGAGTCCTAGGCCACCAGTGTTTACTAGTTGGCCTTACCGAAAACAAGAGTCAGCTTTCTTCTGTTGTCCTAACAGGAGGTCGTTTTACAATTTGGAGAAAGGCACCCACAGGAGTTAGGCACTCCCACTCCCACAGAGACTGGGAGGTAGGTCCAGAGCTTCAGCCTGGAGGCGGACAGCATCTTACAGTCCACTGGAGCAGGTTGGTCAGTTTTAGTAATTTTATATCATCCAAGGAATAAGAATGTATAATATGTGCATAGTTTGCTCTCAGTTGGAGCTACAGGAGGCAGCCTGGCATCCCTATCGTTATTTCTTCCCCCACTTTCAGGTATTCCTGGAGCTCTCCAAGAAGCAGGAGCTAAATGACTGATGAAGAACTTCACCCCTCAGGGAAGTGGAAGGAGGCTTGAGGCCACAAATACCCTAGGTTTCTGCTCAAGCCTGTGGTGGTTTCCTTGATTTTATTTCACAGGGCTGGCACCCAGGTCCTTCAGACAGATATTTTTAGGTTGTAAAACTGTTAAGAGGCTTTTAATAAGATTTACATATCAAAGGGGCAGAGAAGTCACAATTGCAAGTTTTCTAATGTAAATTGTATAAGAAAATGGGGTTGAGGGCCTAGGGTCAAGTCCATTTAATTTAGTCAAGCAAATTTAGTCAAGGGAGATATTAGACCGTTTTGGTCATTGACCACATTTAAGATTATATTTACTTTGTTATGCTATCGGCACAAAGACTGTCAGATTACCACTTTAAGACGGTGATTGCTAGCGCACATGCTTTAATATCCATTTATCAGATATCAGGAGCTACAACAGCCTTTCACTCTTTCCGTGGGTGTTTCAGACTTCCAGATGCCTGGGAGAAGGATATGATGATGACTTTATTTTCTATGAACTGGGCAGCCAGTCTGATTTACAATTCTCAAAACTATGTGTGTTTGGTAGATTTGTTCACACTATTTCTAAAGCCGTGTTGGCACAAAATTAATTGAGACTGGAGACTGCCACGACTCCTAAGCAGTCTTAGAGGCTAACTCTTATTTGAATTTCATGCATCTCAAAATATCTAGAAAAAAAACCATAACTACTGGATTCAAAGATTTCTTCTCTTGACAGGGCCTTTAATGAAGACTCTGTTTGAAAAAAATTTCAGGCTCAGTCTTACTAAATTTTCAGAACGTAAAACCTCCCTCAGAAATTCAAAGCATACCTTCCTGTGATGTTAATAAACAGACTTGTTATTATGGTGGGGTGTTTCTTTTTCTTACAGTATTTGTATAACGGAGTGATTTGGGAAATGCTGTATGTTTGTTTTGAACGTAAAAACTGTGGCATAGAGTAAAATAGTTGATGAATTCCCTTCTCTCTCATTCTCACATTTATCTGTTGGAGACTCCGCATTTTGCAGGCTCGTTCGAAAAACATTTTCCTCTCATTACCAAAGCACTGCTGTATCATCATTTTGATATTGGAAGGCCAGATTGTGTGACCGATGGGGGGTTAAGGCCTGAAGCACCCAGGCTGTGAAGCACAGTTTCTCATCACATTTCACAAAGAAGAGTGTTTGAATGAAGGATTCAGATTGCATGCTTGGTCTTCTAGTGCATTTTGATAAACTCTTTGACTTTTTCTACCCAGAGGGCCTAGAAGGAAAACCTAGGGAGAAATCCTCGACACCAAAGAATGCAGATTGGGGGCAAGGAGGACATGAAAAACCATGTTCATTTCTTTGGCTGAACTCATGCCTCCCTGGCATCCCTCTCCCCTAATAAAAAGGAAAATTGATATTTTTAATTATAAAATTGTTGAAGATGGAAATCTAAATGCTTGCTGGAAGGTATCCACTGTAGCCTTGCTGCTCAAAATGTGGGCCTCAGACCTGTAGCACTGACACCACCTGGGAGCTTGTTAGAACTATAGTCTCGGACCTCACCCCACACCTACTAAATCAGAAACCCAGGGGGTTTATAGGCACATTGAAGTTTGAGAAGCAGTGCACTACCCAATAGCTTTCTCTGCCTCATTAGTACAATAGCTCATTATAAACAACAATAATGGTGCATCAAGATTTCACTTAGCTCTAAGCAACAGAAAAGCTGGCAAACAGATGTTTCAACCCATATGTGGTTGTGGAAACAAAGACCACCCAAATGGGAAAAAACAGAGGCTATTTATTCAGAACTTTCTATAGCAAGGGAGGCAGACATCATCATCTGCATTTGGCGGAGACTCAAAGGCAATTAGAGGAGTGGGAAAATTCTATAGTAAAAAAAAAAAAGACGTGTCACATGTGCTCCGACTGGAGGTTATTGGCTTGGGGAAGCTGGAGGCAGGCTAACTAGGAACAGGGCATCTTACATGATTGGTTTGGAGGGAAATATTGGCTTTTGCTGGTTGGTCCTGAGTTTTATGAAGGAGAGCAAGCAAAAACAGTTGTCAGTAACCCTTGAAAAAGTTCTGACCATTCTAGGCTCATTGCTGCAGACGATGGTTTGGCTTCCTGGGCTTTGTATGTGGATCAGAGTTCTATGGTTGTATGTAGTCTGGCCATTGTTTATATACTCAGCCTCTTAGGGTCAATGTTTCTCACATAACAAGAAGTCCAGTGTGGGCATCCAGGGCTAATAGTCATACAAGTCATCAAGGCACCTGGCTCTTTCCACTCTCTGCCTCTACCATTCTTAACTGTTTGGATCTCATGGGGATACAAAAGTCTGTCAGACCTCTAGGCATCACTTATGAATTCTGGACACAGAAATTCAGCAGAGGGTTAGGTAAGCACCACCTAAGCCTTCTCCTGTAAGGATCTGTCTTTTGATTTGTCAAGAAAAGTCCTCGCAGGGATTTCTGTACCCTTGTTATTGGTCAAAATTTGGTCTCCCAGTCATTTCTGGCTGACAGAAAGCTTAGAATTCTAATATTCTGTACCCAAGCCCATATTTTGAGTAAGACAAGGGTAAATATAGGAACTGGCTATGTGAGCTGCCCTATGTTATCTTCCACACATGTATATGGAGCTTTTCTAAAGAAATATACTTTAACCAAATATGCATTAGTGCCTCAAATCATCTGCAATAATAAGTTCCAGCTTTCATAATACCCAAAGTTCTAGCTGTGTCACTTGCAGAAAAGACAAATCTTTCTGCCCACCTATGATTATTTCATAGCTGAACGATGTCACATATATCAGATGTATCCATTCACATGTCTCTACATTTAGACTTATTCATATCCTTAATCCATATTCCCACAACTATCTCATCAGGTATATACTATATTCATCCTATTTTACACATGAGGAAGCTGAGGATAGTCAAGCAATTTGTCCAAGGTCAGAAAGCTACGTTATAAGACAGGATTTAAACCCGGTTGAACTGGTTCCAGAGTCTGCGTTCTTCATCACTCTGCCATGTTGCCTTTCATGAGGTACATGGTTTCAGAGATGAATTCAATTTAATAGAAATAAGTGCTATGATGGAAAAAAGTAGAGAGTAAAAAGTGAGAGCATATAATAGAGGGCATAGACTAATTTTTGATAGGTTGGGGAAAGCTTCTCTCAGGAAGCTGTGTTTAGCTGACAGTTGAAGAATGAGTTGGCACAACATAGATGAAGAATTGGAAGAATTCCAGACAGAGGGAAAGACATGAGAATGAAAGTGCCGGAAGTTAAAAGATGTGCATAGTAGCCAGGGCTTGGGCTGCCGAATCGGCTGCACAGACTGAACTGTATGGTTCCAAGAGGGGCTGTTTTTCGAGACTATGATGGGACACACTTCGTGGTCCTGGCTTGGGCACAATGGTGAGGGCATGATGTGAAGCTAAGATCTTAAAGATTTTGGATACAAACCTCATTACCCAAGGAAATCAGAGTTCGGGAAATTCAAGAACTGGGATCTGAGGCTCTCCAACATTTAGAGTTTGGTAGTGGGGGTGGGGGGGGGGAAGGGAAAGAAAACCGTAATGACGAAAGGGGACCAAACAGTGAGGTAAAAGTAAAACCAAGCTAGTGCAGGGAGGCAGAGACGGCTGGTTCCCCTAGATCAGTTTAACCTTCTCTGTCACAGCAACAGAACCTTCACTTTTCACCTAATCTACAGCAGCCCAGAATAAATGCTATATTTCTCAACTCCCCTGGTAGGAGTGTGTTGTGGGTTGAACAGTGTCCCCTCCAAAATTCACCTCCACCTGAAACCTCAGAATATGACCTTATTTGGAAATAGGGTCTTTGCAGATGTAACTGGGCATCTTGAGATGAAGTCATCCTGGGTTGGGATGTATGGCCTCAATCCAGTGACTGGTGTTCTTACAGAAGGGGATTTGGAAAAACACATGCACAGAAAAGAGAGCAGCTTAAAGACAGAGGCAGAGATTGGAGTTACTTTCTCACAAACCAGGAAACACCTGGGACTGATGCAAGAGACAGATGGACCCCCAGGGTAAACAGTTTGAGTTCGTTCCTTGTGGACCAATACTCTGAGATGGGAAAAACAGGACAATTGATAGAGGAGGCCGGGCCCTGCCTAGATAGAAGAGACCACATATTCCTCATTCTTGAAGTCAGAAGACCTCCCCAACTACACATGTGCAGAAAGGCTCCTTGTAGGTCAAAAGGAGAGTGATGCCAACTAATGCTCACTTACCCATAAGCCTCTTCAGTAGAATCCATCTTGGCTAAGAGATGTGCGCACACGCATGGGAAATCCTGAGCTATACCAAATACGGACTTTGAACCAGGCAAATCAAAATGATTGGTCAAAGGAAACACGGAAGAAATGCCCCATATAAGTGAGTTAAACTGCCACGAGGGCACGACTCTCTCTCTGAGCCCACCCGTGTGTCCATCCACAGGTACTATTTTTTCTCTTAATAAATACTTTTTCACTACTTTTCATCTTTGTGGGAATTCTTTATCCTCAAAGACGTAGGACCGGGCTTCCCTGGTGGCGCAGTGGTTGAGAGTCCGCCTGCCGATGCAGGGGACACGGGTTTGTGCCCTGGTCCGGGAAGATCCCACATGCCGCGGAGCGGCTGGGCCCGTGAGCCATGGCCACTGAGCCTGCTCGTCCGGAGCCTGTGCTCCGCAACGCGAGAGGCCACAACAGTGAGAGGCCCGTGTACGGCAAAAACAAAACAAAACAAAAGACATAGGGCCAGGGCCTTGTCACTGACCACTGGTCTGGTTGGTAGGATTCGGTGCTCTCACTGCTGCGACCCGACCTCAATCACTGGCCGGGAACTGAAACCCTGCTTCGAGCCGCTGCAGGCCAAGGCCACCAGAAATCAGGACCACTAGAAGCTAGAAGAAATGTCGAAGGATTCTTCTCTCAAGTCTTCAGTGGAGCATAACCCTTCTGGCACCTTGACTTCCAACTTCCAGCCTCCAGAACTGACAATAAAGTTCTTGAATCTTTCCTTTCTCCTAGATTCACTCATTAAGTGATCTCTTCCAGTCATACATATGTATTTTAATTTATTTTTGGTTAGGTAATATATCCACAAAGCATAACATGCACAAAGTACAAAAAATATAATCAAAATGTTCTCTCCAGTAATTGTTCCAAGCCACATAGTTCACCTCCCAGGAGGGGACTGCTGTCAGTTACTTTTCCAGATAATCTTTGCATATACAAACATACACATGCCTATGTGTATGTGCTATGTGCACACAGGCTTATATACATGCTTGTATTTTTAATAGATACCAGTTTTGGCCTATATTCATTGTTCTGCATGTAGTGTTTTTACTTAACTTGTCTATAAAATTATTTAACAGTTTTGCCTCATTTTTCATTATTGAATAGCATTCCATTTTATAAGCCTGCCCAAATTCATTTAATCAATCCCAACTAATGGACATTTAGACCATTACCAAATTCTTATTAAAAATGTAATTGAAATATTGTTTGTTAGTTTTTGATCTGTAAGAATGTCCATAGGCTAAATTCTTAAGGAGAATTGTTTCAAAGTGTATATGGACTAACTTTGATAATGATTACCAAGTGGCCTACAGATTCAATGCAATCCCTATCAAATTATCAATGGCATTTTTCACAGAACTAGAACAAAAAATTTTTTAACTTATATGGAGACACAAGACCCCAAATAGCCAAAGCAATCTTGAGAAAGAAAAACGGAGCGGGAGGAATCAGGCTCCCTGACTTCAGACTATACTAAAAATCTACAGTAATCAAGACAATATGGTACTGGCACAAAAACAGAAATATAGATCAATGGAACGGGACAGAAAGTCCAGAAATAAACCCACACACCTATGGTCAATTGATCTACAACAAAGGAGGCAAGACTATACAATGGAGAAAAGACAGTCTCTTCAATAAATGGTGCTGGGTTAACAGGACAATTACATGTAAAAAAAAAAAATGAAATTAGGACTTCCCTCGTGGTGCAGTGGTTAAGAATCTGCTTGCCAATGCAGGGGACACTGGTTTGAGCCCTGGTCCAGAAGATCCCACATACCATGGAGCAACTAAGCCTGTGTGTCACAACCACTGAGCCTGCACTCTAGAGCCCACGAGCCACAACAACTGAAGTCCGCGTGCCTAGAGCCCATGCTCCACAACAAGAGAAGCCACTGCAGTAAGTCCGTGCACCTCAACGAAGAGTAGCCCCCACTCGCCACAGCTAAAGAAAGTCCACGTGCAGCAACGAAGACCCAACGCAGCTAAAAATAAAATTAATTTTAAAAAATGAAATTAGAACATAATTTAACACCATACACAAAAACTCAAAATGGATTGAAGACCTAAATGTAAGACTGGATACTGTAAAACTCTTAGAGGAAAACAGGCAGAACTCTCTTTGACATCAATCACAACAATATCTTTCTATCCATCTCCTAAAGTAATGGAAACAAAAGCAAACAAATGGGACCTAATTAAACTCAAAAGCTTTTGCACATCAAAGGAGACCATAAACAAAACAAAAAGACAACCCACAGAATTGAAGAAAATATTTGCAAATGATGCAACCAACAAGGAATTAGTCTCCAAAATTTACAAACAGTACATGTGGCTTAATATCAAAAAAATAAACAACCCAGTCAAAAAATGGGCAGAAGACCTAAGTAGACATTTCTCCAAAGAAGGCATACAGATGGCCAAGAGGCACATGAAAAGATGCTCAACATCACTAATTATTAGAGAAATGCAAATCAAAATGACAATGAAGTATCACCTCACGCCAGTCAAAACTGCTGTCTTCAAAAAATCCACAAACAAGAAATGCTGGAGAGGGTGTGGATAAAAGGGAACCCTCCTACCCTGTTGGTGGGAATTTAAATTTGTACAGCCACTATGGAGAACAGTATGGAGGTTCCTTAAAAAACTAAAACTAGAGCTACCACGTGATCAGCAATTCCACTGCTGGGCATATATCTGGAGAAAACCATGGTTTGCAAGGATACATGCACCCCAATGTTCACTGCAGCACTATTTACAATAGCCAGGTCATGGAAGCAACCTAAATGTCCATCGACAGATAAATGGGTAGAGAAGATGTGGTACAAATATATAATGGAATGTTACTCAGCCATTAAAAAGTATGAGATAATGCCATTTGTAGCAATGTGGGATGGATGTGGAATTATCATAGTAAGTGAAGTAAGTCAAACGGAGAAAGACAAATATCATATGATTTCACTTATATGCAGAATCTAAAAAAATGATAATGAACTTATTTACAAAACAGAAACTAACTCACACTTCCAGAACAAACTTATGGTTACTGGGGGGAAGGGTGGGGCAGAGGGATAGATTGGGAATTTGAAACTGACGTATACACACTGTTGTATTTAAAATAGATGACCAACAAGGACCTATTCCTTATTCTGAAAATTGGCAAGGGGAAGAAATAAACATTTTTATTGACTAGTCAGTAAAAATTTAGACAGAATAATAAATAGACCCAGTTGATGAAATAAAGGAGAGGAAGGTTGGTTTACAGTTATCACCTGTGAATTGCTCTTCCCAAATATAAAACCTGATTCTAATTAAGACTTTAGTTCTAACTAACATTTTACAGAAAATGTAAGGGAGAGAAACAAATTAAATCATGAGAGACAATTCAGTAAGTCCAGGAACAATCTAAGATATTCTATTAGGACAGCTTGACCTGATTTAAAAAAATCAATGTCATATAAAAAAAAAATGTGCTTTTACAGATAAGATCTAAGAGCCATAACCAAATGCAATCTGTGATATTCGATTGGATCCTGTTCCAAATTAAGGTATTTATAGCTGGTTGGCAAAATCATAAGCAAATTCAAAATCCTGTTATGCTCAAATTGTTCCTAATGTATTAATTGTATTGGAACAAATTCTTTCATAATAAACATTATAGCAGAACTGATTGTATTTTCAATTTTGTCAACTGTGATAATGATACTGTGGTTATTATGTAGGAGAGACATTTTGGGGGGATACTTGATCAAGAATTTAGTGGTGAAGTCAGATCTTCTATAACTCACTTTGAGGTGACTGAGCAAACTACAACATAAGTAATATGACAATGTTTAGGATTGTTTAATTTAGGCAGTGGGCAAAGATGTTTATTGCATTTAATTTTTTTAAATATGAAATAATTTAACATCGCTTCTGTAGTTTTCTATTGCTACTGTAGTTTGTTAACTCACAGTATATAGGTCAGAAGACCAGATACAGAGTAGTTCAACTGTGACCTCCAGTTCCAGTATCACAAAATCATATTCAGTTAGTCAGCAGGACTGATTTCCTTTCTCAAGGTTTGGGGAATGAATTTGCTTCCAAGGGCATTCAGGTTGTTGGCCAAGTTAATTCCTTTCGTTTATAGGACTGAGCTCCCTGTTTCCTTGCTGGCTGTCAGCTAGGCCCAGTGTCTCCTCCTGGAGGAGAGGAGAGGCTGCCATATTCCAGCTCATGCTTTCCACATGGTCTCCCTTCAGCAAAGGTGAATCAAATCTCTCACACTTTTAACCTCTCAAACTTCTCCTGCCACATCACTGTGACTCCAGCCAGAGAGTTCTGCTTTTAATTACACTCATGTGATTAGATTGGGTTCACCTGGATAATCCAGGGTACTCTCCTTAAAATTCATTGCCGCAGTTATATTTGCAAAGTCCCTTTAGCCCTGTAAAGTAATGTAATCACAGGATCCAGGGATTAGGGTGTAGTTGTCTTTGGGGGACCATTCTGCCTACCACACTATGTATTTGAAAATTTTATAATGGAAATGTAAAAAACATAGAAATGCTTCTCTACTACAAAATAATAACCACCACAGCATTCTATGTTGTTCCTTTTAGAGTTTTTATGATTTTGTTTTTATATGCAAGTCTTTGATCCATTTATTGTTTCTCTCCTTCTTACATGGGGTACATAGGGAGGGTGACACATGCTGTCAGCATCACCCATTTCTTTGGGGGGGTGACTGCCACAGCTGTGGACACTCAGTATAATTCATATTCTTGCAGTCTTGTGCTTGAGTTTCAACTTCAGTTAAAACTAAAAAAAGATCCATCCCATGAAAAATCCCTTCTGCTTATGCTTAGTTCAATTTTTAAAAAAGTGAATATTTAAAAATTTCTTCCCTGTATCTGCATCAGTTGCCTTAAAGTATTTTTTTAATCCAAATCTGACTGCTTTTTGTAAACTGAATTCTTGGGTCATATTGTAAGAGGTAACTGGGCTAGAGGCCTCCTTTGGGTCCTGGCTTGCTATTACTTCCTTAATTAGAGCCTACTGGGAGTTTGGAATGCAGGAGGGAAAACTCGTTGATCCATTATGCTCTGATGTAACAACTGAGACAGCTGGAGCATTGGCTGAGTCGTATGGAGGAGAAATAAAGCATGAAAGGTGGATAGGGTATTAACAGAGAAGGAAGGCTTAGGCAGACCAAGATCCCTCTGGATCAGTGTGTCAGCAGAAATAAGGTACTTTTATAAACATGGCAGCAGGCATTCACTTATTTCTGGTAAATCAGAGTGTTCAACTGGAAAAAAAATCCAGGGAAAAAGGCAGCTTTCCCAAAAGACAACGCACATGGGGTTGATGGCATATTTAGCTAGATCAGAGCTGAGGTCAATTACCAAGACTCCTTGCTCTTACTAAGCTGGAGGGTTATATTACCTACATATTTTCTAGTACATCTTCATGCTCACTAGTACATGTTTTAACTGCCACATTTTCTAAATCTGATCTTTGGCTTTAAAATACGGAAACTCAAACCTCCCACATGCCCTCTAAATTACCCCAGCCTGAGGTTTACAAACAATTTAGGGGCTTAGGGTTTCCAACCTACGGGGCAGAGTGTAGCCTCTAGCAAGAGAAAACTCTTCCCTCAAAGACATACTTACCCCTGTTTACAGTTTGCTTTTGGTTGGCCCTGGAGAAGAGTCAAGGGAATTCGGTTGGGTTATTGGGCTTTAAAAAGTATTGATTGGGAAATCAGGATTTGGGAAACGTATAGCATTTAGCAGATGCAGGGATTTTATTATAGAAATAAAAAAGTCAAAATGTGTGGAGACAATAGATGCAAAGTGTTTTTGACCTAAAGTGGAACAGTGACTATGAGCCAGATTTAGAACAGAATCAAAGTTACTGGTGCATGTGTGCTTCACAGGGCATAAAACACTGGCATACTCAGAGAAAAGTTCTACAGTTGTGGCTATTAGGCCACTTCATGACATTCTTTAACTTGTCAGGCCTTTGTGTTTGTTTGTAATAAGAAAGCATTAAAATCCTTTATCGGGCTACTTCCCCAATATACGTAAGCAAAAGTCTCCCGTTTTTCTCTCATATTTTTGTTTTCTTCTTATTCCCTTTCGACTTCCTGCATTCTTTTCTTTCTTATCTTTATATCTTTTCACTTACGCTTTAGTTTGTGACGAAATTGAAAAACAATTTTACATTTGCTTTAGAACCGTAGCATAAGAGCAATACTCTCACCATTGAATTTAAACAACCATCAAAGACTAAAGAAAACGTTTTCCCTTTTGAGCAATAGGTCACACTACTCCACTCAAATGTCACTGAATTTTGCGTCTTAGTATTTTTGAACGCTTAACAGGAATTTGAAGTGTGGTTCTCAGACCACCCATGTATTAGTTTTCTATTGTTGCTGTAACACATTATCACAAACTTAATGGCTTAAAACAACATAAATTGATTACCTTATAGTTCTGTGGGTTAGAAGTCCAACACAGATCTCATTTGCTAAAATCAAGGTGTCAGCACTGCTGCTTTCCTTTCTGGAGGCTCTGGGGAAAAAAAAAAATCCATTTCCTTGCCTTTTATAGCTTCTAGAGGCAACCCACATTTCTTGTTCCACGGCCCCCTTCCTCCATCTTTAAAGCCAGCAACACTGCATTTCTCTGACCCTTCCTCTGCAGTCTTGGCTCCCTCTGACCGCAGCTAGGAAGGGTTCTCTACTTTTAAGGATTTGTGTGATTAGATGGGGCCCACCTGGATAATCTAGGCTCTTGTTCCCCATCTCAAGGTCCTTTGCCATAAGCACATTGGCAAAGTTCCTTTTTCTGTGTAAGGTAAATAGTCACAGGTTCCAGGGATTATGAAGTGGGAGGGGGAGTATTCGGCCTGCCACAACCTCTATCAGAATCACCTGATTTTCTTGTAATTAAAAAAAGGGAGATTTTTGCACTCTATCTGCTCTCTATGCCGAAACAAGATTGAACCCCAGGGCTTTGCATGAATTTGCCCTTTTAAGAGTTTCCCAGATATTTTTATGCACATCTCTTCCTCACTTTATGTACCATTCTTTATCTTTGACCAAGCCAGAATTGAGTCGCCTGGGGATCCAGAACAAATGCTCTCTGAGGAATTTGCATATTGGTGGACTAGGTGGTCATGGAACGGTGTCCCAGTTAGTTCCAACTCCTCAGCATAACTGTGATGTCTTTAAAAGATTCCTAAAATTTTCCAGCATTTTAATTTAGGATAAAAATGTACCATGTTTAAGTGAACTAACACCTACCAGATGCTTCAGCCCAATTTTAAGCAGTCTACATTGTTTTAAACAGAAGTTTAAAGACATGGAGAGCTGTCACGCTCCTTGCTATTTAATTTAGAATCTGGAATTCACCCAGTAGACTATAGTGGCTATAAAGTGAGCCAAGTGAATGATAAGTGACTCACAATGTGGAATCAAAAGTGATCCCTGTACTCTAATAGCTAGACACACACAGTGAGGCATATGAAGGGCTGAATTTCTTCCATAATTTGGAATGTCTTGTAGTAATAGATGTCACTTATTTCTTTAGTGTTGCTTTAATTAACATAGCTATTATTTATTAAAATTTAATATTATTAATTGCATATGAGTACATTAGTGTCCATAAGTTAGTGTCTACCAAGAGTTTGATAGTTATATTTTTGGTGATTTTGTAACCTGAAGTTTTCAATGATGTCAAGCCATAATCTTCATTTAGATTTAGAAGATCAAATTTAATTAGAGCATTAAAATAACAATAAACTCTGCTTTATACCATGTAGTTCTGTAACATTTAATAAGAATACAGGAAGAAGAAAACCATGATTGAGCAGAAGGATAGAGCCAAGAACTACTGGAGCAAAAACAAGAATGAATGTGCTGCAAGGTTGGTCCTATT
Organism: Phocoena phocoena; assembly: GCF_963924675.1. NCBI lineage: Eukaryota > Metazoa > Chordata > Mammalia > Artiodactyla > Phocoenidae > Phocoena > Phocoena phocoena. The sequence continues at coordinate 54,491,034 of NC_089229.1, forward strand.
GCTAGATGAACTAGTTGGTGCTTAGCAGTATCATTTGAGCTGCTCAGGGAAGAGTGCCTCCTAAAACCCTTCTTTCCCTTTTCTTCAGTAAGACTTTATTTAATGAGACATTTATTTCATTTCTAGGCTTCAGTTTTGACCTCTTGAGATTTTCTTTGAAAATGCAAACATTCTTTGGAAAGATACGACACTGAGTATCTAATAGATTAAAACTGAGGAGTTTGTCTAGTTTCCACCAGGTTAAGAAAGATTGCAAGGAAAGAAGTAATTGTTACAAGAATGAGAGTGACAGAAAATGGAAGCTAGGTGCTCCTAAAAGCTACTTCACAGTTTTTCTTCTGAGTCTAGCACAAGATTCTGCACATAGGCCAGAAGTCCAGTGGGAGATATCATCCCCCCAAATCCATTCTCCTTTTCCTTCAAAGTAATAGAAACTCTCCCAAATGTTAGTGGTAATAAGTTTCCCAGAAAAACACTGGCCTCCTTTGTATCTTTGGCCATGTGACTATATTCTTTGCATGTAAGAATAAGTTTTGTGTCCTCAAAGAAAGACAAGCCTTTTTTTCTTTCTTTTTATTCTCTTAGTTCTGACATGCAGTTATGCTAGAGCTGATCAGCCCTCCTGGCTGCAGGGTGGAACCTTTTCAAACTGAGAGCAAAGAACAGAGGAAGCCTGCATTACTGATGGTCATGGAGCTACACCACCAGCTCTGAACTGCCTAATTTACATGAGTGACAGATAATCATTTTTCTCAATTAAGCCACTATTATTTTAGATTTTTAAAATGCTGGTTGCTGAGCTAAACACTAATTAAAACAGGTACTTTAATACATAACAATCCCTTTCACTACTGGTTTAGAAACAAGCAGTACCTGAAAGAAGAATAAGTAGCAGGTGAGTAAGAAGCAGTGGGCAAGCATACTAAATAAATGTAAATATTTCATTTGTCTTGTATGTTTTTTCTCCTTTTTAGTTACCATTTATCCCTGCTTCTCTCTTCTATTTTCTTGCATTCCACCGACTTACAAATCTCTTCATACACCTGCGAAATTTCACATAGGTATTAATTTGTTTATTCACCGTTTATTAAACACCTATTGAGTTTCATAGACCTGGGTAATATGAAAGGAATACAGATAGGTTTCACAATGAGACATGAATGCTATCTGCAGCCTTTGCATTTCTTCAAATTGTAGGACTGAAATTGACCTTAGGAATCAAGAGGTCCAATGCCCTCATTTCACAGGTGAGGAAACCAAGACTCAGAGGTATGGTGTTGCACAGTAGGTAGTGGTAGGAGTTCTGAAACCTGAGGCTCTCACATGTGCGACCAGTGTTTTTTCCATTGTACCTGTTTCATTTCAGGGTTTCCCATGCAATGGGGGTTTCCTCTACCTTTGAGGGGACATTTAATTTTGTAATTTAATTGAGGATAAAGGAGTATGCTCCAAAATTTTGCCTTTAGCCAAATAAATTTGAGTTCCCCATAAACCCTGCCTCCACTAATTATATGCTGCTTCCTAATAATGTGCGGGGGTGCGTGTGGTGATGACAACTTTGGAACCCTGGATTTTAATTGATTTTGAGAAATCTAGCAATACTTTATTTTACCTAAATAGTGGTGATTTTAATTGGATTTCTGCAGTGGTATGGAAGACTTAACCATGTCAGTGTAGATTGGTTAAAAATTGAATTGCCAAATTGGAAATTAGCTCCAAATCTTCCTGCCCATAGCACCTGTAGAGCTGAGAGAAATACCTCTAAGTGGTAGAAATGCCCTGGATTAATTGGGAGGTCTGAATACAGAAATCAGAGCAGAAACAGCTATTTTTCATATCCTATGGCTGTGCTTCTCCTGTTCACCTTCCCCTTGCTGTGAAGTTTTAATGAATTGCTATAAAGGGTGAGGTAGTTTGAATCTCAGGAAAGATAAAATCATTGGGTTCCAAGAAAAACAAAACAGATGGCATGCCTTAAAAGTTTTGCTTTCAAATTTCAATTATTCAAAAATACCTTCTGTAAAGCTGGTGTCTATTTTGTAAAGGGCGCTTACACAGTAAGGAAGTTGCTAAATGAGTTGAGGAAAACAGGTTAGACTGCTTAAGGCATTTTATTTTTATTACAACAGAAAGATATTTTAATTAGTTATTTACAGTGTTTCTGACTTGGAACTAGCTACTTATGTGGCAGAAAACACCCATTCTCTGTTAGTAAATATGGGCTGATTTCTATCCTGTTTTGCTATTTTGAATTCTATTTTAAACATTTAATTAAAGTTTAGCTTTCTATCAGATTTTTAGAGTAACAAACTTTATTCACAATCTGTAATATAATTTATACTCTACTAAATGCCAATATCTGGTACACCAGCAATTATGAGCATCTCCACATTTTGTGCAATGCTCTGTGCTAAATTCTGTGAGCAAAGGTTTCATAATCTCAGGAAACTTAGAGTCTAATGGGGGAGACATGGATTACTGGAAGAGGAAGGAGAAGGGACCAACTCTTCCTGGAGGAACAGAAAAGTCTTCATAAAAGAGGCACTACTTGGGACAAGAGCTGAAGGATGACTGAAGATTTGCAAGGCAGACAAGGTGGGGTTGGGGAGAATAGTCTAGAAGGAGAAAAAGCAAGAATAAAATCATGAAACCCGAGCAAGTACATGGCATATTTGGGTTATATTAAGTATTTTAAGGTGGCTGGAGAACTGAATATTTGAGGGAAAGTGGCAGGAAATAAATCAAATAGTTTTCCAGTGGAAGACTTCTTTTCTCCATGGAAACTATTTCATGTCTTTACCATGCTCCTCAATCTCTTGGGCTTCCATCCCACCATTCACTGGAGTTTCAGCTGACAACTTTGTTTCACATTATGATGACAAGAAGTCATAAAATGGGCACTTCATCTTTCCATCACCAACTCTGCAAATATACCTCAACCAATCTCCATGGGTTCCTTTTATGACAGTGATTCAGCAGATAAAATGTGAGAGGCTAGTTTCTTCCCGTGTGTTTTGGATTCCATCCCCTTTTCCCTTCTCATGAAATTTTGTCTTCTGAGACTTTCCTTCTCTTCTGATTCTACCTCACTCTTTCTCTCTTTCCCAGACTATTCTCATAAGGTAACAAATGGGTTCTAATATCTCCCATCTTAAAAACAAACAAAACAAACCAATCAATAAATAAAAATATTCCTTGACCCCCACCTGCTGCTTCAATTTTAGTGGTTAAGTAGTATGTGTGCACCAACTATTTCAAGTGCTCTCTTAAAATTTCTAACTTTCCTGGGCCATAAGACTGGTTCTGGCTCATGGAATGTGAGTGAAATTGATATGTAACATTAAGAGCTGATATCCCTTTTCCATAGATCCTGCCACAGTGAACTTAGAGGCCACGTGTTCCAGATGGCATAATTATGGGATGGGGGCAGGAGGGGTCATCACTGAATACTGTGTGAGTGAGACATAACCACTGACTGTGTAAAGTCCTTGGGTTTGTCTATTAGAGGCAGCTAGCATAAATTATCCTGATACACAGAGCTACCACTCTGTCCTTCCACCTTTTCCCACAGTCAAACTCCTGTAAAGACATTTTGCAAACACTTTTTCATTTTCTTCACACGTATGCCCCTTCTATTTCACTATTCTTCTGCTCAGCTTACCAATGGCTACCATAATACAGAAGGGGATGAATTTTTTTGTAGATATCTTACTAGACCTAGCAGAAGATATTGTTGATCACTTCTCTTTTAAACAGTCTTTTCTCTTGTCTTCTAGTGTTTTCTCTACTCTTTGACTCTTTTTCTCCATCTCCTTTGGTGACTTCAACTCCTTTTCTGATTTCTCAATAGCAGAGTTCTGAAGGAATTGGCCTAAGATCATCTTAAATTCTCTTTCTGTAGTCTTTTCCTAGGTTATTTAAGACATGGCTTACAATGCAATCTCTGTGGTGGTAACTCCAAGATTTCTCCAACTCAGACATCTATTCTGAGTTCCATACTCCTCACTCCTGTGGCCAAATATTTGTCATTTTCACTAGCATTTCCTACAGACACCTCAAACTTAATATGCACACATACACTTTTGATACATCTTGCTTCCATTTCCCAAACTGCTCTTCTTACCATTACCCACAAGAAAGTTCTACCACCATTGACATAATTTCTGAAGTCAAGAATATGGGTCATTCTTGACAAGTATCACCACATCTTCCTGTTTATTCACAGTTCCTTATCTGTTCAATTCAAATAAATATGAAATCTACTCCACTTGGCCTATCTCTGTCCCTGCCTTAGTTGTTATTATGATCTTCTGGCTGCTTCTCTTCCTATCTCATCTCCTAATTCATTTTCCATTCAACAGCTAGACTAATATTTTAAAGTTTCTGTTTAAGAGAGTTTCATCTATTTGAGAAGAGTATATAAATACAAGTAACTGTCATAAGAAGGACATTTTAGATAAACCAGTAAAAATGAAGGAAACATACAGAGACTATATGTCTAGGATGGTCAGGAAATGCACATTAAGTCTTTAGGCACAAAATTTGTTTAAAGTGCCACCAATATGGAAAGACCAAAAAATCATTTTCCCTAGACTATTACTTTTTTTATTATGAGTAGAATAAATTACACAATATCTCATTCAGTTAAAATTTCCCATCTATGATACCACAAATTATGGCAATAAAAAGGTATCATTTAATTTGACAGTGATGTATATATATTTTTTCATGTTCCAGATATGGTTCAATGTGAATGGTGAGTGACACAATTTATCCAACAAGAGTTATCCAACAGCACTGAGTGCCAATTGCCATGTTGATAATTTAATGGTGCCCATTAACATTGAACCCAATGAAAACAGAAATTAATACATTTTCTAGATTATGGTCCAATTAGTCTCGGTAGATTTAAACTTTTTAGCACTCAGTTCTTTGAATATGTTCCCCAGAAAAGTTACAAACACATTTTCTTATCACTCCTGTTGCTATTTTGAAAGATTGCCAGAGTTGCAAATGGTTGGTTTAAAACAGGGAGTAGTTTTTTAAAGAGGAACTGTGTGTATATGTGTGTGTGTGTGTGCTATGTTTGACTATTCTTATGAATGTGCACTATCCCATTTACTGAAATGACATTTGTAACTCTCATTTTTCCTTACTCTTAAGAAATATTTTTTAGTTGTTTTAAGAATTTAAGTCTTTTTAAAAACCATAATGAGATATCGCCTCACACCTGTTTGAATGGCTATTATCAAAAAGACAAGAGATAACAAATGCTGTCCAGGCTGTGGAGGAAGGAAACCCTTGTGCACTACTGGAGATTGCTCAACAATTTTAAATAGGACTGCCATATGATCCAGTAGTTCCACTTCTGGGTATAGAAGGAAACAAAATAGCTATCTCAGAGAGATCTCTGAACCCCCATGTCCATTGCAGCATTATTTACAGTAGCCTAATAGAAACAACTTAAGTGTTCTTTGGCAGATGAACAAATGAAGAAAATATGGTTTATATATACAATGGGATATTATTGTCATAAAAAAGAAGAAAATCCTGCCATTTGTAACAACATGGATGGACCTTGAAGGCATTATGCTGAATGAAATAAGTCAGATAGAGAAAGACAAGTACTGTATGATCTTATTTGTGGAATCTAGAAAACCTGAATTCATAGATACAAAGATCAGGTTGGTCATTGCCAGAGGTGGGAGTTGGGAGCGTGGGGTAAATGTGTGAAGCCAGTCAAAAGGTATAAACTTCCAGTTATAAGGTAAATATGTTCCGGGGATGTAATGTGCAGCATGGTGACTATAGTTAACAATACTGTATATTCGAAAGTTGCTTATATAGTAGATCTTAAAAGTACTCATCATAAGAAAAAACACAACCCTGTGAGGAAATGTATGTTAACTAAATGTACTGTGGTAATCATTTTGCAGTATATACATATATGAAACTATTGTGTTGTACATCTTGGACTAATATTAATACAATGTTAAATGTTGATTATATCGCAATAAAACTGGACAAAAATAATTTAAGTTTCTTGCAAAGGAGTAAAAAGAGAGAACTCAAAAGTGTAGAAATTTAGATGTGTTTTCAAAGAAGGAAAACATTAATACAGAATGCTGGGATGTGTGTTCTCTCCCAGTCTTGCAGCGCAGGCTACAACTCGTGGAACAGATATTGGAAACTGAATAAAGAATAAAATGTAAAAGCTGCTTTTAGAAACTCTCTCAAATACCAGGGACACAAATGCTGTCATCACACTTCCCTTCCCTAGGCCAGACTACATTTCTGAATTTTGGCTTTAGGAATGCAAACATAGTAACAGACTTTCTTCCTGTGGATTGCTCAGGCTGATTAAAGTTGCGAGCAACTTACAGTCAGTGTCATATATTTCTACTGCAACTTTCCGAAAAAGCTTGATGTTGTTGAATTTGTCTACACCGTTTTCCTGGAACCCCAACCTTAAAAGGGTCCTGAGAAGGAGTTTTGAAGTAATGGAGCCCATATAAATTAAACCCATCCACCATGATCAAGAGACAGCTGGGTGGTCATGATAGAGGCACTGAACTTGTTGTCAGGATACCTAGATATAAATTACGGTTTGTGTCATTTATAATCAGTGAGAGCTTATTTTTCTACAGTCTCTGAGATTCTGTTGTTTTTAATATGTGAAATAGGAACAATAATATCTACTCCGTAGGATCGTTGGGAGGAAAAAATGTCTAATCTTTGGAAAAATATTTAGTACGGTACCCTTTATTCAGTGGGTTCTCAAGACACGTTCTGCTAAATCTGGATTCAAAATTCACATGATCGATACTAATAACCATTAAAGTTTGTATTTTGGAGTTAGAAGAGACCTTACATAATTTTTACCAACTCATTCCCTTTGTAGGAAATCAAAGCCAGTTGAATTGACTTGCTTGGGAATACACAGCTAAGGGCAGCCCTAGGGCTGAAACCTTGGTTTCCTGTGAACAGACCTGTGGGCTTTTTACCAGTGGACACTGCTGGAAGAAAAGTGACATGGGTCACTGTGTATAACCAGACATCACGTGTTGCAGAATGTGCTTCTGTTAAGAGAAGTAGAACATTTAGCAATTTTATAGCTGTGGTGTATGGGGGATTGGGTTCAAAAAGGGCTCTTCTGTTAGCTAACAATGATTTCTGGTAAGTCACTTCTTAACTTTGAGTAACAGTCTTTATCATAACCCTCTCTCATAATTGTTGCCTCAGTTAGATTATGAAAAGTTATGTGACTGCACCTAGCACCATGTTTTGAACATAGAGTGTTCAATAAATGTTTGTGAAATTTGGACTCATGTTGTGAATTCATTTAATATATTCTGCCAGTCTAGCTAATTTAGACAAAGAAAATATTTGCCTCAAATGGTCTCTTCCCCAATTCTCTAAGCAATTCTTTTCTAACCCTTTGATTCTTAATGCCTATGGAAGTTTAGACATGATGAGCTATAATAGTAGTTAACTTCCTAAGGTCACACTTCAGCAACAGAAATTGAATTGCAGCATCCAAGTAGCTGTCCCAAGTTTCTTTAGATAATTTGTTTGTGATCATGGAATTTAATTTTATTTCTTCCATCCTAGTTACTCATTCCACGTCCAGCCATGGAAGAAGGCTAGAGAAGTTTTGTTTTGTTTCGTTTTTTCCTTCCCCCCAAACGTTAACCAAAGATAAGCAGATCTGCCTTCCTGTCTTACTTTTAAGCAAAAATGACATCCAAAAGGGGATTGCTTTTAATTGGATCTATTTATATTGTTTTTCATTTGGCTGGGGCACTGACCCATGCCAGGAGCACTTGTGCCGAGTAGCCTGCCCCAAATTGATACTGTACTTGACCTGTTACACTCCATTTCCTGAGCTACAGTCCTGATAGAGTCTATTTCCATAACCCTCAGAACCCTGACATCACTGACATGACAGACTTTTCCTTTAACAATGGCCTGCCCCCAAACCAGCTTTCAATACACTACTCCATTATTAGAAATATACATTTCGTTAGCTATAAAATCATTTTATACTCCACAGTTATGTGATTGTGGAGTTTTTCCTACGGAAGTCCTTTGAATTCAAGCTGTCGCTTCACCCTTAGACCTGGGCAGTGGTGAGTGACTCCAGCTGGAGTTTTTCCCTCCTTCCTCAGCTGATAGGCATTAAACTCATTTATTTTTCCCGTGCTCCTTGGTAACTTTTCATTAATAGAAATTTAGTGAAATATTGAGAAAGACTCAGCTTATATAATGGACATACAATTTTCTGAATGGCTGCTAGTTTAAAAGCAGATTTCTATGCTCTCAAACAGATTGTGGAAGATCAGTATGATATGGAAAGATGTCCAATGCATATTGATATGTTGTTAAATTTAAAAAATTGTAGAATAACATGCTCAGCATAAACCCGTGTTTGACCCACACGTGCATATATATATATATATATATACATACACACACATATATATGTAAAAATATAAATGAAGAGAGACTGAGAAAAAGACCTGGAAAAAAATGCACATACTGTTAACAGTAGTTATTTTTGTGAGGTGCAATTAAGGAGGATGTTCCCTTTATATTTTATATCTTTCATAATAGTCTGAATATTTGCGATGAATTACTCTTTTAGTAACTTTTTGAAATCAGAATGAGTTTTCAAATATCAAGAATTAATAAAGGAAATTGGAAAAGGTTTGAGCACTCACATACTGTTCCAAGAAGATGTTTGGCCCTTCTGAGTGACACTATGGGGAAGAAGGGACACTGTTGACATTCCTTATGAAAGTTCTGAACATTTAAATTTTATTTTTAAACTAAGTTAACCTGTTAAGGGCCCCTCCATCCTTCTATATAAAATTACCATTTTTGACCACATGCTTATGCAATTTAAAATATTTACAATTTATTTACAAAGTCAATTTCAAAAGCACATACAGGTTTAAAATCAACTTGATGAAAGGAATTTAAGTCAGAAAGCATACACGGTAAAGCTGAAGTATTCTTTTGTGTTCAGCTTTACTTCAGCAGTTACTTTCACTATGTATATATAAAAATAGTTGTATATTTTGACACTCCAACTTCTTTTTGGATTGGTATATTATAGCTCATTTCTACACAATTACAAATTAGGTGTTCATCACCATCAATTTTAAGTACATTTCTATGTTTTAGATCTTTCTTAATTAATAAGGACCTGGTTTTGCTTCACAATGTGCTCCACCCAAAATTGTACCCACACTGTCCCCTCAAAAAAAAAATCATTTTCTATTTCGAGCATTAATTGAGTTTATATTAGCATTAAAAATAATGTCGCATATCACCTTTGAACTAATGAATACCCTAACATTTTTCTTAGATTACATGAATTGGATGAAACAATATCACATTTATCAAAATTAATTTTTGACGTTCTATTTGAAGTATCTTATGACATAAAATTTACATTTTGAGTTTATGAAATTCTTCTGTTACTGGAACTAGCATAATAACAGCTATTGCTTCACTTTCCATATGTGCACAAGAAAACTTGGAATTGAAAGCAAGCACTTTGATCTAAATGCAAAGTCAATCTTCACAAAATAAATTGTAAACATAAAAACAAACAAAATTTACAATTTAGTTGTGTGTGTTAAAATGTAATTTTTTTTTAGTCTTCTCCAACATTAAGTGATTTATCTACTTATGTGGGGGGAAATAGTTGTTAAATATATGTTATAGCTAAATACACAGCATATAAATTTATGTATGATAGACTTCTCTTCTTCTTTGAATGGTTTGTGATAGATTTATGTAGTTCCACAGTGTAGTATTGTTGCATTGTGTTCTGCTCAAAATAAATATTTTAGATACAATCACTTTATCTTTTTTTATGGATAGTTGTAAGCGGAACCTTTCTGCAAGTTGGAGTCTATAAAAGAAATGTTTGTACTTGTTAAAATGGCAAGACAGATTTTATTTAAGCTACTGCAGTAGGGGAGAAATTCTTCAGTATATAATGGAGTTTAACTCCAAACACAGCAAAGGTAGCTGTGGGGACTTGTAGCCAATAAGCAAAGTAAGGGGATCCATGGATGGAAAATTACAAAGAGGAACTTGATTAGATATCAAGCATAGGGGGATTGTGCTAAACTGGATTCACAGGATTCTTGCTAAAGGCAGGCCAAAATAATCAGATATCCAGGGTGGGAGGATTCTTTATGAACTGATTTAGCAGGATTCTTTGCTGAAACAACTGGGAGTTGATGGCAGGTTGAGAAGAGGGCACAGAGGAACCTGATTAAAGGTTGGTCAAGGAGGGAGTCTTTGTCTGGTCTTATAACTGGTATTTGAGGAGCACCATGGTAGGTTTAGGGGATCCAGTGTTTACTAACCAAGACTGCTAGAGTTTCCTGCACAATTTAGTGCATTTCTACATCACTGCACCTGCTTATGGGAGGAAAGTGACATGTGAGCTTGCTTGGCCCATGAGAAAAGTGCAGAAAATTGATTCATTCAACAGCTCAAGCAAGGCCAAACTTTTCTGTGTGCAACAGAGCATATTTCAGAGTGCTGATTGCAATCAGGCTGCCTGGACTCACAAGGATCTCAGCTTTAACCCCTTGATAGCTCTATGACCTTGGGCAAGGTACCTCTAGGGCTCTGTTATTTTGTTGGTAAATAGGAATGATAATGGTAACTGTCTCATTATTTTGAGTATTAAATGAGTTTAACTGTGTAAAGACCCTATGGCCATAATAAATCATCACGTGAATTAGATTTATTTATACAAATAAGTGCTTTTAATATTATCTTGCTTATAATAAGTGTTTCCTCTTGAGTTTGTAATACTAATTTTCTTCCTAGTGAGTTTTCCTTAGGATCTATTTTGCCTTCTCCAAACCCTTCACTAGAACTTTCTCTAATTCTTGGTTTTTTTCCACATCATTGTCACTACTAGATTTTAGCATTAAAAAAAATCACCAATCTAACAGGGGCAAAAGCCCATCATAGTCTTGTGTTTGGTTGATTAATAAGCTTAAGCATTGTTTCAAAATTCTCTTCAGCATTCATATTTTTCTTTTTATTAACTCCTCATGTCACTTGTTCATTTTTAATATGTTGCTTAACTTTTTACTATTGATTTGAATGGCATTTATAAAGAAAATTAAACTTTGTTCATCATTTAAAAAAGAACTTTCTCTAAACTCTCTTTAACAAGTCTGAGATTACTCTCTATCATTTTTAGAAGTAGATCTTACTTATTTTCTGTTTGCAGGTATCTAGAGAGTTTTTACAGTATTTAAAGTGTTTCATTATCCTGAGCAAAGGATGTGGGAGAAGAGGGTTTCTATTTAATGATGGGGATTTTGAGTTCCCATAACACATATAATTGATGATTTCAATTTATTATTTATATAAATATATGTTCACAAATTAAATCATAACATTCCCCTATTTAAAAACCTGTGATGTCGTTTATTCTTCTTCCTAAAGATTAAACTTTTTACCATACCGTCTAAAATCCTGCACCTTAAACCCTTTAAACATCTGTCACGTGAGGGCTTTTTACAATTCATTAAATTTACAAATGTCATTTGGTCTTGGAGCCTTTGCATGTGTTGTTCTCACTGCCAGGGATGCAGCTCTTTCCGTTCTTTGTATGGAAAACTCCTTTTCAGCATTTTTGTCTTAGTTAAAATATTACCTTCTCAGAGAGACTGACCCTAACCACATCTGTCATTCTCTGTATCAGTCTTTTTTTTTTTTTTTTGCATCCTGAATGACACTTATAAGTTTAAATTACTTTATTGGTTTGCTTGTTTGTTCTTTGTATATGTCACTAGAATGCAACTTACATAGTTTAAATGATACATTTGTAAATTATTAATGATAAATTTTCTCGTTTTACCATTTTTTCAAAAGTTATAGTGAAAAGTATAACTTTTAGTTTAGTTTTGCAAGTGAATTTCATACACTTTAATGTTGGTGGGAAAGCTATCATTAAATTAATCTTAAAACCCATGGAAATTGTTTTCATTGAATCAACAAATTCTCTGCCTTGCTGTGAACCCATGAAAAATCTATGCTGTGATCAAGAAGTGAAACTGACTGCTTAGAAAATTACAATAAACCTGTCTATTTTCATCTTCTAGTTTGAGATAAAAGGGAGAAGAGTGTCAAATCAAAGTAAACAGAATGTTTACTCTGCTTTCAGTTTTAATAATTAAGTGTATTGTTCACAATTCAGGAGTTTTACTGACACACACCTACCTTCCCTGTTTTTTCATGATGCCACATATAGTTTTCCTTTTATTTTCCCCCAAACCTCCTTATATCTCTCTCACCTACTTTAAATAAACAAATCTATGTAAATTTCTTTGCACATTGAATGCAACGAAGGTCTTATACTTTGTTGATGGATATCTGGACTAATTCATAATTTATACTTGGGTCCTGATTATAATATTTATATTTGAGAACAAATTCACCATTTTGTGGTGTCATATAGTTATATTTGCTTAAAATTTCAACAACAATTTTACAAATATTTTCTGAGCATCTATTATAGCCAAAGCTCTGTGCTAGGTACAGGATATATGCTGGTGAATTTAAAAGATTCAAATTTTGGACAGATTCAAACTGCCCTCTTCTAACTTAAAGTCACTAATCACCACTTAGAGGCCATGTGTAACTTATATAGAATCTTTCAGGCGCTACAAAGGGTAATTTATTTTATGTCTCTGTCTGACCACAGGGCATACAAGAGCTGTCACTACGGCTTTTTTCACAGTGTAATGAATATTGGTACTTTCACCTGCCCAGCCCTTCCTTTTTCTGGTATTAGAGAACCCATTATTTTTCTTTTTTAGTCCATGTGATTTGAGTGGGACTGATGCTGCCTCCTGGAATGGCCACATGAGTTGGGCCTGGCCAAAGGGAATAGAATAACCCAAAGACCCAGCCTTTTGACTAAAAGTAGACATGTGAGCAAGCCAGGAAGTCAACATCAATCCGAGAGTTTTGCCAGAAGAACTGGAAAATGAGTGCTCTCTTTCGACAGTTTTGTTATGCTGGAGGAATGTGAGAGAGAGCTGCTGCCAGAGAATGAAGCCAATACAGAGTCAAGGGCAAATTACACATCCCAGACTTTGTTCCTAGCAGCCTTGAATCCAATCAGGCCTGAAGAAAGATTTTTCCTTCAACTTTTCACTTATTTGAGCCAATAGATTCTCTTTTTAAGGGAATTTTCTTTTTAAATGTTGTAATCAAAATAGCTTAGAAAAATATACATACTAACTGCTGAGTTTGTATCGTGCCATTAACTCTAGAACACAATGAATTGGGAACATGCTCAGAGAAGCTACAACTATTTCCTACGATGGTTGCTTGTAGGACCGAAATGCGTCAGCCTAGGAAGGAAGATGGAGAGAGAGCTGACAAGACAATTGGAGTAAACATCCATGCATGGCCTGGAGAACATTGTAATAACAGTTACTCATTCCTGCAGAGACGTAGAATTAGAAAGACAGCCTTAGTTACACTGACCGTTGGGAAGCAAAACTCAATTGTAACATAACAGTTATTCTGCTTTTAATAGCTAATAAAGAGATATTTTAACAAATGCAAAATAATGTCCAATGGTCTAGTTATATTGAAGAGAAAACAGACTTGCTCTATATGCCTCAAATAGAACAGTGTGAACCCCAAGAAAGTGACTGAAGTTCCAGATGACGAAAATTTTTCTGAACAAGTTTTCTGAAGAGTAAATGGACTTTTCTTTTTTTTTTTTTTACATCTTTATTGGAGTATAATTGCTTTACAATGGTGTGTTAGTTTCTGCTTTATAACAAAGTGAATCAGTTATACAGATACATATGTTCCCATATCTCTTCCCTCTTGCATCTCCCTCCCTCCCACCCTCCCTATCCCAAACCTCCAGGCGGTCACAAAGCACCTAGCTGATCTCCCAGTGCTATGCAGCTGCTTCCCACTAGCTATCTACCTTACGTTTGGTAGTGTATATATGTCCATGCATCTCTCTCGCTTTGTCACAGCTTACCCTTCCCCCTCCCCATATCCTCAAGTCCATTCTCTAGTAGGTCTGTGTCTTTATTCCTGTCTTTCCCCTAGGTTCTTCATTACATTTTTTTTCTTACATTCCATATATATGTGTTAGCATACGGTATTTGTCTTTCTCTTTCTGACTTACTTCACTCTGTATGACAGACTCTAGCTCTATCCACGTCATTACAAATAGCTCAATTTCGTTTCTTTTTATGGCTGAGTAATATTCCATTGTATATATGTGCCACATCTTCTTTATCCATTCATCTGATGATGGACACTTAGGTTGCTTCCATCTCCTGGCTATTGTAAATAGAGCTGCAATGAACATTTTGGTACATGACTCTTTTAGAATTATGGTTTTCTCAGGGTATATGCCCAGTAGTGGGATTGCTGGGTCATGTGGTAGTTCTATTTGTAGTTTTTTAAGGAAGCTCCATACTGTTCTCCATAGTGGCTGTACCAGTTCACATTCCCACCAGCAGTGCAAGAGTGTTCCCTTTTCTCCACACCCTCTCCAGCATTTACTGTTTGTAGATTTTATGATGATGGCCATTCTGACTGGTGTGAGATGATATCTCATTGTAGTTTTGATTTGCATTTCTCTAATGATTAATGATGTTGAGCATTCTTTCATGTGTTTCTTGGCAGTCTGTATGTCTTCTTTGGAGAAATGTCTATTTAGGTCTTCTGCCCATTTTTGGATTGGGTTGTTTGGTTTTTTGTTATTGAGCTGCATGAGCTGCTTGTAAATTTTGGAGATTAATCCTTTGTCAGTTGCTTCATTTGCAAATATTGTCTCCCATTCTGAGGGTTGTCTTTTGGTCTTGTTTATGGTTTCCTTTGCTGTGCAAAAGCTTTGAAGTTTCATTAGGTCCCATTAGTATATTTTTGTTTTTATTTCCATTTCTCTAGGAAGTGGGTCAAAATGGATCTTACTGTGATTTATGTCATAGAGTGCTCTGCCTATGTTTTCCTCTAAGAGTTTGATAGTTTCTGGCCTTACATTTAGGTCTTTAATCCATTTTGAGCTTATTTTTGTGTATGGTGCCAGGGAATGATCTAATCTCATACTTTTACATGTACCTGTCCAGTTTTCCTAGCACCACTTATTGAAGAGGCTGTCCTTTCTCCACTGTACATTCCTGCCTCCTTTATCAAAGATAAGGTGACCATATGTGTGTGGGTTTATCTCTGGGCTTTCTATCCTGTTCCATTGATCTATCTTTCTGTTTTACTGCCAGTACCATACTGTCTTGATTACTGTAGCTTTGTAGTATAGTCTGAAGTCAGGGAGCCTGATTCTTCCAGCTCTGTTTTTCGTTCTCAAGATTGCTTTGGCTATTCAGGGTCTTTTGTGTTTTCATACAAATTGTGAACGTTTTTTTTCTAGTTCTGTGAAAAATGCCAGTGGTAGTTTGATAGGGATTGCATTGAATCTGTAGATTGCTTTGGGTGTGCTGAATTCTGTTAGCTTTTGCTTGTCTGCAAAGGTTTTGATTTCTCTGTTGAATCTGAGTGAGATCCTTGCTGGGTAGAGTAATCTTGGTTGCAGGTTTTTCTCCTTCATCACTTTAAATATGTCCTGCCAGTCCGTTCTGGCTTGCAGAGTTTCTGCTGAAAGATCAGCTGTTAACCTTATGGTGATTCCCTTGTGTGTTATTTGTTGTTTTTCCCTTGCTGCTTTTAATATGTTTTCTTTGTATTTAATTTTTGACAGTTTGATTAATATGTGTCTTGGCATATTTCTCCTTGGATTTATCCTGTATGGGACTGTCTGTGCTTCCTGGACTTGATTAACTATTTCCTTTCCCATATTAGGGAAGTTTTCAACTATAATCTCTTCAAATATTTTCTCAGTCCCTTTCTTTTTCTCTTCTTCTTCTGGGACCCCTATAATTCGAATGTTGGTGCATTTGATGTTGTCCCAGAGGTCTCTGAGACTGTCCTCAGTTCTTTCCATTCTTTTTTCTTTATTCTGCTCTGCAGTAGTTATTTCCACTATTTTATCTTCCAGGTCATTTATCCGTTCTTCTGCCTCAGTTTTTCTGCTTTTGATCCCTTCTAGAGTATTTTAAATTTCATTTATTGTGTTGTTCGTCGTTGCTTGTTTCCTCTTTAGTTCTTCTAGGTCCTTGTTAAATGTTTCTTGCATTTTGTCTATTCTATTTCCAAGATTTTGGATCATCTATAGTATCATTATTATGAATTCTTTTTCAGGTAGACTGCCTATTTCCTCTTCATTTGTTAGGTCTGGTGGGTTTTTATCTTGCTCCTTCATCTGTGGTGTGTTTTTCTGTCTTCTCATTTTGCTTATCTTACTGTGTTTGGGGTCTTCATTTTGCAGGCTGCAGTTTCGTAGTTCTCGTTGTTTTTGGTGTCTGTCCCCAGTGGCTAAGGTTGGTTCAGTGGGTTGTGTAGGCTTCCTGGTGGAGGGGACTAGTGCCTGTGTTCTGGTGGATGAGGCTGCATCTTGTCTTTCTGGTGGGCAGGTCCACGTCTGGTGGTGTGTTTTGGGGTGTCTGTGGACTTATTATGATTTTAGACAGCCTCTCTGCTAATGGGTGGGGTTGTGTTCCTGTCTTGCTTGTTGTTTGGCCTAGGATGTCCAGCACTGTAGCTTGCTGGTCGTTGAGTGAAGCTGGGTGCTGGTGTTGAGATGGAGATCTCTGGGAGATTTTTGCTGTTTGATATTATGTGGAGCTGGGAGGTCTCTTGTGGATCAGTGTCCTGAATTTGGCTCTCCCACCTCAGAGGCACAGCACTGACTCCTGGCTGCAGCACCAAGAGCCTTTCATCCACACAGCTCAGAACAAATGGGAGAAAAAGTAGAAAGAAAGAATTAGTAGAAGTAGAAAGAGGGAAAGAAAGAAAGAAAGAAAGGAAGGAGGGGGGGAGGAAGGAAGGATGGAGGGAAGGAAGGAAAAAGAGAAAGGAGATAAAGTAAAATAAAATAAAGTAAGATAAAATATAATAAAGTTATTGAAATAAAAAAATAATTATTAAGAGAAAAAAAATTTTAAAAACGGAGAGAACCCTAGGACAAATGGTGGAAGCAAAGGTATACAGACAAAATCTCACACAGAAGCATACACATACACACTCACAAAAAGAGGAATAGGGGAAAAAATCATAAATCTTGCTCTCAAAGTCCACCTCCTCAATTTGGGATCATTCCTTGTGTATTCAGGTATTCCACAGATGCAGGGTACATCAAGTTGATTGTGGAGATTTAATCCGCTGCTCCTGTGGCTGCTGGGAGAGATTTCCCTTTCTCTTCTTTGTTCTCACAGCTCCCAGGGGCTCAGCTTTGGATTTGGCCCCGCGACTGCGTGTAGGTCGCCTGAGGGCGTCTGTTCTTCGCTCAGACAGGACGGGGTTAAAGGAGCCGATGACTCGAGGGCTCTGGCTCACTCAGGCCGGGGGCGGGGGGAGGGGCACAGAGTGCGAAGCGAGCCTGCAGCGGCAGAGGGCGGCGTGACGTTGCACCAGCCTGAGGCGCGCCATGCGTTCTCCCGGAGGAGTTGACCCTGGATCCCGGGACCCTGGCAGTGGCGGGCTGCACAGGCTCCCCAGAATGGGGGTGTGGATAGTGACCTGTGCTCGCACACAGGCTTCTTGGCGGCGGCAGCAGCAGCCTTAGCGTCTCGCGCCCGTCTCTGGGGTCCGCGCTTTTAGCCGCGGCTCGCGCCCGTCTCTGGGGCTCCTTTAAGCAGCGCTCTTAATCCCTTCTCCTCGCGCAGCAGGAAACAAAGAGGTAAGAAAAAGTCTCTTGCCTCTTCGGCAGGTCCAGACTTTTCCCGGACTCCCTCCCGGCTAGCCGTGGCGCACTAACCCCCTACAGGCTGTGTTCACGCCACTAACCCCAGTCCTCTCCCAGCGCTCCGACCGAAACCCGAGCCTCAACTCCCAGCCCCGCCCGCCCCGGCGGGTGAGCGGACAAGCCTCTCGGGCTGGTGAGTGCCGTTCAGCCCTGATCCTCTGTTCGGGAATCTCCCCGCTTTGCCCTCGGCACTCCTGTTGCTGTGCTCTCCTCCGAAGCTCGGAAGCTTTCCCCCTCGGCCACCCGCAGTCTCCGCCCGCGAAGGGGCTTCCTAGTGTGTGGAAAGCTTTCCTCCTTCACGGCTCCCTCCCACTGGTGCGGGTCCCGTCCCTATTCTTTTGTCTCTGTTGTTTCTTTTTTCTTTTGCCCTACCCAGGTACGTGTGGGGGGGTTTCTTGCCTTTTGGGGGGTCTGAGGTTTTCTGCCAGCGTTCAGTAGGTGTTCTGTAGGAGTTGTTCCACGTGTAGATGTATTTCTGGTGTATCTGGGGAGGAAGGTGATCACCGCGTCTTACTCTTCCGCCATGTTCCCGGAAGCCTCCTGCAGGGTTTTTTTGAAAAAGAGAAAGAGCGTAAATGGACTTTTCTGAGAAGTATCTCATCACTAGAGCTTTTCCTTTACGTGCCTGATAACCACCAGGTGTCAATGTTGACAGGCAACTTAAGCACATAAAAGTAGGCTGGACATAAATCCCTTTCTTATCCTGTCCAGTCCTGAGATGAGATGGTTCAATGAAAGTGGTAATCCCGCTTGATTGGGCAGTTATTCTACCTAGATCATTGAAACACTCCATTCTTCCAGGAAGGAGACATTCAATTAACTCTATTTTGCATCTAGCTCTCTATTGAAATATGCTAAGGTTGACATAGAAATAGAGTCATAATAATTATCTTCTATAGTGAAATGACCAATGAAAAACAAAACAAAGACATGAAAAACTTTCTACCTGGAGTTTAAAAGGGAGTGGGAATTCAGCAATCTTCCAATTATTTTGGTCAATAGAGACTGCTAAGCTATAAGATTTAAGTAATTAAGTGGTTTGGATTTTTAGATCAATAAAATTAATTATGCATTTAACAAATACTCATACTCTGTCATGTGGATCATTGTTTTTCAATTGTTATGTAGCTTTTAATGTGTGAAACTATTTTATAATTAAAATTCTATATTTAGTTATTAAAAATAATAAGGACATGCTCTTTTAAGTGTATAATAGAATAAATGTAGGATTCTTGACTAAAATACATGCTTCTACCTTGTGGAGAGAGCACAAGGAGGTGATCCAGAGAATAGATTTAGGAGGAAGACAGCCATGGGTTCAAATCTTTTAATAGTAGCTTTATAGATAAGTGACCCTGGACAGGTTATTAATTTTCCTCAGCCACAGTTTCTTCATCTGTAAAATGGAGATGGTCTGCTCACGAAATCTATCTTTACACTAGTTTCTTAATCTCAATTCATTTTAACACACTAGATCTCATAGTTTTAAACTGTATCTACTCTTAATTTATCTGTTATCTCTCCTTTAAGTCCTATTCATCTTTTAGGGCTTAGCCTAAAGATTTCGTGACCCCTAATTTTGGTCCCTGTTACATCCATCAGACCACCTCAACCGTTCATTTATAGTAATTATTTTAATTGTAATTTTACTGTTTTTTTTCTTACGCTGTTATGGCTTTAATCTCCCCCTCTCTTTTCTGTCTTAACCCTTTCTGGAACATCGTTTCCTCATACCATGCCTGTCACATAGTGGTCGATAAATATTTGCAAAAGAATAAACGAAAGACTCCTACACAAATTCAATGAGCGAATGCACACAGAACACCTAGAAAACACTGTTTTATTATTGTAGGAAACTGCTATTAATTAAAGCTTTGCACTATCCTCTCCTTTACCTACCAGAGTCTTGTCATAGCAACCTTCAAAATAGAAATGACACTATAAATTCATTTAAATATTTATAAAATTCCTTCACAGAACCTACCAAAATCATAATTATAGAGCTACTTATGTTTTTTACTATTTTACTGTCTCTGTGTGCCACTAGATGTTCAACTCCTTGAAGGCAGGCCTATGCCTGGCTTATTCCTTGCTGTAGAACCAGTTCATCTCACAGTGTCATATCACGGAATTTGAGATTTCTCCTAAGGGCAATGAAATCCTTGAAGCATTTCCAGCAGGGGAGCATTTCAAGCATTTCAGCTATCAGACTTGATAGCTTAGAAGATCACTCTAGCTACTGGATGGAGACTAGGTTCATGTGGGTCAAGATGTATGTGGACAGAGCAGCTCTGAGGCTGTTGCAGTTTTCTGTGCAAGAAATTGGAATGGCTGAAACTAGGGTGGATGATAGCAGAGATACAGAGACATAGACTCAAAGTATGTTCTGGAAGTAGAATCAACAGAAATTGATGGTTTATTATGTGATAGTAAGTAAAGACAGGAGATAAATCTGTTATTATTACCATTATTACTAACAAAAAGTACAAGTACTTTCATTTAGTTAGATGGTTGGTAGCCTATGTGTGCTGGGAAGGAGTGGGTTATCAAAGTAAAAGTGATAAAGTGATAAAATACTTCTCTGTAGAGGTTAAAAACATGAATAGAATCAGCAGCTAGTATGTAAGTTAGATTTTTAGCAATTTTTACCCCGTCTAACAATAGTGGGTGGGAAAAGCCTTCAAACTTAAAGAGCAGGGCATGCATTGAAGGAGAAGTTACTTTGTTCCCCGTGCATTCCGCCATTATAGAGGTATAACTGACAACTAAAACTGTAAGATGTTTTAAGTGTACAATGTGATGATGTGATATATGTACACACTGTGAAAGGATTCCCCTCAATTAATACCTCCGTCACCTCACATATTTACCTTTTACTTATTAATTATTTGGTGAGAACATTGAAGTTCTACTCTCTTAGCAAGTTTCAATTACACAATACAGTGTTATCAAATACAGTCATCATGTTATGCGGTTGAGCCTCAGACCTTATTCATCTCATAACTGCAAGTCTGTACTTTGTTTTCTGTGGAGCAGGGAGGGGGTCGTGGAATTGGTTAATGAGGGGTTGTTTCCAATCTAAACCACTGGGGTATCTCCCTGTTTCTTTCACTGTGTGTGGACAGATGAGACTAGGGGTCAGATATTGTAGATGTACCTGTGTCCTACACAGTTAGAATGGCTGGCATGACCAGAGTGCAAAAAGCAGATCAGTGAGGTAATTGACATTTCTGAGACAAGTAGCACTTGTACAAAGAAAATACAACTTGGAACAAAAGAAATGGTGAAGAGAAAGGAATAAAGAAGCCTAATTCAGTGAGCACAGCATAAGAGAGTTTGGTCAAAGTGCTATGAACACAATCTGAAGGGATGCAAGAGGTCAGCTTAGGGGAAAAGGGAGAATGGCCACCATGTATGGAGCCCCATTCTATGATGGTGCCGGGGCAAGGCATTGTCATATGCTGTCATGTTTAGTCCTCCTTATAACCCTTGGGGGTGACTTTCATTTCTATTTTCATTTCTCAGAGAATGAAACAGATTTAGCAGAGTTTCATCACTTGCTTATGTTCACACATTAGTCAGTGGCAGAGACTGGACTACTTCCCAGGTTTGTCTAACTCCAAAGCTTTTTTCTTTTTTTAAAAACACATTATGCCATAGTTCCCAACTCAAAAATCTTTCAGGGGCAAGGTAGGTAATAGAAATGAGCAAAATTGGCTAGGGTGTGAGGCATCAGGGGTGGAGGACACATTGGCAAACTAGAGAGAGTGTGGTATGCTTCCTTTAAAGCGGGCAGTGCCCATTTAGCTTCAGGGAGATACTGCCTGGTGGGGATGTGGGCTTGATGTTGTCAGATCTTCAAACTTCATAAGACAAACTGAGAATTTATGTTTTTATGTGAAATCTCTTAATTTGTAGATGCTGCTAATTAATTCAGTATTTTAGAAAGCTGTTGACTGATCAAACAAAACTCTTCTAAAAGCTGAATCCAGCCTAGTGACTGCAGGGTGGTGACCTTTATGTTACACCCTGCTGCTTGAGGCTCACATGACAGTTAGCACATTCAAACCCTTTGTGACATAATGACTGGAGACTGTGTGAATACATGGGCAGTTAAAAGGCTCTAGTCACACAGAACCAAAACAGGTAATAAACGGAAAAGCAAGTACTAGACAAAGATAACACTCTGCCCCTGTCACTGGAGGGATTCTGGTTAGAACAGGAATGAAGGTGGATAATATACCTATACTCATGGTCTTTGGGGCTGGCTCATGCTAGCTTATAAGAACCAAAATGTCAAATATACAAGAATTGTGTCAGTTGGTATTAAAGAATAGATAGCTTGTGGGAGAATTTATATCAAAGAAATCTGCAAACAGTAAAAATCAGAGATTTTTTTCCCCCCAGAGAGTTGGTTTACCAGCACTTCAGTGCCTGTAACTTTTGAAAATGTTTATTTACTAAACAAAACCACTTAAGTTTATTTATCTTTTTTATTAATACAATTTGGTTAACCCCTAACAATCCATCTGTCTCTAAAGTACTAATTTAATAAATATATTAAGGAGTTTATGTTCAGGTGAGCTCAGCTTATCATTTCATTTCCATGTTGGTGACCCTGCAAGGATAATTTTAAGACTGACATCTGAGAAGCAGCTATTGCAAAAACTGCATCCTGAGCAGGGAAGAATTTATTACATAATTAGTTTTAAATAATATCAGTGAACATTTAGAGAACACTTCAACTTTCCAAGGTATTATTCTAAGAGATAAACTCAATTTAATCTTCACAGCAAACCTATGTGGTAGAAGTTTTAATGTATTATTTTATTGATTAGGAAATTGAGGTCCAGAGAGGTCATGTAAACAGAAAATGGTACAGTTGTGATTTGAATCAGGCACTCTCACTCTAGAGTCTGCTATACTACTGTAAACTGTATTTACTGTACACTGCACTACTAAAAATATTAATGGCCTCAAAGTGAATATTTTTGATTGGATCGACCTGTACATGTTTATCAACAAGGTAGTACAAGAGATAATAAGGGTTAAGTAACAAGCACAGTTCCTGGATCATAGTGAGTGATAAATACATGCAATTTCTTTCCCTTCCCCTCCTTAAGGCTATAGATATTTCACAAAATCATTACTGAACAGAATTGCCCAGCTTTGTCTCCACAAACTTGGTATGTCTTAATAGGAAACAAAAGCAATGAAAATTGTCCAAACTTACATAATAACAAACATTCAGGTATTGAGAAACAATGGGGTTACTGAGTTAAGTTCCCCTTTTTAAATAAAATATTTTTCTGTAAATGTTATGCTTTGAAAGGCCCAGCTACATACCCTTAAAATAATTTTTCCTGTGCTTTCCACCTGCTCTTTGAAAGAGAAAGTAAAGTATGTAAGTTGCCTCTCTACATAAATTAGCATAGTGGACTGTACGGTATCAGGTATTTTAAGTCCCACGTAATTTTATGCTTTTACTAATGCAGTTATGTGTTAGACACTGAGATTAGAACACATATTCAATTGTTATAGGAACTCTGAAAGGTATAGTTTTGTTTACTTGCACATGCGTGTTGTAGACATTTACTTGTAATGCTTTCTGTCACATTGCTGTAGATACATTTTTAAATTTCTCAGTGTCCCTGTATATAAACTTCTTTAATACTGATCATAAAAATATTGCTATAAATGTATAGTGTTTACATTAATTTTGCACTTCTCAAAATTATTTTGGGCCTGAGGAAAGAAAATTCCTTTCCCTAATCTGTCAAGTAGCCAAAGGACTAATTTTCTCTTTCTTAAAATTTTTATTCCATACTAAATAAGTAGTGAAGAATTATTTTAATATCATCTTTGTACTCAAGGTTCCCAGATTTAGTCAAATTTAGGAAATTAATCTGTTTCTCATGAGATGGTATGACACTTGACGAAGTTTATGGTTACAATGTAAATGATCCATATCTACTTAATGCTATAAAAGGGAAACATTGGAATGCCCTGTATCTTTTAGGGGGCTTGGGAGATAAAATGGGAAAAATAAGCAAAAAGCAGCACGGGAAAGGATTTATAAGTGCTGAGTCTTGTGGAGGATACAAGTCAAGGATTCATGCAGTTAAGAGAAGGATAACTTCAGGTCAGGTGCTAGGCATAGCTTTGGCCCCAGTCCTTGGATGAAAGGGTAAGTCAGGTCCAGACTTGTTGGGGAAGCTTTATGGAGGAAGTGGGATTTCAACGGGATCTTGCAAGATAGGTAAGTGTTAAATACACAGAGCAGAGGAGGAAAGGCCCTCTAGATTGACTGTATCAGGGTAAGGATTAGCATTTAATGTATGCAGGGCAGTGGTGAGCCAATCTGGCTGGAAAGGAGGAGGACTACTTCGGACATAAAGCTCTAACCACTTGGACAGACCAAGTAAGCTATGTTTTCTTTTTCCAGATATGAATGATGCTAGAATTATAATGACATAAACCATCTGAGAAGGATTATTTATCTTTTCTTAAAGTTGTATTCTTAGAAGAAAAATGACAAATCCAGAACTGAAATATAACGTTTGATTCACTCAACAACTTATAATGAGCACATTAGATGTGCCAGGCATCCTTCGATATACTGAGACATAAAACCGAGCAAACCATATTCTTTGTCCTTAAGGAGTTAACCATCAAGTGAAAAAAATGATATAGATAAACAAATAATTAGAATAACTTTGATATATGTATTACAATATGTGTTTTGTTCAAATGGCCATGGGGGAATGGAGGGAGGATGGACTCATTTTGAACAAGATGGACTGGATGTCTTCAAAAAGGAATTGATATTTGAGCTTGACAAAGAGTATTACACAGAAGAGAGTGCAAAAGGATATGAGTTCAAAGGCCGGAAGACTTCTGTTGTTAGGAGCAACCACTGAGCCTGGGTCAGACAGAGGCATAAGATAATTCACAGCTCCTCTGAGTGTGTGTGCATGCGTGTGTACACACGCTCCTGTGCATTTGGGTTGAACTAACTGCAGGGGGCGGGGTATAGAGAGAGTCTTGCGATGGCGTTATGCTGTCTTACAATAACCTGCTTGGCCCTGGAGGCTAGGGTTTGTTGAGAGCTGAACTCATTATTGAAAGTGAATTGGAGATTGGACACTTCTGTTACATGTCTCTAATCATAAAAGCAATTTATTTGTCTCATATTGGAAAGTGATGCTGTCAGTGGTGTTATTTCCTTCATTGAACTGAAGATTGACTTTATGCTGTTCAGTTACAAGCACCATAATCTCTCCTGTGACCTTGTGCTCTAGTTACATGCAAACCTACTTGGCTACAGTCTGGATATTATTGACAATACATAATGCATTGCTAAGTCATTGAAAATATGCCACAAGGCTTTGCTCTGAAGAAGTGTATTACATTGCTTTACAGATGACCTTTCATTGCTCAGACTCCATTAGAAGGCTTGAGCAGCCCAATTCTTCCCCTATACTCCAAGGGGTAGTGTTTCTGAGACCCTGTGGAATATCTTTAATGGCCCTTTGAGAAAGCAAATAAATATTTAGGATTTTTACTATAGACCCTCAATGCTATGTAGAGAAGCTATGCCACACGTGATACCAACCTACTCATTCATTTATTTTTCTCAATAAGCATTTATTGAAAGCTCATGGCACTTTGCTTAGCATTAAGAAGTCAATGTTGAATAAGCTACAAAGCCTGCCCTCAGAACTTTAGTGTCAAATGGGAATATATATATATACACATATATATAAAATATAGAGAGGCATTTGCCATAATGTATCTGCACAAAATGTTCATGGAGATAGAAGTGGGAGCACTTAACTAAGTCAGCCTTGGGGAGTCAGGGAAGACTTCCAAGAGGAGGTGATGTTTGAGTTGATACAGAAGAGCCAGGTGCATGGGGGGACCTGCTGCATGGGGAGATACTGGGCTTGAGACTGGGGGGAATAGAGTATCAGATTATGAAGAGATGTATACGGTCAAGAGACTGAATTTCACATTTAAGACAACCATAACCTAGAAGGCTTTAAATAGGAAGAAAGTCTAATTTGGATTTTCAGGAAGATCATTCCAGCAACAGTGCAGAGGCTGGGATAGGGAGAATGGGGTACTCGGGCTGCAGTAATCTAGGCAGGACTGGAGAGACCTAAGAAGGCCCATACAAGTGGTCAAGAAAAGGGTGAGAATAGACTCAATAGAAATGAGAACTATTTAAGTGTTACAATTAACATGATATGACTAATTAGATATGAAGAACAATGGGGAGAGGGAGACACTTTAGATACTTACATAACTCTTTTAGGTATTAATTTCTGAATTGATTTTCATCAGCCTTGAATGGTCAGGCTTAATTCATGTAGCCATTCCTAATGGGTAAATTAGACCAAAAGGTTTTGTTTGACCCTTAGAGTTTCCTCTTTGGCTTTTATGAATGTAATGTTGGCAACAGGTGAAAAGTCATGCTCAGTGTTGAATGGATAATAAAGAAAGTGTGAGAGAGAGGAGAAGAGAAGGGGAAGTAGGAAAGGGGGAGAGAAAGGGAGAAAGAGAAAGGGAGAGAGAGATTTTTCTAGTGCTGGGTCTTCCATGGTTGGTAAAATCACTTATTTAGAAGTGACAAGTTAACAAGTTTTGGTACGGGAGAGATGGGAATGGTGAATGATTAGTTTTGGAGTGAAGTTAATTTAGCGTACTGAGGCTCAGAGCACAGGTTGTCTTGTGGGCATTTAGTGTGATGCTCAGAAGGTAAACAGGTAAAAGAAATAAGAAGGTGACCGTTGAAACTATAGGATGTACAAGGGATAAATGAGGTCTTTTTTTAAATCATGAAGAATATGAGAAAAATAAAAGACAAAAGCCTAGAGATTGCTAATTCTTAAAATGTTGAGTTAGAAAAATAGGAAATTGTGGTTAGAAAATGGGAGTCAAAAGGGAATATGGATCCTGTTTAGAGAGTTGTGAAAGTTACAAATAAAGCAGTGCCATGATTCCTAGCTTTGAGGAATATACACTTTAGAAAATCTATATTATGATTGGTAATGATTAAGAAAAGTAACGTTGGTCTCCCAAATTGTGCAAATAATGCTTGTTCTATAAAAATAGGCATAGAGCTACTTTATTATAGCCTCTGTAAGAGGTAGAACTCATTTGTTGCCAGAGAAAGAAAACCTGGCTCAAATAGGTTTATGGAAACAGAATTTTATTAGCTCACATAAGCAAAAATGTTCTGAGTTAGTCCAAACTATAGGTGCTGGTTTAGGTTAGTTTTCCCTAGAAAAAAACCTAGATGCAGACCTGAAAGTAGAAATTTGAGCATGTTGTCTGTGACATGATCTCTGGAGCACCATCAGTGGAGTGGGGAATTGAGTAGGCCAAAAAAGAAGCCAATGTAGGATGAATAAATGAGCATGTTATCATTGTGGGTAACCTAGACTCCCTCTGGGGGTGTAGACTATGACTAAGATTGTTCTGCCGAAGAGGAGAAGAAGCTAGGATATGCAATGATGGAAGCTCTTCTATCGTTGGTTGAGGGCTCACAGGCACATTGACTCACAGGCACTTCTGCCTGCCACAAATATAGGCTGAATACGTTTTTATGGCCAGAGAGAGGCCATGGACAGGGTTACAGGCTCTTGCAGTTGGAAGCTCTAGGCATGCACAGTGATGTCGATTGCAAAAGGTATATGGGAATGGGGGATCACTGAGCCTCACCTACAGTCCACTCTTGCACGACTTAGACCTACTCTTATGTTAACATGTTCACTCTGTTTTATCATTGGTTCCTCAAGTTGACAGCTGGCTACAATTTATGAAAAAAAAGGCATCAGGGGCTTCCCTGGTGGCGCTGTGGTTGAGAATCTGCCTGCTAATTCAGGGGACACGGGTTCGAGCCCTGGTCTGGGAGGATCCCACGTGCCGCAGAGCAGCTAGGCCCGTGAGCCACAACTACTGAGCCTGCACGTCTGGAGCCTGTGCTCCGCAACAAGAGAGGCCGCGATAGTGAGAGGCCCGCGCACCACAATGAAGAGTGGCCCCCGCTTGCCACAACTAGAGAAAGCCCTCGCACAGAAACGAAGACCCAACACAGCAAAAATAAATTAATTAATTAATAAACTTCTACCCCCAACATCTTAAAAAAAAAAAAGGCATCAGGAAGTTAGTGAAACTAGCAGCAGTCACTAGTTAAAGCAATATTCCCAAATGTGTATAGGCTATCTCCAAATTCAAAAGACCTACCAAACATGGAGATATGGAACCTCTTTCTTAATGATAGGAATTGGGAGGTACAGGGTGCAATAATTTCCTTTAACTCGGGGGTCCTAAAATGTCCCAAAACTCTGTATCCCTAAAAACTTACTTAGTAGTCCCCTTAATCTTTGTAGAGTTTATCACCTACCTTCTGTTTCACATGTATCTTCCCAGAGCATCCAGAGTACTTGCAGTTTCCTATTTAGCTGTTTGATTGACTTAGTATGATTACTAAAGTAGATCAGCATGTTGATTTTTAGAAGATCAAGATAGTTGATGTCTAAGATGATCAAGGTCTCTTTGGACTATGCTGTGACAGACAGCAGGAGAGTTAACAAAGCCCTGGAGTAAGTCTATGAATATTTGCATTCCAAGTGAATGAGTTCTTGTTGGGTTTGAAAAATTTCAACTGCCAGATGTGGTTTTGGCAGGAGCCATGGTAGTGCATTATGGGATAAAATGCGGGCAGCCTTACCATCATTTAAGTCTTTGTATCAATCTAGGATGCTGTGTTGCTTTTGAATTTCTATCTTGTTGGGACGTGGAACAGTTTTAGGGGCTTCCCCTTGGTCTTTACTACCATAATTGATCTGATTCCGTAGGTCCTGAACCTGGTGAGCATTCTACCAGGTGCTAAGTATATCTATCTTGCTTCAGGATCTAAGAAAATGACCATAGAGTAGGCATGTGGGCACAGTGGACTCTACATTCTATAAGATAAACTTAGACCAAGACTCCATTAATCAATTGGCTTCTATATGCCCCCACCCCCACCCTATACGAGGACCATGAAGGTAATTTGGTATTGATGACAGCTACTACCCATTATCCAACATCTCTCAAAGATTTAGGTATTCATCTGTCCTTGGAGGCAGTTTTCGATGAATATTTTTAGGTCATGTTGGGAAAGTTTGGGAGGAATCACTATTGCATATACTTCCTATAAATTTCAGGGTCCTTCAAGGGGGACTGGCCTGCTCTTCAATTAAATGTTCTGTGTTTAAGAACTGGCTCACGTCTAGAAACTGGATGAGGGATGAGATTTTTCCTTTGTGTCAGCTGACATCAAAATTCTGCTTGCGTGATATCAATCTTTTTTTGGTTATATCAGCCAAGTAATGCCCTAACTGGCTGAACGTCTAACTGCCTTGCCCCTAGGAACACCATGGTCTAATTGACATCACTACAGATGCCTTTGTGTCAAGGTCATTGGCTGTCACTTAGATCTTACTGACCTATAATGATAGTTGCACTCACCTTGCTTGCCCCAGATGGTTAATTACAATCTCCTGGCCTTTGATATTCCAGAATCCTACCATCTCCACTGACATTAGGGAGCCCACTTCTAGAGCAGTATCTCCTATCATCCTCCCCTGCCTATGGAGGGCAGCCTCCACTGAGACCATCATTGATTCCGGTGCTCCCTCCCTAGCGTATTACTAAAGAAGTGAAGGAACATCCTTTAGGCCCTCCTGGGGAAAAGAATTAGTTGTGGATTAGATGGATTAAATGGACTTTAAAAAATCCATTCTAGGGCTTCCTTGGTGATGCAGTGGTTGAGAGTCCGCCTGTCAATGCAGGGGACACGGGTTCGTGCCGCGGTCTGGGAGGATCCCACATGCCGTGGAGCGGCTGGGCTCATGAGCCATGGCCGCTGGGCCTGTGTGTCGGAGCCTGTGCTCCGCAACGAGAGAGGCCACAACAGTGAGAGGCCTGCTTACAGAAAAAAAAAAAAAAAAAAAAAAAATCCATTCTAGAATGACCACTTCCTTGCCCACTTTTTACTGTGGTAAGAGACTTAACATGAAGCCTATCATCTTAAATTTTGAAGTGCACAATATTGTATTGTTCACTATAGGTACTATTTGTACAGCAGATCCCTAAAACTTATTCATCGTGCATAAATAAAACTATATACCTATTGAACAACAACCACCCATTTCCCCTTCCCCAGCCCCTTGCAACCACCATTCTATTCTGTTTCTGTGAATTTGACTGTTTTAGATACCTCATTTAAATGGAATCATGCAGCATTTGTCCTTCTGACTGGCTTCTTTCACTTAGCAGTATGTCCGCAAGATTCATCTATGTTGTAACTTATTGCAGGGCTTCCTACTTTTTAAGGCTGTATAATATTACGTTGTATGTAGATACCACATTTTCTCAAGCCATTCATCTATCAGTGGACGTTTAGATTGTTTCCATATCTTAGTTATTATGCAAACTAAAAACTTCTTCATAGCTAAGGAAACAATTAACAGAATGAAACGGCAACCTACAGAATGGGAGAAAATATTTGCAAACTACTTATCTGATAAGGGGTTAATATTCAAAATATATAAGAAACTCCTATAACTTAACAGCAGAAGAACAAATAACACAAATAAAAAAATAGGCACAGGACCTGAATACACATTTCTTCAAAGGAGACATAAAAATGGCCAGCCGTGTATGAAAAGGTGCTCAACATCACTAATCATCAGGAAAATGCAAATCAAGACCACAATGAAGTATCACCTCACACCTGTTAGGATAGCCACTATATTTTTTAAAAAGGTAATGTGTGTTGGTGAGGGTGTGGACAAGTTGGAACCCTTATACACCGTTGGTAGGAGTGTAAAATGGTGCAGCTACTTTTGAAAACAATATGGAGGTTACTAAAAAATTAAAAATAGAACTATCATATTATCCAGCAATCCCACTTCCGGGTGTATGTCCAAAATAATTGAAATCAGGATTTTGAAGAGGTATCTGTACTCATGCGTTCACTGCAGCATTCCCTGCACCTTCTGATCCCTTTTTTCTCAGTCTTCCACCAAGGTAGTTGCAATCTCCCCACCTTCTTTACTGAAGATCACCATTGTTTCCAAGCTCCAAGGAACTGTTTTCAGCAATAAATTAGGGTCAGCTATAGGCATCCTTTGCAGGAGTTAAAACTTGAGTCATAGGCATATGCTCTCACATAAGTAAACTTTTCTTTATACAGGTTTATATTACATCCTCCCTAGTCAAGTGTATTTGTTTCCTATTAGTGCTCTAACAAGTTACCACAAATTTAATGACTTAAAGCAACATGAACTTATCTTACAGTTTTGGAGGTCAGGAGTCTAAAATGTATCCTCAGGACTGCATTCCTTTTGGAGGGTCTAGGGGCAAATTCATTCCCTTGTCTTTATCTAGCTTATGGAGAACACCTATATTCTCATCTTGTGGCCCCTTCCTCCAGCATCTTCTCTCCTCCCTCTGACTTCTGTTTCCACCCTTACATCTTCTCTCGTCAACTGAGCCTCCTGCTTCCCTTTCATAAGGACCCTGTGATTACATTGGGCCCACTTGGATAATCCAGGACAATCTCCTCATTTTTAAATCATTAACTTAATCACACCTGCAATTTAAGGTAACATTCAGACGTTCTGGGGATTAGTTCATGGATATATTTGTGTGAGGGGGCTGGGGGGTATATTATTCATCCTACCACAGCCAGTATCCTCAAGAACCACTCCCAGATATCTTCCCCAATTTCTGCTGATACATATGTATTAGTCTGGTCCTGCAGCTCTTTCTATAAATGAATAATCCTTGTCATCCCAGAGTACAGATAGTATTTTCCTGCTTGTCCTTATTAGTAATTTTGTCCCTTCCTTCCCTCTACCTCCCCCACCTCAGGTCATTTGGCAAAGTCTGGAAATGTTTTTGGGTGTCACCATTGGGCTACTACTGGCATCTAGTGGGTAGAGGCCAGGATGCTGCTAAACCATGCTCAGGACAGCCCATGGTATAAAATAGTGGCACGACGGGGTTCTATCTGAAAAGGAAGAGCATAATTTGTGAAACGCCTGCACAGCTGAGGCCTTTTAGGAATCTCCACGCAGGGTGGCTGTTATCTTCTAATGAGGAGAAAGGAGCCACTTCTCTTGGCCAGAAGGTTCAGGATCATCTGTACTTCAGTTCTTTCAAGCCCATCTCCTGCGGCTGCCCCATCCTAAGCCTTAGGGCCTCATTCCTTTCCTGTCAAGTTTCTGACTTTAGAGTAGGAAAGTTGCCAGGGCCAGCTTCTTTTGTAACACAATCCTTATAATCAAATCTTGGGCCTGATTTTCAGCACAGTCATCCCTCTGCCTGCAGCTAATGATAATCTCTTTTAATAGTTGACTTATTTTCTTCCTTCAGGGATTTTTTGCTCAAAACAACAGGCTACCAACTCTAGAACAGCTGTAATTACCAACACTCCCATGTCTTTCAAAGCCTTATTTCATAAGCTTCTGCATCGCCTTCCATTTCTACCCCATCCCAATCTACCACAGGGGAGTTTCTTAATAATCTTGATCCTATCTCAAGTCGGGGACTCCACTGCACAAACCAGCAGTGGTGGCCTTGCTGTCAGTTGGCCAGTGAGGGAACCAATTCAAGCATTCCACCTTGAGGGCCAGCTTCCTGGGGCTACTCAGGTGTCAAATGTCTTAGGTTGGTTTCTCCTGGAAGCAGACTCCAAAAGAAGGCTTTGTGCACTTTTGTACTTATTTTGGAAGTAATCCCAAGGAAGAATTGGTAGGGGATTTGGAAAGCAAGAGAGGAAGGGAAGGAAGCCAAGTGAGGCCGTGCTAACAGGTTACCTCTGTGGAAAAGTGGGGCTCACCTGGGATGTTACAAAACAGTCTCAGAGTTATTCCAACTCCAAGGAGTGAGGAAGTTGGGTTGCTTTTCCCCTAATTCTTATTTCTCATTCACTTTTGACTCTTCCAAGGGGCGAGACCTTCCAAGCATTTCCAACCTCCTCTTCTTTTAGGTAGAGTATGCTCCTGCAGCCAGAGACAGACTTCAGGTAGAGACTTGCAGGTGCTGGCCATAGGAAGCCAAGCATGGGAACCTTAGCTGTTAAAAAGATAAGGGGGCTTCCCTGGTGGCGCAGTGGTTGAGAGTCCGCCTGCCGATGCAGGGGACACGGGTTCGTGCCCCGGTCCGGGAAGATCCCACATGCCGCAGAGCGGCTAGGCCCGTGAGCCCTGGCCGCTGAGCCTGCGCGTCCGGAGCCTGTGCTCCGCAATGGGGGAGGCCACAGCAGTGAGAGGCCCGTGTACCGAAAACAAAAACAAACAAACAAAAAGATAAGGGCAGGGCACCAACAATATCTGTCACACAGACTTTTAAATTAGGGGATTATATTATAACACAAGAAAACATATTTTGTTCTACTTTCTTTGGAATGGTTTAGTTCCTAGGCTCTACATGGGGGCCATGCACTGCTTCAGGCTTACATTTTTAGCACAGTCAGTATAGCAGAAGAGCTACTTGAGGGTTTAAAACTGGTCTCATTGGCTCTGACCGGTCAGACTCAGGACAAGTATCATCTCAGAGACATCCAGTGTGAGCATGTGGGTGGAATGCATTGCCTGATCTAGCCCAGGCCATATGCTCCATACCGTATCCCAGAGAAGGCACTCACTTCACCCTAAAGGCACAGCATGAGAGCAAGATAGGGTAGGTTCCCATAAAGCAAACTTTCTAACAGAAGAGGGCATGGGAGCTGGGCAGCAAAGACAACAACTGTTCACTACAACCCTGTTTAATCATCGCCTCATAACAGCATTTATATAGTATGTTTATTCTGATCTGGGCTTACCTAGGTAAAGTTGTCAATCAGCTACTTATGTCTTATCTGCTTCAAAATTTCTCTTCTATGATGCATTTTAGGTGCCATATTAGTATCAATTTTGTCGCTTATTTTGGCATAGAACATTTTTCAGTAAGAATGTTTTCTATTATCAGTGAAGGCTAACATACTTAACATTCGGTGATCGGATGAACTAGTCAGAGGAAGAGCCCCACGGTTTGGGTATCTGGGGAAATTGAAAGGAAATTAACATTTATCATATACCTGCTATTTTCCAGGCTCTGTGCTAAGAATTTTACATACGTCATTTCTTTAATCCTCTCAACATCATATGGGAAGGGTGCAATGATAGCCATTTGCAGATGAGAAAACAAAGGCTCATGGGGGGCTGAGTAACATTGTAAAGCTCCTTCAACTAGTGTAAGACACTGATTGCAACCCTGTGGTCTCCATATGCTAGGCGTGTTGTGACATGGACAGGAGGTTAGCAATTGTCTGACCTAGCCCATAAAGCATAAATACAGTAGGTATGTAGCTAGTAATACTTCTTTAAGTAGGCAGGAGGTGTCTTTAGGGGAATCTCTAATGTAACCATCTTCATGGGAGTGATCTAATAACTTCCAAAATTAACGAGAGGGGTTTTTGGAGTTATTTCCATTTTTTGACTGCTATGCGAATGTGTATTTAGTGCCCTCCAGTCCCAAGTTAGGAAAAAGTTCAATATTTTAAGGAAGGAAGTTATAAACTTTTCCTCCAGTACCTTCTGTTGATTTAAGAAATGCCTTCTCAAAATACTCTTAGCACGTACACATTCACGCACCTTGAAGCATGTAATTCTTATTCTCTGATAACAACACCTGGATCATTATTTGCAGCACTGGCCTCCGTACTACTTTGGAAGATAATGTGGGAGGATATGGAACATATTTTAACAGTTTTGCTGCATCCTTCATATTTTCAGTGCACATTTGATGAAAACTTAGTAGTTCTTATGTCAGAGTGCCTTTTTATATCTATTTATTTATTTTTGCTGCTATCATTTATTCTCTATCATCTCCTCACCAACAGTATTTTTGGATGAGTAAGAAGATCACTGGGATGTGACATCGGAAGAACTGGGTTCTCATTCTGGCTAATACTAATGGTAATAGTACAGTGACAAGAGAACAACAGCAATAATAACGGTACCAAATATTTATTAAGCTCTACTATGGAAAAGAGTTTTCATTGTTAATTCAACAAATATTTATTGAGCACCCACTAGGTACCCAGGCAGTTTTCTGTTTGCTGGGGATATAGCCGAAAACAAAACAGAAACAAGTCCCTGTTGTTGTGGTTTACGATGTGTGTGTGTGTGTGTGTGTGTGTGTGTGTGTGTGTGTGTGTGTGTTTAGGATACAGACAATAAACAAAATAACTAAAACATGGAATATATTAGATAGTGAAAAATATTATGGAGGAAAACTAGATGGGGGAAGTTGGGGAGTTCAGGGAGTCATGGGAGGGTTACAGTTTTAAATCAGGTGGCTAGGCAAGCTGCAAAGGTGGTGCTTGAGCAGAGACCTCAAGGAGATAAAGAATCCGGCCATGCAAGTACCTGGGATGGTGCGGGGAGGGAGTGTCTAGGCAGATAAGAACAGGGCAAAGACCCTGAGGTGGCTGCGCGCTTGGTGCACGCTATGGCAGCAGGAGGCCAATGTGGCAGGGACAGAAAATGGCAGGGAAGGTCATTTCAGATCAAGTAAGAGACATAATAGAGGGCCAGGTCAAACAGAGCTTTATAGGGCAGTGTCAGGACTTTGGTTTTGACTCTGAGATGGGAAACTGTTAGAGAATTTGAGCTGTGGAATGACATAATCAAATTTGTGTTTTAAAAATATCATGGGGGCGGGATAGGGAGGATGGGAGGGAGACGCAAGAGGGAGGAGATGTGGGGATATATATATATGTATAGCTGACTTACTTTGTTATAAAGCAGAAACTAACACACCGTTGTAAAGCAATTATACTCCAATAAAGATGTTAAAAAAAATGAAAAAATAAAAATATCATGAGCTGTTGTGTGAGAGTGAATAACAAACAGTGGGAGGATCAATGAAGAGCCTATTGGAATAATCTGGATGAGAGATTATCATGATTTGGCCAGGTGGTGTGGTATGGAAGTAGTGAGAAGTTTAATTACCTGCTAAACATTTTATAGACAGTATCTTATTTAACTAGCTTTATAATTTCCTGAAATAACCAGTCTAAGT
The DNA here is from genome assembly GCF_963924675.1 of Phocoena phocoena. NCBI lineage: Eukaryota > Metazoa > Chordata > Mammalia > Artiodactyla > Phocoenidae > Phocoena > Phocoena phocoena. The sequence goes on from NC_089229.1 coordinate 54,527,041, forward strand.
GTCAGTACTGTCATCTTTAAGATGGGAATATGAAATGGGTTCTATTTCTCAATATTAGCTTAAAGATGGATAGTTACCCCTCCAAAGAGACACATACTCAAGTTGCTGCTGACTGAACTATGAGAATGAGACAACACGGATGGCAGAGGGGAAAGATCAGTTCCTTGGAAAAAGGCAGGGCTGAAAGTTAGAGTTTTGTGAGAGCCTGTTTTGCCCTGTGAAACTGAATGTCCATATCAAATAAAGAGAAACAATCTCGAAAACCGGTTCTAAGGTGAGACATAGTGGGAAAAAAAAAAACAAAACTGAAGAATAATCAGAATGACAAAGTGCAGAACGATGTAATCTGACTGGTCATTGGAGGAAGGAATCAGGAAGATGTGGTCGCCAATGGATGCACACAGTTGCCTGGAAGCAGGCAACTGGAGGCTCCCCACCCACTCCCCTGTCCTTGGAATGTGCATTCAGCTTGCCTTCCCCACTCCCAGAAGCTGCTCCAAGGATACCTCACTGAAATAGAAATGTGATGAGGCTATCAGGACTGAGTACATGGCTGATCCGTGGTAAACTTTTAAGACTGTAAACTTTTAAGATTCTGGCAGGCATATGCTGAGATCTACTTGTCTTACAGCTGTCCAGGACAAGCATCCTACCGAAGTTCCCTTACTTATTAAACCTACCACCTACCAATTTGGAGTAATCTACCTTTTTCTTGGTCTCCCCCTGCCAAGGACCGGGGGGGGCCAGTTTCAGATTATACCTGGGAAGCTCCTGAGGAGGTTGCAAAGCAACACTGGTTGCCCTGGAGAAGCATATTTGTACCATTTTGGGATCAGAGCTATGGGAGAAAGAAAACAAAAGGTTTCATTTCACAACAACAGCACAGGTGGGAAAGTAATGTTGGCACCAGACACTCGTATTGAAACTGACCAGGACCCTGCAGGACCTTCCTGAGGACAGACAGCCCTGTGTCCCTTCCTCTTGTCTGTAACAAAGCTTTAGCTTCTTAGGCCTTTGCTGAGTTCCAAAGAGCAAATTTAATCAGCGAAATGAGGAAATGCAGAAACAAAGGAAAACAGTCAAGCAAGAAAAAATAATAATAGCCATAAAACAAAGTCCAGGAACTTTAGTTCCTCCCCAAGAGCTATAGATAATATCCTGAGCCCAATCCTTGACTTGTCTGGCAGATACTAAAACCCTCACCAGGTGGAAGAAGTTAATTGCATGCTGACCACCAGCATGTAGACCCCAGACCAGTTGGAACCAGAAGATTGATGACTGAGATTCCCCAAATACCACCTGGTTACCTTACCACCAACCAATCAGAAGAATGTGCACAAGCTGATCAGGTACCCTGCAACCACCTCCCTCACCCTGACTTTAAAAACCCTTCCCCAAAAGACACTGAGGGCTTCGGGTCTTTTGAGCATGAGTGGCCCATTCTCCTTGCTTGGCCCATGTTGAGCACCTTGCAATAAATGCTGTACTTTCCTCCACCACAACCTGGTGTCACTAGATTGGCTTTGCCTAGCATCAATCAAGCAGATTCAAGTTTGGTTCGTTAACAATATTTTTCTGGAAAGTTTGCACTATCTCTCTGGTGAGGAAAACTAAGAATCCCTAAGAGGAAGAAGAAACAGTTCCTCAGGCATCACAGAGGTCACGCCTTCCACTGACCTTCCTCTCCATCTTCATCCCTCACACGGAGGACGGGGCTTTCTTTCATTAGTTGTGGGGATCTAGCTGGTGGGGCTGAACTAAGGAATAAAAGGTGTATAGTCACACTGAGTCTTGTCTGTGCCCCTATGTGGCCGTAGCTTGAGAGATGGTTGACAACACTGAAGGAAGCATTTGAAAATATAAATGTTTTATACATGAATAGCATACTAATAATTAAATCTGTAATCAGGATGAACGTGAGGACAGAAAAAGGCTCATGTCTGGCTCCTTCATCCCATGTGCCATCACTTGACCTCCCAGCTGCCCAAAGACCCTCACTAAAGGCCTCTACACTAGCAAAACCACAGTTTTGCTGAAGCTTTCATTCTTCTTTCAAAATTTATCTCACGTACTAACTATTTTTTCCAAGTGTTCATTCTTACCAGGTCTTAACAATACCTTGATTTATAAATCCATCGTTCTAGTGCTCTATTCTGTTTTCCGTGAGGAAACAGGCACTACTAATTCCTCTACAATTCTGGTTATTACTATGACATTTCCTTTACACACTCCTGCTTTTCTGTGTCTCGTATCGTGGTCTTGGTGTATTACCCTTTTTTATATATAAATTTATTTATTTTATTTATTTATTTTTGGCTGCATTAGGTCTTCGTTGCTGTGCATGGGCTTTCTCTAGTTGCGGTGAGCGGGGGCTACTCTTCGTTGTGGTGCGCGGGCTTCTCATTACGGTGGCTTCTCTTGTTGCGGAGCATGGGCTCTAGGCACGCAGGCTTCAGTAGTTGTGGCACATGGGTTCACTAGTTGTGGCTCACGGTTCTAGAGTGCAGGCTCAGCAGTTGTGGTGCATGGGCTTAGTTGCTCCATGGCACGTGGGATCTTCCCTGACTAGGGCTTGAACCTGTGTCCCCTGCATTGGCAGGAGTATTCTTAACCACTGCACCACCAGGGCAGTCCCTATTACCTTTTTTAAACTTAAATATTTAGTTTGAAATGCCTATAAGAAATCCACAAGGAGATGTCAAATAGGTGGTAGAATATATGGGTCAGTGGGTCCCAGACTCAGTCTGGGCTGGAGTAGTACATCTAAGAATCACAAAGGAATGCACAATAAGTGGAGCCATGGGAGTAGCATGAATCATCATGCAGAGAGTAGCCTGGGAGAGAGATGTACCTCAGAGAAACACCTGGGGAAGCCCAACATTTAAACTTCAGGTTGACAAGACTCAGCTAACAAAGAACGCTGAGAATGCATAGCCTTGAAGGTAGAAGGCAAGTTATGAGGATAAAGTGTCATGAGAGGCAGAGAGAATGTGACAAGAAGTAGGGGATGTCCACCTAACCCATGATCAGAAGTCAACTGAAAGACATCGAAATCTTAGGGGACATTATATGGGTACTTTTAATGGAGCTGGTGAAGGGGCAGAGGCTTAGATGAGATGTGTGAGGTTGGAGGGAGAGGTAATGAAATAGAGATAAAGAGTATAAATAATTCAAAGTTTGTGGAGGAGGCTGACAGAACAGTAGTTAAGGGGAAATATGGAATTAAAAGAGGTACAAATTTAGGAACATATTTAAAGGCTTATTGAGTTTTGTTGAGAGAAGATAAATTGTTCACACATGCTTACCTCCACACTCCTAGAAAACCAGTTAAAATGAGGATAAAAGGATTAAGAAAGATATGTATCCACAGCGGTGACAGTGAGTATGCCACATGCTTTTGAAAACCACAAAACAGAGAAATGATCAGTCATTCATGAAGCATAGAAATTTAGAAACTAGGTAATTGCAGAAGGAGATACGAATATTGCTGAATTTTCAGTACCTCTAAATGACTCAAAACTCTTCATAGAGTTTCAGGTCTTAGAGAAACCATTTACCACAGAAGGTAAATAGCAGGCATAGGAAGAAAAGAGGGGGATCTTGAAGATCTGCGTACGGAGCACCTGAGTTGTTGATCCACTGCCCCAGTCATCAAAGTCAGAAGAACCCCCTGCCCGCCCCCCCCATAGCTATCCAGAAGACTTTTTCTCTGAAGTAATTAAATCAAAAAGTTTCAGGACACCGGACACAACAGGATGAATGTGTGTGTGTGTGTGTGTGTGTGTGTGTTTGGGTGTGTAGGTGGTGAACTGCAGGACTACAAACAGAGGAATTGAAAGTTTACATACTGAAAAGTGGGCATCCCAGTTGGTATTTATCACCCTGCTCCTTAAATGGCAGAAGCCAGAGACAAACTCTCCTACAGCGCAATTAGAGGTGTTTGCTAGGGCTTCCATAACTAAGTACCAAAAACTGGGTGGCTTAAACAACATAATTTTATGGTCTCACAGTTTGGAGAATAGAAGTCTGAGATCAAGGTGTCATCAGGGTTGGTTCCTTCTGAGGTCTGTGAGAAAAAAATCTGTTCCATGCCTCTCTCCTAGCTTTTGGTGGCTTGCCTGCAATCTTTGGAATTCCTTCAATTCTATTGCATGACCCCAATCTCTGCCTTAATCTTCACATAATGCTCTGTGTGTGTGTGTGTGTGTGTGTGTGTGTGTGTATGTCTCTGTGTCCAAATTTCCCTTTCATAAGGACATCAGTCATATTGGATTAGGGGCCCAACCTACTCCAGTATGACCTTATCCTAATTACATCTGCAGCAACCCTAGTTCCAATTAAGTTCATATTCTGAAGTACTGGGGGTTAGGACTCCAGCATATGAATTTGGGAGGATTGCAGTTCATCCCATAACAGATGTCAAACTTGAACCAACCCAGATATATTTTGGAGTCCCCAAGCAGAATGTTTAGATCTTTCTGCACAGAAGTTAATATTGGAAAGCTCTTCCTCCAAACACAGTGATTCTATTAGGTCATCAGTGCTTTAAGAATGAATCTATAGCCAAAGAAGAAACAGCATCCTTTCAAAACCTCAATCATGAAAGACAGATCAAAATAAACAAAGAGGTGGGGGCTTCCCTGGTGGCGCAGTGGTTGAGAGTCCGCCTGCCGATGCGGGGGACGCGGGTTCGTGCCCCGGTCTGGGAAGATCCCGCGTGCCGCGGAGCGGCTGGGCCCGTGAGCCCTGGCCGCTGAGCCTGCGCGTCCGGAGCCTGTGCTCCGCAACGGGGGGGGCCACGGCAGTGAGAGGCCCACATACCGCAAAAAAAAAAAAAAAAAAAAAAAAAAAAACAAAGAGGTGAAAGAATCATGGATGCCACAAAGACAATGGAGAAAACAAAGTAAACTTCAAAATACTATATTAATGTCCTTTGAGAGATAACAAAAGTTTTGTGTGCCTTAAACAAGAAAAAGGTTAAACTAAGAAAGAAATATCAGGACCAAGAAGTATCTCTTGGTTGTGAAAAATATAATAGCAAAATGAATAACAGAATGTATGGAATATAAAAAATAGGAAATTCCTTAGAAATCACTGTTAGGGTTTAGAAACAGAAGAGAGAGAGTGTAATAACCAGAGTAAGATTTCAGAGAAGATGGGGTATAGGGAATGGAAATCAAGACATAAAAAGAGTGAATTTTCTAATAGGACGGATGGAGGAAAAGAAGGAATGGGGGTGCATACGTACATTTCAACTTCTTGGTGGCACAGAGAGAGAATTTCTATGAAATGGTGTTTATATATATTTTTATATTTTTATGTGAAAAAGGATGAAATAAGAACACATTTTATAGAGCCAGACCTGCCTGGAGTTGAATTCTGGCTCTGCCTCTTACTAGTTGTGTGACCTTGGGAAGTGACTTCTCCTTTTGTACCTCAGTTTATTTATCTGTAAAATACAAATAATAATACTTACCTCATATATTACATGAGTTTTTGTAAGCAAACACTTGAAACAGTGCTTGGCTTAGAAGCATACACACACACACACATGTATATATATAATGTATATTAGCATATATATATAATGTATACGTATATTAGCTGTCCAAGTACAGGTATAGAGAAAGGCATGATAATTGGATTCATCCAAGTTGGTTGCTATGGTTGGTGTGAGGATGTTTGGGTTTTAGATGATCCTAGGGAAGGTCAAAGTGGCAAGGAAATGAAGTCTATTGACAAGTGGTAGTAGTCCATGACATTTAAACTGAATAGGAAGGGAGGTGAACACACAATGGGTTGCTTTTGGAAAGGAAGAAGGTTGAGGCCCCAATGGGCTAGAGAATTAGATAGGGTTGATGAACAGGTAGAGAAATTAGCTGACAAAGCAAGTTGGAAAACCTAAATTTTTAGTCAGAAGGGGGGTATTGGCCTTAATGATGTTGGAAGTAATGTAACCCAGCAGGACCCTATGGGGCCTTCCAGGGACAGACTCTTCCCACCATGTGCTCCCCCTGTCTGTCGTTTGTAGAAAACCTGTAGTCTCCCAGGCCTCCCCTGAGTCACAAAAGCCTGGCTTAAGAATTAGTGATTGAAAGGACGTGAACATGTAGTGACAAAAGTAGCAGTTGGGCCAGGAGAACTGGTAAGAATTGAAACAGTAAATCAGGCATATGGCAGCCACAGAATCTTTAGTTCCTCCTTGAACTATCTAGATAACAGTGCCTGACGCATATTTTCTGAGTTGTTTTACAGACGCTAAAACCCCCACCAAATGGAAGACGTTAACTACATGATGGCCATGAGTACAAAGCCTCTGGACGTACTGGAGCCTGAGGATTGATAATATTAACCCCTGTGACACCACCCTGTTACCTCACCATCAACCAAGCAGAGAACTGTGTATAAGCTCAACTCCCCTCCCTCATCTTGCCTTGAAAAATGCTTTCCTAAAACCCACTGGGGAGTTGGGGTGTTTTTTGAGCATTAGTTGGCCTGGACTCCTTGTCTGGCACCTTATAATAAATGCTGAACTTTCCTTTACCACACCCAGTGTCAGTAGATGGGCTTTACTACCTAAGTTTGGTTCTGTAAGAATAAAGCTATTTGGTGTGCATCCAAGGTCCATGTGACTAAAGAAAAGTGATGGAGAAGGTACCTGGACATGAAGAAGTATCTTAGTTAAAACTCTCCAAGTAACTGAAGCAAAACAATAAAGAAAATTTGTGAGATATTATATGTACATGGATAGTTCATGGAACAAACCCAAGGGTGTCCTGGAACTAAGCCATGCTGTAAAAGTAGGTATAAAATATTAATAATTCAAGTGATGTTCTGTATCCTTTTTGCTTCTGCTTTATGTATCCGCTTCAATATTCTCTCTCTACACTAGATTTCACTGCTTGACATGTACATGAACAAATGAGGCCACTTCTCACTTCCAGCGTTTCTTTTCTCTGTTCAGTTGGCCAGTCCGGTTCTATATTCTTGGGATAGAGAATCTGATTGGCACAATTCTGGTCTAATATCTTTCCTAATCTAATCGACTGTGTCCAAGAAATGTGTTACATACTCTTAACCTGACTTCCTGGGGTCATCCCTGCAGCCTAGGGTCAGTTCTCACGGTAAGGGGATCAAGATAAGAGTAGAGGTCTGTGGAAATGTCTGTTGGAGGCTTCGGGAAAGTGAGATGCCAGCATGTCAGATGGGGTATCCAGTTTCCCCAGAATGATGGCAGGTTTTGAAGGAGAAAGAGATTATGAGCTAGGTGCCCAGTTTGTCACTGAATAAGTTCTCCAGGATAGTACTTTGGAGGTTAACATAACATGAATGTAGTCCAATTGTAAATTCTTGGGAGAGAGAATCTGATTGGCACAGCTGTGGTCAAGTACCTTTCCTAATCTAATCAACTGTGTCTAATCAACAGTGTCATTCACTCATTCTTATCAGTAAGTATCTATTTGGCACTTAACAAGGGTTGAGCATTGCTACTGTCATTAAGGATAGAAGACTAGTAACGGAAACTGGCAAAGACTGAAAGCTTTGGAGGTTCCAATCTTTCCTCCACTGTTTTCTAGTTGTTTAGCCTTGAGCAAATCATTTTTTTCCCCCGGAGACTGCTTTCCCTTTTGAGGAATGGAGAAAACAATTTTATCTCTGACTTTTAAGAATTAAATGCTTCACCAGAGGTCTGGGTACTTAGCATGGAAGCAGATGTAGAAAGAACTCCTAAAATGGCAACATGCTAATAAATCAATGAGTCCAATTGTTTGAGGGTGACAGACCAATAAATGAACAGTGAAGAGGTTCCTATAGACTCGTGCACAGCAGAGCTTGGGGGCACAGAGTTGAGAGAGATTTGGGAAGGAGGGACATGGGAAAGCTTCCAGGAGATTCTCTGCCTGAGTAGAGTTTTGAGGGATATGCTGGAGTTAGCCTTATGAAAAGAGAGAAAAATTTTCAAAGGTACAGAGATATGGAACCATATGCCTCATTTGCACGACTCTAATTGGTAGAATAGGACAGCAGCAACAGGCTTATACATATTTTTTTCTTGGAGCGGCAGGAGAAGAGGCTGGGCAAGAGGGATGGGTGTTAACAGGTTGTGAGTAGCCTTGTGGCTTAAGCTGGTATTTAATGTTATTGTGAAAATTTAGGACCACACATGGTCTTTGGCACAGGGACAGTAGAAGCTATATTATTACACACTGGATGGACAGAGTGAGGTGCGCCTATACTTAGCTGGCCTTGTTACCATATCTAGTTCACAAGATCACAGCGAAATAAGTAGCAAAGTACTGGAGAGTTGAGTGTGTGAGAACACAAAATATAGACACATTATATATTCTTCTAGGACTGGTGATGAAATATACCCACAGTGTGGGCCAAGTGACCCGATAATCCTCGTGGTGGGGGAAATCAGAATATAGGTGAACCTTATTTTAGGCAATAAATGTGACTGGGGAAACATGTATAGCAATATATTTTAGCACAGAGTGTACTATATAAGAAATAATTATTTACAGGAAGTGAAATCTTTCATTGATAGTTTTCCTAAAACAAACTATTCCTTAATTAATTTGCCTTTCTTGCGGCTGCAAAGACTGTAGATATGGAAAAATATATGTGTCTTAAAATCTTGTGAGAGATAGATTGATGATTTTGTCTCTCCCGTTTTCTGCGGTCCTCCTTTTCCCCTGTACCTCTGAAATTTGGTTTTAACTCAGAATCAGGTCTTTTATGTTCTCTACCTGATTGCATTCAGTCAAGTCGCATACTACATACACCTTTGAAGGGAAGAAAGTTCCATTTTCTGATTGTCTGGGGGCACTTAGAATTTAATCTTGAAAGTGCTGATTACTAGTTCCTTGATTTCTCTCTGGGGCTCTAAAAAGACCTAAATATAGAGAGATGTTTGGAGTTTTTTTGTTTTTTTGGGTTTTTTTTTGAGCATTTGAAAGTAATGATTAGCAACTTTTAAGCTATTTTTCTCCTAAGTCTTAAATTCTTATTTACGAAGCCCAGTTTAGTTTTGTTCCCAAAGTATTGTGATTTGGGGGAAATCTTTTCTCATTCTCTCATATACCAAAGCTATTTTAAAAGAAGGAGCCTAAACTGTTCCTTTTTTTTTCATTTTTGGTTCATGCTGCCTGATATCTTCTTCCTCTCCTCCTTTTCTCCCTTTTTTATGGTCTCTGGCTTCCCCCCAAATCATATCTGGAACAAGATTATTATACTGAGTGATCTCCTTTCATGAGATTTTCTTATCGGTGGCTTCAGTGGAAGTTAGGCGTGCAGAGCTGTGATATACCACCGCCCAGCACCGAGTGATTTAATACATTCACACATCTTGAAGAGCAAGGCTATTAGATGAATGGAAAGGTACCTGGGAATGAGAATAGTTGGGTCACTCACTAACCACTGCTGGAGGGGGAAGCTGGCTGCCGAGTTAAATGAATGGAGCTTGCTTAGGGAGATGAACAGTTTTTGGAAATCAGGTAGAATGTCGTTGTACTTGCTGCTGTGTTTGCACGCATTATAAAATACTACATCCTGTATGGAGAGGATTGACTGACTCATCGTTCTTAATGTGAGAGCTCTGTGTACAGCGCCGAGCCAAGGAAATGTTAAGTGAGGGGGTAATAAGAAGAAACTGACTTTGCTCCTTAGGGATTCTGAGATAGCAAAGCAGGGGGGAAACACAGAAAATTATGAATTTGCATAGGAAAATATATATCCTAATACTAAAATATTTGATTTACTTTTTCCTAAAAACTCATTCACTGAGCTTAAATAAATGAACTCACTGAGCTCACTGAGCTTAACCTTTTTTTAAAGGTTTTTTTTTGATGTGAACCAATTTTTTAAAGTCTTTATTGAATTTGTTACAATATTATTGCTTCTGTTTTATGTTTTGTCTTTTTTTTGGCCGCAAGGCATGTGGTATCTTAGCTCCCTGACCAGGAATGGAACCCACACCTCCTGCATTAGAAGGCCAAATCTTAATCATTGGACTGTCAGGGAAGCCCGGAGAGTTAACCTTTTAAAGTCGAACATCCTTGGTCTTAGGACGATCACTTATGGTTTTGTCTTAAATTTGAGGTTACTTTGCAGAATGATCTTCAATGTCAGTGACATTTGTCTCTGAGGAATATCCTGCATTTGGCCCCAGGTAAGGAACACCTTCTTTCCTATGGAGATTTTGGACCACTCAAAGAAACTTGAGTCCTTTTTTGTAGTGTATTTTTATCAGTGCTTTTCTCGTAGTGGTTCCAGGATTGCCCCTTTGTGTCCCTGAATAACTGTCTCAGCTTTCTTATAACACTCTCTCAACACGTAGTCAGTCGAGGTATCAACTGTGTCAGTCACTCGTGTACTTCGGAATATACATTTCTGAGTACCACTCTAGACCTATGAGTTAGAATTACTGGCAAGTGGAGACTAGGAACCTACAGTATTACAAGCACCCTGGGGGCTTCTTATGTACACTAAAGTCTTGAAGCATTCGTCGAAAAATGAGGGGAAAAACACACATTTATGAGCACCTATATGTGACAAGTGTGTCACTTTTCCATGTGCTTTCTGTATATTGGCTCTTTAGTCTTTATATGTGGTATAAATGTCATTATTATTTCACAGGTGAAAATCTGATTCAGCTCTCTTTCCCAAGCTTGCAAAGCAAGGAATTGCAGTACTTTAGGGCAAAACCAGGTTTATAATAGTCCAGCTTCTAAAGCCTATGTTCTTTCCTTTAAAGCACTGATCTCTTCTTCATCAAGGGTGAGCTATGTCCCTGGAACTTTCCCAGGCTGCACTGCCATCCAGCTCTCTGCAATAAAGATAAATACACACTCATCTTGGCATTATCTGCTCCTAAGTCAAAGCGCCTACTTTAGGGGCATTGCCAGGTGTCTCCTCTAGCTCTTTCATAGATAGTTCAAACTACAGACGAACACAGGATGATGTTACGACAGTGATTCACATGAACGTTGCTCCGCCAGTCCATCCGTGTGATTGCTTAGTGCCATTATAGCGAATAGCGAGACACTACATTGACCTGTTGACTCCCTATGTGTTTCAGTTCGTAAGATTTGATTCTCTGGTTTCAGGTTTCAGATGTTAAACCCTGTGATGACTAGCGTTACTCTAGAGGTTCAATCCGGTTTACAGACTCAGACACTGCCTCTTGATAAAATGGTTTTCATTCATCCAGGGTACTCACACACCAACCTACAGTTAATTAAATATGACATTTGAGGTCTGGCTTTTAAATCATTGCATATCAACCTCTTGGTCAGAACATAATTCCCTTTCATAAAAATATTTGGGAAATTATACTTGGATGATATTATTTGACTTACAGTGTTGCTCTGAGAACTACTGCAACTCTGAAATTTTATTAGCAAAAAGGTGGAAGGATTGAAGGAAGACACACATTAAGCTGCTGAATGGTTAAGGGTATTAAGTATCTCAACTAAGCCGTGTTGCAAGTCATGAACCTCTGACCTAGCCTTTCAAATCCCTTTCTCCTTATCTGTATCCTTCCCTTACTGATGATGTCACCGACTGCTGGGGGACCATCAAACAGGTGATTAAAAAAGGGATTCTAATTTCTAAGTATTGCTTAAATCCATTCTCTCCTCTCCAGCCCCTCAATCTTAGTGCATATCTTCGTATTTTCTTCTTGTCCTTTTGTCATAATCTTTAAACTGACCTTACATTGGACTTGCCATCTTTAATTTATCATACATATTTCTAAAGTGACAACCTTACCTTCTTGATTCACTGTTTACAATCCTTTGAGGATTTCCAGTGCCTATGCCTCACCATCCCCCTCTCTCACTCTACCATCATTGTCTTCAGTGATTTTCATAGTCTTTTAACTGGTCAGTATCAGCTCTGGCCTCATTCCAGACCTTACATCATACTGAAGCTAGTGTGATATTTTGAAATCTGATCATGTCAGTGCTTGCTTAAAACGTATTAATGCTCATAAGAGCAACACAAAGCTCCTTCTATGGACTCCAGGTCAGACATGATCTGGAACTGCCCCAGTATCTACCCTCGTTTCATGCCACGTAGCCTCTTGCTCTCCCAGAATGGCTACCTTCTTCCAATGATTCTTTCCCACCACACTCCATTTTATCACACGATCTTTGCTTATGCTGTTTTCTCTTCTTACTAGCTAGTCAAGTTAATTTTTACTCCTCCTGAAAAATCTTTTATCATCCCTAGCTGACCAGAAATTCCTCTGTCTGGGAAATTAGCTCCAAGTGGCCGTCGGAATTTCTCAGTAGTCTTTCAGTAGCCGAGTTAGTCCTGTGTTAGCAGTTTCATGAGCTCAAGCCTTCCCTGAATTTTCTGGCTTTTGACCCAGACTTTAGGTCCTGAGCTTAGTCAAGAAGCTCACACTCAATGACCCATTTATATCTGCTCTTTAGATCCTGAGGGGTGTTCATCATTTTATCATTCATTCTTATTCTTTTTGGAGAGAGGCTAAGTAAATATGTGAATTGACACTAAAGCTATATATTATATATGTATAATTATATAATTGTGAAACGGTGAATATATATGCATATATACTGAAATAGTTACGAAACAGTGAGCACACACACACACAATTCCATTATTTCCATAAGGCTGAGGACTTGTCCCTCTGCACCTACTAAACAGCCACACTAAAAGAAAACACAGGGGCTTCCCTGGTGGCGCAGTGGCTGGGAGTCCGCCTGCCGATGCAGGGGACATGGGTTCGTGTCCTGGTCTGGGAAGGTCCCACATGCTGCGGAGCGGCTGGGCCTGTGAGCCATGGCCGCTGAGCCTGCGCGTCTGGAGCCTGTGCTCTGCAGTGGGAGAGGCCACAACAGTGAGAGGCCTGTGTACTGCAAAAAAAATAAAAAATAAATTAAAAAAAAGAAAACACATTAATTCGTCACTAATTCCCCTCCTGCTCCTTCTTCTAATTACCTCTTATTTGCCAAACACAGTGATAAATGTTTCGCATACATTGCCTTATATAACAACATTCTGATAAGCCCTGCTTTACAGACAACTTTGAGCAGGCAGAGGGTTAAGTAATGCACCTAAGATCACAAGGTAGTCAAATTGCAGTGCAGATACAAACTCACGTTATTTAACTCAAGAGCCACTCAAATACCAGGTTCTTGCTCTTCGAAGTTGGTTACCTAGACCAGCAGCAGCAGTATCAACCAGGAGTTTGTTAAATACGCAGAATCTCTGTCCTACTCCAGCCCTACTGGAATGGAATCTCAAATGTAAGAAGATCCTACAGTAAGTCACATGAACTTTAAAGTCTGCGATGTACCACGACATGCTGTATAACTTTTTAATTTTACAGGGAAATCAACTTCCTATTTTCACATTTGTCTCTGAAGAATATTATCTTGATTTGATATTCAAATGTTTGTTTCCTTTCATCCACTGTTTTAAAATTTAGGGAAAATAGGGCTATTAAGTTCTCTTTGGACGGTTTGACGGTTGTATTTTTAGTTATTGCTTATATTATCTTAAATGCCTGAGAGGTCATAATTCAATGTATCTGAAATAACTTAATCTGCTAATACAGAACTTCTTGGGAGATAAATATTTGGGATACGTTTTGGGAGTGGGAATTTGGGGAAATCAATGATTGTAAATTGTTTTTCAACTAAGATGTTTGACATGAAAACAAGATTAAGCTATAAGAATCCTGTTCTGGCCTGAAGTGGTGTTTTAATGAAATAAAAATTTATTTTTGTTTGATATTATGTTTGGGTCTGGAGGGCATTTTCTTAAAGAGAAAGCAAATAGGAGGCTGAAGGCATGGGGTTGTTGAGTGTGAGGGAAGTAGAAGCACTGGGATCCTCTGCAAAGTCTTGTAATATCTTCCAGCAAGGAAATGCTTGGCAGCCTGACATCATGAGGGTGGCTTTAAAAGGGAAGAACATTCTTTATAGTTTGGGGTGCTTTCTGGGTAGTTAAACCTTGACTTTGTTTTTCCCTTTGGAGCTGAAGCTGTAGCATCCAGGGCCTTTACTTGCCTTTGCTTGTGTTTGCATATACTTGAAGTCAGGTGCTTCTGTAATGGTAGTAATTCACTTGGAGACTAAATGAGGATCATCTGTACTGTGGTTTGGGGCCATAACCTCATCTTTAAGCCTAGGGCTTGGATTTTGGTTCTGCCATGTACTGCTGTGTCACCTTGGGCTATTTAGTTAACCTCTTTGAACCTCAATTTCTACATAGTAAAATAAGAATAACAGTGACTGTCAGTCAACGTTGTTATGAAGATACATGAGGATACATAGGCAGTGCTTAGCATGCTGTCTGTCAAGTGGTTAATACTCCAAAGTCAAAATACTTTACCAGAAGAACTTTGTTTCTTATTTTGCTGGCCATGCATGGAAAAAAGTTGTAATTTATTTCATTTTTTATGTATATATAATGTATGTGTGTATGTGCATACACACACACATACATACATACACTCACACATACATCCACACAGTGCCTTCTAAGTGTTTGGTTTATTATACTGGAGAACCTTACTGTGGTGCAGTTTTCTCTTTTTAAGGGAACCACATTCTCTACCCATGATTTATTCTGGAGCGGAGGTGGTCTGGCCCATACAAAAGCATGGGTTTTCAAGTGGATGGAGCCCCTCCTTCATTTAGCCCACTGTAGTTTCTGTTGTTAAGTTGCTAGCTTCTTGGAGGGCAGCTTCCTATGTACACAACCACAAGATTAAGAACTCCCATAGGAACTGAGATTCCACACTAAACAATTACACATGTCCCTAAAATATATGAAGCAGAGCTTTTTGAGTTCAAGGTTTTATAAGACAAAACACCTTTATACACAATTTCTAGTCACTCCCACTATCCATTGCCCTAAACTGAGCTAAGTTTAGAAAGTCTTTGAATTATACCTTGTGTTGATTGTTGTTGCCACTCCTCTTACTCTCACACTAGACACAGACTTAGCAACATACTTCAACTTCTGATGTAACTAAAGTTGTCCTGCTCTCTATCTGCCTCTAGCAATGAAAATGGGAAGAATCTAACAACTGCCGATCACCTTGCTGATAGACTAGTTCTACTTTAGTGTGAACGAGTTTAAAATGGTCAGCTTAGACATTTTCAGTAAAGTTTGTCTTTCATTTTTTGCTGTGAAATAAATGTCTTCTTTCTTTTTAAGAAAAATGCAAGATTTAGCAAGCAGATAAGGTGAACTTTTTCCCCAGAATTTAAATGGGAGTTTCCTAAATAATATAGAATATTCCATACTGGGATATGCCCTATGAACTTCTTATTCCACCGTGGTAGATTCCTCCTTCCCTCAGGAAGCTAAATTGGGCTCCCCTGGCCACAGGGCCTTTGCACAGGATGATACTGGGCCCTGCAGTCTCACAAGAAGGCCAGCTTCTTCAAATCCCTGCTTTTCTTCAAAGCCTACTTTGCCTTTCCCCTTTGCTCTCTCTCATCTTCACCCTTTCCCTTAGCATTTCTTTAACTTGCCACTGTTCAAAATCAAATTTGTATTTCATTTTAAACATAATAGACACCATTTTAGCTGATATTTAATATAATTGTCCTGCCTTCCTAATGAAATATCACAAAGTATCTATATATTGAAATTTTATATTTATTGCCATTCGTTAAGTCATTATTATGTGTCAGGCACTACATATTTTAGATGTCTTTTCTCACTTAACTCAGTGAAGTAGGTATCATTTATCATCCTCATTTTAGTTGAGGAATTTGAAGTAAAGAGAGGTTAAAAAATTTCCTAGGCAAATGGGATCCAATGATGAAAAGGCAAATTTAGTTTGATTGTTGCCTTGGTAAATAATTTAATGGGAGAAAAAGGCAACTCAACAATAATCTTCAATATGGCATAATTGGGGTTTTTCTTTGTTAGAGAAGCACATACAAAGAATAGGCATCTAAGCAAGACTTGGGAGAGGTTGAGTGGATGCTTTCCCAAGTAAGTTTAAGCTGCAACCTGTAATCAATAGATGTTAGCCAGCAAGGGCAAAGGGTGGATTAGAGCAGAGGTTAAAGAGAGTATTGCTTTGAAGCAAGTGAAAGAAATTCAATATGATAAGCCTATGAGTTTCAAGGGGGAAATGAATATGAAGGGTCCTATGAGCCTTTGATAAACTGAATTATATACCAAGGATAATGAGGACGCATTGCAGGGCGTAAACCATGGAGAATGGTATGATTAAATTGTCTTTCAGAAGGATGAGTCTGATAGTTCTGAAAAGAATAATAGAGGGAGAAGATTGCAGATGAGAAAACTAGTTAGGAGGCTGCTTCAGGAGCAGAAGTGAGAGAGGATGGTGGCTGAACTTAAGTAATATTAGTGGTGGAGAGAAATGGAGGGACTTAAGAGATATTTTAAAAATAGAAATGCATGACTGGAGCCCTAATCTGAAGAAGAGTATAGACTATTTATTAAGAGTATGTGACCTGCGGACATATTTTGGGGGATCAAAGTCCACCTCCACCCCTTAAGATCTTTGTGGCCTTGGTTGAATCACCAAATGTTCTAAACCTCAGTTTCCTCATTTGTAAAATGTGTTGTGGTAAGGTTCCCCAAGGCTAACCCATGTAAAGCTCCTAGAATAGTACGGAACAATAGTCATCCCTTAAAATATATTATCTAGCACTTTTTGTCCTATAATCTAGCCCTCTGATGTAAAAGTCAGTTCATTCACCAAGCTTATAATCAGTGCCGACTGTGTCCCAGGGGTTCATTCACTCTTTGGACTTGAATTTTCTCATCTATAAAATGATTGCCTTGGAGAAGTTCTCTAGGGTTGCTTTCGGCTGAAATCTGGTTGGACTAATGTTCATTAGCACTGAGATTACCATGCTGATTAAGCTGCAGTTAAGGGAAAAGTGACTCGTTTCAGTAACCGGGCCTCTTGTGTGTCCTTTGTCAATCCTTTTCTGTAGAGGGAAGCAGGGAGCAGGAATGTAATTGGTTCCACAACTCTGCGTGACCCCCTATTAAACTGCAGAGCTGGAGGATTTACTCTAGAGCATTTAATGGCTTAGCAAGAATGTGCCACAGGATAACAAAGTTTGCCTGTGCTAGCACAAATTTACTTTCTGAGATGTTATTACAGTACTCTGAACAAAGGGGTGCAAGTGGAAGACAGAACGTGAGAAACATAACCAGTCTTTGCGTTGGTGCCAGAGCCTCATAGGAGGAATAAAAGGCAGGTCTCCGAGTGCTGGGGATCGTTAGTGCAAGCAGACAGGCAGGGTTGGGAAATTTTTGAGTGTTAAAAGTGTTTAAATGGATTTGCTGCGGAGTTGGATAATGCCAGCTGTAGCTTTAACGTATTAAACATGGTGTCTCTTGCTCTCCAGAGGCTGGGAAAAAGATGATTAAAAGGTAAAAACTTTGCAAGATGTAATATTGGCTCTCATGTGATGAGCACTTACTATATACCGCATTTTGGTGCTTCATATTTATGATGACTCACAGTCCTTATATCAGCCCTTCAAGGTAAAAGTATTATAACCTGATTTTTCAGGTGAGTAAACAGGTTCAGAGAGCTTATGTAATTTACCAAGCGCATGTGGCTAGTTTATGGTGGAACACAAGATCCATGCTCCAGAAGATATTCTCCCAATGCACTCGGTCTTTCCACTACTATGCATTTTGTTTAAATCACTGATATTATCTTAATTAACTATTTTGGTTTTACTGATAATGAGAGTAATATATAATTATTTTGCGAGGAAAACACAAATATATCTGTGAAAAACAAATCACTTGATCATCCCAATACTCTATTTAATTACTGATAATATTTTGATGCATTACTTTCTAGGTCACATGCTTTCTTTTTAAAATAAAAAAAAATTTAGTGAGGTATGTCTGACTTGTAGAAATCTGTACATATTTAAGGCATGCAGCTCTATGAGTTTGGGGATAAGTATATACATGTGCAACCATCACTGCTATCAATGCCGTAAACATATTCATCACCTCCCATTTATTTCCACTCACCCCCTTTATTATTATCCTATTTATTTATTTATTTAGTGGCAAGAGCACTTACCATAGACCTACCCTCTTAGCAAATTTTAAGTATATAATACAATTAGTTATAGGCATTATGCTATATAGTGGATATCCAGAACTATTTATCTTGTGTAACTGAAACTTTGTATCCTTTGACCATCACTTCTCTGTTTGCCCAACCCCCTCCAACCCCAAGCCCAGTCCCTGGCAACCACCATTCAACTCTCTGCTCTGTGAGTTTAAATATTTTATATTCCATATATAGGTGAGATAATACAGTATTTGTCTTTCTGTTTCTGGCTTATTTCACTTAGCATAATGTCTCCAGATCCATCCAAGTTGTAGCAATTTTTTATGTAGAGATATTTTAAGTGTTTTATTTTTTTCTTTCACTTCTTCCATTACATTGAAGAATAGAAATCCTCTTATAAAAAAATAATAAGTACACCCATTTTCTGCTAGATTTTCTTCTAACTATATCCTGAATTACTCTTTTTAAAAAGGGGGTGAATTAGAATAGATCAGAATGCATTGGATGGGTGATATTTTTCTTAGCAGAATGGTGCTCAGAAGTTATTTCTTTCTGCCTCAAACAATGGAGAACATGAGAGTCTAGAAACTGGCAGGAATCTAAGTATCAAGGGTGATGGGGAAGATGTGATGGTGAAGATGAAGTAGTAATGGTAGAGGAAGTTGTGACCACCTGCAGAGCCCAGGAGAAGAAGACAGGAGCAGTGAGCTTACTGGTCCAGGACCAGGGCAGAATTCCCCTTGTCTCAGGAGTGTGACCTGGCACATCACTAACAGCCCTGAGAGGCCCAGCAAATATGAGATTGTACCCAGAGAAAACTCAGGCCTGGGAAACAGCACAAAGAGCACACAAGGGTTGGTTACTAGAGAAGAGAAGTAGTGAACCTTTTGCAAATGAATTCAGGATGACAAAAACTAAGACTTGTTTTCCTGAGTAGACACAGAGAAGTACCTTTCTCTTTTTGTTACATTAATACACATATATGCTAATGCAAAGAGCCCAAAATAGGGAGAAGTTAGAAGTAACAGTAATAGAATGCTAACAGGGCTGTAAGGAGACATCTTCATCCGTTAAAACCAAGGACTTATGAGGACTACCATTATCAGCATAATTTTTGAGATTATTTTTATTAGCCTCAAGGACGGTCAGTCCAAACTAGACAGTTGGGCTTCAAGATCAGGGCACTACTAAAAAGGAGTAGGATCAAAAATGTAACTTGATTGCTGGTAAGAATGTAAAATGGTGCAGCTGCTATGGGAAATAGCATGCAATTACTCAAAAAATTAAATATAGAATTACCATATGATCTAGCAATTTCACTTGTGGGTATATACCCCAAAGGAATTAAAGCTGGGATTCAAACAGATATGTGTACACCTGTGTACATAGAAGTGTTATTCACAAGAGCCAAAAGGTGGAAACAATACAAGTGTCCATCTGCAGATGAATGGATAAGTAAAATGTAATACATACAATAGAATATTATTCGGCCTTAAAATGGAAGAAAATTCTGACACATGATACTACATAGATGAGTTGTGTGGACATTTTGCTGAGTGAAATAAGCCAGTCACAAAAGGACAAATACTTATATGATTCCACTTATATACGATACCTAGAGTAGTAAAACTCTTAAGAGTCGGAAAGTAGAATTGTGGTTGCCAGGGGCTGAGGGGAAGATAAGATGGGGAGTTGGTATTTAATGGATAGAGAGTTTCAGTTTGGGAATATGAAAAAGTTCTGGAGATGGATGGTGGTGATGATTGCACAAAAATGTGAACTTACTTAATATCACAGAACAGTACACTTGGGCTTCCCTGGTGGCACAGTGGTTGAGAGTCCACCTGCCAATGCAGGGGATGCGGGTTCGTTCCCCGGTCCGGGAAGATCCCACATGCCGCGGAGTGGCTGGGCCCGTGAGCCATGGCCGCTGAGCCTTTGTGTCCGGAGCCTGTGCTCCCCAACGGGAGAGGCCACAGCAGTGAGAGGCCCGCGTACCACAAAAAAAAAAAAAAAAAAAAAAAAATTATGTGTATTTTCCCACAATAAAAAAGTAGATATACGTATTTTAGAACCTTCATCATAACAATATGTATCATATATACACTAAAAATAATTGTTCAATTTTAGTAAAATAACACAACCTATTAAACTATTGATGCAAAATTTGATATTGTTTGATAGTTTTATAATTCTTTTGTCTAAAGATTTTATAAGTTTAGAATAGCTATTCCTATATCAAGTCTATAACTAATTATAGCTGTGTATTATAATAAAATAATTTAAGTAAAAAATGTAATAGCATTTGTAGCTAGAAAAATTAAGATTGGAGTCTAAGAACTGTTAAACTAGAATCATTATTTTATTGTTGCTATACCTATGATACTTGGTTGTTAACTATCTTAGACACATTATTTTTTATAAAAATCTCAAGTTTACAACATAAGAGGATCTTTGTTAACTATTTACTGTTTTATAAATTTATATGTAGTTCATCAGTTGTGATGTTTTGAGTATTAACTAGGCCTTTGACATAAATGATATTCAGGGATTTAAGTTGAAACACCTTATAGTTTGGATACAACAGTCCTCTGATTATGATATATTTGGGAAGGTACTATCCTTACCTGAATCTGCCAGGTCCCCAATGATGCTGACCGCACGCTAGTTACCCTAATGGTTTTTCATCAGAAGTTGTCCCACCTATGGTGAACCCATCTTGCGTAAAGCAATCCTGCGTATGGCTTGTGACTGATTTGGCTACAGAAAATTGGTTGTTATAAAAGTCTCCTGTGGATTGCACCTAGAATTCTGATTGAGGTAAAGTATATTTGCTCCCCTAATTCTTTTCACTCTTGCAAGTGGACCACAAAGGATAAGAAGGTAAACTTGTCCAAATGTGTGGGCCACTGTGAGCACTAAAATGTTTTAGAAAATCCCCGCTGCTTGCCAAGCAGAAGAAGTGATTGAAGCAGCTATTTAGAAGTGATTTTTTTAGAAAGTTAGTGAAAATGTTGTACTTTCCTTTCATGGCCTTATTTTTACTGATGACATTGGATTGGAGTCTAATAATTGTTAAACTAGAATCATTATTTTATTATTGCTATACCTGCAGTCCAGGAATTACTCAAAAAATGTAGTCAAAAATGTAAGTCTAGACACTTGCTACTGATTTTCAATCAAGATGGTGCAGGTGACAAATGAAATGCAATAGGAAAACTAAGTATTTGCTCTTAATTAAGTTAATAAATAATATCAAAAATTCAAATGTGTGCTATTCTTCACCATAATACTTATCCACAGGTCTGGGTTCAAGTTGACTTGTATTTGGTTATGCTGTGATCAATAGCTATAGCCACTTCATTTCAAAACCAAATAAATATTGACTCTACTTTTTAAGAGTTGAAATATCAAATTAGGTTTCTAATGAGTCCATTTAGGTGATCAGTAAGTTTAACATTGCCAATTCAAAATAAAATAGGTTTAGATCCTTAGTATATCTTCGAATGTTTAAAATCAAATACTAATTTCTTCTAGTTACATCTGTAGCTATTTATAACTAGACCTCTGTACTTTGTTTCTTCAGCACAGTGTGTGTTTTTCAATACTGTGTGGGAGGTTATAGATCATACAAAATAGACATATTCCAGTGTGTTTTTAAAATATGAGATGTCTTGAGAGTATACTGTCCCTGCACATATTAGTGGTTTGTCCCTGTTAGGTTGGTAATATCTCAGCTGAAGACCTAGGAAATGGCATTAGGCACATACTGGTCCATTGTAAAGAAGGGAGACAGCAATTCATTGTCCTCAGATTTGAGTTCTCTCAGCTATGGAGTGAGTAAAAATGGTTCATTTTAAATATCTGTTTTCACCAATTCTAGTGAAAATGACTATTAATAAGAAAGGGTATTACCCACCAGGAGGAGAGGAGTAAAGGAAAACAGGAACTTTTCCATGGCATGAGTCACTCAGCAGGAGTAAAAGTGTGTTAATGCTTCACCTATGATGAGCTCATCTTAATAAACCACAAAACCCAGAGTGATAATGGATGATCCATTTTCAGTTTAATGCATTCCCTCCCTCCCTCCCTCTCTCCTTTTTTGCCTACTTTCTCTTCCTTTTCTCTTCCTTTTTTTTTTTTTAAGAGCAGATTTATCTTTTTAAACTACATTGTTGCTTTGACCGAGACACCAGTACTCTGAGGTAACCCCACATGTTGTTGTATAAATTGGGACCTACAACAGTTCATGGCAGGTAACCTCCAATAATATGAAAAGCGTCCGCTTAGCAGTTAAAGGAGGTGACCATCTACCATTATACACCACAAGACCTTGATAATGTCACCTAGTCTTTCTGAGCCTAAATTTTATCATCTATAAAATAGTAATATTTGTCAGTATTAATAGAAGCACCTGTAAGACTTTCAAAAGTTTTAGTAAATAGCAACAATTTAACAAGGGCTTACCATGTGCCCTGCATTTTCTGGGTACTTTGCGTACACTAACTCATTTAACTTTTAGAACACTCCACTTAAGTCTCTTGAAAGGATTAAAGCAGAGGTTTTTCTAAGATCCCATCTATCTCTAAAATGATATATCGTCAAGGTTGCCAGATAAAATACTGGGACACCTAGTTACATTTCAATTTCAGATAAACATTTTTACTATGGTTACATCCCAAATATTGCATGCAACATATTTATACTAAAATATTATCCTGAAATATATACATTGTTCGTCTGAAATTCAAATTTAACTGAGTGTCCTGTATTTTTATTTGCTGAATCAGGCAACCTCTGTATGGTGATTAAACATTTTTCACTCAATCTGGTTTGGAGGAAGGACATTTAGTCTCAAACCCTATTTCAGTTTAATAAGATGAGATTGAGGTTAGAAGTCTAGTGATGAGAGAGCGCATATACAGTAGTGAGCAGGGGAATATCACCAAGAGGAAATGGGATCAAGAATAGTGTAAAGGCACCATCCAAAGCCCTTTCATTTTGAATCATCTTCTCAGTCTTTTGAGGTATTTTGCCTGTTTTACAGTTGAATAAAGCAAGACAAAAGATAAGTTGTTATAGATCATATAGCTAATAAGTGAAAAAAGCTTGGAATTTAATCCAGGTCTCTCTGACACTTAAACTTGTTTTTTTTTAATTGCTATGAGGTTTTCCTTCTTTCAAAGGTAGGTGGAGAGGAAGAGTAATGCTTTTTCTCTGATAGGGTAAGAAGGTCATTGAGATGTTGAGAAAATTTGAGGTGAAGGGGTACAAGATGAGATAGCTCATCAGAACTCATTTTCATCAAATGATAAAGTAGTATCATTACAGAAAGTGAAGATGGTAGGGTTGGGAATGGGGGGGTAAAAGAAAATAGAAAATGTTTGGAAGTAGAAGTGTGTATATTATGTAGAAGTCAACTGAGATATTTCATGATAATTGGTTTTAAGAAACAGCTAGTTGGGGGCTTCCCTGGTGGCACAGTGGTTGGGAGTCTGCCTGCCAATGCAGGGGACATGGGTTCGAGCCCTGATCTGGGAAGATCCCACATGCCGCGGAGCAACTGGGCCTGTGAGCCACCATCACTGAGCCTGCACGTCTGGAGCCTGTGCTCCGCAACAGGAGAGGCCGCGATAGTGAGAGGCCTGCACACCGTGATGAAGAGTGGCCCCCACTTGCCGCAAATGGAGAAAGCCCTTGCGCAGAAACAAAGACCCAACACAGCAAGACAGAAAGGAAGGAAGGAAGGAAGGAAGGGAGGGAGGGAGGGAGGGAGGAAGGAAGGAAGGAAGAAAAAAAAGAAACAGCTAGGTGGAAGGTAATTTGTTAACTTATTAACTTCCCAGTCAGGGTGATGACTGTGACTTGTGATTTGGGGTGTTGACTACTTGTGATTATGTTATGATGGTATAAAGCTCAGAAGTTGTGGTCTATAGGAGGAGAGAAATGAGATGGTTTTTAGACATGTGGCCATAAGGGCATCCTTAGGCAGATGTCCAGTAGGCAGTTTTAGAATTAGATAAGAAAGAGCATGGTTAGAGAAAGACAACTATAAAAGGATGAAAGGAGAAACATAGGAAGCAAGATAATAAAGGCATAATTTATTGGCTGTACTATGTACAGATATTTTCTAGATGTTGTCTCTGATCATCCAACAACCATATAAGCAGGTATTATGTTCATTTGGGAAATGCAATCATGCTAAACATTCTGACCAATATTTGACTGTCA
This sequence comes from Phocoena phocoena, assembly GCF_963924675.1. Classification (NCBI taxonomy): domain Eukaryota; kingdom Metazoa; phylum Chordata; class Mammalia; order Artiodactyla; family Phocoenidae; genus Phocoena; species Phocoena phocoena. The sequence continues at coordinate 54,551,348 of NC_089229.1, forward strand.
GACACAAGCCTAAAATCTGGGTGTCTCCATGTGCCAAGCCAGTGATCTTTGGAGAAAGTGTATAGAGGAGAAGCAGATCATAGGCTGAAGGAAAAGATGTTTATGTTTAAGGGATCAGTCGAAGAGGAAATAACAAAATAAACCAGCAATAGAGAATTAAAAGAGCCCACTCACCTAGATATGTTAATTAACATGAATGTGCTGATTATTTTTTATAATGTATATAAATATCACATCATCAAATTATACACTTTAAATATATATAATTCTTAATTGTCAAATATACCTCAATATAAAAAATAGAGCGAGGGAGGACACTAACGCAAAGATGTGGAAGAGAGACTTTTCAAGAAGGAGTATTGGTCAATGGAGTCTACTGATGGGTCTGTATTTCCAAGGAGATGTGGAGACATGACTTGTCCACTAAGAAGTCATCTGATGGCCTGTTAGAGATCAGTCAGAGGGCTGGTGTGAGAAGTCATGCTGCAGAAAGTTATACTTTAAATATAAGTGGGGAGGATGGAGTTTTAATTTTAAATTACTCTTTCAAGATAATGGAAAATTGTGTATGTTGGAACATGGCATGTATAAATCTGCTGCTTAAAGAAGTAAGGTTACAATAGGCAGACTGTGAATTAGTTTCCAACTGCTGCTGTAAAAAAGTACCACAAACTTGGTGGCTCAGAACAGTACATCTATTATATTACAGTTCTGGAGGTTGGGGATCTAAATGCAGCTTGCTAGGCTAAAATTAAAGTGTCAGCATGGCTGTGTTCTTCTGGAGCTTCAGAGAGAATTTTTCCTTGCCTTTTCCACCTTCTGAAGGCAGGCTGTATTTCTTGGCTTATGGCTCCTTTTTCGATCTTCAAAACCAGAGGTGTAGCATCTTCATATCTCTCTCTGACTCTGACCCTCCTGTCCCCTTCTTTCTTTTATAAGGACCCTGTGATTATATTGGGCGTACACAGGTAATCCATTATAATCTCCCCATTTCAAGAACCTTAATTTAATCACATCTGCAAAGTCCCTTTTACCGTACAAGGTAATATATTCATAGGTTCCGGGAATTAGGATGATAAAAACATGGACGTCTTTGGGGGCTATTACTCTACTTACCAACGTGTGATTTGTTTGTCTTGTGACAACTCTTGCAGGAATAGCTCTCCTTCCTCTGGAAATAGCTCTCTCTTCACCCACTCATATGGACAGTAAGGGAACTCTTATATTCTTACGTGAACTTGCTCCCCTGATTATGGTTCATTGATATATATTGGGCACTTTTCCCAAATTGAGACACTCTTGGAATCTAGAAAGAAAGTCCAATGAATCTTTCAATGCTGAAGCACTCAAACATAAACTTGAGGGTTATTATTTTTGCCATGCGTGCAGTTTGTAAGTTTGTAATGAGAGAGTGGTGAGCAGAAGGTAGATGATTAGGTGGTTAGTACTGCGCTCTTTCACTGCCAAGGGCCCGGGTTCGATCCCTGATTGGGGAACTAAGATCCCACAAGCCGCGTGGTATGGCCAAAACTAAGAAGGATGCTGAGCTGAGGCCTGGAGGTCATCCTGTGGGTGCTTGCACTCTTGCTTCTCTGGTTTCTGAGATCCAGCCTCATTACTGCCTTACCACACAAGCTCATTTACTAAGTTTGTTTGGTTGTTCAACTCTTTCATGAAGACCTGGGTTTTCTAGCCAATCAAATCTTCCTTTCTGTTTAACTTATTTTGAGTTGAGTTTCTTTGTAATCAACATATTCTTTATTAATTCAAGAACGTGAATAAGTGAGGTCTTTTAGAAGGTGGGAGGGGGGCTTGTTTTTAAGATGATGATTAAGAGTCATTGTGGGCGAAGAGATTCCTTTTCAGTCAAATAAATCAGGTATCTGTGTACACATTTCTTTTTTTTTAATTAAAATTTATTGGAGTATGGTTGCTTTACAATATTGTGTTAGCCTTCAGTGAACAACAAAATGAGTCAGCCGTACACATACAGATATCCCCTCCCTGTTGGACTTCCCTCCTTTTTAGGTTACCACAGTGCATTAGGCAGAGTTCCCTGTGCTATACAGTATGTTCCCATCAGTTGTCTATTTTATACATTGTATCAATAATATATATGTGTCAATCCCCGTCTCCCAATTCCTCCCTCCCCACCGCTTTCCCTCTTGGTATCCATGCATTTGGTCTCTACGTCTATGTCTCTATATCTGCAAATAAGATCATCTATACCATTTTTCTAGATTCCACATATATGTGTTATTATACGATAGTTGCTTTTCTCTTTCTGACTTACTTCACTCTGTATGAGACTCCCTAGGTCCATCCACATCTCTACAAATGACCCAATTTCAGTCCTTTTTATGGCTGAGTAATATTCCATTGTATATATGTGCCACATCTTCTTTATCCATTCCTCTGTTCATGGACATTTAGTTTGCTTCCATGTCCTAACTATTGTAAATAGTGCTGCTATGAACATTGGGATGCATGTGTTTTTTTGAATTATGGGTTTCTCTGGATATATGCCCAGTAGTGGGATTATTGGGTCATACAGTAATTCTATTTTTAGTTTTTTAAGGAACCTCCATACTGTTTTCCATAGTGGCTGTATAATTTACATTCCACCAACAGTGTATGAGGGTTTCCTTTTCTCCACACCCTTTCCAGCATTTACTGTTGGTAGATTTTTTGATGATGGCCATTCTGACTGGTATGAGGTGATATCTCATTGTAGGTTTGATTTGCATTTCTCTAATAGTGATGTTGAGCATCTTTTCATGTGTTTGTTGGCCATCTGTGTGTCTTCTTTGGAGAAACGTCTATTTAGATCTTTCACCCATTTTTTGATTGGGTTTTTTTTTTTTATATTGAGCTGCATAAGCTGCTTGTATATTTTGGAGATTAATCCTTTGTCAGTAGCATCTTTTGCAAATATTTTCTCCCATTCTGAGGGTTTTCTTTTCATCTTGTTTATGGTTTCCTTTGCTGTGCAAAAGATTTTAAGTTTCATTAGGTCCCATTTGTTTATCTTTGTTTTAATTTTCATTACCCTAGGAGGTGGGTCAAAAAAGATGTTGCTGTGATTTATGTCAAAGAGTGTTTTCCCTATGTTTTCCTCTAAGAGTTTTATAATGTCTGGTCTTACATTTAGGTCTTTAATCCATTTTGAGTTTACTTTGTGTGTGTGATGTTAGGGAGTATATTCTAATTTCATTCTTTTACATGTAGCTGTCCAGTTTTCCCAGCACCATTTATTGAAGAGGCTGTCTTTTCTCCATTGTATATTCTTGCCTGCTTTGTCACAGATTAGGTGACCATAGGGGTGTGTGTGTGTGTTCATCTCTGGGTGTACACATTTCTAATTTGCTTTTGCTAAGGATAAAAATAAGAATTTTTCCTTGCAACCTATCTATATGACATCTAGACCTTTCCTTCTGTCTTTCCAGTACAAATGTAGGACAAAGTTCCCTTAAATGCTTCATGAAGGTCAATTTTTCTTTCCTTTTGTAAGTAAAATTTGGTGGTATAATACTTATATAGTGCATTAATAAGCTTCATGTCTTTTAGGATCTAGTCATGGATTTACCTCTTCTCTTTTTCCCCCAAATCTCTTCAGAAGTAAAATAGGTTCCCTTTCCCAATTCTTTCTTCTTAACAATTTCTGAGGCTTGGAGATTATATAACTTCTTTTATAATAAGAAAGAAGAAAATTGCTCTATCCTGAGTAAAAGGAGACTTAGATTCTTTGAGAATTCTTTTTTTTTTTAAATGTTATATATTTAATTATTTACCTTAAACTAACAAGAGCCTACATGCTCTGGACCCCATACAGTCTTTATTAAGCCCAGTGAAATATATTAGGAATCACCAGAAGGTCCTAAGTTTTCAGTAAATGCTTGTATGGATATGAGAGTTAATGACAGAATTTTATTAAATATCCCTCCCCCTGTTTGCATAAACAGAAAGATTGATCATTATCTGGACAAATATTGTTGTCTCCATTTCCTCACTCAGATTAGCTCTTTTTAAACTCTCCTCGTCACATTAGCTCATCTATTAATTTTTAAAGTATTTGGTAAGGACATACTATGTGCTGAATCCTGGGGGTTATAGTATGAGTGACTGATAGTGGCTCTTACTGCGGAATTTATGATTGAGCTGGGCAGGCAAACAAGGAAACAGGTGCTAGAGAGAATTAAATACAGGTTCTTACCAAGATCTGAAAACGATACAGAGCTTTAGAAGCAGTAAGAGAGGCAATGCTTTGTTGTCATTGAGCTGAGGGCTGAGGATCCAAGGGAGACTGGGAAAAGCAGATGCAACTAATGCAAAACTTCATCTTGCCTCTGTAGCGAGCAAATGTTCCGGTAGTTACTTGCATGAAGGCCAGGTGGGATCACTCCCACAGACCCAGCACCTGAGGATTCCTCTGGTTCTTGGACTTGTGTTTAGTTTTCTACTTTATCTTACTGTGGTATCATCTGGAATGATTAGTATTTCTATACGTGTGTGGGGTGGGGTTATAGTCAGACAAGCTGTGGCAAGTTTTTTAAACAATTTTCCATCAACAATAGGGTGAGCTCTATAGGGAAATATTACTTGCTGTGGGATTTTTGGAAATCTACTAAATGTTTCTGTTCTCATTCCCCTCACTTCTATATGAGAGAATTAGGTGCATCTGTTTATATTCAAGGACACTTATCACTCCAAGAGGACCTATCTTTCGATTTCTGGAAGTTATTTCCTGCACAAAACCCATCTCAACATCTGGCCCTAAAAGAGAGGGATGGAACTCCACAAGCAGGAAGTATATGTCTCTTTCTCTCATTCCATTTCATTCTGGAGAATTGCAAAAAGTACTGTAATAAAAACAAAGTTCGTTTCGCATCACCTGACCTGGTGTTTCCCAAATATATTTGGCCAATGAGTCTTTTTCTTTCCCATTTAGAGTAACTCTTGTTAAAACTGTAAGGAATTGGCTTTCTTCAGATCTCAGTTTGGGATCTCTCCAGTGAGGGGAGGCAGTGATAGGAAAGAGCATAAGTTCAAAGACATAAGTTGAACACCTGTTATGTGGCAGCACTCTCATAGGAGCTGGGAACATTAAAATGAAAGTCATGACTGTTTCCCTCCTCAAATTTACAATTACCAGGGGAAGACTGACATCATAAATTACAAATACACACTTTGAAGTACAGTTGTGATAAAATTCCAATGCAGTGAGCTTGCTCTTACCATGTATGTGAGGAAACATGTATAGGTATGTTGGAAATCAGTATGTGTGTATGTATTTATGTATAATCTGATCAATCTGATTTAATCCTCATAGAATCATTAGAAGGTAGATTTTATTATCCTTCCATATTGTTCAAGGGGGGAGGTCTTCTTAGGCTCAATGAAATATTCAGATTTACAAGGCTAGCATAGGCCATATTTGACACTAGATGCTCAGAAGGATATATAGGATAGGAACACAGAATGCCAGCAGGGAAGCATCATACGTTTTTCTCCTACGGGAGACCATCCAGCAGACAGCTCAGGTATTAGGAGATGAGATTCATCAGAGGGATTTAAAGTGGTCTGACTTAGAATCCTCATACTCCCCGGAAGCCAATAGGTCTTGAACAGCTCCACAAGCATAGTTTCCAGGGTCCTTGCAAGGAAGTTGCTAGTTGCAAGAGACTTTACATTTAGGGAAGTCAATACCTATGGCTTTCCCATAAGGTATTCATAGTATGTTTCTAGTTCCTCCCTGTCTAAATGCAATTTACCATGCAGGAGTCATTTGGCTAAAGTTAACCAATGGCCAAATTGTCATGCAATAGGGAAAAAGATTTTGCAAACTCTTTACCTACATATGCAAGGTGATTAATTTCCCTAAGGTCACACCTCTGGGAATTAGGAAACACTGAGTTATCAAGGTCTGAACTGAGGTCTATTTATTCCTGAAAGTCAATCTCTTTCAACTTTTAAAGTGTCCTCTACTAGCAAAGTTTTTCTCTGTAAAAGGCAGCAATAAATGAAAGCAGAATAGACATAGACACATTAGTCATGAAAAAGACTAGAGTAGGACTTCCCTGGTGGCGCAGTGTTTGGGAGTCCGCCTGACGGTGCAGGGAACACGGGTTCATGCCCCAGTCCGCGAGGATCCCACATGCCGCGGAGAGGCGGGGCCCGTGGGCCGTGGCCTCTGGGCCAGTGAGTCCGGAGCATATGCTCCGCGGCGGCGGGAGAGGTCGCAGCGGTGAGAGGCCCGCGTACCACAAAAAAAAAAAAAAAAAAAAAAGACTAGGGTAATTCCTCCTCTGAAACAGGAGGGAAGGAGGAGAAGAGAGATTATTTTTTAGGTAATTAAGAATTGACAATGTTATTTTCAAGATTTATGACTTTTAGAATGACAGGTATCAAAACATCCTAGGATCAGTTTTATTGACAGGTAGAATAATCTCTCAACGTAATGCATTTTTTCGTAATTAACTTTAGTGAAAGTTAGTTTCCGCAACAGAGGAATAGTTGGCACTAACTTAAAATTAGAAGTTATAGACCTCATTACATAAACAGTAGTTCAACAGTTCCGATTTTCTAGTTTCATTCCTATGTGAATGAATACCGCATCCCTTCATGTTACCCTTGAAAATATTTGGTAATAAACTACCTCACAACAGAGATTCTTTAGATGTTCAACATGATTTATAATGTCACTGGACAAAATAAAACTCAGTTCATTTGGTTTAGAATCAAGGAGAAAGGAAGCATATGTAAATAACATTTTCCCTTAAAAAGTGGCAGTATGATGTAGTCATCTTTGAGCTAGTGTAGTGAAGTCTGTCCATTTAGGAGAGTAAGAATCTATTTTGTCAGATTTGGTACTTTCTGGGCACTGAGATGGAACATACTACATGCGTACAATTACTGCTGTCAGTGGATTGCCCAAAGTGCTCATGCTTTTTTCTGTATATAGTTATCTCAGTGGAGTTTCTACTGAGGAAATTAAATGTCTGTAGTGGCTTAATGGGAAACAGAGGTGTTTAAAAGTGCTGAAATGGGTGTATTCAAACATGGTTTGGTTTAAAATGAAACTGCAGCAGTTTTCAAAATGGGATTCTTAATCTATTAAAATACAAATAAACAATGTCTTTTTTTCTGTCTTCCTCCCAGACATTCCAGCCTAGTTGTAAAATATCTTTGAAATACATTGTCTTGTCATTATTGAGACATGAATTTTTTGTGCTAAATTTATTAACAAATTATTGGGAGTTCCCTGGCGGTCCAGTGGTTAGACACCATGCTCTCAGTGCTCAGGGCCTGGGTTCAATCTCTGGTCAGGGAACTAAAATTCCACAGGCCACGTGGTGTGGCCAAAAAAAAAAAATTATTGACAAATTATTAAAATATCACCTTCCTTTTGTTATTTGCAGCAGGAAACTGATCAGATAAAACTTAAAAGCTGTTTTATTTATTACAAATAAATAGATGAGATTCCTAGAAGAAATATAAACTTCTAAGTGAGAAAGAAGTGAAGCCTCCAAAATCTAAAATAGTCACTTCCTCTGAGAATTGATAGTACTCAGGCTGCTGAATTAGGCTTTCAGGTGATTCCTTTCTCTATTTTACTCTATTTCAACTCCCCCAAATTAAGTGGAGAAGTGAAACTTCTCTTTGCTGATTGTACAACTGCACTGATGTAAGCAACAAAAGTTATTTCCATTCCTATACTATTTTTTTAAACTCAGGATATCCTGTTTGTATTTAGATGGCCCAGTTCAGTTCATGGTGGGTGTTTCCAGACTGCTAGAAGCACTGAACTAGATGTTAGAAAACTGCAATTGAGACTGTATAACTTCTCTGAATCTAGTTTTCACTCACCTTCCCTCTATTCCTCCCGCTGCTCTCTGAGTCCTAAGTTGATGCAGGGATGCTACACCTACTGCCAGTTGTGGCTACTCTGTTTCCTTGTGAGATTCCCCACCCATGTCAACAGTCTCATTGTACTCTTGTGTTACGTTTGCTAACTGACTTTAAACCTAAGACTTAGTGGAATCATCTCCAAAACTGTTTTTTCAACAGTGTACTAGATGAACCTTCCAAAATATAACTCCTACTGCTGCCATAATCATTATCAGAAAGAATTATAAATGTATGAGTCTAGAGCATGGTGCGAAAATTTCCTGGGTTTATCTGATGGTGCATACAACATCCACCTCAGATGGGTGTTCTCTCTCTCTCTCCCCCTTCCCTTACATGTTTCTCTTTGCATTTTCTACCACTATGCCCTCATTCAAAGATCCAGACTACATTCTTTAATGGATAGGCAAGGTTCTTCAGTTTCTCTTTGTTATTGAAACTGAAGAGGCAACAGATCATTTCAGTCCTTACACTGTCCGATTGTGGTGGGGAAATCTAGATCCTTCACATTTTCCAGAGGGAAATAGCTACAAAAGCAATCTAAAAGCAACAAAACTTTATCTTGCTACTTCTGACGGCCTCTTAGCTACTTTGTATCCATTATAATGCGAAATGGATTCACCCTCCCCCGCTCTTTGTTTCTTATCCTACAAAAGCCTTGCTCCTAGGAAGAAATGGAGAATAAAACCTTGTCCTGAAATGTATTCATTTATCCATTGTATCTGGTATTATTATTGTTATTATGAATAGCTATGTGTTTTTGCAAACTGTGTTCCTAATACATCCTCTGTGAAGATATGGCTTACATCAGGTGTGGGAAAATCTCTTTGCTCACTTTTTTAGACTGAACAGTGATTGATTTTGTGCCTATTGTAACTAACATTGATTTAGTAATTTGATGATTATAAAGAAGAAGGAAGAATGGCAAACAATGTAGTGTTATCTTTTATTGTTTACACCAACTTTTGAACTAATTAGGTAAAAGGAAAAAATATATGTTCATGAACTTTGGAAATAATATGGCATTTCCTATTATTCCCATGGGGAGTTGTATTTAGTAAAGCAGCAAGAGGAAATTTTAATTAGAATATACCACATAAATATCATGAATCATGGAATATCACTGATATATAAAGTGACTAAAATTTTCAAAATAAAAACCAGGACACATGTGCTGACAATGAAATATAATATTTAACACTGGAATTGAGCTGGAAAATTTGGGTTGTATGGTCCACGTAGCTATGTAGAAGCATCACATAATTGTTTAAATATATCTTTAGGCATAATTTGTGCTAAGCTGAGTTTAATATGCAGCTATATTGATCCTAAGCATAGCTAGTGATTAATAGTAATACTTAACCATATTCAGCAGCTTTTTTAATGAGGGTTCAAAATTATTCTAGCACAATGCTATTAGTTTCTATTATCTTGGGAGTACATGGCAAGAATGATCACACTTGACTATAGAAGGTAGATGTACAGAGATGTGCTGTACATTTCTTTAACCATAAATGATAAATTTGGAGCAAAAACATCTGCTAAGGTTTTGTTTGTTTCTTTTTTAGTTCAAGTCTAAAATCTTGTGCTTCCTTTTAAAATACTAGTCCAGCAAATATTTTTACTCTTTTATTACATCATTTCAAGGAGGGGAGAATAGTTCTACCCTAGTGTATTCTCAACTTTTCAGGATCCTATTTGTGAGCAGAAATAATGCAACTCAATCCTGTTTTTCTATCATCAATAGATATAAAGAATTACTGTATTTTTATGTTCTTATATATTGAAAAATATTTATGAAACTTAAGTAGGACATAATAGAATTATTCAACGTATTTTCCTGTGAACAGTCCATTGTTTCTAGCTAGATGTTTCTTGGACCAGCTGACCAGATTGACAATTGGATTGATAGTTAAGTTGGCCATTCACCCTGTGCTGGATCACAGTGCATTTATTTGGCCATATACGGACATGGAGTAGTACTGATTGGCACTTTTCACAGAGTTGCAGATTTCTTGCTTAGGCTCGAATTGTCAAGCGTAGCTCAAAATTAACTAGTGGTTTAAGAAAAAGAAGAAAATGCTTAAAACACTCTACGATAAGTAGGGTGATTGTTCCTGTATTCTGTTCACATCCAAGATTTGTGAGTTACAGAACAACATGCACTCCATGAGGTATTCTCAGGAGGGCTGAAGTGTGGTGATTAGGGACCTACCCATCACTTTATGTGTCAAGACTTAGAGGATAACAAAGGATGAAGTTGTTACACATAGAGCAGTTAAATTTTTTCTTGAATTAGGATTCAGAATAGTTTTTGCATAACCCTGGGGAGAGGCTGTGTGTAGATTTCTTCTCTTTCACAGTGCTAAAAACTTAATGGAAGCTGGTATGTGTGTGTGTGGTTTGAGGATGTAAATTGTCGTATATGGGGAGTACAACACCTAGTAAAAGGGAAGAGAAGGTAAATTCAATAAGAAAACCAAGCATTTTCTTAAGATTTAAAAATTATTTTAATATTTGATATATTGTAAAATGGTCCTAAGTACAGGTGTTTTATAGAAGCAAATTATATTATAAACTTATATAAAATACATAAATTCATGTAAAATATATGAATGAATCATACATTACTTGAAAATTTAATATTACATAGATTAAGGACATACAGATTATAGATGTATTTATTTTTCAATTATAGCTTTGAGCCTGAATTAATTGACTGATTCGGGCTGATGTGTTTTAATTATATTTACTCCTAACCCTTTGGTACCTACTCCTATTGTAAGATCAATCCCATTTAAAATGTTAAAATAAACTAGGAGGTTTTTTTCTAATAATAGTTTTTGTATGAGCATGTGCTGCTGGTAATGGTAGCATGTGATTTTGATATTTCTATAAGAAAAATAAACAAGATATGAAAGGAGTAATATGAAAATGTAAATTAGTTACAAGAAAAGATGTTTATTAAGCAGCCATGCTGAGGACCTAGAACAAGGATATTTGATGAATTGACACCATCTCTTTTTATATCTTTAATCAATACTCTATTAACTAGTGCTACCTTTTACATATTAAATTTAAGTCAATCAACTTTATTTCGCATTTCATTTTCACCTTCACTAGCCAGAAAATAATACTATTTGCTTTTTGTAGATAAGTTTTTTATGTACAGTCTACATAAAATCCTCATTAATCACAGATTCGTTTCATGTTATAAAAACTCATCAAGGTAATAAATGGAATAATTGGAGCCTTTCAATTCTCCCTTTCAATTCAGCAGAATGGGCCAAAGAGCCCAGAGCACTGTGCTCTGCATTTTTCATCTGCATCAGGTAATAACCTCTACAGAAGAACTTCACAGTTTGTCTTTCCATTAACATTCTCTACAATTTCAGTCTTTATCAGGGAGTGCGTGTCTGAATTGGCAGCGAGTGACACACGCTGTCATCACTCAGCTAGGCAACAAGGGCACACTTCTATCTCACAGCTTGTGTATGATTTAAGGAAAGAAAATAATGGGGAATCAGTGATTTAAGTTTCTGATATTTTATAATGAATATTGTTGCCTATCTACGATAATTTAAATTCACTTTTCCACATGATGTCAAAATCTTATTCTCCATTCCTCTCCAAATCAAAGCCTAATATACAGTCAGAGGCATGGAGTATTTTGTATGATGGAGAGATATGCTTTTGTGGGGTTGGTAAATTTACATGGGAAGTCTCAGGGGATTAATTATTTTGCTCAAAAATATATTCATATATAAAATATAGTTATATAGAACATATATTTTTGTATTTATAAATATAGCGGATTAATTTTTAGAAAGAAAATAATGAGTGATCAGTGATCTAATTTTAATGTGTGCTGAGCAAAATGGATTTTCAGAGTACAATAGAAATCATTTTACATGTCAAAAAAAATTTTTTTTTCAGTATGACTATCTTGAATTTGGGTGCCTAACGGAACAACCTGAGGATACTTAAGTTTAACAACTGAATATAGTTTCTTAAAATTTAGTAAGATATATAATAATTTAATAATTCTGTTTGGTCTGAAGAAATCTGCAGAGCAGGTGTTCTGTAACAGCTATTGATAATTTCAGGAACTAACCTTATAGAAAAGATTTCTTTCACTCAGTGTTCCTTATATGCTTAAATCATTCACTGTGCTCCTTTGATATTAATACTGGTCAAAACATTTGGATCAGGTATAACATGTGATAGACGGAGACAGAGACAGTGTTTCAAAAGAGGATAAGCTCAGTTGACTCAGAGTTGACATGTTATGTTCCAGATGCTGTTATCACATTATATCTTTAGTAGATTTGATGGCTCAGTACTGACGTGGCTCCAGATTTCCACTATATTACTTGTCTGCAGTAGGGATTTTGCTGCCATCATAGCACCACTGGAGTAGTGTTTTAGTGATAATCTTTGCTTTTAAACCCTATAGTGCTAATCAAGGAGACAGGTAATAAAATGTCTTTCCATTAACTTATAATTTTATTTAATTAAAAAATAGAATAGATGAATAGCGAACCTTGGCAATATTAATTAGCATTGCTGAAACCCTGTTTTACAAAAGAAATACACCTACTCCCAATTTAATGCCTTTAATTTGTTTTCCCCAAAACGGAGTGTAAGGCAAAAAAGACATTTCCTGAAATAACGCTTACCATAAAGCACATTCTGTTTAAAAGTACAGCGCTGCTTATAGCAAATTCAAACCTGAAAAGTAAGGCTTCTTTCACCATACAAGACACAAAGAAAGTGGATATTCTGGCCATCGCTCTTTCTCACTTTCTCTCTCTCTTTTGCTGAGCTTTTCTGAATCAATTCCAAAGACGATGTTTCTCTGAGCTCTATCCTAAGCTCTTGAGCCTTTTAAATATCTCTTTTTGGAACCATTTTCATGGAAGATGGCAAAAACAATGTGAGACATAGCGCCTCATAGACAGACAACCTCATGTATGTTTACATGCTTAAGCACAAAGTGAAGAAGGCAATGTGTGCTGATTGATGCTGAACACCAGCACTACTGGGAATTTCTCTGTAGAGGGACTGATGCTGGCTGAGCAGAGGGTGAATATCATGGTTGGAGTCAGAACTAAGGTTTTATTTCTGCTTTGTTATTGAGAGAAACTTTTAATTTAATTTTAATAAATTTATTTATTTGTTTATTTTTGGCTGCGTTGGGTCTTCATTGCTGCGCACGGGCTTTCTCTAATTGTGGCGAGAGGGGACTACTTTTCCTTGTGGTGCATAGGCTTCTCACTGCGGCGGCTTCTGTTGTTGCGGAGCATGGGCTCTAGAGTGCAGGCTCAGTAGTTGTGGCGCACGGGCTTAGCTGCTTCTCAGCATGTGGGATCTTCCCAGATCAGGGATCGAACCCCTGTCCCCTGCATTGGCAGGCTGATTCTTAACCACTGCGCCACCAGGGAAGCCCCGAGAGAAAAATTTTAAATGAGTACAGGGAGCAATTATTCAGTAGTGCTATTCCCACAATATCAATGCTTGTGAAGAAAAAGAAATTTATGGAGATAAATGCCTAGGTACAACTAGACAATTTATTTTTCCACTAATAATTTCCTTTCATTGTCTTAAATAGGCATTTCAGCATCTTGGTAGAGATAGTAAATTGAACATTCACTTTCACCTTTATCCTCTGTAAAATCACTTAAAAAATATCAAAGGTTTATAACAAGATATAAAACCACTTCTGTTGAGAGCATTGGAATCTGGAAAGTTGTGGTTAAGTGGTTACTAACTGACCAGCTCAGAGAATATGATTTGCAAGCCAGTGACAATGAAATCTGAGAAATGACCTCTGAAGAAATTTGTTTTAAGAGGAAATTAGGGCTTACCTCGTGGCACAGTGGTTAAGAATCCGCCTGTCAATGCAGGGGACGCGGGTTCGAGCCCTGGTCCGGGAAATCCCACATGCTGCGGAGCAACTAAGCCCATGCACCACACTACTGAGCCTGCGCCCTAGGGCCCGTGAGCCACAACTACTGAAGCGGGCGCACCTAGAGCCCATGCTCTGCAACAAGAGAAACCACAGCAATGAGAAGTCCCTGCACCGCAACGAAGAGTAGCCCCGGCTCACCGCAAGTAGAGAAAGCCCACGCACAGCAATGAAGACCCAATGCAGCCATAAATAAATAAATAAATTTAGTTAAAAAAAGAAAAAAGAAGAAATTAGTTACCCAGATCTTCTCCCTAATTTAGCTCATCCCTTGCAGACTGAACACTGGAGTTTATTCCCCAGAAACCATAAACCAGAGTGATGGGTAGAAATACCTTAAGGAAAAGCTTAAGTAAACATTTACACTGAAGGTTGGAGAGCCCAGCCATCTTCTCTTACATGACAGATAGGTGTGTACTCTTCAGGCAAGGGATCTGACAAGCCCAAGATATGAACATACTGATTTCCAGGGCTCCCCATCTAAATGGCCTACAGTGAAGACTGCAAGTGGAAAGATCCTTGGCAAGCATAGAGTTTTCAGTCATCTCCTCAGTACTCTAGAAATAGATCTGAGCATACATTTGGATATCACAAGATATTTAAAGAAATGAATGAATGAATGGCAAAGTCCAAAACTAACAAATGGGGGAAGAAATGATCAGCTTCTCATTTAACACAACAAATATAGGGCTTACTTTATGCCAAGCATTGTTGTGAGTACTTTATATGTATTAGTCATTTAATATTCAGAACAACTCTATCATTTATAATTTTTATAGATAAAGAAACTGAGATATTGAAGGGTTAACTAACTTTTGCAAGGTCACATAACTAATAAGTAGTGGGGTCTGGACTTGAATGGAGGCGCTCAGTTATTGGAGTCCACGCTAATAACCGCTATATTATATGGCCTCTCAATTTAGAATAAGTATGGACTTTTAAGGCAGAAGAAAATATTTAAAATATCATTGATATTTTTAGAACAATAAGAAAATGTACTGTATCAATTAAATAAGAAAAATATGCCATAAAAAGGAACATTTAGATGTAAAAGTGAGCTCTTGGTTATTGAAATATTATAGAAATATATATAATATATTTATATAAAATAAAATAAAAAAGATCGGGAAATCCTCCAGAAAATCCCTATTTTCTCGAGATTTGTCAGAGATAAAGATATGTAAAGCAAGAGAGAAAAGACAACATGATTAATGAACCAATCCAGGTAGTCCAAAATCACAACAATATGATTGCCAGAATTAGAGAAGATAGAAAGCACAAAATAGAAAATCATCAAAGAAACAACTCAAGAAAAATATGTAGAAATGAATATCACTTCCAAGATTAAAAGTCCCCCCTCAAGGTGTATAGCACACTGGATGAAAAAGACACACTGGGATGCCCATCATTCTGAAATTTCTAGATGGTACAAACAAGATGATCTGCTATTTCCACAATCAGAATGGCATTAGGTAATCTTAACAGACACATGGCAATTGGAAGGTAATAGAGCAATGGCTTAATAATTTTGATGGAAAAATATTTCCTATCTAGAATTTTAATTTACAGATATAGGAAAATATGGAATGAAAAAAACAGTCTCCAAAGGGAGAAAAGCAAAAGAAATGCCAAGATATCAGTGAGAGAGGTTCCCAAGAAAACGACAATGCATCAGATTCAGAGGACAAACAGGCTAATGGAGGGGAAATGGTTCTGGAAAAGATTTCTTTAAGAAAAATGAAAGTAATGCAATAACTAATTCTTTCAGTGTATTGAGGAGAGGATTACACATCTCGTTAGGTTTAGGGGGTTAAATCAATGGTGAGTATGTAGATAGCTAAACAAATGAGTGGAAAAAATTAACTACAGGGAAAACAAAATATTGTCTAGGAAAGAAAAAATAATCATGGTAACAAACATAGTTCAGCAGTGAAAACCATGCATGTAGTAAAGAAAAACAGAATATTTATCTTAATCAATTCAGAGGTTAGTGGGTTGAGAAATGTGAATGTGTTTGTGGTGGGCACTGGGAGGCATTATCTACTTACTTAATAGTGCCTAAAAATGGAAATAAAATTTACAGATATCATTATGAGCAACTATTAGGAATAAGGAAGTAAATATGAAAAGCTTTAGCCAAAAATGAATCCTTTGGAGAGAGGAGATGGGGCACAAAAAGATCGCTGTTTTCTAAAAAAAAAAAAAAATGAAAGAAAGAAAAAAAATCCTTATAGAATTACTTGATGCCTGAAATTTTGAGTATATTTATCTTTGATAAAAATAAAAGCTGAATTAATAAAAACTGTACACTCCTGTTGTGATGCCTAAAAGATGAGAAATGTTTGAGTATTTTCATCATCAGTTCATAACAATAAGAAATCCCTAGGCATATCTGCTATTCAGTGACTTGTCTATTTTTCTTGGAATTAATATAGCTATTTCTTCCAATTTATTGTCAAAATCTTTCTCAGAGTTTAAAGATGTCTCTGGAGATTAAAGTCAGTGAAACATCAGAAGTTTTTGAGGTTTTTTTTATAGCTGGACCCACAGGTACTTTAAGTTGGAGAATAGCTTATGACTGTTTTCTTTGACATGAGAATGCACTAATAATTTCACACACATTTCAGCTCTCATCTTTGACTTTATTTTTCCTTTCATATAGTTAAGCGACCAGAGTATGCAGTATTTTAGGGTGCTGATGACAATTTGGGTTTCCCTTAAATGTGAAGAAAATTCACTTTCTTTTCTGTTTCTTTCCCTCTCTATGGATCAAAATTTAACAGGGTTTAGAGTCAACTAAAATTTGAATTAATTTATTTCCATAGCAAATGAAACTCTTAAAATTTTCTTATGACAGTGCTGAGAATGACAAATGACTTACCTTACAGAAACAAATCTTTGAAAGAACAAAGTAGCTTCTTTTTCTGGTAAATCTTAAGAGCAATATACAATTATTAAAATGTTAGAAAAATACACTACTTCTAATCCCAGCCTCTTAACATGATTTTTAGTTTTCCAGATTAACTGCCAATCTTTTGAAGTGTATGTATTCTGTAAGTACAGTCATAGTATAAATTCCTCTATTTTTATTCTTTTTCCATTTACACCATAAACTTTGTGTTTCTACATGAACTTCAAAATTATGATTCTAATGTATGGCATAATATTTCTTACAGAGTCTATGCTATGTGTTACTCAGAGAATGTAGGGAGCATACCTGTGTGTGTTCGTATGTGTAGTTAGCATTTGACAACGCTGTGATGAGCTTCTTTTTATCTATTGATTTTTTTCTTCCATTCAGTTGTCTTTATGATAAATTTCCAGAGGTGACATTCCTGGGACAAAATGAACATTTTTTTGTTCTTGGTATATATTGTTACATTGCTTGCCTTTAGGATTTTTCTAACGCGGTATTCAGCAAGCATTGTATAAGCATATCTATTTATCTCCTATATAAATAGCTCTGAGTGGAACTCCCTTCCCTGCAACTTAGTAGGGTTAAAATGGTATTTTAATTGATTTTATATACATTTCTAAGTTTAGCAGTGATGATGAACTATTTTCATCTTTACAGTATTTGCTTTTCCTTGGTTACTAATGATCTATTCATAATTCTTGCCTACATATCTCTTGGGGGTCTTGATATTTTTCTCATAAA
Organism: Phocoena phocoena; assembly: GCF_963924675.1. Lineage (NCBI taxonomy): Eukaryota > Metazoa > Chordata > Mammalia > Artiodactyla > Phocoenidae > Phocoena > Phocoena phocoena. Next base: position 54,568,879 of record NC_089229.1, read on the forward strand.
CCCAAAGGCGATCTATGCATAGTATGAACATTAATTCTTTGTCATACATGAACACTTACATAGACCAGGAGGATACTTTCCTATATGACTCAGTTTTGCTGATTTTCATTGTAAAGATGCTTCTGAAATTTTGAAACTGCTAATCTTTCCTTTATGACTTTTTATATTTTTCTAAAGCTGAGAAAATTATCACTAGTCTCCAGACTAGTGAAAAATATTTTACTGTATTATTCTACAACTTTTCTATAATTTTGTATTTGTATTTCAAAATTTTTATATATTGGTGACCACTTTGGGCATATAACCAGTAAGAAACTGGGACACTAGATCCCCCATTGTCTGCAAGTGGAAAAGAGAGCTAATTTTGGGGGTAGGATATTTGTTGTCTCTGCTGCAGGGAGAGTGTTATAATATGCATCAAGTGAAGCAAATGTTTGTTCAGGTGTAGGGAACACTTCTCAAACTACTTTCAGTAAAAATATCTAACCCACCCAATCATTAGGGGAATGGCTTTGGCCCAAGTGAGAGACCAGGGCAAAAACTGGACTCTTGGGGGCCAGGGCAAGCCACCCCAAAATATGCCTCAATGGCATATTGATTATTTTGAATTAAAACTACTTAAGCAGCCAAATAAGTGGGATACTTTGACTCTCCTCTCTGTCTACCCAAAACTAGGAAATAAGTCTCTCATGTGAAAGATGTGCTCCCTGCATCTGGAAGTAGAAGGACACTCTTATCACCAGGGATAGGGAATTTGGAGCCAAGAAGCCTGTGTAAACAAATCTTGTTACTTCTTTAATTAACTACCCCAAGCCCAAACTCTGTTTAGATTCTTTACTAATTAAGCATCCAAACATAAGTTTCTTTGTCTTACCAGTTCCTCAAATTTATTGTTTCTTTGTCTAAAAAGGATAAAAGCTTCCTGCTTTGGTCACTTCTTAGGTCTCATTTCTATGAGAACTCCATGCACATGAATTAAAATTTGTTTCTTTTTCTTCTGTTAATCTGTCTTGCGTCAATTTGATTATTAGTCCAGCCACAAGATCTCAAGAGGGGTAGAGGGGGAAATATCCCCCTCCCCAGCAGCTCTCATGTCCCATGGAAGTGCTGGAACAGATATATCCAACTTGCATCCCTGGGATAATCCCACTTGATCATTGTGTGTGATTCTTTTAAGGTATTGTTGAATTCAGTATGCTAATATTTTGTTGAGGATTTTTGCATATATTTTCTTCAGTGATATTAGCCTATAATTTTCTTTTTGTGTGTGTGGTTTTTGTCTGGTTTCGGTGTGAGGGTGATGCTGAGAATGAATTCAGTAGTGTTCTTTTCTCTTCAAATTTTTGGAATAGTTTGAGAAGAATAGGTGTCAACTCTTCTTTAAATGTTTGGTAGAATTTAACTGAAGTGATCTGCTCCTGGAGTTTTGTTTGTTGGGAGTTTTTTGATTACTGATTCAGTCTCTTTACTGGTAATAAAATAAATTTTATTATTGTTCAGATTTATTATTGTTCAGATTTTCTATACACTCCTGATTCAGTCTTGGGAGATTTCTTGGTTTTTAGGAATTTATTCATTTTCTTCCCTGTTGTCCAATTTATTGGTGTATAATTGTTCATGGTTATCTCTTATGATCTTATTTATTTCTGTGGTGTCAGTTGTAACTTCTCCTCTTCCACTTCTGACTATTTGGGTTCTCTCTCTTACTTTCTTGATGAGTCTGGCTAAATGTTAATCACTTTTTCATCATTTCAAAGAACTAGCTCTTAGTTTCATTGATTTTTGCTATTTTTTTTTTTTTAGTCTCTATTTCATTTATTGCTGCTCTGATCTTTATTTTTTCCTTCTACTAACTTTGGGTTTTGTTTTTTCTTCTCCTTCTAGTTTCTTTAGATGTAAGTTTAGATTGTTTTTTGAGATTTTTCTAATTTCCTGAGGTAGGCTTGTATTGCTATAAAATTCCCTCTTAGAACTGCTTTTGCTGCATCACATAGATTTTGGATTGTTTTGTTTTCATTTTCATTTGTCTCCAGGTATTTTTTGATTTCCTCTTTGATTTCTTCAGTAACCCATTGTTTTTTTAGTAGCATCCTATATAGCCTCCACATGTTTGGGGGTTTTTTTTGTTTTTTTTTTTGCAGTACGCGGGCGTCTCACTGCTGTGGCCTCTCCCGTTGCAGAGCACAAGCTCCGGACGCGCAGGCTCAGCAGCCATGGCTCACGGGCCTAGCCGCTCTGCAGCATGTGGGATCTTCCCGGACCGGGGCTCGAACCCGCGTCCCCTGCATTGGCAGGCAGACTCTCAACCACCGCGCCACCAGGGAAGCCCAGTCCATCTTTATTTTACATTAGCAAATATAAATATATAAATATATATATGCTAGAAAACTCTTTGTTAAATTTCTCACTGTGTTCAACCATTCTTCTCCCGAGTTAGAGCATCTTTATGATCATTACCTTGAACACTTTATTGGGTACATTGCTTATCTCCACTTTGCTTAGTTCTCCTGGGATTTTGACTTATTCATTAGTTTGAGACATTCTTCTGTCTCCTCATTTTGCCTAATTCTCTGTGTGTAATTTCTGCTTATTAGGTAGGTCAATTACATTTCCCAGTCTTGTAGAAGTAGACTTATGTCTACTTCATAGGTGATGTCCTATGGAGTCCAGCAGCACAATCCCCTCTGATCGTCAGAGCTATATGCTCTAGGAGTAGCCCTGATGTAGGCTTTGTGGACTCTTCTATTGTAATGGGGCCAACTGCTGTGAGTATGCTATTAGGTGGGGCTGCCCCCGGTCCAGGTGGGTGCCAGGTCCTGTCTCATGTGGTGGCTGCTGGCCCACTGGTGGGCAGGGCCAGGTCCCATGGTGGCTGGCTGCGGGGCTTGGGGGTCCTGGGGCTGGTGCCAGCCTTCTGGTGGGTAGGACGATATCCTGGGTTTCTGGCTGAAGGGCTCATTGGGTCCTGGGGCTGGTGCTGGACTACTGGTAGGTGAGGGTATGTCCTGGGGTGGCTGGCTACTGGGAGGCTGGGCCTGGTGCCAGCCTACTGGTGTGTGGGGCCAGGTTCCTATAAAGTTGGCTGTTTGGCCCATGGGTCCCAGGACAGGTGCTGGTCTGCTAGTGGGCAAGTAAGCCCGTGCCACTAATAGGCTAGAGGGAAGACTCCAAAATGGCGCTTGCCAGCATATGCCCTCAGGGGGAGTCCCAGTTTCCTGGAGGGAGGCTTTCCAATATCAGCAAGTGGGTTTGACCCAATCTCCTTTCAAATTATGGCCTCTGCACTGGGACTCAGAGCTTGTGAGAGGTTGCACATGCCCTTTTAGATTGGAATCTCTGTTTCCTACAGTCCTCTGGCTCTCCCATATGCAAGCTCCACTGGCTTCAAAGCCAGATGTTCTGGGGTCTTGTCTTCCCAGTGCAAGGCCCCTGGGCTGGAGAGCCCAATGTGGGGCTCAGAGCCCTTGCTCCTTGGAGAGAACCTCTGCAGTTGTGATTATCCTTCCATGTGTGGATCACCTACCTGGGAGTGTTGGTCTTGACTATACTGTATCTCTGCCCCTCCTACCTATCCTATGGTTCCTTCTTTGTATATTTATTTGTGGAGAATCTTTTCTGCTAGTCCTCAGGTCTTTCTCATAGATAGTTGCTCTGTAAATTGTTGTCATTTTGGTATGCCCATGTGAGGAGGTGAGCTAAGGACCTTCCTACTCTATCATCTCTGCCACCAGATCTTTCCCATAAAACTCACCTCTTTTGCAATAGATTCCTAGAATAGTGTACAAGACCACCAGGGTTTGCTCCTAATTTTAATGTTTTGGGTTTCCATAGACTCTTCTGTGAACCAGATCTTGGACATTTAAAAGATCCTGTTTGTTGTTGGCAAAGCAAAGGGGAACATAATCTTTTGCTCATAGGCATCTTAATTGTGAACAGCTTCCAAAGATCTTCAAGAATCACAGCTAGGACAGGAAACCTAAAATTCTGTGATTGAAAATTTTTTTCTCTTTTTTATGGAGTATCCCTTCTCTGTTGTGGTGAACATTGTGAGTTGTATATGATCATCAGTTCCTTAGTATACAAACCATGCCCCTAAAATTAATGATTTAAATATTTTTCCTTTTTTTCCCACTGGATGGTAATACATGGTGATACCTTTCCTCTTTACTATTTTGATAAAATGTCAAAGAAAATTTGAATTGATCAAATATTTTTGAGCTTCAAGGTGCCACAAGCACACTAGAAGAAATGCCTTTGAAATCTTTACAGTTTAAATTACAGATTAATCAATCAACTGTGGTCCTTGTTAAAAATCGAAATTCAACCTAGTTTATCTGTACAGCTGATTTGTTTTATTTATTGATTCATGAAACAGGCAGCAACCCATCTAGCAAACAGGGGGGCACTCTGAGAGGCCATACAAAATGGAGTTTTTATAGGAAGAAGAGTGGGGCAAGGGAGCTATTAGCAAACTAAAAAAAGAATTATTTTTAGGCCAGCACACCTATCTGGGGGTGGGGGGCTTTGGAATGGTAAAGGTTTTATTATGCAGATTGCCTCTTCTTCCTCTTCGGGGGATGGAGAGGTCCCATTTGACAGATTACCTCATTGATTCTGAGCAGAAAATTCCAAACTGATTAAGATTACATTTCTGAGGAAGGTTGAAACTGCAGTTAGGTTAGGTATTAAATCTAGGTTTGGTATCATGGGCTGTAGCACAAGTGACACCCTTTGGGGCCTGTGGCTTTTCTCTTTAATATCCTTCAGGTAGAGGAATCATTGACAAAGGTCTGTAGAAATCAGTCGTTCCAATGGAAACAATCAGGGTAAGCAGATGTAATGTCTGGAAGACTTTTAGTCATTCTTCTGCTAAATTGGCCCACACCTTGTTTTCTCAGCATCTTTTCCTGTTTTATAGTTTATGCTTCCTCATTTACTTCTGTGTTCTTTTTACCATTTCTCGTAGGTTTGTTTATTTTATGCCTTCCTCATTTTCTGTTCAGAATTTTGCAAGTTGCTGCAGTGGTTTTATTCCTTTTGTACTGCATTTTGCATTTAAACACCATCCCATGTGCATACATAAAAGAGTCTGTCCCAGGGAGAGAAAAATTCATTATTAATAATACATGTAGGAAATAGATATTTAGGACAGTTTTATAAGTGTAGAGAACTGGCTCTGCTTCAGATGCCAGCATCATGGTCCTAGACCTAAGAACATTAAACCAGTTTGCCATTTAATAAACAGAAGGAATGTAAGTACTTTAAAATACTTGAAGTACTTGAAATATAAAACTGAAATAAACTGCAATGAAAATTTAATGATCAGGTCCATTTATGAAGTGACAAACTTTCTCTCATTTTTTTCTCTCTTTTCCTGCTGTTCTCCTTCCATTTTGCTACTCCCTTTCCGCTTACTTTGTTTCCATATATATGTTGTGAATACTAATATATGAGAAAGATAAAACAACTGTAGAAAGTCATTAATTGGTGTCAGTGTGCGTATCTTCAGAAAGCTGATGTTTCCTTTGAATTACAGTTATTACTGATTATTAGTGAAAAAAAGAATATAAGCTTTACCTTGTCTCCTATTTCTTAGCTGAGGTCTACCTTATTATCAGTTGCATAGAATGACAGTATTAGAGAGACATGGAATCAGAATAAACATTGATTCACATTTTTAGAGCTAATGCATGAATACTCTTTTGATGTTGGATTTAACACAGGACTGTACCCAGTCTAAACTTCATTTAATAGTATTTTGGTTATACACTTTGGGAGATGTGAGTGATTAATGCATAATTCACCTTGATTTTTAATGATTTACTTTCATTAATTTTTTCCTTTTTTCTTTATTTTCTATTTTGGTTCCTTTGACCCATTATTCTGTGTTTTGGGCTCTTATTATCTTTTCCCCTTCTCACATGAGAGTCTACTCACTCTCCCACATTTCTCTTTCCTTGGTCCTACACTCTTTCCCCCAGGATTTTCCAGTGGATGAGCATGCATCATGGTCTTGTAATGTTTAATTACAAATTTAAGCGTGTCTGTCTCTGAGGTATGAGCCAAAATATAGAAATCCAGACAGACTTGCCCATGTGGGATTGCTCTCAATGTAGTATTTCCATATCAGATCTCTTTTAATTAAAGGAATCAATAGCCCCTGATTTTGGTGTGGTGAATAGAGATGTTGTGATGGGAATTCTGATTTTAATCAGATCTCCTTCATCTCTACATTAGATGATAGACATTCTTCGTTTGACTTCAAGGTCATTTTCTCTTTGACTGAAAGAATTGTGAGACTACTTTGCCTTTCTTAATGTTTCTAGGCCAGGTTCAAAACAAAAAAAAAAAGAAAGAGAGGGAAAATAAGATAAGCTACAACTGATTTCCTCTTTGATATTTAATGTGAGAAGATTACAGGGTTAATTTTCTTACTATATTAGGAAATTATACATATTCTGAAAATAAGAGGAATAAAAGTTTTTTCTGTTCTCTCTTATAGGCTTACTTTTAGTTTTATTTCATATTGATTTAGAAGAGAAGAAAATTACTGTTATTCATTCCACACCTCCTTTTTTGAAGATAAGTGTTGGCAGTTAACAGATTATGAGTGTCCTGAAAGTCTTGAAGCTCAGCATGGGATGTAGGTTCTATGATTTTCATAAGGCAACCTGAGACATAAGAGTGTAGTCTGGACAAATGTTAACAAACTTATTCCTCATTTCCATGCTTGCATTCTCATCAGCACTTGCCGTTCTGTTGTCTTATTGTTCCTCTGGGTCTCACAATAATCCCTTCTCAGGCTTGCTGGTGTGTATGAGATTTCAGTGAGTCTAGGCCATAGATTTTACCCTAATCCCTAGACTTGATCATGCCAGCTCCATTTACTCCAGTGTCTGAGATATGTCAGACTGTTTTTGGCTCTACTACTTCAGTGTGGGCTCAGAAAATTGTGAGGAAGCCCAATCAAAGACCTGGTACAGAACAGGAAGGGACTTGTTCAATACAAATCATCATCTTCCTTCTGTATAAACCTATGGGAAACGTGGTTTATGTAAGGCTGCTCTGCTGTCCAAATATTATACATTTTTAATAATATAGTTCTTAATAAAAACACTCTGGTTTTTCCATTCTAGCATCTTCTTTCATGTAGTAAATATTTAATAAGTTTCTAGTAAATGTCAGGCACTGTGCAAAGTGATACATACACAGTGGTGAACTAAACAGGTAAATTTTTCACTTCATTAGTGCTTTCTTTTCCTTTTCATGAGCTCTTTCTTCTAACCTAATTGATGACAGCTGGAGAATTACTTGATATATAGAGCTTTGCTCTTTGCAACACTGGCCACAATTGTAATTAAATAATTCATTGTATATTTAGTAGTTTCACATCTCTGTCTCATGGTAAAAGGTTAAGTTTATGTAGATAAGACTACATCGGTCTTTATTTCCCTGGAATCCCCACATATTAGCCCATGGCCTTGAAGAAAGTAGTATTCAACACATTTGTGCTGAATGGCTAGACAAATCCCTCAGCCTATCGTTAATGAGGCTTAAATTCATGATCAGCATAAAATCTGCTAAAGCAATGCTGCTATCCACTCCACAGTTACAGATATGGCACTTGAATTTTCTCAATAGCAATGTCTAGTCAGGATCAGCTTTAATTTATGATCAAATGAAAAATCTTGACGAATACTCTATCTTTAAAATTATTAAAATTGACTTCCAAAGAGAAAGCTGAAAACAGGTTCTTTTGCTTTTAATCCAGTGGGGCTTATCACACACAAGACAGAGTCAAGAGCTGTACCTCCTGAGAACGGCAGAATCCCTGCCTCAAGGGAAAGTAAAGGTTTTCAGTATTCACCATGAGTGGTAATTCATGGTGCTGTATTTTCTAAGGGCAGAGAGGGTATCCAGTCTTATTTCCACTTTCTGTAGGACCCTGAAAAGCTGGTTCTGTCTTGTCTGATCAGAGGAGGGCAGATATTTTGTCAGCACCATGCTAGAGACAGTAAACGTCTTCCAAAGATATCCATGTTCTAACCCCCAGATTTTAAAATGTTAGGTTACGTGACAAAGAGGACTTAAGGGAGCAGATGGAATTGTTTGCTAATCAGCTGACTCTGAGATGAGGAGATTAGCCTGGATCATCCAGGTGGGCTCAATGTAATCACAAGGGAAGAGTAGAAGAGGGAGGCAGGAGAGAACCAGAGAGTTGGCAGTGTGAGAAGGACTCAGTTCAACGTTGCTGCTTTGAAGATAGAGGAATGGGGCCATGAAGCCAAAGAATGGGGGGAGTCTCTAGAAGCTGGAAAAGGTAAGGAAACAAATCTCTCCTAAAACCACCAGAAGAAACTCAGGCCTACTGACATTTGCTTTTTAGCCCATTAAGGCCCATTTTTGACTCTGACTTCTCAAACTGAAAGACAATAAATTTGTGTTGTTTCAAGCCACTAAGTTTGAGGTAATTTGTTATAGCAGCAATAGGAAACTGATATAACCACATTCCAGGAGGCGCAAGAAACATGTTATACTGTATGGAGTATCCTGTTATCTCAGGTTGTCTCCACAAAGAACTACAAATCTCTCTTTTTTAATGGTGAAACTGGTCTAGCAGTCAGACACAGCATTGAGGCTCCATATGCACATGTAGCCAACTGACATTTTCAAGTTAACATGCTAAAATTGGCTACACACTTATTTTTCAAAATTGGAATCTGTGTTCATTTTCAAACTACTGCATGTTAATCAATTTGAATCATCTTGCAGGTTTTACTAATTTAGAGAAAATGTAGGGGAATTCTAGACAAAGAATTGGATGTGGGAAAGGGGTAATAGACTCTGAGAACAATAGTCAAAATTATTAAGAAGAGGGGAAATACATATGGAATGAATGGGAACTTGAGTAATTTACAAATATTACTTCTCTTTAGATACACATAGTCCTTAGTGTCATTTTTAAATAAGTTTTCAAGTTTTGGAACAGTTCTAGATTTACAGAAAAATTACAAGACAGTTATTTTTTTCATGAAAATATATGCAAACATTCTACTCAATAGATCACTAGATGGTCAGTGTTATAGTGCCTGCTGTGAGCTAGGAGGCAAACAATAATTATATAGAAGTATACATGAAACAACTAAATAAAAATAGAATATGACTAAATGAAATACCCTCGCCTCTGTTCTCTTGATGGCATTTCCTGAATACGTTTAACAAAGTGCTTTCCATTGTAATTTTTTCTATGTCTGTCTCCCTGATTAGTCTCTATGCAATGTGAGAGAAGGCATCAAGCTTTATTATTGCGTCCCTGGCACCTAGCACAGTGTAGGCAACTACTCAATTACCATTTGAAGAATGATGCCAAATGCATGGTATTGATAATATTGGTGCTTCAGAGAATGCGAAGATTGTTATGGGCTCGAATGCTAACAGAAAGCTTCATGAAGAAGAAGAGCTTGAGGCAGTTCTTGAAGGAAGTGGGTCAACACTTCAACCCCTGAACCCATATACATAAAGGAAAGGAGGCAGCATGAGCCTGGCTATTTGCAGGGAGGACATAGAGGACAAAAGTATTATGGGAATAGATAGTTTATGTTGAAAATGTAAGGGTTTGCTACAGAGAACACAAATGTACTTAATATTATTGATATTATTTGAATTACTTAGTATTTCTTGTGCCAAAAAGACTATTTTGTTTGCCCTTTCTGACCCTTTTGAAGTCTTGACTTTTTACTTTTCTGCAAGCTCTGCATATTAAATATTTTAGTACATGCTCAACTTATAAGTGTATCAATTCTACTTCAGCTTGACTCATTTGGAAGAAAATATTCTTCACTGAAACCTAACTTAGTTATTCAATAGAGGTCATGTCCATTCATTGTTTTTAGGTGAATTCTTAAAAACTTGAGTAAAATATAATACTGCTTCAGTATCTTTAAATGCTTTAAGGATAAAAAAGACCAAATAGAATAAATTATAAAGCAAAGATGTTTCAAGGTTCATATAATAGAAGTTAAAACTTTTGGTATGTTAAGAATCTATAACTACAGTTATGTCTGTTCTGTCAACGGGTGTTTCATTAGTGGGTACTGAAGTCCAACTTCTTTTTAGCATTTGCAAGTATTATGTGTGCAGTGTAGGGCTTTCTTTACTGTTTCATGTGTTAAAAAGTGTAACAAAACACAGCAAAGTCAAATATACATTTTTCTTGGTCTAGCACTTACAGATGTCTGAACCTACCATACTTACACTGAGGTATCTACGCAGAACTCTTCTTTTTTTCTCCCTCTCGGGCACACTAACTCCTATGCCTCCTTAGTTCTCAACTTAAACATCACTTCTCAGAAGCCTTCCCTAAAACGCCACATTCCCCATCTCACCAAAAGCTTGAGCCGAGGACCCTGTCATGTGCTCTGGGCTTATGACTAAAGTAGTAAATATTATATCTTGTGTTGTAATTGCTGGTTTACTTTATGTACGCTCCACTGATACTCATTTTTATATCCTCAGAATCTAGTACATTTCCGGGCACACATTAAGTATTCAAAACTGTTGTTGAATAAATGATGGAATAAGTGTTTGTTGAGTAAATTTTGCTACACAGTAAAAAAAAAAAAAAAAAAGAAAAAAGAAAATTCAGACTAATTTATTGGTTTGTGATATAGTACCATGCTGGTTATAACACACTTGCCTTCTTTGCTTTTAGATTTAAAAATATTTTTACATCATAGATACTTATCTTGGATCTCAAATATAGACAGACATTTCAAAATGCTTATTATATGTAACACTATAACTCAATAAGCTATAAATTGAGAAATGTACTATATTCTATTTAGAAATTTTCCAAAAGACTTAAAAAAATTATGATTGACTTCAGTTCCATGTTCTTTTCCCTGATATATATTGAAAAATTATTAGCATGAGGCAAGTTAGAATAAAAAATAAGACTAAAAAAAACAAAGAACTTAGAACAAAGCATTATTTATAAATTGTAAGGACATGGACTACACTGTGGATTAAGAACTACCTCCAACCGCTGAATCATGTTTATAGCCATTAAAGTATGTTTGGTAGGTTCCTGAACTATTTTGGCTCAAACTTAAATAGTGTGCTTAGTTTTTTCAACTAAGGCTGAATCAGATAGCTTATTTCATACTTGCATAACACATTCACAAATAAAAAATATGCAGAACTGATAGGAAGAAAACACATTTTTCTGATGTTCTGAAAGAATACTTGAATAAATAAAAATACATATTTTGAGGGGAAAGAAATACTGAATATAGTGAAATATTAATTTTCCCTAAACAAAACTATAAATTAAACAAAATCCTAATCTAATGTCAATTTTTTGGAATTTGACAAAATGATAAACAACTTTATATGGTAAAATTCACGTGTGATAGTATCTAACAAAATTATAATAAAGAGTAATGATAGAGTTTTAGAATTATATTGTAGACTGTTTTATAAAGCTATAGAAATTAACACAGTATAATAGTAGTACAGAATGAGATGAATCTATGGGGATTTCATATAAGATAAAGATAATATCTCACATGAGTGGGTGAAAAGATAATGGCACTCAGACGACTAATCTTTGAGAAAATAACTTGAAGTTTGATTCCAACCTCAGTCCTTACACTAAAGTAAATGCCAAGTAGAGAAATGCTATGTTTTTCTATTAAATATTTATATTTACTTTATTAAATTCTTTTCTCAAGTTGCAGATGGGTTTTATATTCAAACTCTCATCCCTGTCTGCAGAATTACCAGTGTTAGTGGCCTGATCCATATACTATTTTTCTCATGCTTATGTAAATATACACAAATATCTAAACCCATATAAATGGTGCTCTTATTTTTGCAATTGTTTCTTTTTATTAAAACTAGCTCATTTAGTACACATTATATTGCAACCTCTTTTTCTTCTTAACAGTATATCCCGGGTACCCTTCCATTTAAATAGTTACTGACTAGGCACATACTTTTTAATAACTGCTGAATATCCCATTGAATGAAAGCAACACCATTTGATTCAATCATTCACCTACTGTTGTCTATTTTGGTTGCTTTCTGTATTAATTTTTCCTGTGGATAATGCTACAATACATATCTGTGTGTGTGTATGTATATTCTTATATACCAATTCTTTTATTTCCTTGGAAATGCTTCCCAAACTGTGAAAGTTCAAAATGTCCATTTATTAATATTAATTCTAATAGATATTCCCAGACTAATTTCCAAAATGTTTGCAGCAATTTACACTTTGACTAGTAGTAAATTAGGATATACATTTATCCATGTTCTTACTAGCACTGGATGGTGTACCTTAAATTTCTGCCAATATCTGATAGTTTAAAAATGGCACCTTTTGGATCTTTTATTTGCATTTCCTAGGCTATGAATAAACTTGGGAATGCATAGATTCATTTAATATTTGGATTTCTACTTCTGTGAAACTCTTACTCATATCATTTGTTGATTTTTCTTTAGGTTGTTTGCCTTTTCTTCTCAATGTATAGGCATTTGGTGGTGGTTGGATTATTGACTCTATCTGCCCCACATTTTGCCAATATTTTTCTCAATCTATCACATGCCTTTGGACTTTGTTCATAATATATTTATCGTACCCTTTTTATTCCTTTGTATATAGTCAAATATGTCTATATTTTGTCTTTATACATTTTGGGTTTATTGTCTTTGTAGGAAGATTTTCTTCATTCCAAATTTACACTGATAATCTCCTACTTCTTCTAACATAGAGGACCTTAGCAAAACAAATGATTGCCTCAGCATTTAAATAACTTTCTCACTCCTTCAATTAAAGCAACATCAACAACAAACTAACCAGTCCATTAATTAAATCCAATTCATCTTAATTTTATTTTAATATATTTGTATACTGTAAAACACCTTTATTAATGACACTGTATATTTGATTCCTGATAAATGTTCATAAGGATCCCCTAAAACAAAATAGCATCTTATTCTTTAAGCCTACCAAAAAATGCTTTCAATAACATTCTGACTTTCTACCATTTTATTAATTATTAAGTTGGCCAATTCTCTGATACTAATACATAAACATCACAATTAATTTATAGGGAGATAAACAGAGAAGTGCAAAGAAATGTATTCTGGAAGAGCTTGTGGTAATTTGTTTAGGAGACCAAGCTTTGAATTCCTATCACCTACTGTTGTGTATATAAAAGAAAGTTCTTTAATTTTATGTGAAAATTTAAATATAGTTTCTCTGAGATCTGCCATTCAGAACTTTCACAGGGTTCATTTTAAATTGAGAGCACCGCTGCTATAGCTCTTCTAGATCTAGGCCACAGCTGTTCGCTCAGCTACAATTTGGCAGTCTTCCTTTACTTTTCAAGTTGTGCTTCTCGTGATTCTTGAAACATTATCTGCTTTAAGCTGACATAGTCGATGCTCAGCATAAAGTACTTAACTAAAAGCTTCTACTTCTAAGACTATGGAGAATATTATTTTCTGCATAGTTAAAAAAATTAGTATATCTGAGGATGTTCAGAGCTCACTAAAATGTGGGTGGTTGATACAGCAGAGAACTAGTGGCAGTGGGTTCTGTTTACATTGATAAGATGCTCACATTTGGTTGGCTGAGGCAGAAACTAGGGTTTCAGGGTGTGGTGATGAATTGAGAGCTAAAGGTTTAGAATCAAGTAAAGAGTGCTGAGTGAATGTATTTCCAGGTCTTGAAGTACAGTGAGGTTCAGAGTTACAACAGAGAAGTCAACCAGCACTAGAGCATCCACAAGAAGGTTGAGAAAACGTTAGGTCGTAAATTCCCCAAAGACTGGCAGAGCTTAAAATATAAGTACTTAAAGTTAGAGTAGAAATTCAATCAAATTAGTAGATTGCTTAAAACAAAACTGAATAAAACAATAATAACAACAACCCTCAGTTCAGATACAGTACCGTTGACAGAGGTCATAAATATGTCCACCAGGCAGAATGAAAGGCAAATATTTAGAATGATAATTGTTCAAAGGTAGATAAATGCTCTACTGTGTTTACAGAGTGCTTGGGGGAGAATGAACCAATAGCAAAATACCTTCCTTAATGGTAACCAACCTGTTTGCTTCAACTTAGGGGACTGCAGTGGGGATTTGATGTCATTCCTGGTGGGGCAGAATCCACCAGTCACATTTAAAATGTGACTTCCCTGGAGCCAGAGGCAAGGAAGAAGCAATAACTCAATGGAGGAAGGAACAAATAGGTGGAGAACAGCTTGCTGTTTGTCAATTAGTTCTGATAGCAGTTCCCCAGAAAATTTTTTTACCTATAGTAAAAATACATTCAATGGTTCCTGCTTTAATAGAAACACTTCCAGGGAATATCTGATTTAAGGATGATGGGGTAAAGCTGGCATTTCGTTTCCTTCCTGAAGATTACCCAAAAGCAACAAGAAATACCAAACACAAAATTAACAAATAAATTTTGTGAAACTAGGAGACAGCTAAACCCACAAAATAAAAACTAGATAAAAGGGTTGACAAAGCCTGAGAGGACTGAATAGCAGGGCTTGTGGGAGGAAGAGGAGAAAGAATGCTGTCTCTGCTAGTCTTCAAAAGAATTAGTACATGTGGTTCTGGAAGCTAGGGACACTCCCTGTGTTGCAAAACCAAGATCCTTTGTTTACCACAGCGTGAGCAAGATGCTTGCTTGCTCTTGCAGTTGAAATTCCCCCTGAACCAAGTGAAATCTCTAAAAGCAGGTGAAACGGGGCTTCTTGAGAAATCACACAAGCCATATCTGTGGGATTCTGTCTGTTTGACGACAGGGGAGAAGAAAGTCTTGGTATTGTGCACAGATCCATAGCAGAGGCTACATGAAGATACACAAAATCCTGGGTCATGAGAAAAAATCTAGCTAGCTGGGAACATACCCTTAGCTTACGTCCGGATATTTAGTTGTGGCTTATTATGTGCTTTATATTAAGAAAGAACCCGAAATAAGAGTTCCCAGTATTCTGTAGACTCAGTCATGATTTCAAATGGGTCAAATGCCAAATGATTAAAATTATTTTAATTATAATTTCTGATCTTTTTTTTTTTTAACATACAAATATGGCATCAGGTCAAAATGTTTCATTATCATCAAGTGAATGTAACTATTCACACAATTTTATTGAATTTGGATTTTAACCATAATAAAGAACACACGTACATGCACACTCTTGGAAAATACCTGTATAGTTAGTAACTGAAGGAAATAACAAGTATCTGTTATTATTTGTGGAATACAAACACAAATTTAATCGGAGAAAAAGGAAGAATGCTTCCCTTTGTAGCTCAGGTCTCAATGATCATGTCCCTGTTCATTCATACATATAGAATCAGTGCCTATTCTTCATAAGTTTGAGGAAAGAGAAGAATACAATATTATCCTTGGCTTCAAGTAGCTCAGACCTTGAGACATTAAAGTCCTTGCACACATACATATGATTAAAAGCATGCTATTTAAATGCTAGTAGAAGACCTCTCACGCAGTGGTATAAGAGAAAGGATCAAGATTTACTCCTATACTTAACCTCCATGCTCTTCACTCCAGGCTGCTTAGCGTACTTATTGTCCTTTAAAAAGTGCTATTTTAGTAAAGGGAATTAGAATGACCATGTTTCATCAAAGCTAACATGCCATTTGTTTGCTGTAAGAGGTACCACAATGTCAGAGATGGTAAAGCATGAAAAAATGTGCATCTTAGAAATACAGCATTAAGGCTGTTAAACACCTGGCACATTCCCCAGTGTTGGTGTGGTGCCCAGCCCATAGTGGGTCCTCAGAGCATTTGTTAACTGAGTGAGATTATCTGCTTTCTAATCTGATCCTAGCCACACTTAACTACACTGCCTTCAAATGTGCCAGGTGTTGCTGTCACAAGTTTATGTTAGTCACTCAACCTGTATGAGATGGAGGACAGACTGAAACTTCTCGACACAATGCTTAGATAAAAGAGATCATTTTTGAATAAGAAATATCATGTTATACACAGTCTCTCCTTCAAGTAGACACATGTACTTGCTGAATGTCTTTTAAAGAGTTGAATAATAACAAAACAGCCAAGCTCTCATTTCATAAGTAAATTTTTGATAGTGCATGCAATTTTTGTGGCTTCCCATTGTCTTGAAGTATCATATAATTTAACACTTTCTATCAAGTATGTAGTTCAGGAAGATATAAATAATATATACTACAAGAAACTAGTGTAAAAGGGAGAAAACTTTGTAAGGCTTATCTTTAAAACGTCAAAACAAATGGGAAAAATCTTACTAGTTCTAAAACATTTTGTAGTTGGATTTATTTAAAAACCCTAGTAGATGAATTTCCATTTATTTTACTTGAAGATCAAATTGTTCAATCGTACTACATATTTACTTAAACTGACAGCCTGGTGATAACCATCCTGTAACACCTTAAAACTCTGGATAACTAATAATGTATTATAATCAAGTTTCTTTCTATAACTTGTATATGCAGCTCATTATAAAAAAATATTTTTTAAAATGAAGTGGGTCTAATGTTGATATTAAAGACAGTTTCCACATATGATTTTTTCTAACATATTTATTGGAGGATAATTGCTTTACATTGTTGTGATAGTTGCTGCTGTATCACAAAGTGAATCAGCTATACATATACATATATCCCCATAACCCCTCCCTCTTGTGTCTCCCTCCCGCCCTCCCTATCCCACACCTCTAGGTGGTCACAAAGCACGAGCTGATCTCCCTGAGCTATGCAGCTGCTTCCCACGAGGTATCTATTTGACATTTGGTAGTGTATATATGTCGATGCTACACTCTCACTTCGTCTCACCTTCCCCTTCCCCTTCCCCGTGTCCTCAAGTCCATCCTCTACATCTGAGTCTTTAATACTGTCCTGCCCCTAGGTTCTTCAGAACCATTTTTTTTTTTTTTAGATTCCATATATATGTGTTAGCATACGGTATTTGTTTTTCTCTTTCTGACTTACTTCACTCTGTATGACAGACTCTAAGTCCATGCACCTCATCACGAATAACTCATTTTCGTTTATTTTTTATGGCTGAGTAATATTCCATTGTATATATGTGCCACACCTCCTTTATCTATTCATCTGTCAATGGACATGTAGGTTGCTTCCATGTCCTAGCTATTGTAAATAGTGCTGCAGTGAACAATGTGGTACATGTCTCTTTTTGAATTATGGTTTTCTGAGGGTATGTGCCCAGTAGTGGGATTGCTGGGTCATATGGTAGTTCTATTTGTAGTTTATTAAGGAACCACCATACTGTCCTCCTTAGTGGCTGAATAAATTTATTCCCATCAACAGTGCAGGAAGGTTCCCTTTTCACCACACCGTATCTAGCATTTATTGTTTGTAGATTTTTTGATGATGGCCATTCTGACTGGTGTGAGGTGATACCTCATTGTAGTTTTGATTTGCATTTCTTTAATTATTAGTGATGTTGAGCATCTTTTCATGAGCCTCTTGGCCATCTGTATGTCTTCCTTGGTGAAATGTCTATTTAGGTCTTCCACCCATTTTTGGATTGGGTTGTTTGTTTTTTAGATATTGAGCTCCATGTGCTGTTTGTATATTTTGGAGATTAATTCTTTGTCAGTTGCTTCATTCGCAAATATTTTCTTCCATTCTGAGGGTTGTCTTTTCATCTTGTTTATGGTTTCCTTTGCTGTGCAAAAGCTTTTAAGTTTAATTTGGTCCCATTTGTTTACTTTTGCTTTTATTTTCATTAGTCTAGGAAGTGGGTCAAAAAAGATCTTGCTGCGGTTTATATCAAAGCATGTTTTTCCTATGTTTTCCTCTAAGAGTTTTATAGTGTCTGCCCTTACATTTAGGTCTTGAATCCATTTTGAGTTTATTTTTGTGTATGGTGTTAGGAAGTGTTCTAATTTCATTCTTTTACATGTAGCTGTCCAGTTTTCTGAGCACCACTTACTGAAGAGTCTGTCTTTTCTCCATTGTATATTCTTGCCTCCTTTATCAAAGATAAGGTGACCATATGTTCATGGGTTTATCTCTGGGCTTTCTATCCTGTTCCTTTGATCTATATTTCTGTTTCTGTGCCAGTACCATACTGTCTTGATTACTGTAGCTTTGTAGTACAGTTCAAAGTCAGGGAGCCTGACTCCTCCAGCTCCGTTTTTCTTTCTCAAGATTGCCTTGGCTATTCGGGGTCTTTTGTGTTTCCATACAAATTGTGAAATTTTTTTGTTCTAGTTCTGTGCAAAATGCCAGTGGTAGTTTGGTAGGGATTGCATTGGATCTGTAGATTGCTTTGGGTAGTATAGTCATTTTCACAATGTTGATTCTTCCAATCCAAGAACATGGTATATCTCTCCATCTATTTGTATCATCTTTAATTTCTTTCATCAGTGTCTTATAATTTTCTGCATACAGGTCTTTTCTCTCCTTAGGTAAGTTTATTCCTAGGTATTTTATTCTTTTTGTTGCAGTGGTAAATGGGAGTGTTTCCTTAATTTCTCTTTCAGATTTTTCATCATTAGTGTATAGGAATGCAAGAGGTTTCTGTGCATTAATTTTGTAGCCTGTTACTTTACCATATTCATTGATGAGCTCTGGTAGTTTTCTGGTAGCATCTTTAGGATTCTCTATGTATAGTATCATGTCATCTGCAAACAGTGACAGCTTTACTACTTTTCCGTTTTGGATTCCTTTTATTTCCTTTTCTTCTCTGATTGCTGTGGCTAAAATTTCCAAAACTATGTTGAATATTAGTGGTGAGAGTGGGCAACCTTGTCTTATTCCTGATCTTAGTGGAAATGGTTTCAGTTTTTCAACATTGAGAATGATGTTGGCTGTGGGTTTGTCATATATGGCCTTTATTATGTTGAGGTAAGCTGCCTCTATTCCTACTTTCTGGAGAGTTTTTAATCGTAAATGGGTGTTGAATTTTGTTGAAAGCTTTTTCTGCATTTGTTGAGATGATCATATGGTTTTTCTCCTTCAATCTGTTAATATGGTGTATCACATTGATTAATTTGCATATATTGATGAATCCTTGCATTCCTGGGGTAAACCCCACTTGATCATGGTGTATGATACTTTTAATGTGCTTCTTATTCTGTTTTACTAGTATTCTGTTGAGGATTTTTGCATCTATGTTCATCAGTAATATTGGCCTGTAGTTTTCTTGTGACATCTTTGACTTGTTTTGGTATCAGTGTGATGGTGGCCTCATAGAATGAGTTTGGGAGTGTTCCTCCCTCTCCTATATTTTGGAAGAGTTTGAGAAGGATATGTGTTAATTCTTCTCTAAATGTTTGATAGAATTCACCTGTGAATCCATCTGATCCTGGACTTTTGTTTGTTGGAAGATTTTTAATCACATTCTCAATTTCAGTGCTTGTGATTGGTTTGTTTTTATTTTCTCTTTCTTCCTGGTTCAATCTCAGAAGGTTGTGCTTTTCTAAGGAATTGTCCATTTCTTCCAGGTTGTCCAATTTATTGGCATAGATTTGCTTGTAGTAATCTCTCATGACCCTTTGTATTTCTGCAGTGTCTGTTGTTACTTCTCCTATTTCATTTCTAATTCTGTTGATTTGAGTCTTCTCTCTTTTTTTCCTGATGAGTCTGGCTAATGGTTTATCAGTTTTGTGTATCTTCTCAAAGAACCATCTTTTAGTTTTATTGATCTTTGTGATCATTTATTTCTGATCTGATCTTTATGATTTCTTTCCTTCTGCTAACTTTGGGGTTTTTTTTGTTTTTCTGTCTGTAATTGC
The DNA here is from genome assembly GCF_963924675.1 of Phocoena phocoena. Lineage (NCBI taxonomy): Eukaryota > Metazoa > Chordata > Mammalia > Artiodactyla > Phocoenidae > Phocoena > Phocoena phocoena. The sequence goes on from NC_089229.1 coordinate 54,588,665, forward strand.
TTTAGGTGTAAGGTTAGGTTGTTTTTTGAGATTTTTTTGTTTCTTGAGGTAGGATTGTAATGCTGTAAACTTCCCTCTTAGAACTGCTTTTGCTGCATCCCATAGGTTTTGGGCCGTCGTGTTTTCATTGTCACTTGTTTCAAGGTATTTTTTGATTTCCTCTTTAATTTCTTTGGTGATCTCTTGGTTATTTAGTAACGTATTGTTTAGCCTCCATGTATTTGTATTTTGTACAGTTTTTTTCCTGTAATTGATATCTAGTCTCAATGCATTGTGGTCAGAAAAGATACTTGATAGGATTTCAATATTCTTAAATTTACCAAGCCTTGATTTCTGACCCAGGTATGATCTATCCTCGAGAATGTTCCATGAGCACTTGAGAAGAAACCGTATTCTGTTTTGTTTGGATGGAATGTCCTATAAATATCTATTAAATCCATCTTGTTTAATGTATCATTTAATGTTTGTGTTTCCTTATTTATTTTCACTTTGGTTGATCTGTCCATTGGTGAAAGTGGGGTATTTAGCCTCCATATGTATTTTTTACAGTTTTTTCCCTGTGATTAACATCTAGTCTCATAACACTGTGGTCAGAAAAGATACTTGACATGATTTCAATTTTCGTAAATTTACCAAGGCTTGATTTGTGACCCAAGATATGATCTATCCTTGAGACTGTTCATGAGCACTTGAGAAAAATGTGTATTCTGTAGTTTTTGGATGGAATGTCCTATAAATATCAATTAAGTCCATCTTGTTTAATGTATCATTTAAAGCTTGTGTTTCCTTAGTTATTTTCATTTTGGAGGATCTGTCCATTGGTGCAAGTGGGGTGTTAAAGTCCCCTACTGTGATTGTGTTACTGTCGATTTCCCCTTTTAAGGCTGTTAGCATTTGCCTTATGTATTGAGGTGCTCCTATGTTGGGTGCATAAATATTTGCAATTGTTATATCTTCTTCTTGGCTTGATCCCTTAATCATTATGTAGTTTCCTTGTTTGTCTCTTGTAATAGATTTTATTTTAAAGTCTATTTTGTCTGATATGAGAATTGCTACTCCAGCTTTCTTTTGATTTCCATTTGCATGGAATATCTTTTTCCATCCCCTCACTTTCAGTCTGTATGTGTCCCTAGGTCTGAAGTGGGTCTCTTGTAGACAGCATATATATGGGTCTTGTTTTTGTATCCATTCAGCCAGTCTATGTCTTTTTGTTGGAGCATTTCATCCATTTACAATGAAGGTAATTATCGATATGTATGTTCCTATTACCATTTTCTTAACTGTTTAGGGTTTGTTATTTTAGGTCTTTTCCTTCTCTTGTGTTTCCTGCCTAAAGAAGTTCCTTTAGCATCTGTTGCAAAGCTGGGTTGGTGGTGCTGAATTCTCTTAGCTTTTGCTTGTCTGTAAATGTTTTAATTTCTCTGTCTAATCTAAATGAGATCCTTGATGGGTAGAGTAATCTTGGTTGTAGGTATTTCCGTTTCATCACTTTAAATATGCGATGAAAGGGAAAAATCTTGTTTGTCCCTTCTGGTGCAGAGTTTCTGCTGTAAGATCAGCTGTTAACCTTATGGGGACTCTCTTCTGGCTTGCAGAGTTTCTGCTGAAAGATCAGCTGTTAACCTTATGGGGATTCCCTTGTATGTTATTTGTTGCTTTTCCCTTGCTGCTTTTAATATTTTTTCTTTGTATTTAATTTTTGATAGCTTGATTAATATGTCTCTTGGCATGTTTCCCCTTGGATTTATCCTGTATGGGACTCTGTGCTTCCTGGACTTGATTAACTATTTCCTTTCCCATATTAGGGATGTTTTCAACTATAATCTCTTCAAATATTTTCTCAGTCCCTTTTTTTTCTCTTCTTCTTCTGGGATCCCTATAATTTGAATGTTGGTGCATTTAATGTCCCAGAGGTCTCTGAAACTGTCCTCAATTCTTTTCATTCTTTTTTCTTTATTCTGCTCTGTGGTAGTTATTTCCATTATTTTATCTTCCAGGTCACTTATCCGTTCTTCTGCCTCAGTTATTCTGCTATTGATTCCTTCTAGAGAATTTTTAATTTCATTAATTGTGTTGTTCATCATAGTTTGTTTGGTCTTTAGTTCTTCTAGGTCCTTGTTAATCATTTCTTGTATTTTCTCCATTCTGTTTCGAAGATTTTGGATCATCTTTACTATCATTATTCTGAGTTCCTTTTCAGGTAGACTGCCTATTTCCCCTTCATTTGTTTGGTCTGGTAGGTTTTTACCTTCCTCCTTCCTCTGCTGCGTATTTCTCTGTCTTCTCATTTTGCTTAACATACTGTGTTTGGGGTCTTTTTTGCAGGCTGCAACTTCATAGTTCTTGTTATTTTTGGTGTCTGTCCCAAGTGGGTAAGGTTGGTTCAGTGCGTTGTGTAAGCTTCCTGGTGAAATGAATGGTTTCTGTGTTCTGTTGGGTGAGGCTGCATCTTGTCTTTCTGGTGGACAGGACTGAGTCCTGTGGTGTGTTTTGGGGTGTCTGTGATCTTATTATGATTTTAGGCAGCCTCTCTGCTAATGGATGGGTTTGTGTTCCTGTTTTGCTAGTTGTTTGGCATAGTGTATCCAGCACTGTGGCTTGGTGGTTGTTGAGTGGAGCTGAGTCTTAGCATTGAGATGGAGATATCTGGGAGGGCTTTCACCGTTTGATATTATGTGGGGCTGGAGATCTCTGGTGGACCATTGTTGTGAACTTGGCTCTCCCACCTCAGAGGTTCAGGCCTGACACCCAGCTGGAGTACCAAGACCCTGTGAGCCACACAACTCAGAAAAAAAGGGAGAAAAAGAAAGAAAGAAAGAAAAAAGTAAAATAAAATAAAGTTATTAAAATAAAAACTTAAAAAATTATTATTCAAAATAAAAAGATAAAGTAATAAAAAAAAGAAATAAAGAAGAAAGTAACCAAACCGGAAAACGAATCCACTAATGATAACAAGCACACAAAACTATGCTAAAAAACAAGCAAACAAACAAACTAAATGGACAGACAGAACCCTAGGACAAATGGTAAAAGCAAAGCTATACAGACAAAATCACACAAAGAAGCATATACATACTGAGAAAAAGAGAAAAAGGAAATAAACATATATATATATATATATATATATATATATATATATATACACACACAAAGGAAGAGAGAAACCAAAACAATAAACATATCTACCAATGTTAATAAGCTCTAAATACTAAACTAAGATAAACAAACCCACAGCAAGCCTCCTACTCAATGGTAAAAAACTGAAAGCATTTCCAATAAGATCAGGAACAACACAAGGATATCCACTCTCGCCACTCTTATTCAACATAGTTTTGGAAGTCCTCGCCAAGGAAATCAGAGAAGAAAAGGAAATAAAAGGAATACAAATTGGAAAAGAAGCAGTAAAACTGTCACTGTTTGCAGATGACATGAAACTTTACATAGAAAATCCTAAAGATGCCAACAGAAAACTACTAGAACTAATCAATGAATTTGGTGAGTTTGCAGGATACAAAATTAATGCATAGAAATCTCTGGCATTCCTATACACTAACAACGAAGAATCAGAATGAGAAATTAAGGAAACAATCACATTTAGCATTGCAACAAAAAGAATAAAATACCTAGGAATAAACCTACCTAAGGAGGTGAAAGATTTGTACTCTGAAAACTATAAAACACTGATGAAAGAAATCAAAGATGACGTAAACAGATGGAGAAATATACCGTGTTCTTGGATTGCAAGAATCAATATTGTGAAAATGACTGTACTACCCAAGGCAATCTACAGATTCAATGCAATTCCTATGAAACTGCCAATGGCATTCTTCACAGAATTACAATAAAAAAGTTTACAATTTGAATGGAAACACAAAAACCCCGAATAGCCAAAGCAATCTTGAGAGAGAAAAATGGAGCTGGAGGAATCAGGCTCCCTAACTTCAAACTATACTACAAAGCTACAGTAATCAAGACAGTATGGTACTGGCAGAAAAACAGAAATATAGATCAGTGGTACAGGATAGAAAGCCCAGAGATAAACCAACACACATTTGGTCACCCAATTTATGACAAAGGAGGCAAGAACATACAATGCAGAAAAGATAGCCTCTTCAATAAGTCGTGCTGGGAAAACTGGACAGGTACATGTTAAAGAATGATATTAGAACACTCCCTAACACCATACATAAAAATAATCTCAAAATGGATTCAAGACCTAAATGTAAGGCCAGACACTATCAAACTCTTAGAGGAAAACATAGGCAGAACAGTATATGACATAAATCACAGCAAGATCCTTTTTGATCCACCTCCTAAAGAAATGGAAATAAAAACAAAAATAAACAAATGGGACCTAATTAAACTTCAGAGCTTTTGCACAGCAAAGGAAACCATAAACAAGACCAAAAGGCAACCCTCAGAATGGGAGAAAATATTTGCAAATGAAGCAACTGACAAAGGATTAATCTCCAAAATTTACAAGCAGCTTATGCAGTTCAATATCAAAAAAACAAACAACGCAATCCAAAAATGGTCAGAAGACCTAAATAGACATTTCTCCAAAGAAGATATACAGATTGCCATCAAACACTTGAAAGAATGCTCAACATCATTAATCATTAGGGAAATGCAAATCGAAACTACAGTGAGGTATCACCTCACACTGGTCAGAATGGCCATTATCAAAATCTCTAGAAAAAATAAATGCTAGAGGGGGTGTGGTGAAAAGGGAACCCTCTTGCACTGTTGATGGGAATGTAAGTTTATTCAGTCACCATGGAGGACAGTATGGTGGTTCCTTAATAAACTACAAATAGAACTACCATATGACCCAGCAATCCCACTACTGGGCACATACCCTCAGAAAACCATAATTCAAAAAGAGACATGCACCACATTGTTCACTGCAGCACTATTTACAATAGCCAGGACATGGAAGCAACCTACATGTCCATTGACAGATGAATAGATAAAGGAGGTGTGGCACATATATACAATGGAATATTACTCTGCCATAAAAGGAAACAAAATTGAGTTACTTGTAGTGAGGTGGATGGGCCTAGAGTCTGTTATACAGAGTGAAGTAAGTCAGAAAGAGAAAAACAAATACCATATGCTAACACACATATATATGGAATCTAAAAAAAAAAAAAAAACAAACGTTCTGAAGAACCTAGGGACAGGACAGGAATAAAGAAGCAGATGTAGAGAATGGACTTGATGACACGGGGCGGGGGGAAGGGTAAGCTGAGACAAAGTGAGAGACTGGCATTGACATATGTACACTACCAAATGTAGAATAGATAGCTAGTGCGAAGCAGCAGCATAGCATAGGGAGATAAGCTCAGTGATTTGCGATGACCTAGAGGGGTGAGATAAGAGAGGGTGGGAGGAAGGTTCAAGAGGGAAGGGGTATGGGGATATATGTATTCATATGGCTCATTCACTTTGTTGTAAACAGAAACTAACAGCATTGTGAATCTATTATAGTCCAACAAAGATGTGTAAAAAAATAAGTGCCTGTAATACTTCAGTTATCCACGTAACTTTATCCCTCACCTCTGGGATCTTTATTTAACAGTCACCTTTCAAGTAAGGTCTTACCCGTCATCCTCTCTAACATTGTAGCCTTACTTTCTTCTATTTCCATGTTTTTTCTCCTTAGCATTTACCACCACTTAACACACTATTTCACTAATTTATCTTGCTCAGTATAATTCTCCTGCTTAACTGAAATTCCATGAGGGTGGAAAGTTTTACCTGTTTTATTCAGTGCTGTGTTCTAAGAGCCTAGAACAGTGCCTGCCATATAAAAACTGCTCAGTGTATGTCAGTTGAGAAACATTTTAATGGAGAGCCATTAAAGCTGTATTAGTACTAGAGTGCATGGGGAAAGAATGAGATGAAAGCTGCAAAATAATTGGGTGTTCTAACTTACTATATGTGAAGAAAGGCATTACTGATCTCCCAATGTCATGCAGAAAATTCTTAATGTCATGTGGCACATCTTGTAGTCGAGTAACTCTCCCAAATCGCCAACCTACTCACTAAACCTTCACCACGTAGCTGACCTTAGTGTCATTGGTGATAGTCTCAGTTTTTTTTCCCTAAGAAAATAATAACTTACAACATGAATTGAGCATTTACTGTGTAATACATTAATCACTTGATATATATTTTCTCAATTAATTCCATGTCACCCTATTTTTCCAAACAGGGAAGCAGGCTCGAAAGAACCTAAGCAACTTTCCCAAGTGATATGAGTGGGATTTGGGCCCAAATTGTCTTTCTTCAGAGCCTCAGCTTATAACAGTGATATTATTTTGCCTCCTAAAGAGGCTATTTGGCATGAACTCCAAGTGTTTCTTGATAATCTTTCCTGTCTTTCTTTCCTGATATCTTAGCAGAAATGTTATTCCTTCTGTTCCAGGCTAATAAACCACTCATATTTTAGAAGCCCACTCTTCTTCTAATTATTTATGTTATCATGAACCTTCAATCCCTCTCTGTACACTGATGCCTTTTAAGCAAAATACAGACCAACATGTCTCCCATCTAAAAACAAAACGAGAAAATAGACATAAACAATAACTTTTGTTTCATCCTGTATCTACACACTCAGCTTCTCCCTGCAGTTATTCTCTCTTTTATATCAAGCATGAACTATATGTCTGGATCGTGTCTGAGCTATATATCTCCCCTTGTCTTTGGCATTTCCTTATCAATTCACTCTTATTTAGCCAGCCTGACTTAGATTTTGTGCCCAATTTTCTGCTGAAACTATTAGTACTTCCTAATTATAAATTATATGTCATTCTTTTACATATTTTTTCTGCACCATTTGCTACTGCTTAAAGCTCTTCCTTTTGAGACCTTATCCTGTCTTTTATCTTATGATCTCAGTCTCGCCTAATCCCTTTTCTCCCTTTTTTGACAGTTTATTCTTCACTATTCCAGGGCTACTCTTCCATCACTTGCCCCATTCACATAGGGGTAACCAAGGTTCAGTACTCAGCTTGAAACTGCTCTCATCCTATCTAACCCTCTTTGGCATTCTCTTTGCCACCCCCATAGCTTTAAGTTCAAATTTTATGACTCCTATTTATGACTTCAAATTTTATGACTCAAATTTATATCTCCAATATCCCTCACTCAGACCTTTCCCCTCAGGCCCACATCTATATTTCTCTTTGCCTATTGGACATCATAAACTAGATGGCAACAGACATCTCAAAATCAACAAGTCTAACAGTAAATCTAGCCTGTCACCCTTCTTCCTGTCAAAAAATCTACTCTTCCCCTGTTTTTCCTGAATCTGAGAATGTCCACCTTTCCCATTCAGTTGTACAACTCAGAAATAAAAGATTCACCGGAGAGACTCCTTATTCATACCCACATTAAGTTGATTCTAAAATACAATCCTGCCTCTCAAATATTTCTGTATACTCTAATTTCTGTTTTTTCTCCAACTTTTTTTATTGTGGTGAATACACATAACATGAAACTTACTGTCTTAACCATTGGAAGTGTACACTTCAGTAGTATTAAATACATTCACATTGTTGTGCAACTCACCATCATTCATCCCCATGACTCTTTTCATCTTGTTTTCATTTCCTCTTAATGCTATTGGCAATGCTTAATTGAAGCACAGGTTATCTCAATTGACTTATGACAATATCCAAGACCTCCTTTCTGGTCTGCTTAATTTCATTCAGATCCCTTCCCAATTTATCTGTCCTTCATTGATGTGTCAGAGTAAATTTTCTGGAAATTAACACCGTTCCTCCATACTTACTCCTGGTTGTTCTCTATCTGATCTCTAGGATAAGGTCCAAATACCCTAATTGGCCATCTAAGGCCAGTTTATTAGGTGACTTCCCTACTTATCCCTGTACCTTTTTTTTTCATTACCTTGCTACCTCCGTCCAATGTACGTAGCACAAAACCCAGACAAGAACATGTGTGCACACACATGTACACTTTTTATATTCCTGCCATACTGAAATGAAATACAGTTATCTGATGCATCAGACTCTCTTTCTTTGTTGCATATATTTCTATTAGGCCTGCAACATTTCCATTAGGCCTGTTTCAAATCCTGAACACACAGATATATACGCACAATCCAGAGATAGAAATTTGCTATTATAAATTCCTAGGTTGCTGTACAACTCTGCTGTTTGCCCTAGAAAGAGTGAGTATTTATATTCATGCTAGCCTGATTTTCAGTCCAACTGGATGTTGGCGATATGCCTTAGCAAATAATAATGGAACTGTTTCTATAATCCCTTTGTTCTCTCATAATCTTAACATGTGCTTTTTTTTCCCCCTATCCTTTAGAATGTCAACTAATTTTGCAATGGATACTCCAATTCCAGACCTTTCCTGCTATCATAAATCCTGTTGGTAACTGATTCACCACCCTATTCTTGCTTGTCCGTAATGGGAGGAGAGAACTTATTATTGAGTAAGTGAAGCAAGGACATTTTGAGTGATTGTCCTTTACTTCTGTAGAAACCATGATACTAATTCAAACAAATAAACAGTAGGAAACACCAGGATCAGAAACAATAGATGACTCATATGTTAGCTCACCACAAATTCATCAACCTTTGATTTCTCTTTCTTGTCTAAGCTTCAGAAGGGCCAGATAGACCTTAAATATCCTGCAGCAGTGTCAAGGAGAGCAAGACCTGACAGACTGCTAAGCTTTCCAAGCCAGGAACATTAAAAAAAAATATTTATGTATTTATTTATTTATTTGGTTGCACTGGTCCTTAGTTGCAGCAGGCAGGCTCCTTAGTTGCGCCATGTGGGCTGCTTATTTGTGGCACATGGGCTCTTTAGTTGCAACACGCGGGCTTCTTAGTTGTGGCATGCAGACTCTTAGTTGTGGCATGCATGTGGGATCTAGTTCCCTGACCAGGGATCAAACCCGGGCTCCCTGCATTGGGAGTGTGGAGTCTTAACCACTGTGTAACCATGCATAGTGTTCTCTTGCAACAAGTATCTTACTACTTAAATGTAGCATTAGTTAAATATAAATGTAAGTTCTCAACTAAGAGACAGACAATAGAAGTTGCATTTGCTTCCAGTAAATCCAAAAGAGGAAAATTTAATTCACTTGATGGTTAGAGGTTGGAATAAGTCAAATATGATTCCTTGCCATGGGCCATGGACAGATGTACCCTCTCTCTCCAGATCTACTTGAATAGACTTCTTTCCAAAAAGTTCAGGTTTTGTATCATTATGGTTTCCAGACATCCTTCTCTGACTCTATCATCTGAATTAGAAGACATCTTTTTGTGGTTCCTTTGTACATATCTATCATAACATTTAATACACTGAGCTATAAATTTTCATCAACTTTTCTCCCTACTCTACCAGAATATGAAAAGGGGAATGGGTTTTATTTAACTTGTGCTACTAGGGACAAGCAGTGTATAATTGTACACTGAGCACAGTGTATAACTGTTAGTAAAATTAAAAAGAGAGAATGATGCAGTAAAGTGGGGAGGAAAAGAAGCAGGAAGGACAGGAAAAAAAAGTGAGAGGGTAGGAAGTTCAGAATATGGCCTTCAATCATTGACGGTACAGTAACTCTCAAACTTAAGTTTCTAAGACATCTTGACAGATAAATTCATTCCTATTGTGATATCCTGATGTTACAATGTTGAAAATTACTCCACTGAGCAAGGGTGAGTTTTAATTCTGCTCTCCCGTTGACAATTGGTAGTAGTGATTACTTACCTTTCTGTGATAGTACAATGAAGCAATAACTGTAATTCCATAAAGCCTTTAAGTAGATATTAGATGTCATAGCATAACTCCACCAAAGCAACTGTTATGGTCAATTAGGTGAATAATCATTGCTTTAAAAAGTCATTAAATAGTTTTTAGTTCTTTTGCTTTTTTGCGGTACGTGGGCCTCTCACTGCCTCGGCCTCTACCGTTGCGGAGCACAGGCTCCGGACGCGCAGGCTCAGCGGCCATGGCTCACAGGCCCAGCCGCTCCGCGGCATGTGGGATCTTCCCGGACCGGGGCACGAACCCACATCCCCTGCATCGGCAGGCAGACTCAACCACTGCGCCACCAGGAAAGCCCTGATGGTTTTTAAAATATGAATTATTGATCCAACTAACAGCTCCAAAGGAGCTATTCATGTCCATCATTAAAACTATTTAATGGGGGCTTCCCATTAAATAGTTACAAATGCTGCCAAATTTGTAATTGCTCCAGTGGCTGGAATAAAAGGTGGGGCTGAGAGGATATGAAGCAGTACACAAGAAACCAACACCAAAAATTAAACTGAAGTCCTATAATGCAAATGCCTTTCTGAAAAACTATAACTTTTGCCGTTATTAACCTAACTTAAAATTAACTACTGCCATGGCTAGTCTAGTTTGCTGAGAACAAGTCTCTATTAATGAAATCTAGAGAAGGTACTTGGTGAGAAAAGGAGAGCAGCATGTGGATGAAAAGGGCGTATGCAGGGGAGAAAACAAGTAATGGCCTTCATCAATATTAAGATCATTTTGCCAGGTTTATCTGTCACTGATTGTGGCCACCCTTTTTTATGCTATATGTGTTGTTTGTGTGGCTGAGGTTGGTATGGAGATTTGATGATAAAATAAATACAAACATCTTTGAAAAAGTTCTAACTGCAATTAAAGTTTTTATCCTGGGAGCATTTTTTTCTAATGTAGTGATTGAAGAGGAATGGGTGAGGCCTCCAAGAATTAGCTGATTCATAAACTAACCCTTAAATAGCCAAGAGTGGCTTGCATTTCCACCTTATTCAGATAGTCATATAATCGATGTGAGAATGTCAGGGTTTTCAGAAAGTTTGAGGTGATTGGTCTTGACAACGACTTCCAGACTTGCCACATTGTAAATGGGATCACGTAAGAGAAATGACAGTTTTCACTGAGTTTGGAGAGAATTTTCCATCATTTTGCTCTGCCTTGGGATGTCATAATTCCCATATCATTTAGGTCACACTGCTTCACAGAAATTCAGTTAATTAATTGTGATTGGTTGGGATTTGAGCATTCACTAGAATTTGCATTTTTTTGGCATTTAGAAGACAGTATCAGTACTGGTTCCTTGCGCTTTGTAAACAGAGAAGATAGACCTCAGAGGGACTCAGAATTTCAGTCGATGTTCACCTAAACTGGTCCTACATATATGTCCCTTTGCCAAGCAAACTTTCCAGTTGAAGTACTGTCAGAGATTTTTTATGGTGTGTTTGAAAGAAAATAGTTCTCCATGAAGATGGTAATAAATGTTTCTCTGAGACAAGCACGTGTGTGTCAGTGGTCCCTTAAGGGAGCTGGACAGATTCAGGTTTTTTTTTTTTGCGGTATGCGGGCCTCTCACTGTTGTGGCCTCTCCTGTTAAAGAGCACAGGCTCCGGACATGCAGGCTCAGCGGCCATGGCTCACGGGCCCAGCCGCTCCGTGGCATGTGGGATCCTCCCGGACTGGGGCACGAACCCATGTCCCTTGCATCGGCAGGTGGACTCTCAACCACTGCGCCACCAGGGAAGCCCAGATTCAGGGTTTTGATGCCATTTCCTCTTTGTATAAACAGCTTACAGAAATTTGGCACACCATGGAAAGAAAATGTGACTGGCCTGACCTCTATGAAGTGACCTTTATTAGCCGTCTAGCTTTACACTATGCAACATGATGGGTGCTGCACTGAGCCAGTTCACAGGCCCCAGCTGTGTTTCCTTGTGAAGGCTGGTGTTAGATAGACGCAGTCCCTTCATGGGGGCTCCAAGCAGTGGGGATCTCTCCTTTCTCCTGCTTGTTTGCTGTCTTAGATTTTATACCATTAGTGGAAACCTAGATCCTGTGGTTATTCAATTTATAATACAAATGAGATAGTCTATTGGAATGCACTTTGCATTTTGTGAGGGAATACACTATAAATATCCAAGGTTTTATTTGCTGTAGATTCAAGCCCTCATTGTTTTATTCTACTCTTTTGTACATGTACCATGTAGAGCCTAACAATGTGGAAGAATAGTGAGCAGTTATATTAAGTGCAAATAACCTTCATGTTTTACAGTACATTTATATACATGTTTATGTTGAAAATTTTCTAGAAACAAGGTAGAGTACAGTACTTTGGGTCATTATAGAGTCCGTTACCTCTCAAATACTGAGCATGGAAATAATTTTCTTTTATCAAGTGGGCGAGCTATGAAACAAATGATGTCATTAAGCTCATTTGTTTAGATGCATTTGATGAGTAATAAGAAGGTGTTATTTGTAGAGTTTTTGATGATGGCCATTCTGACCGGTGTGAGATGATATCTCATTGTAGTTTTGATTTGCATTTCTCTAATGATTAATGATGTTGAACATTCTTTCATGTGTTTGTTGGCAATCTGTATATCTTCTTTGGAGAAATGTCTATTTAGGTCTTCTGCCCATTTTTGGATTGGGTTGTTTGTTATTTTGTTAGTGAGCTGCATGAGCTGCTTGTAAATTTTGGAGATTAATCGTTTGTTAGTTGCTTCATTTGCAAATATTTTCTCCCATTCTGAGGGTTGCCTTTTGGTCTTGTTTATGGTTTCCTTTGCTGTGCAAAAGCTTTGAAGTTTCATTAGGTCCCATTTGTTTATTTTTGTTTTTATTTCCATTTCTCTAGGAGGTGGGTCAAAAAGGATCTTGCTGTGATTTATGTCAAAAAAATCTACAAACAATAAATGCTGGAGAGGGTGTGGAGAAAAGGGAACCCTCTTGCACTGTTGGTGGGAGGTAAATTGATACAGCCACTATGGAGAACAGTATGGAGGTTCCTTAAAAAACTAAAAATAGAACTACCATACGACCCAGCAATCCCACTACTGGGCATATACCCTGAGAAAACCATACTTCAAAAAGACTCATGTACCAAAATGTTCATTGCAGCTCTATTTACAATAGCTAGGACATGGAATCAACCTAAGTATCCATCAACAGATGAATGGATAAAGAAGATGTGGCACATATATACAATGGAATATTACTCAGCCATAAAAAGAAATAAAATTGAGTTATTTGTAGTGAGGTGGATGGACCTAGAGTCTGTCATACAGAGTGAAGTAAGTCAGAAAGAGAAAAACAGATACCGTATGGTAACACATATATATGGAATCTAAGAAGAAAAAAAAAAAGGTCATGAAGAACCTAGGGGCAAGACGGGAATAAAGACACAGACCTACTAGAGAATAGACTTGAGGATATGGGGAGGGTGAAGGGTAAGCTGTGACAAAGTGAGAGAGAGGCATGGACATGTATACACTACCAAATGTAAAATAGATACCTAGTGGGAAGCAGCCGCATAGCACAGGGAGATCAGCTATGTGGTTTGTGATCACCTAGAGGGGTGGGATAGGGAGGGTGGGAGGGAGTGAGGTGCAAGAGGGAAGAGATATGGGAAGATATGTATATGTATAACTGATTCACTTTGTTATAAAGCAGAAACTAACACACCATTGTAAAGCAGTTATACTCCAATAAAGATGTTAAAAAACAAAATTTAAAAAATTAAAAAAAATTTTTTAAAAAGAAGGTGTTAAATTGAGTCCAATGGGAAGATTACTAGGGACGTTGACTCTTGTGACGTAGAGGTTGTTTGCTTTTAGTCATCTTGCTCTGGCAGAGTTGCAGTTAAGGCCTATATCTCTCTAGAGCTAAATATTCATACTTAAGTAGTGCCAGAGACTTCTAGAAAAACATTTCTCTTGTCAGTCATTTAATACTCCAAATAAACAGCATTTGCAACCAGAACTTTATAAGAATAAAGAAAATTTAGAAAAGCAGCTGAATTTTTTCTCTGAATATTACTTTATTCAATGATATTTTTAAAAGAGCATTAAATTCATCTGCTGCTTTAAGTATATTTCTCCAAATAGTTTGGGCTGGGAAAAAAGATAATTTTTAACAGGAGTTACGTATTTTTAAATTCACGTGGGGTTTATTAAAAATGAAAATGAATTAGTTTCATTCAACTTAGTTGTATATTAGAAGTAGCTTTGAGAGATAAGAAAAATGTATGTGTTATTAATTTTACTCCTTAATAATGCACTGATTGATACTCATGTAATAATGGAAGTACTAAGTATATAGTAAATCTTTTCCTCAAAGTATCCAGGCAAAATTAACCATGAACAGGTCATTGCTACTGATTTTCATGGATAGGTCATTGCTCCTGATGTTTTTGGAAGGCTACTGATGTTCTGAGTTTTTAAATTTATTAGAAACTGATCTTGAAAGAGAAGTTACTAGATATAGATCATTTTGTAACAAACATGTTAAAATTAGTCACGAAAGACTTTATGACATTGTAATCATTTATTCAAAAATAGAGCTCCAAACTATTGGTAGGTTGATGTGAAGAGTACCAGAAATTTGGTGAGGCGGGGTGGTGTGCCAGTTGTCAATGTATTGTCTCTCAGCTCTAAATTTACCTTCATTGCCCTGCTTGTGGTACTGATATTTCTCTCTGGCCAGCTGGCCCAGTGTTAAGCTTTTCCAGTTGAGGGGACAGGAAGGACACAGCAGGAGGAAGGGAGTTCTCTTACACTTCCTGCTGTGATCCTCTTCCTGCTGGCTCCTGTGGCACCAGACTGGCATGCAGAGCACCCAGTGGACGAAGCATCTCTGGGGAAGCCTTCCTGCAGGTTCCTAAGGCCCTGCATCTGTTTTCCTGGTCACCATCCCACATGGGCATTTTTCATGGGTTCCTCAGGACCCCCTCACTCACCTTCCACTCCAAGGTGATTTCTAAGAGTTCCACGGGTGCCCCACATGGCTTTTGGATAAGTTCAGCATCTTCTCCCTCCCTCCCACCCTTGCAGCAACTTTTAGCGAATTCTGTGGGAGTCCAGCCAGTTCCCAGTGAGTTTAACCAGTGAACTTCATTAATATCATTGGGAAGTTCTCCACCTACCGGCCTCAGATCACTGACTGTGGACTAGCTCTGGCTCTGGGGAATGCCATGAATTTTTCCAACCTCCAGTGTGCTTCAATCACAGTCTCTAAAACAACCACCAAACTCCAGCCTTGGGAAGGGGCCCCCATCTCCAAGTTTGTTTTATTCTTGGTACTCTTTCTCAGCCATAGTGTATTCTTTAGAGTTGTTTTTCTTTTAATTCCCTTGAGTAGCTAATTACCTATAAGTAGTTTATATTTGTTTATATTAAACTTTCCCTGTTCAAATTACTGTGTGATTTCTGTCTCTTGATTAAACCCTGACTGATAAGGGGTTTAAAGAGAACTTAGTGGTAATTATAGTAGTTCACTGAAAGCTCTGCTAAGGAAATGATTTAATCATTTTGTTTGAAGAATTTTTCTATTAGTGTAAAGGTACTATTTGGAAATATGACTACATTTTTAAATGCTTTCAAAACCTGGGGGGAGCTAGAGGTATTTAACTAGTAAATTTGGTTATTTTACCATGATTGAAATCTTATTTTCAAATCTTATTTTCACACTGTCCATTACTGTATCTTCCTGTTTTCCCCTTCTAACATTTGATGTAGATCTTGTTTATATTTTATGATTACTTTGTATATTTAAGTATCACTTGCCTTTAAATGTAACAAATGCATTTCCAATAAATGCACTCTTTCCCCTGCTAGGAAAACATATTCCCATTTCCAAAAGTATATTCTTGGTACTGTAAAAAAAAAAAAACAACTATCCCCTAATAGATAATTTGAAAACTTAGGTTTTTTTTCTATGCAACTATATTAAAAAGTTATTCCTAACTTGCAGTCACTTGCCCACTTAATATTAAAATTATTTTGATATAACACAAATGTGAGTAGTTTTCTTAGTTCATTTTAGTAATACTTATTTTTTTTAATGTCCAATGATCTAGACAGATTCTAAATAATAAAAACTAGAGCAAAGACAGGCTGAATAATCTGCTTACTGAAATAAAAATTAACTCCAAACATATGTGCACTATGTAGACAAATTAATTAAATGATGATTTGTTTCGTTTTTCTCCTTTCACTGCTGTATTTTATTTTCAAAGCTGTCTAAACCAGAAGAGTAGAATATAGTTGCAGGAATAGTAGGTCATGTCTGTACTCACAGGAAGCTGCAGACATGACATTGCCCACATCACAGCATTCAAGTTATATCTAGCTCCAGTCTTTCATGTTCTTTTTCAAACCCATGTGCTTGATCTTATTGGCTGTCCCCTCACTATCTTGTCTTCCCACTTTAAGCCTGGTTTTGACTCCTCACCCCAGCCTCGGATTGAAATTTGTTTTCAAATGTTTGATTGCTTCTTGACCAAGAGGTTACCTCAGCAACATTCTTGCACACTCTGCGACCTGCAGTCTAGACCTGATGTCACCCCTGTAGTTGGCACTTGCTCGTAGAGCTCCAGTTGAAAGAGAAAGGGCTGTTGGCCAGGATGCTATGTCTTACGATACTTAAAAAATCATGAAACCATGCAAACCAAACAGACGTCATGGTACTTGGATAAATTACTAAATTATCCAACTGTGTTTTGTGTCTCTTTGAACAAATCCAAAAGTATGTTTCAAATACTTAACGGTACACACACACACACACACACACACACACACTCTTTCTTTCTCTTTCTCCCTCTTTCCCTCCCTGCCCCTCAAAGACATGCATGCTCACAGATGTACACTCCCATACTTGCACATACACACACTGACAGAAATTCACAGACATTTGCTGCTGATATAAATGCCTAGAATCATAACTTTTCTCTGCTCCTTGCTTGGGAGAGTTGAGCTTTGAAGCCAGGAAAGTGGCCACAGTTTTTGGTCTGTGGGTATATTGAAGAGATGCCTCAGCAAAAGTCAAAGAGCAAGAATTGTTCTTCTGTATCTGTGGTTCTCATCCCTGGCTGCACACATTAATATCACTTGGAGAGCTTTAAAAAAATTAATGTCTGGATCAAACTCTAGACCAATTAAATTAGCTTCTTCAGTGGCAGGGCCTGGCTATTAGCAGTGTTTTACTTAAGAGCTCTCCAGGTACTAATAATTTGCAGCCAGTGTTGAAGACCACTGCTCTCCTCTCCTGTAATTTTAATTCCATTGCCTCCAGTTTTAACTTCAGCCAGGCCTATAGCAGCAGCAACCACCTTCTGTGCTGACTATTGTGTAGCTAATTTTTCCACTGCATTCTTGCTTGCTAACAATTGGTCAGCAAATATTATTGAGCACATACATGGGAGCACTTGCCTGTTTGTGGTTTTGAGGACGTAGAGGTGAACGAAAGAGCAAAAACTCTGTCTCATTCAGTAGTGGCAGAAGGCAGACAACAAATACATAAACAAATACACACAGGATGTGCGGGTAGTAATAACTGCTATGAAGAAAAATCAAGCAAGATAAGGAACTGGAGTGATGGGAACAAAAAGTAGGTACACGATGTTACACAGGATGTCACGGATGGTGTCTTTCATAAGATGACATTCAACAGAGAACTCAGGTGTCTGTGTGGATCTTGTTATTTTGGGAAAGAGCACTGCAGACAAAGAGAAACAGAAAGTTAGAAGATCCTGACTGTACACACTACTATATTTAAAATGGATAACCAACAAGGACCTACTGTATAGTTCCCTGTGCTACAGTATAGCACAGGGAACTCTGCTCAGTATTATGTAACAATCTAAATGGGAAAGGAATTCGAAAAAGAATAGATACATGTATATGTATAACTGAATCACTTTGCTGTACACCTGCAACTAACACAACATTGTTAATCAACCACACTCCAATATAAAATAAAAGGTTAAAAAGAAAAGGTCTTGAGAGAACAAATTATTTTTAAGGGGTGCTCAGTGAAAAATGTTTAAATGTTAAGTCCACTAAGAATATAGGTTGTCTTTGTAAAAAATTTTGCCAATTGCATTTTCTTCTTTTTCAACTTTACTGAGGTTTAATTTACATTAATAAAATAAACACATATTAAGTGCATAGTTTGGTAAATTTTGACAAATGTGTATACCCACTTAATCATTACCAAAATATAGAAATTCTTTTTATCCCTTTTCACTCAAATTACCCATTCCTACCCCTAGGCCACCACTGATCTCAGTTCTATCACTACAGATTCCTTTTATTTGTCTTACAGCTTCACTGAAATGAAATCATACCATATGTATACTTCTGTGTCTCTGATTTCTTTCAGTAAGCATATATGTTTAAAATTTATCCATGTTAATGTTCTTTTCATTGCTGAGAGGATTCCGTTGCATAAGTATACCACAATTTGTTTATCCAATCACATGCTGATGGACATTTGAGCTCTTTTTTTGCTCTTGGCAATTATGAATAAAGCTGCTATAGACCTTTGTGAATAAGTTGTTTTGTGGACATAAGTCTTCATTTCTTTTTGGTAAATTTGTAGCAATAAAATTGCTGTGTCATATGACATCTAATTTGATAAATAAATGTCAAACTTCTGTTCAGAATGGTTGTAGTAAATTACATTCCCACCAGCAATGTATGAATATTCCAGTTACTCCTTATCTTTGTCAACAATTTGTAGTCTCAGTGTTCTTAATTTTAACCATTGTAATGGATATGAAGTTGTATATTACTGCCAAGTTTTCTAGACTCCTAGGAACCTTAGTGGGCATCAAGCCTATACTGGTGGCAGAAACAGGTCCCTCACCAATTCCATAGTACTGTGGTGGCCTCAGTTACACTGATTGCTTTAAGAATGATGTTATTTCTGATTGCAATTGTTACAAGAGTAGAGTACAGTCAGAATGAAAATGAGAGTTAGTAACAGTCATAGCACTTCTTAGAGTTCAAGAAGAGATGAGGTCACATTCAGTCTCTGCTACTGACTGGTTGTTAAGTTTTTGGTAAGTCATAACATTTTTGAGCTTCATTTTTCTAACCTCTGAAATTGATTTAACAAACAGCAGCTTGAAGGTGTTTTTTGTTCACGTTGCTTACAATATATATGGCTCATACATACTGAACACTTTCTATGTGCCAGGCATTGTACAAAACATTTAAAATGCATTATCTCGTGCCATTCTGAAAACAACCCTTTATAGTATGGTGTATGATTATTTTTGTTTTCAGGTGGTAAGGCTGATGAACCAAGAGATGGCCTGATTAAAGTTATTTAGAGTACAAGTGGTAGAATAAGTCAGAGCTGGAACCAAGGAGTTTAATTCCATAACTTGAGTACTTTTTTTTTTTTTTTAAACATCTTTATTGGGGTATAATTGCTTTACAATGGTGTGTTAGTTTCTGCTTTATAACAAAGTGAATCAGCCATACATATACATATGTTCCCATATGTCTTCCCTCTTGCGTCTCCCTCCCTCCCACATAACTTGAGTACTTGACCACTGTATTTATTATCTCAACATCTGACACATTCATTTTACTTTGGGAAGCAGCAACTGCCTTTGTTTAGAAAAGTAAAGTCTAGAGACCCTGCATAAAGGCTGAAAAGCAAAATGTGCAAAGAAAAGGTCTGAATCATCATACAAAAAAAATTTAGGAGAGGATTGTTTTTATTGCTCCACAGAGGTAAATGAGAAGAGAAGAGTCGGAAGAAGGGAAAGGAGATGGCTAGAAGCATGAAGTGATTAAATGAGGACCTTTCTGGGACTATGTGGGTGAAGGGTCAATGGGCCAGTGAAACACCACTGGATAGATGGCTGAAAAACATGTTGAAAGCAATGCTGCCTATTTTTCCATATGGAGTTAATTGTGATGTTAATACACATGCACGCATATCCTCACTAACTTCATGCCATTCACATGTAAGGGCTAGATAATATTCAGAGGAAAGTGTCATTGTTAATAATAGCTTACAGAACTTTTGCTGCTAGCCAAGAGGGTGAACAGTGACCAGATTTACTCTTCCACCTGAAAAGAGCTAAAAAGTTTGAAACCAATATATAAAACATCTATTTTCAGATATTGGCAGTCTTCCTGAGTTGAGGAGATTGAGTTGAGAGTCCAGTAAGGCCAAGGTAGTTAGAATTCACATAGCAGAGTACAGGGTTTCATAGAGAATGATAGAAAAGAGAACAAATTTTAGAGATCTTCAGAGAGCCTCCCTAGAGTCTCCAGCTGAGCACTGATTACACGCCAGGAAACAGCCCAAAGGCCAGAGAAAGGACCACCTGAAAGGAACAGAGGGCACACTCACATAAGGCCAGAAATAGTTGGTGTTCCCACTCGCCAAAGTATAAAATCTTGAAATCAAGGTGTATTATGTAGAGTACTCAGAATGCTAACACCTCAGTAGTGAAATAAAATCATCCCTAGACTAGAGACTGCTCTGGTTCTACCTAATACAACTCAAAAACTGTTTCTATGTAGCATAAACTGTATCTTAGGAAACAGCTTAAGAATATATAGAAGTACAAAATTTCCAGACCCAACAAGTTAAAATTCAATTAAATATTACCAGGCATGAAAAGAAGCATTATAATACAACCCATAATGAGGATAAAACTCAATCAATGGAAACAGACCCAGAAGTGGCACTGATTATAGCATTAACAGACATGGGTATTAACACAATTCTATACTATGTTCCATATGTTCAAAAAGGTAGAGGAAAGATGAATTTCATTAAGTAGAAACATGAAAGATATACAAAAAAGACCAATGCTGAACCTCTAGAGATGAAAATTGCAATGTCTGGAATGAAAAATATACTGGAAGAGATTAGTAGCCTCTTAGACACTGCAGAAGAAAAGACAGGTACATTTGGAAAATTAGTAATGGAAACGATCCAAAATGAAATAAGAATTGAAAAAAAAAAAAGGCATTTTACACATATTAACTCATCTAATCAATAAAATAGTAGGAAGGCACTATAATTTTCCTCATTTTACACATAAGCACACTGCAGAGAGAAATTAGTTAATTCATCATACAAATTCACATGGTAACTAAATGCCTGAGCCAGTGTCAGAACCCACACAGTTGGTGGCAGATGTGTAACCTCACAACATAAAGGCAGAATCAGTCAGGGAAGAGTTTTAAAGTAGAAATTGGAGTTCTGGATGCTTCATTTAAATTCCAGAGTCAGTGGGCAATATCTAAACTCAGTGCAGGATGGTATTGTGGGTTTGATGTGGGTTTTACAAAGAGCAGTTTTCAGAACTGTGCTCTGGGTGAATTCCTCAGATGTATATTCCCATTCACTAATTCTCTTGACTGTGTAAGTATAATTTTCCTAATTACTTTTAAACCAGTAGCTTTATTTTTATTTCTATGATTTTTATGGATTCTTTGTCATTTCTACTTACTATTGGTTTGTATTGTTCTGATTTTGTTTCTCATTTTTATGAGTCTTATTTTTTTATGATTATCAGTGCTTCTTTATCCCTATTACTTTTTCAAATTAAATGCCTTCAAAAGAATAATTATAAGATATGTAAGAAATAACAACAACAATGATAACACCTGAGTACTCACCTCTCACTAACATTCCATTGGATATCCTTCACTTTTGGAAGGCAAGGACATATATTAGGCACAGGATTGTTACACTAAGGATATGTACATGCTGCTATATGTCCTGCTATGCACATTCATGAGCTTATTTAGGGTATATGCCTAAAAGTGGAATTGCTTGGCATATGGTATGTGTATCTTCAGCTTTAACAGACAATGTTAAAATGTCTTCCAAAGTTGTTGATCAAGTTATATTCCCCCAATGTGTGTAATAATTCCTGTTAATCCACAACCTCCACAAAGCTTACCATTTTTATACTCTTCATTTTTTTCCATTTCGTGAGTATGAAATGGTGTCTGATTATGGGTTTTGTTTGCAAGTTGTCTCTTCTTACCTTTATATTCCCAGAGGCTAGAACAGTTCTACCAGTTGGTAGTCATTGGGTATATATTTGTTGAATAGACAAATGAAGTTCAAGATTCAGTCTGATTGATTAAGAGAATGGTAGTGCTGTTAACAGAAATAAAAGGAAAGGGGAGAAATATGATAAGCTTGTTTCTCTGAAGGTCAGGTAAGATTTTAAAAATGAAATAAACTGAAAACTAGATTGTCAGTTGGAAGACAGTGGCCACATCAATTGAAAAATGTCATATATTACTGCAATTTCCTCTTTGTATTAGTGACTCCCAAAATTCAGTCCAGTAAGGATAAAATTATTTGCTATGACTTATTTTTTTAAGACTAATTGTTTTCTTCATAGTAGATGAAGAAAATCATCTTGTCTTACTTAAATATTGTAAAATTTGGCAAGAAAGCATAAGTAAATTATGCATATGTATATCTTTTTATTCATCACTGATCTTGTCATTGAATTTTTTTTATGATTAAGACTGCATGCTGAGATAAATGAGTCATCTGTAAGAAACTTCTCCTGATGACGAATCACCCATTATTTCAAAGAGAAGATGTAAGCATTGTTAATGCTTCAATTTAAGAACTGTTTCACTATTAAAAAAGGAAGTGTCCTTAGAAGTAAAAAACAAAAAACCTGAGGCTATAATAAGCTGACCTAGTCATTATGGCTTATAAGCAAAGTCAAGTTTTATGATTACCAGTGGATTAATAAATGCCTGTGTAACTGGAAGTTTTAATCCACTTAATATATTTAAACTGGCTATGTGATGAACTCTATGTTCAGTGAATATTTTCTCAGACTTTCACTTTAATTTGGTTATGCCTGCCTGAGCCTATCAGCATTTCAGCATGTAATTTAGATTGTCATTTTCACACAGTTACCTGTTTTATTATTATGGAAATAATGGTTTAAGAGTAATTTGATATTGTACTTTTCAATGTTGGGAAGAAGTATTCTCCAAACATACTGTGTTTGTGTTTATTTTTGTAAAATCTTGAACTAAAATTGTAATCTCTTAATATTTAGGCAAGAACTAAAGTCCTGTATAGACTGAAGTTTGTGTTTGGCATAAAAAATGACAGGCATTTATTCCACTGCAAGACATAATTAAATTTGAGAAATAAAGAAAATAGTTTGTAAGGTTCTTAAATAGTTGTATCTGTCCATTTGTGTATTTGCACAGTTGGCTTATTATATTCATTAGTGTTGGAAAAGTGAATCTGAATTTCAGAGGATAAACCATAGGGTTGGCAAAATAATGGAGAAAGAAAGTAGGAAAAGGAAAAAACCGGTAGCATTCATACTTTCATTCACTTAGTCACATATTTTCTCATTCACTTTTTAATATCTCTCTTATGAATTTACTAAGTTTCTATTGTATTCAAAGTTTTCTGTTAGGCATTGTTATGGGTTGAATTGTGTCCACCCCGAATTCATATGTTGAAGTCTTAACCTCCAGTAGTTCAGAATGTGACCTTATTTGGAAATAGGTCAATGCAGATGTAATTCGTTAACTTAAGATGAGGTCATACTGTAGTAGTGTGGGCCCGTATTCCAATGTGACTGGTGTCTTTATAAAATGAGGGAAATTTGGACACAGACATATACACAGGGAGAATGCCCTGTGAAGACTGGAGTTATGCTACCATGAGCCGATGAACAACCAGAAGCTAGGAGAGAGGCCTGGAACAGATCCTTCCCTAGCACCTTTAGAGGCAGCATAACCCTGCTGACACCTTGATTTCAGACTTCTGGCCTCCAGAACCATGAGACAGTAAGTTTCTGTTTTTTTAAGCCATCCAATTTATTGTACTTTGTTACGGCAGCCTTACCAGACTAATACAGGTAGCTTTTTGACATAGAAGTAAGGTCAACCAATGCCAGTAGATCCAAGTTTACACAAAAGATGCAACTTTGTTTTCATCTGTGCTGAGATGCATGTGGGAAGGGCAGAATATGGAGAATCTGTAGGTTTAGATTAAGGAGAAATCGATTTACTACTAAATGCTTGCAGTGTTAATTAATGAGAAAAAAACAGTTAAATTGTAGAATTAAAAATATTCATGAATGCCCTGAACATTTTAACTTCAAACATATAAACGTACATTTATCAATTTTTTGATGCCTAGCCAAGACTTTTCTTTTTCATTGATTGAAATTCAACATCATTTTTTGGCATTAACCACACCCATAAGGCATTATCTAAGATTTCCAGTTTGAACATATTTAAAATAGAACAAGGCTATATGCATATATAATCATATTGAGTGAATAATTCTGGGTATTTATGACTTTTTTTCCCTCAGTCTTTTAAAGTTGACAGCCAGTAGCAATGATTTTAAATATAAATTCCATTGGGATTTCCCTGATGGTCCAGTGCCTAAGACTCCATGCTTCCAATGCTGGGGGCCCAGGTTTGATCCCTTGTCAGGGAACTAGATCCCACATGCTGCAACTAAGAGTTTGCATGCTGCAACTAAAGATCCCACACGCTGCAATGAAGATCCCACACGCGGCAACGAAGATCCTGCATAGCCAAATAAATAAATAAATATTTTAAAAATAAATATAAATCCAATTTATCAAGTCTTTCCATATTATTCAAATTAGTTTTCACAGAAACAACAGTTTTTCCCTTTTACACTCATATCAATTTACATAATAATAAATTACTTTCTGTAATGACACTGACCAGTCCAACTGATAGAAACAGATTGGAAACCAATGTTATTGATTTACTGGTAGAAGAAATAAATAAGACTGCTAGGAAGTAGTCTAACAGCTGTGAGATTTCAGTGTTCTCTGGACATCAGACTTCACAGAGGGAACAAATGGCACTGGTTAATCTGGAAAGTTGAGTTAGTAGAGATTAATTAAAAGAGTTTCCTCTAGTATTTAAAAAGGGCAGAGGTGTAAGAGAAGAGGAAACTGGTGAGAAGAAGTGCTGAACAAAATCTATAGTCAACTGACAAGTATGAATTAAGTGCTTACTATGTTCTATGCATTGAAGTTACATGAGGGAAGGAAATAAAGTTCCTATTCTCAAGGAGCTTATTTTCTTAATAAACATATTATTATATAATTAATTGAGGTGTGATGAAGGCTGAGATGAAAAATAAACCAGAGTGGGGAAAGAAAAAAATGAGTGTTTTTTAGATGTTTGTTAATGAGGACCTCTCTGATAAGGTGAGATTTAAGTAGAGCCATTAATAAAGTAGTGGGGTTATCCATGAGGATATCTGGAGGATAGCCTTTCCAGGCAGAGACAGGAATTACTTGGCATTAATCACAGACAAGTAAGGACACCACTGGGGCAGAGGAAAGTGAGTAAGGTGGGGAGTGAGAGGAAATTGAAGCAGTAATCGCAGAAGCTACGGATGAGGGCAGAGGATGAAGATCATAAGATTCCTTTCAGGAAGATGGGAATTCATTGGAGGGATTTTAGCGGACAGCAAATGTTCTACTTGTATTTCAAAAGGATCATTATGTTGGCTGCGTGGAAAATAAATCAGAGATGACAGCTAGCAAGAGTGGTATTGGTATTTACAAACTAGTCTCAAACCCAGATCATGCCAGTTTGTTCCCCATTCAGCTCACAGCCATCTTTAATAAGCTTCTCTGCATCTTTCCTAGAATCCTCCAAACCTGCTTTAATTCCAATGAGTCCTGTGTCGCTACATGGCCTTCTCAATCTCCTCAGTTGTTGATAAAATCAACCTAAAATTCATTCCTGACTTATCCCCCATCTCTCATTGCCCACATCCAATCAGCCACTAAGTCTCTTCTGTCCATTTCCACTGTTAGGAACTGGTCTAAACTAACCAAACCTCAGACTCCTAACCCAGGTCCCAACATCTATGCTTGCCTCACTCTAATATGTTTTCACCTCAGCTGCCGAAGTGAAACTGCAAAAATATAAATCAAAGACTTTTCTAAAATTCATTTCATTCTCTTGCTTAAAACTTTTCGCTGGCTTCACATTTCCTGAAATATAAAGACCAAAATCTTTAAATGAGCCACACTTGTGCCTGCCTACTCACCTGTCTCTGAAGTCTCATAGCCAACTACTCTTCTCTTCTTGTTCAGTAGGTAGCTATTTGATCTTCTTTTGTTAAACTGTCTAAGATCTTCCCTGAGTTATATGATTCTACTCTAGCACAAAATCATTCACTTCCCTAATCTCCCCTTCTTTTTAACTCGTACTTATTCCATTTTTTAATCTCAGTTTTGTTGTTGCAAGACTCCACTGACTTCTTATGCGGCCCTGGATTACAACTGTGTTTCCATCCTAGCGTGTATATTGACATTTATGCACTGTAGGCGCCACGAAGACAAGGGCTATTTTCTCTTCTGCCCCCAGAATCTGTCAGTGTGATAGAGCGATATATACATAAATGAATGAATGAATGTGTTTCCCTCTCATACTAAATCAACAGTGTTTATTAATAATCTTCTCTCTCCTCTATGATTATGTCTATGATACTGTTTGGTAGCAATAATTTCTTTCCTGCATGAAGAGATCAGACTTCACCTTGCCTTATTTTTTAATGTTTTTTTTTTTTTTTGCGGTTCGCAGGCCTCTCTCTGTCGCGGCCTCTCCCGTGGCGGAGCACAGGCTCTGGGCGCGCAGGCCCAGCGGCCATGGCCCACGGGCCCAGCCGCTCTGTGGCATGTGGGATCTTCCCGGACCGGGGCACGAACCCGCGTCCCCTGCATCGGCAGGCGGACTCCCAACCACTGCGCCACCAGGGAAGCCCCACCTTGCCTTATTCTTTGTGAAAGTTTTCAGTACAAAATTCACTCCTGAATTCAAGATTAGAGTAGACTGGGGGAAGTAATACAAGTATGATCATTATTATCATGCAATGGGTTTTCCTCCTCATTAGCAGAACCCTGGAGGGGGAAGGGAAGAACATAGTCTCTATTCCTTCAACTCTTTGCTAAAATGGCACCTTCTAGTGAATCTTTCCCTACCATGTTCTTTAAAATTGCCAGTTCCCACGTATCATCATATTATAGCCAGCTCTATACCTTTACTTGATAGTCCTTTCCTTCATTTAAGTGGAATTCCTAGGGTATTCTGGGCTTTACCTGACACTTCCTGTATCTTCTGTGTACTTCTAAACCCTGTCTCCTACTTTCCTTGATCAGCTCTCTTTTCAGACCCCAGAACCAAGCCTGGAGTTTACCTCTATATGTCAAATTCTTTTTCACACTTGATGATAGGTCAGGAAGAGTGTAGTGACTCTGCCCCACATACTTGTGTTTTTCCTCACTTCCAGCTAATTCTTGTCTCCTAGTCCTAATGCTCACAAACTACTCACTGCATGGTCAGCACATTGATGCTGGTGGTCTTTGCACTAGATGCCCAGTCAGGGCTAAATCCTTACAAATATTGATGCGCTTACTCTATGGTACCTTTTTTAGCCATTCTTGTCGTACCTGCAGGTTCAAGCCTGAATCTAGCATTGGGTTTATTGTGTAGTCCAAAATGTATTGTGTAATCCAAAATGTGTTGTGTGATCCAAAAAAGCATTGAGGAAGGTTAATTGGAGCTGATTGTGGGATGTTCCCTGGGATATATTATGAAGCAACTGTGGAGATGCCTGTCTGTGGAAGGTGAGCATCTGGTAGTTGAACAGAAGCAAATGAGGTGCCTGAAACAAGGAAACAGGCAAAGGTTACAGGGGCATCCTACTGGGAGGAATCAAATCTTTAGCTTTGAGTAGCTTTTAATGAGTCAGATCTCCACCTTCATATAATATCATAATTAATCAGTCATTCCAGCTTAGAGTGGTCTCTTCCTCTTCTAAGCAGTCTACTGTTGGTTGAGTTACTTTACTAGTTAATTTTTATTTTAAAAGTTTTATGGACTTATATCTTGCCTCTTCAATTGTAATTTTTTTGAAGGTAGGCACACCTCTAGTAATACAGTATATTTCATCTTATAATGATCAATAAGCACACACTAAGTTGATTCAATTGATTCAACTCTTCTGTGACAACGACTACAGAACAACTTTAGGGCGCAGAGTTGGGGGTAGCATGTAAAAAATAAGTCAAAATTCACACTGAACACTACTACAGTTCACATAATTTTATTCTCACATTTGTATATATTTGTGCCTGCCTGCTAAGAAAGGCTATTCAGGAAATGCCACAAGGTCATTTAAAAAACAATTCAGGGCTGATTGGGAGATAAAATGACTTAATCATTTTAAAGAGACAACTTAATGAGTTCAGTGGTTTCCTTAAGCACAATTTATTTTATGATTTTTGTAAATTTTGCAAGCAGAAATTGATAAAAGCAGCAGTTTCATTTTATTGCCGTGTCTCTTATCATTTCAGCAAAAAAAAAAAAAATCTAGGCCAAATCTAAATTTAAGATAATACGTAAGCGGTTCTAACTTGTCCCACAGTAAATTTCTGACCTCTATGTCAGGCAAGCTAAGAAATATAGAACGCAGGCTGTTCCAGTTCAAATTAAAGAAGTCCTGTCTCATTGAAAGGCTGTAAAAAGGCATTCTGTTCAGTGTACAGGTTTTTAAATGAGAGTTTACCACTCATCCTTCTTGCTTTTTTCCTCATTGATTTTTTTAATATCAGAAATGCTTTCCAACTTCTGCCAGAAAATGAGTTTCTCTAAAGGACCACAGAGCTCCTTTGAGTAGCATATAAAAGATTTTCGACCAAGATTGTATCAGTGGCCACAGAAACATGTTTTTAATTGGATCTACATGAATTAGCTTTTTACCATTCTTGCCTATTTTAGTTTTCTGTGCTTCCAAGTACGTTTCTTAAAAAATAAAATAATGCCAAAAGAAATTTCATTGCAAAGTGAGCTACTGCCTTACAGGACCCTTGAATTCTTAACCTAGAAAGTGGCCACTAGTTGATGCAAACCCTGTTAACTTCCATTTCAGAAAACACCTTGACGTCTCTTATATTTGTTTATATTCCCCCACCTCCTTGGGGAATAGCTTTAATCATTGGCCTCCTGCTCTCTTCTCTGTGTATACTCCTTCCCTTAGATACCTCTTTTACTTCCAAAGCTTTGATCTCACTTCTATACACATGGCCCCAAAAGCCTGCATCAACATCAACTCTCTTCAGTACTCCAGAAAAATAGCTATATATATCTAGTGGACATTTCTTATTACAAACCAACTCTTTCCCTCAATCTCAAATGTCAAGACCCAAAGTCAATATTGTATCTACCAACCTGCACTCCTTTTAAAATTTCCTAATTACTGTTGATCATAATATTGAGGTATGCTGTGGATCAGGATGGTGGTAATGAGAGAGAAGGTATTCTGGAAACAGCCCAGTGTAATCAATCTGGAGTGCAATGAACAATGGAAGTTCTAGAAGATGCCCAACCTAGACACTGATCTGTGTCAGGAACATAACCATTTTCCACATCTGGCCAAGGAGTTAGTAATACACTTTCCGAATGACATCACCTCTATTCCTTTCTCCTTTTATCTCAATTCACATGTTACTTGTGGTTCCAACCATCACTTCTTATATCTTCTAGAAGATGACATTTTCAGTAAGAAAGGTCAAGAACTGACCAGATAATGTTTTTAGCT
This sequence comes from Phocoena phocoena, assembly GCF_963924675.1. Taxonomy (NCBI): domain Eukaryota; kingdom Metazoa; phylum Chordata; class Mammalia; order Artiodactyla; family Phocoenidae; genus Phocoena; species Phocoena phocoena. Next base: position 54,618,110 of record NC_089229.1, read on the forward strand.
GAAAAACACCAAACAAACTTCTAAGTGTCTGAAGAGTTAAAAGTTCTCCATAACTCCTATATAATGCCTTAGAACCCTGAGTACACTGTTCTTGGGGTTTGTTTTTTTCATTTAGGTAGAAATACACCTAGAATTTTCTCATGGAACTAGACATTTTAATAGAGAATATTCTTCTAGAGACATTCCAATTTCATCCCTTCAAGATCACTGATGGAAAAGGAAGGATATTCACCATATTTTACTATGATTTCAAATTCAAATAATGATAATTAATTTTCTGTGAAGTTGTTTGTATCTACGAGGCACCAGCAAGATGTAGTGGAAAAAGTATGGTTGTTGTACTCAGCGGATCTGGCTTCAAAACCTAAATCCACCAGAAATCCTAGGTCCACAACTTACTTGAATAATTACCTCAGACAAGTCATTTAACTCTGTGAATAGAAGGTTTATTTATTTTTGTAATGGAGGTAATAATGCCTATCTTATAAGTTGGTTTTAAGGGTTAGAGGCAATTTGTGTAAAGTGGCCTAAATACAAAAGATATTCAAATAGGAGTGACTGTGATTTTCTGAGGTCTTTCGTAGTGGTTCCAACCATCTTCCCAATTTATTTTTGGTAAATCATTCTTAGTATTCCTTCCATTATGAATTTTCCTCCTATAGCATACAAGGTGGTTATCCATTTTTCATTCAGTTATTTGTTGAATCAACATTTACTAGGCACAGGTGAGTGCCAGGAGTGATGCTAGGCAATGGATAAAAAAGATGCAAATTCTTTTTATGAAAAATCTCCAAATTTAAGTGGGGACACAAATAAGTAAAATAAACATTTAGAAAAAATATGATAAGTATTTTAATTGAGGTATCCACAAGGTTACTACACCATTTACAATAACAGATTACCCGGAGCTATTTGACTTTTTTTCTCCTTATAATGAGTCAGGTCTCCTATCAGAGTCTTTATTCCCAGGCTTCAAGAGATGCTTTCCATGTAAGACATAATCCTTTTCTCCTGAGTTCTTAAGAAATGGCTGAGAAATGTCAATTGTGCTTTTTATTAGTGAGGACCATGACTCACACAAAAACAAGATGGAGGACATCCATCATCCAGCAAACTGTTGGAGGCTATGTTGAAACTGAAAGACTTACCTGATTTTTTTTTAAAGCAACTTTATTGAAGTGTAACTGACACACAATAAACTGTGCATATATTTTTTTAAACCAGTTGTCTCTCTTTTTTTTTTAAAATAAATTTTATTTATTTATTTATTTATTTTTGCCTGCGTTGGGTCTTCGTTGCTGCACTCGGGCTTTCTCTAGTTGCGGCGAGCGGGGGCCACTCTTCATCGCGGTGCGCAGGCCTCTCACTGTCGCGGCCTCTCTTGTTGCGGAGCACAGGCTCCAGACGCGCAGGCTCAGTAGTTGTGGCTCACGGGCCCAGTTGCTCCGCGGCATGTGGGATCTTCCCAGACCAGGGCTCGAACCCGTGTCCCCTGCATTGGCAGGCAGATTCTCAACCACTGCGCCACCAGGGAAACCCCAAACTGTGCATATTTAAAGTATACAATTTGATAATTTTGAAATATGTATGTATCCATGAAACGCTTACCACAGTCACAGTAATAAACATATTCAACGTCCTTTAAGCTTCCTTCTGGTCCTTTGTGATTCTTCCCACCTGCCTCTCCCTGTCCATCTCTTCTCGAACCCAAGCAATCACTGATTTGCTTTCTGTTACTTATATATTAATTTGCTTTTTCTAGGATATTATATAAGTGGAATTAATAGCATGTACTCTTTTGGTCTGGCTTTTTCACACAGCATGATTATTTTGAGATTCATCCATGTATTTTCATGTATCTGTAGCTCATTTCTTTTGGTTAATAATATTCCAGTGTGTGGATATACTGCAATTTATTTATCCATCCTGGGTTGTTTCCAGTTTTAGATGATTGTAAATAAAGCTGCTATAAATATTCATACATATACCTTTGTATGGGCATACACTTTTATTTCTTTTGGATAAATACCTATGGAGTACAATACATAGGTCATATGGTAGATATACGTTTAATTTTGTAAGTTGCTACCAAACAATTTTTCATAGTGATTGTACCATTTTACATTTCCACCAGTGGTGTATGAGTGTTCCAGTTGGTCTACAACCTCAACAACAGTTGACATAGTCAGTTTTTATCATTTTAGCTATTCTAATAGAAATGTATTGGTAGCTCATGTAGTTTTCCTGTGTTTTTTAATATATATAGTTTTTTATTGAAATATAGTTGATTTACAATGTTGTGTTAGTTTCAGGAGTACAGCAAAGTGATTCAGTTTATATATACACATATATATATATTCTTTTTTTACATTCTTTTCCATTATAGGTTATTACAAGATATAGAGTATAGTTTCCTGTGCTATAAAGTAGGTCCTTGTTAGTCTCATGTAGTTTTAATTTGCTTTTTTCCTAATGGTTAATGATGTTGAGCATCTTTTCAAGTGATTATTTGCCAGGTGTTTCCTTTGTAAAGTAACTTTTAAAATCTTTTGCCTATTTTTAATGTCCTTATGTATTCTGGATACAAGTACTTTATTAGATATGTGATTTGTAATTATTTTCTCCCCATCTGTGGCTTGAATGTGTGATTTTTTTAAAAAAAAAAAGCCTTAATTTCGATTAAGGCCAACTTATCAGGGTTTTTGTTGTTGTTGTCTTCTTTTTTGCTTCAGGTGTTGTATATAAGAAACTATTGCCTACCCCAAGGTCACAGAGATTTTCTTCTAGATGTTTTATAAGTTGTAAATTTTCCATTTAAGTCTGTGGTCTGTGTTGCTTTAATTTTTGTATGTGATGTGTGATATAATAGCCAGAATTCATAATACATTTGGCCCTTAAAAACAGTGCTTTGAATGCCACGGGTCCACTTGTACACAGATTTTTTTCAATTAAGATATACTACTACATGGTCTGCAATCTGCCTGGTTGGTTGAATCTGTGGATGCGGAGACATGGATACAGAGGGCCCACTGTAAAGTTATACACAGATTTTCGACTGTGCAGAGGGTTGTAGCCCCTAGCCCCCACATTGTTTCAGTGTCAACTGTACTGTAATTCTAGTCACTAGGCTTTATGTCATAATATAATAAGCAAATATAGGGAGCATGGGAAAATGGGAAGGTAAGAAAAATATGTAATACAATCATGATAGAAAAAACTGTAATGTGCTTGACTAATGACTTATAGGTTGGAGCCAATGAATTAAGTGCTCAAATTCAGGTTGAGTAAAACATAGCTTGATAGCAGAAACAAATATGGATAAAATAAATTTGTAATTTTAGTGATCTTAAGAGCAATAATAACAAGCCATTTCATAAACAGATATGTTATTTTGCTATGGTATTAGTGTAGTACACAGAGTCATTCACAGTCTTTTCTCATCTTCTTTGCAATTTTGTTTTCCAACTTTATTCTTCATGAACTCTAAATTACATTTATCCCTCATGGGTTCACAGCTTTACTTTAGCATGCTGTACTTTTTCTTCAAATTCCATACATTGAAAGCTGTGGACTGATGTCGTTCTCTTCCAACTCGGACATTCCTAATCATCCAAGTTCAAATATTACCTCATGTGAAGATTTCTGTCTTCACAGAAGTCACTGTTCTGTAGGCAGAGTGAATTGGTACTTCTCTGTCTCTAGCACCTTGAGCACACCTCTGTTATAGCACCGTGCATACTGAAGTGTTTAGCTTCCCCATACCACTCTACATTTTGAACACTCTTCAAGTAGAAGGCCATATGTTGAGCTCCACTCTTTAAAAGGGGACACAACAGAGCAGAGCTCATTAAGAAGAACAAGGATAGTGAGAAGATTAAAAAACTCAGCCTTGTTCTTTTTTTTTAATGAATGGATAAAGAAGATGTGGTGTATATATACAATGGAATACTATTCATTCATAAAAAAGAATGAAATTTTTTCATTTCTGACAACATGGATGGACCTTGAAGGTATGATGCGAAGTGAAACAAGTCAGATGAAGAAAGAGAATTACCATATGATTTCACTCATAGGTGGAATATAAAAAAAAAAACCAAATAAATGAACAAATAAAAACAAACACGTAGGCACAGAGAACAGAGTAGTGGTTACCAGAGGGGAAATGGTGGGGGGAGGGTGAAATGAGTGAAGGAGGTCAACTGTATGGTGATGCATGGAAACTGAATTTTTGGTGGTGAGCACCTTGTTAGTGTACACAAAAGTAGAATTATAATGTTGTACACATGAAAGTTATATAATGTTATAAATCAATGTTACCTCAATAAAAAATAAATTTAAAAAATTCAGCTTGCAAACAATTGAATGGGCTGAGGGACTTTATTTGTAGAAAATTTAGCAGGAGCTACGTTATCTGAAAGACTCTGTGTATGGAAATGGGATCAGACTACATAGATTCAGACACTAGTATTAGGGGCGCAAGATAGATATGAGCTATTTCGGAGTTTTGCTTTTATACAGTTTAAAGTTGCCTGAAAAAAATGATCTATTTTAAGAAGCCTATTCTGTTCAGCAGTTTGTTCAATATATGTTCTATAAATACTTGGCAGGCATGTTACAGATGATATTAAAACATTTGGTGAGTCTAGATGAAAGTCCATCTATTAACATTCGTGATTATTTAAATTTGGAACCTTGAACTCTTTATTCAGACCTTGTGCAAGGCTGGCAGATGTTTCACAAATGTATTTCCTTTCCTTGATTTTTTTCCACCTTGCTTTCCATTATATTCCATTTCACTGCCTTTACCAGGCCCTAAGGGAAAGAATTCCAGCAATTAATGCAGTTTAGCTTCTTAATGGGCATTTCTGCATCCAATTCATGTATTTTCTATTTATTGTTTACAAAAGAGAGACGTTTTGAAGACTTCTGAAACATTATCCCCTTCTACCTATAGGATCAGATCAATGATTAGAAGTTATTGAGCATGTACTAACTGCTTCTTCTACCATCCATTGTCTCATTCATCTCATTTAATCTTCACAACAAGCCTGTGAGGTATTGGTAATATCCTTATTTTATACCCAGTGAAATTTGCCCAAGGTCATATAACTAGTAAGTGATGAAGATGGGAATATTCCTGGTCTGATTCCAAAATTAAACTGTTAAACATTCTTTACATTCTCTCCAAACACCTTATTCTGTCTCTCAATAACTGTATTTTGTTCAAACTGTTTACCTACCCCTATTTTCCACTGGTTATTGTCTTATATTAAATTATTTCAGATGAGTCGATCAGTTCACTATCCCCTGAATGTTTCTCATGTATTTTTCATATAATACGATAACATTCTTAGTTTTTCTGAACTTTAGTTTCCTCTTCTGTAAAAGAAGTACAGTAAGACTACTTACTTCATAAGGCTTTTGTGAGGGTTAGCTGAAAAACCTTGCATAAAGTATAGACGAGGCACATAGTAAGCTTTCAATAAATGTTAGCTGTTATCATCCTTATAATTATTATTGTTATACATTCTAGTAATGATTCCTGAATGGGGTATGTAAGTAAATATATATTAGAAATGTGTAATAAAAAAGCACCATGCAAATTCACATTTGAACCTGGTAGGTGTTCATAATACACTGTAATCCCACTGTGAAGAGGATCCATGAATGTAGATCCACTGAGTTATTGCTAGTCTATCTTGCACAGGTGCCCTCTACAAAAATTCCTTTGAGTGGCATTTATTTAAATTAGCCTATATTAAAAGACTGTCTTATCACGTGTATTGCTTAAAGTGGTATTAGCTTAACTTGTAGTAGATTCAAATATTGTATACTGAATTTTAAAAACTAAATTTTGAGATAATTTGGCACTTCTTCCACTTGGTTTTAAGGCACATTAAGACAAAATTGATGAATCTTAATATTATAAAAATAAATGACAAAGGTATCTAGAAAAATTAGAAAAATGTTTAGTAAACATTTATTCTGAATTAAAGAATATAAAGGACTTATTTTAAACATTGTTTTCTTTAAAGAAACCTAGCCTCTGGGGTAAAATGAAAGAGAAAGGTAGCAACTTAGTAGAAGTTTATATTCCTTTATATTTTCTCCATTATGAGGCTTAAAACATGAAGCATTCACCTACGAATATCAGGAAACACAAAGATCTATCAAGTAGTTACAAAATGCAATGGAGCAAGATGTTGAGTCAAAACTGGCTGGGGACTGAAGTGGGAAGGATCAAAAGCAGAAAGATTCAGGCCTTGGTACAATCAGAAGACTTTCAAATTTCACTGATATCTCAGTGCAGGTTGTAGATTGATGGATGCTACTAATGATATATTCAATGGAAAAACTGGATATGTTTTTATCAGTGTAAAAGAAGATGCCTGTAAAGATTGATATAAATATTTTGCAGTCTTCTCTCATTGTTCATAAGTGCTTTTGATCATCAACTACAGGGCCTATGCCTTATTCCCTTTGTGACTTTCATTTGGAAATGGTATATGAACATGGTTTACCTGCCTTTTTTCCATTTGTCATGCCTCATTGTTTCAGGTTATATTACACATGGTGTGTGATTATGCACATGTATGTGATACATATATATATGCATGCATGTGCATTTTTTCCTGTTCTTATTGGAGTCTTTGCCTGCAATTTTTGGTTTACTGAGCCTGTGCTTTAGAGCCTGTGAGCCACAACTACTGAGACTGTGTGCCACAACTACTGAAGCCCACATGCCTAGAGCCCATGCTCTGCAACAAGAGAAGCCACCATAATGAGGAGCCTGTGCACCACAATGAAGAGTAGCCCCAGTTTACTGCAACTAAGGAAAGCCCGTGTGCAGCAACGAAGACCCAACGCAGCCCCAAATAAAATATAAATAAATAAATTTTTAAAAAAAAATTAAGTCATACTCATAAAAAATAATTTTCTGAACAGGAGGAAATCTTTATTTAAAGCAACATTCAATATTGTCAAAATCTTGCAGCAATTTGAATATATATGCATGGGATTTTCTGAATTTATAAATCTACCTTTGGTGGACAGACTCAATTCTAAGAAACATTTATCATGTTAAGCTATTTCCATTTGGACTGACAGTAAATTCTTCCTGTGAGAACTGTGTGAATGGATGTAATGAGCTCTTTTTTTACTCTTTATATTTAAGTGATGTGCATATGACACGACATATTTTAGATAAAAAATGTTCTTGAATTTGGCGAGTAAAAATATAGAAGTAGATTTCTATTCAACCTGATTTTCTAATAAAACACAGGATGTTTTCCTTCTTAAAAAGGGCTGTGTAGCTCTGTTGCAGATAAATTTTCCTATACATATTTATTATTAGGTGAAAGATATTTCATTTAAAATAAATACTGGTTGAAAGAATGAATAAATATTTTAGTATATTCAGTAAACTGGCTCACATGTTACAGCAAAAGTTAAAAATAACAGAGAATAAATTACATTTAAAAATACTTGAAATTTGCTCAATTAATCTACAAAGTTTTAATTAATCCTCTTGTGGGTTGATTAAGCTGCAATACATAATTCTGAAGATATTCTTCAAGTAAAATTAAAATTAGTATAAATCATACATCAGTTTATTCCACCAAACAACTGGTTTTATTCTAGATTTACTGAAGTAAAGACATCAAATGTGAAAAAAATATAGGCAGAATACAGTAAAACTCTTCTAAATAATGCATGGAAATAATGCACAAAAGACTGAAACTGGACTGCATTTTAAAGTCAAGTTCTTTAATATATTTTTTTTAATGAGTCAGAAACAGAACTTAATTTACAAAATGTGAGGGATATTAACTGATTTTTTAACCACAGCTATTTAGTCTAGACTGTGTTTATAACTGTGATTACTAAGTCCATACTATGATTACTAATGCCCATTAGCTGAGAGGCATATTTGGAAATCCATTTAGGGAGTTTCAGTAAAAAGCACTAGTCATGCTTATAATGGCAGTGACACCATGTCAAAACTCCACCTACTCAAAGTAAGCAGAAGAAATACAATGTAACACCCAAAATGTAGTGTGTATGTATATCCTTTCCTTTCTAACTAAAACCTAAACCTTGGTTTTTGTAATTCAGTTTTGCTGGTGATATACTTACTCAGCTTTTACTTTTCTGAAAAATGTTATGATTTTTGCCTGAATTTGTGGAGAATATTTTTACTGGACAAAAATTCTGGGTTTGCAGTTTTCTTTCTTTCAGTACATTAATATTATTCCAATGATTTGGGCTTGGCTGTTTCTCATGAGATGTTTGTGATCATTATCTTTGATCCACTGTACATACACAATGAGAACTTTACTCTGGCTGCTTTCCAATTTTTATTTTAGTTTTTAGCAATTTTATTATGATATTTTTAGTATGGATGTTTGTGATTTGGGGATCTACATTTTTATTCTTTTCATTAAATTAGGAAAGTTTTCAGAAAGTATTTCTCCACATTTTTTTTTTCTGAATCCCTCCTTACCTCCCAAGTATGAAAATACATGAGTTAGAATGCTTGATATTGTCACTTGAATCATTGAAACTTTTCATTTTTTTAAAGTCTTTCTCCCCTTTGTGCTTCATTTTGGATAGTTTCTATTACTGTTATGTTCATGTTCACTGAGCTTTATCTTCTGCAGTATCTAGTTGGCTGGTAACACCTTGCAGAGAAATGTTCGTTTCAGACGTGAAATCTCTCATCTCTAAAAGTTGCACTTAGTTGATTTTTATGTTTTTTTATTTCTCTTTTCGTTATGTCCACATTTTTCTTTGTATAAATCCACATATTTGTAATAACTATTTTAAAGCTCTTGTCTGGACATCAGCAAAATGGTGGCATAGGAATCTCTACCACTCAGCACCCCCCCTCCCCAAGTATATGCTCAGAAAATAAATTCACAAGAGCCAAAAGCTCTAGGTGAAGGATTAGAGGGATTACAGAACCCGAGAGAAGCACAGAAAAAAAAAAAAAAGACCCTTTGAGTAGAATAGGAAGGACAGATTCTCATTACCGCCAGTACCCCTCCCCCAAGCTCCAGCCGCCCGGAGCCCCATGCGCATGCGCAAGCAGAGACACCTGCCCCAGGAAGAAGGAAGCGAGCCGCCGGCTTCACTGCTGACGTGAACGCAGAGCCCAGCTACTGCAGCACCAGGCTGACTGCCACAGCCCTAGGTGGCTCCCAAGAACCCAGCCTCTCCCTAGCTCCATGACTCGTGCTGCTTCCACAGTACGGCTCCCTGCGGGCTCCTGGAAAACCAGGCCCCGTCTCACCCGGGGCCTGCTGGCTCCAGCAGCTCCAGGAGGCTCCCTGGCACCAGGCTCTCCGCAGGCCCCAGCGAGTCAAGGCCTCCAGCTTATTCTAGAGCGGGCCGGCTCCAGCGACCCTAGGTCGCTCCACGGCACCAATGCCGGTGGACTTACGCCAGCCCGTCAGCTCACCCCGACACCTCCCAGACTGTGTGGCGCCGTGCGTCTCGCGTGGACTGGGTGGCGACCACAACACCAGGCTTCGGCAGCTTCCCGCGACCTCGAGGCCCGCCTCACACCTGCGCCTGCGGCTCTAGCACCCCAGCAGCTCCGGACGCCGTGCCAGGCAGTCCCCATGTAAGTTAAAGTTTCATGTTTTCAGTGTCATAATGGAGAAAGTAGAAAAGGTCCAAGAATATAAAGCTCCAGTAAGTTACTGTTTTTCTCTTTCATTTTACTCCAAGGCTAAGTTTTTTTTTTTTTTTTTACCGCCATCTTCCCAGAAGCCTTCTAAAGAAAACAATTTTTAAAATAAAGAAGATAAGTCCTTCATATTCTTTAATTCAGAATGTGTTTACTAAACATTTTTTCCTAGTTTTTCTAGATACTTTTGCCGTTTATTTTCATAATATGAAGTCACCAATTTTAATGTGCATTAATATGTTTTAATATACTTTAAAATTAAATGCGAGAAGTGCCAAATTATCTCCAAGTTTAGTTTTTAGTTAAACGTGATAGGACAGTCGTTTAATGTAGGCTAATTTAAATAAATGCCGCTGAAACGAATTTTATAGAAGGCACCTGTGCAAGATAGCGTAGCAGTGACTCAGTGGATCTACATTCATGGATCCTCTTCACAGAGGGATTACAAGGTATTTATGAACGCCTGCCAGGTTCAAATGTGAATTTGCATGGTGCTTTTTTTATTATATATTTTTAACATATATTTACTTACCCCATTTGTGAATTGTTACGGGGATGTGCAACAATGATAGCTCTAAGTATAGTTGATTTGCAATGTTGTGTTAATTTCTGCTGTACAGCAAAGTGATTCAGTTATACATATATGCATTTTTCTTATATTCTTTTCCATTATGCTTTATCACAGTGTTTTGAATATAGTTCTGTCTGAGTATGCTTTTTATTGATAATGGGTACAAATCTATGTCTTATTGGAGTATGCAGAAAATACAAATAATTTATTTTCTGGTTATGGTAAATTTACCACGCAGAATTTTATAGCATACATGTGTAGAACAGCATATCTTCTAGTTATTTATCCTCTTGGACTCTTTAGGCTGCAGTGACTGCATTCGTAAAATGTAATTTTTTCCAAGGTTGAGAACAGCCTTAAGTTTCGTACATTGCCATCAGTGGGAGGATGGGTGAAGGGTCTGTGGGTGGACAGTTAATAGCAGTGTCACTTGCTCAGAGAACAACTGTTCTTCATCTGGGATGGCAGAAGGCCAACCCAGAAAGACACAACATCACCATATAGATTGGAGTCAAGAGAGGGTATAAGCAATGGTTTGAAAATTCTTGGAGGTTAGGGGTATGATCACCCCAAGAGGGCTCTCTGACACATGATCCTGTAGATGTGATGAAGTGACTGCCTTGGGAGCCAGAGGTGATGGTAGAATGATTAGGGTCAGGAATACCTAATTCCACCTCATTACGTTCAGGTGCTGAAGACCGGAGGTAGTGGCACCTGGTTGGAAGAGCTGACCCACTGCCTCACAGAAGCCCTGTGGCTTCTCAAGCTGCTGGTGGAATTTCATCAGCCTAGAGCCTAATGAACTCACCCTGTGTTCAACATGAGTGAGAATCACAACAAAGCGACATGTAGTTACCATTTTGGTGACCCAGTCTCACACAGCCTTGTGAAAGAAATACTATGCCAGTCATCAGAAGCAATAAGTGTGCTAGCCCTCCTTTGTGGAATCATGCAGCCCTTAGACAATTCCATAAACATGAGTGTCAGAGCTCCTTGGTGCATTTAGTGGATCTCATGCGTGGGAAGGTTCTGGGAACTCTGAAGGGAGAAATGGGGACTGAGACCCATGCAATTTCTGGGCAGGGCTCAAGGGAACTCCACTATTACGTTACTGATAGTCTCAGCTGTTCCCAGGCAGTGGAGGAAACCTGCTTTTGAAAAAGCAAGACATGGGAACCCCCTGAGGCATGGGGCCAGGGACAGGGCTGCTGCCTATGTCTAAGGACAGTACCTCTTTTACTCTAGTACAGAGTTTCTAACCTATTGACTTTTTAGCTTGATAATTCTTTGCTGTGGGGGATTGTCCCATGCATTGTAGGATGTTTATCAGCATCTCTGACCTCTACTCGCTAGATAGAAGAAGTACCCCTTCTTCCCCAAATGTGACAACCAAACATGTTTCCAGACATTACTGAAGGTCTTCTGGGGAAGTAAAATCATCCCTGATTGAGAACCACTGTTTCAGAGTTTGTTTAGTTCTACTAATAAAGTATAACCCTTCTAGTGTTTCTACTGAATCATTTGGGTATTGGAAGAATTCTCTCCTTTTTTTTGGCCAGAACTTTACTGGCTTCCAGTACTGTATTAGTTCTGGAAGTTGCTTTTCTTAAAGTGCCCTGGAAATTTTTTTCAGTTAATCTCCTGGAGTTTCCTGTTATGCATTTGTGGCTTAATATTCAGCAGCAGATTCAAGGAAGGCCCTATGCAGATTTCTTGAACTCTACCCTTGTGTACCTTTCCTCTCTCTCTGTTATTTTGTCCTGCAAATTTCACCACTGTCCGTTGCTGCATGCTCATCTTTATCTCCTCATTTCTGCCAGAATCCCATGAATGTCTTAGGATAGCTGTTCTTGCCAAGGCATCTCTAGGTAGAAAAGGAAGGTAAATACAGGTGTATCTCATTCTCTCCTGGATCACAGTGCCACCTTACCTGCTCACCAATATCTGAGAATAGTTGTTCCATATGCTTGGTCTGGCGTTCTGTGTCAGGAGAGTAAATTCAGTTCCAATTACTTAATAGTAGGTGGAAGAAGAGTCCCTCCCCTCCCCCCATCTTAAGATAAACTTCTTGACCAGGTTTTTAATGTATTCGGTGTTTATTTCCTCACTTCTCACTCTCACCTCAACCTACTCTAATCTGTTTTTCACTTTTGTCACTCTGCTGAATGGTTTTTGCTTAAGATTATTAAATGACTTCTGTATCCCCAAAGCCACTTTGCATTTTTTTCACTTCTTAATTTATCTGATCTCTCAGCAGGGTTTGACGTTTTTTATTGCAGTCTCCCTCCTTTGGAAAAAACAAAAACAAAAAGGAAAAAAAACAAACCTTCCTTCCCTTGTTTCCATGACACTTGGTGTCCTGGGCTTCCTGCTTCTTTGCTGACCACATCATTGCCATTTTATTCTTATCCATCCAGGTATTAGAAACCTCACAGCATGGACCTAGACCCTTCCACTGGGCTCTAGAACAGAATATTCATTGGCTAACTTGGCATTGCCACCAAAAAGTCTCAAGGGAATAGCAAATGTGATATCTCAAAGATGAAGCGCTTTAGTTCACTTGTTCCAAAGCATGATGTTCTTCCTGTCCCAGTAAATGATACCATCATTCATCTAGCTGTGCCAAAAAAAGATATCCTTGACAACTTCCTCACCTTCACTTCCATGCCATCCATCACTAAGTTCTGTCAGTCAATTGAACCTCCTAAATATCCTATAAATTCATCAGCTTCTCCCCCTTCCAACACTTGATTAAATCAGCTTCATATCTTCTGGTCTTTTGCAGTACCTTACTAAGTGATCTTTCTTTATTTGTGCTGGCTTCTATATAGCCTCTTCTCCACCCTGTAGCCGGAGTGATCTCAAATACAATCTGGGTATGACAGCTCTTGCTTAATTGAGTTGTTTGGTAGCCAGTTGCTTTTAGAATAAAGACTAAAATATTTAATATGGCATACCATACAGAAAACTGCTGTATCTCCCTGCCTATTTCTACACTCTAGCAATACTGGAATGTTTTCAGTTCCTTGAGTGCAGTATTTGAAATATGCCTTTCTCGCTTACATTCACAGGTGTTTGCATCCAGTGTCTTGCATACATAACTGCTTATGACAAACCTTCCCCTCCAACCCCTCACAAACATACACAAACGCATTTTTTGCTTTCTCATCTGCAGTTCTCAGGCCAAGTGCTATTTTCTAAGAAATGTTTTCCTTGACTGGTCAACTTCTTTTGTTTTAAGCTGTCATGGAAACTTCATATATTCTATCTCTGTTTGTGATCATTTAGTTTGTGTTTATCTCTGTAACTATGCAGTAAACTCTATGCCAACAGCATCTGTATCCTCTTTGAGAATGTTTTCTGGCATAGTGCTTTGAATATAGTACATACTCATTCTATTGGATGAATGAATGAATGAATGAATGATGGCGTAATCTTAACTGACGATAGTGGAAATTAGAACTCTGCAGAAGCACACGATTACCCAGATAGTGTATTTAAAAGAAGTAAATCTGTAATTATATTTTAAAAATGATCTTTAATGCATTCTGTAGGAAGAATTGATCTGAGTTTCCCCTGCACACTCTTTGTGTGCTTCTGATCCATGGTTTGATCTGATATCTGGTTTCTATTAAAGAACAGGAAGAAAACGTGTTTTAAAAACCTGTTACTCAATACCCTGAATGCAGAGACTTCCAGCTTCAATTCCTTAGCATCATCTAGCTTAACTTTAAAGAGCTATTCTGATTTTTCCTTTGACTTCTCCCATTTCTTTACCACTGCTGACTCAGTTTCCTGCCTGATTTGGTTGTCCCTGTACTCTTCTGCCTTTCTCAGTCCATCACTTTGTTCACCATCTTTGGTTCAATATCTGTCCATGATTAGGGCACTTTCATGATGAAATTGCTGTAAACATTTAAGTCACTTTATGACAGAATATCCACCATTTATGCTTTGTGAAGACATTTTGTTGTTGCTTCCTCTATCCCTCTCATCTCCTTGGCAGGTAAATACAGCTAGAAGTCACAAAATCATGACACTTACGTTTGTTGTATTATGTCTTCACTATATTTGAATAATCCACTTATTTACCTTGCGTTATTTATGACCAACATGAAGAATTAATTGTACTCCCTGTGGCAGCTTTTCCAAGCTTATTCTGCATTACTTAAGCCCATACATACTCCAATCTCAAGCTCTTATTTTAAGAAGTAGGTTCACTTTTATTCCACTGTACCTTCTCTTACAAAAATATTAAATTTGTCTTACTTTTACTGCTGTTTTCCTAAAATATCTCTTTCTATTCTCTCAATCTTTTATTTTTGAAGGCTTATCCCTCCTACTTGAAATTGTTTCTTTGTCTTTTATTAATCTTTATTGTTCATGGCTTCCCCTCATTTATACAACATCGTACGTGTGTGTATGTATATGTATAACCATACATTTGCCATAATCTTTTCTCAAACTTCACTCTTTGGAAATTTCTAGTGGCATTGGTAGTGATAGGCAAGCTCTCCTTTATGGGAAAAGTGGAAAAGTCTGCCTTTATTTCTGTAACTGGTACTCAGCTAGCATCACAGTCAACCTTCATTCTTACCCATAAGATTTTATTCCTCTCTGTTGGCTCTTATTCCCTAAGGATATCTTTGACTTCTCTGGTCTCCCCTATAGGCTACCAGTAAGTCCTATTGATTTGACTTGCATAATGTCATTTATATCTGCCACCCACATTCCCATATGCTTAGGTTCTCATTATCTCATGTAGACTGATTTTTTTTGATGGAGATATATATATATATATATATATATAAAACATCTTTATTGGAGTATAATTGCTTTATAATGGTGTGTTAGTTTCTGCTTTATAACAAAGTAAATCAGCAATACATATACATATATCCCCATATCACCTCCCTCTTGTGTCTCCCTCCCAGCCTCCCTGTCCCACCCCTCTAGGTGGTCACAAAGCACTGAGCTGATCTCCCTGTGCTATGAGGCTGCTTCCCATTAGCTATCTATTTTACATTTGGTAGTATATATAAGTCCATGCCACTCTCTCACTTCATCCCAGCTTACCCTTCCCCCTCCCCGTGTCCTCAAGTCCATTCTCCTGGACATATACATGTCCAAGAGACATATACATCTTTATTCCTGTCCTGCCCCTAGGTTCACTAGAACTTTTTTTTTTATATTCCATATATATGTGTTAGCATATGGTAATGTTTTTCTCTTTCTGACTTACTTCACTCTGTATGACAGACTCTAGGTGCATCCACCTCACTACAAATAACTCAGTTTTGTTTCTTTTTATGGCTGAGTAATATTCCATTGTATATGTGTGCCACATCTTCTTTATCCATTCAGCTGATGATGGACATTTAGGTGGTTTCCATCTCAGGGCTATTGTAAATAGAGCTGCAGTGAACATTTTGGTACATGACTCTTTTTGAATTATGGTTTTCTCAGGGTATATGATGCCCAGTAGTGGGATTGCTGGGTCATATGGTAGTTCTATTTGTAGTTTTTTAAGGAACCTCCATACTGTTCTCCATAGTGGCTGTACTAATTCACATTCCCACCAGCAGTGCAGGAGTGTTCCCTTTTCTCCACACCCTCTCATTTATTCAATAAATGCACCCTCAGCATTTATTGTTTCTAGATTTTTTGATGATGGCCATTCTGACTGGTGTGAGATGATATCTCATTGTAGTTTTGATTTGCATTTCCCTAATGATTAATGATGTTGAGCATCCTTTCACGTGTTTGTTGGCAATCTGTATATCTTCTTTGGAGAAATGTCTATTTAGGTCTTCTGCCCATTTTTGGATTGGATTGTTTGTTTTCTTGTTGTTGAGTAGACTGATATTTTTATACAAGAGCTGTGTAATTGATTCTGTTCTTTTATTGTTGAAAAAATTTTTAATCCGTCCTCATTTATAAGTCAAATACATCTTTCTAAAGCATAACTTTAATATGCCATTTCCACTGCACAACAAAGAAAAAAAGCATATTAACTATTCTCTCTTATCACTGAAGAAAATATAGACGCTTCATCCTGGTGTATAAAGCTTCAGTCGAATGCTCCTTCCTTATTTACCCTCATCTCATCATACATGCTCTTTGCTTCCAATTACACTCCTCCCGGGCCTATGGACACACTCTGCCTCATATACCATCCTCATCAATCTCAGACTTTAAAGTCCATCTTAAGAAGTGTCAGTAAATCCATTTTATTACAGAACTGCAAAACCTACATGGAGAAAACTAAAAACTTCCACCTTTACTATTCCGGGCCCTTTCTTTGTAGCAATACTTATAATACTGTAATGAGTATTAATATATAATTACGTACCTTTCTAAATCAACTGTAAAGTTTTGAAGGCCCAAACTAATAGTTACTCATTTTGCATTTCAGTTATTATCCAGCTCAATAACTGCCACAAGAAAAGCATTTTATAAATATTTTAGAAATTGATTTAGTTAGTTAAAACTATTGGGTACAGTCTTTACTTCTAGTCTCTCATGCTTATAATTAACTAAGAACTAGAATTGATACCTTTTGCTGGTTCATACCTAAAAAGATATTGCTGAAATATTTGATGAGGATTCTACCTACAGATTATTTTAAAAATAATTATTATACTAAGGTTTTTAAAGCCCTTACTCTTCTGAGAGCTTGAAACATATTCACTCGTTTACTCTTACCAGTAACCTGATGAAAAAAGCATTATTATCTCTCTGGTAAATTAGGAAACTGGGGTATAGAGACATTATAGAGCTTACACTTGATCAGAGTTAATAAGAAATGAACTTAGGATGCAACCCATTTTAATATTAATGCATTTACTTTCAATCTATGTAGTCTCTCCTCATTAACATACTTAAAATGAATAACATTTTTCACTTGTAAAATAAAGCCACCCAGAGAACTGTTTTCTTACCATTGAAATGTTGATATTAGATTAATTTCTGAACATATTTGACCAGAACGTTTGGGTCATTTGGTCCAGTGGAGTCCTTGTTTGCTTAATTAAATCATAAAATGAAGGCTACATAAGTTAACACATGTTTTATGAGCACCAATTTTATAGTAACGTAGTACTCCTGTATTTTGGTGATTTAACACTTGTTATTCAATGTTTTCACTATAAAGTGCACTTTTCCTATTGATATTTAGATTATTTGCATAAAGCTTAATTTACCAACATTCATTTTGTTTGTTTTAAATAGCCTTGCATATTTGTGTTGAGAATAGACTAAGTTATTGCTTATTCTATTGTATTCTATTCTCCATTAGTTTGGTAAGTGTTTTCCCTTGATTCGTTTGCAAACCAACAAGACAGTAAAATCAGTATTAATTTAAAATGAGTAATGGCATAAATTTCACCTTAATAATATATTTAAATATAAAAGGGGCAATGAATAATCTATATGCTGTTTGAATTACACCCTTTGAAAACATACATAGCCACAGTAATGTTATACTTCATATTTTAGACCTTATGTTACTTCATGAAGGTGGATCAGTGACTACTTAGAACAATCTTTTGTGGGAATTGCATATCATCTTGAGCCTTCTGACTTTGGTGGATAGTCATAGAAGCTTGCCGTACTTAGTTTATAGTCTTGTCCTTAAATTTTTGGTGATAGAGTACTGGCACTTAAAATACTTTATTCTGGTTCTTCACATCTGTGATGTTCTCGTTTGTCACACTAAGCTAAGCTGTGTAATTTGAGATATGTTTCCAGGTCTTAACTCTTCACTTTGAAAACCCAAATAATTGATATGAATTACAGGCAGGTCTCACTCTGCAAAATTCCATGATAACTGAGATCAGTGTGAAGATATGGTTCCTACATACATGAGTTTAGCGGGTTGAATGGTATCTCCCAAAAAAAGTATGTCTGTGTCCTAACCCCTGGAATTTGTGATTGTTATTTTATTTGAAAAAAGGAACTTTGCCATTGTAAATTATGACAAATGCCTTTAATAAGACAAAGGCAGAGGTTACGTTTGAGACAGACAGAAGAGGGGGCAGTGTGATTATGGAGGCAGAGATTGGGATTATGTGCCTGTAAGTCAAGGAATGCTGCTGACAGCCACCAGAAAGTGGAGGAGGGCAAAAAGTGGATTTTCCCCTAGAGCCAGAGGGAGTGTGGTTCTGCTTACAGCTTGATTGTGGACTTTTGGCCTTCAGAACTATGAGAAAATAGTTTCTATTATTTTAGCCACCAAGTTGATAGTAATTTCTTGTGGCAGCCACTGGAAACTAAGGCACACAGCTTCATTTACAAGATACCATGCAAAATTGAGGACTGCCTGTATTTGTTGTTATGTAATTTTTTTGCTCTTTTAATCTAGACCTCTATTTTATGTCCATATACTTATATTTCATATAAGTTGAATTTGTATTACTTGTCTAAATCATCTTAGTCTATGTGAAAGAAATTCCACAATTCACTAAATGGGCATTTTGGTATTAGGAAGATTCTTTAAAATTTCTTTTGAGGCAAACATTTTACATTTTGTTTGCTTATCTGTTTAGATGGAAGACAGGAGGAGAACTCATCACAACATCTGAGCACTAAGTCATGCCTCACTGCCAGCTTATCGCCTCTAGGCCAAATGCTCCCAATTACTTTAGGCTGTTCTAATTGGCATCATTTTCCAAATATTTACTCATTATTCTGCTCTTTTACCAATTGACTGGCTCTTTAAAGAGAGCACTCTCCAATCTATATTCATGGAAAGACAAGCATTTCAGAACCTATTCTAATTGCTATCTTTGGTATGCCCTCAGCTAATCTTAGTTTTTATATACTGTATAAATATACCATATGTCATCTAAAATATGTTGTTTACTGGTTATGTGGATTGACCACATATGCTTCTCTCTTAGTTTACCCAGTACTCACTAAATATATAACCATGGAAGAGATGAAAATCCACAAAGATAAAGTGGGAGCTAGATCTTCATAGACTTTTGTACAAATAAATGCAGCTAGAGGGAGGGGGGAAGGTATAGAATAGAGGATTTGCACACTGAGGTGAATGAGAAGAAAGTTGATTAGGCTCACTGAATCCAAGAGATGTTCCCATCTCAAAGATGTTGCTTGAAACAGAAGGCAGGGACAAGATAAATGACTTAACATGAGGATTGGTTGGAAGGTGGTATTTGGAAGAACCAGTGTTTTCTCTCCTTTTACCCTACTCACTGAGTGAGTGGACACAAATGACTGTATCCCCACTTGATGAAAATAAAAAGCCAGTCAAGGGATCAGAGACGCCAAGTAGAGACCAAAGGCAGAATTTGGCATGTGGAGGTGAAAATAGAAAATGAAGTGAAAGTGTCTATACCAAATAGTTAACTTCTAAGATCTACACCCTCAGCCCTCAAACAGAATACCAGAAGCCTGGTATCTACTCTTTCCAGAGCTTCTGGAAAAACTAACGTCTGAACAGTTCCTCAGTGAAAAAGAAAACTTTTCCCAAACAAAATTTATATAGACCTTTTATTTCTTCGCCAGAACTTCTGATCAGTTTTTTTGGCTATGATGGCTAAAGTGAAAAAAAAAAAAATTCCAAAAGAAAGATTAGGCAAAATCAGAGAAATCTAAATCTCTCAGAAAATAGGTTAGAAAGATAGCAACTATGAGAGGAAAAATAAAACCTGAGAAGGTGAGATTCTATGAGGTTCAATATCAGGAGGATGGAACAGAGAAAATGGAACAAAGGTAATTAGCAAATATGATAGAAAAATTTTCAGAGGTGAGGCATGTCAGTCATTTGAATGAATGGAGCCATTGAGAGCTCCGTGAAATGAATGAAATACTCTAATCATTAAGCACATCCTGTAAAATTTCAAGGCAAATAAAAATCCTAGGAGGAAAAGCTGCATAAAAATGAAGTATAAGCATATATCTTTTATTTTGCTCAAGATAATTTAAAGCTGATTAGTAATTTCAATAAGATAAATGATATAACCATACTAGAAAGATAGGGAGGGATATGGGATTGAATGTGAGCCAAATCATCATCTATATTAATGGAAAATTAATAATGTCTAATATTTATGAATCAAGAAATATCAGAAGTATATTTTCTAGAAATATAGAGGAAAGCATCAGAAAAATAAGCAAAATAGAGTAAAAAGGGATTTCCTTAGAGTACCTGCTCAGGGAATTGCCACCTTTGCGTTATAAGTATTTCTGTGCTATTCTATTTGTCTAATATGTATATTATTCTAATTTCAATTTTAAATAATATGGATGGAGGGAGGAATAGGAACAAAATAAAGAGAAATGGTTTATTTGGAGAAAATATAACATTCAAGGTTGTAACTACTGTCTGAGTGACCATAGATTTTTAGGTTTCTTACTGCAACATTGCTTCCTCTAGTTTCTCACTTGCTCAGGTACAAAACTTGATGTTGAGTCACATAGTAGTACATTCAGCAGCAAATACCAGAAAAGCAGTCAAGTGACTTACATCAAATAGTGACTTATTTTTTCTCATATCACAAGAATTCTGGAAGAAGGTAATGCAGGTATGGTGATTCTCTTAGAGATCCAAGCCTTTTCTTCCATTTCATTTCATCATCTTCAGCATATTAGCATGTTGTCTGGTGATTGAAAGATGACTCTTTATCCCTAGATGTCACATCCATGTTTCAGACAGGAAGAAGAAGGGAAGGGGAGAGGTATAGGCAGACTTCTACATATATTTCATTAGCCAGAACTGTGTCAGATGGCCACTCCTAGTTGCATGAGAAGTTAGACAATTGAATTTTTCCCTCTTATAGCCTCTAACAAAAAGTCAGACACAAAGGAAGGGGTTTGGAGGAGGTTGGATGAGGTAATTTATGTCTTTATAGATTTCATGGTTGAAATATTTTATACTGGAGGATGAAGATGATAATAAATTTTAAAAGGCATTATGGGGCTTCCCTGGTGGCGCAGTGGTTGAGAGTCCGCCTGCCGATGCAGGGGACACGTGTTCGTGCCCTGGTCCGGGAAGATCCCACATGCCACGGAGCGGCTGGGCCCATGAGCCATGGCCGCTGAGCCTGTGCGTCCGGAGTCTGTGCTCTGCAACGGGAGAGGCCACAACAGTGAGAGGCCCGCGTACCGCAAAAAAAAAAAAAAAGAGGCATTATGCTGTTGGAGTTAGCCAACTGTTAGGATGGTTTTTCATTGGAACTTGAAAATAGACCTGTTGACAAAGGGGAAAGAAGACATAAAGTAAATTTTACATTAGTAGCTTATGAGACAGTTTGGTAACAATTTATATATATTACCTCATTTAATATTCACAATGAGCTTATAAAATATTTCTTCATTTTAGAGATGAAAAACTGAGTCAACTGTGTTAAATAATGTATCTAAAGTCACAGTCAGTAAGTGATATGGTCAGTGAGAAAACAAGTGTCTTCCTCTGGTGTCTGAGCTTTTACTATTAAAATAGCAAATAACTCATATTCCAAGAATTATAGGGAGGATTTCCTTATGGGTGTATAAAATTCCATTTTTCATTCTATAAAGCAAAACTGTAGTGCTTGCTGATTCAGTGGTGAGGAGTGTATACTATTGGGTTGGCCAAAAAGTGCCTTTGGTTTTTAAGTAAAAATAAGACACATTTTTTCGTTTTCACCAAGAACTTCATTGAACAGCACCATTGACCCAGTTTCAATTCCAAGAAGTAAGCACTATCAATAGTTTAGAACAGGTTCTTTTCAGACTTTTTAATACACTCTCACTTGTGTGATGTGTGGAAGAGTCAACTTTCACTGAAAATGCATTCTACCTATATACTAGATATCTTTCTTTTCTCCCAGCCCCACTCCCCATACTTCTCAGCTTTGATCTGTGTCCTGGGTGGCTTTCTTGCCCTCTGTTTTCCAATTTGGTTTCCCCGTTAAAGGCAGTAAAAGAAGTTAAGAAAATGGGAAGAAAATAAGATTAGGGTATTTGTTACCCAGACCCCTTTCACTGAGTTCCTGTTTATAGGTTTTACCTTTCCAGTGTAAACAACAGCTCTATGTGCAGGCTGCCCTATCCCTACAGCTATGTCTCTGGGTTCAGAGTCTGCTTCTTCTCCTAACTTTAGGCTGAGGGTGTCAACAGCATTCTGTTGTCACTCCCCTTGAGATACTGTACCCTCCTTCTCCTAAGCCCTTTGTGAATAGTTTTTGTTAAACTCATACATTTATATGTATATGTATTTCTGTATTCAAGAGTATCTTCCCATTAGAATGTAGTGTGCTAGGTGGGTAAATGGTTTACATAGTTTTTTTCAAAGGCTTTTGTTTTCTCAATTGAGAAAATCATCATGTAAACAATAGGCCCTTACTACTTGCTTTTAAAATATCAAATTAACACCTTCTTTTTTCTGGAAAAACAAATGAACTCCATGTGTATGCTGGCATAAATAATATATTCATATTTATATACAAATTTATATGAATAATCATGGTACTATATATAAGAAAAGAGAATGTGGGAAACAACAAAACCATCTACGAATTACAGTAATTTAGGGTCATCAAACAAGGTCACAGAGTTTTTTTAACAGTAAAAACCATCAAAACTATCACTGTGACATGAGCAATTACAAATCCAGTCTTCTCTGTAAGGTGTATAGATCTTTGAGAGAGCTTGGAAAAAAATCCTGAAGGTGGATGGATAGTTTGTTTTGGTTCTGCTTTTTTTTTTCCTTTTTTGCAGATACTTTTGTCTATTGTACATATTTCTATGTAGTTAGTTGAAATCAATGCTTCCCTTTAAAGCCTTCCTCCACAAACACAAATTCCATGAATGACATTGCTCAGGCCTTACACCACATGTCTGCAATATACTGATGTTCATTCCCTGCACCTTCCATACTTAGCTCTTGACTATTTCTCATTCATTGTCATTCTCTTTCTTATGATCTTGCATGAGGCAAGCCTTTTGAAGGGTTGGGTTTCTTCAGGTCCAAATTCTAGGGTGTACATATCCACTGGCATTCCAGAATCAGCTGGATATTTTCGTGTTCAGGATGTTGAACTTGCAGTTCTGAACAAGCTGACAGGCTGCTGTTACCAAGCTCTTGAAAGTCAATAACAATATGTAGAAGTATTTCCCTCCTGTATTTTTCTAAATATTCATTAGCATTCACTTTCCTTCCTAATTCCTATAATTCCTCTATGTAGAAATGTGTAGGCTTTCACCTCCAAGATATCCCACTGTCTTAGGAATGCTTGATATATTAATTGTATCACTACAATTGTCTGTTTGGTCCTGGGACCTTGTGGGAAGGTGTCGGTTGGTTCTGATTTTATGGATGAGAAGTAAGAGAGGATGATTAAAACTGAGGAAGCAAATTGGTTTGTAATGGTTTATAATTTGTTGAGCTTTGAACTTTAGCTCATAAAGCTTAGCAGGGTTGTCTTTCTGTTTTGAAGACCTGGGGTCCAAGGCCAATCATCTCATGATATGTAGAGGCCACTTCAGGAAACTGTCATCTCACTGGGAGGCTCAAGTGGACATCATTTATGAAGTCCCATGTTGCCCTTACTTCTATGCCTTGATAGCCCAGTAAGATGCAAAAGAATAATTTAAAATATGATAAAATAATTATGTAAGGAATATGCCTACATACACTTTAATTCTATTTTTCTTTTTCAATCTTGGGTAAAGCAGTTGGTATGTGGCTTGTTTAGCAGACTGAGCAACATCAGCAAAGACACGATTTAATTTTGCTTCTGTAAATTAATAAACAATCTCAGTGTCTTTGTGTGGAGAAAGATGAGCAAGAGCTTCAGAGTAAATGAAGACAAGTACAAGAAAGGTAATTGACAGGCATCCACATGCCTCTTCTTAGTTCATGTTAGAACATACAGTGAGGAGAGACCAATCATTGCTCAGAATTACTGCCTCAACAGATCTGTTTTGAAACTAATGAATTAACTCAAAATATCTCAAGGCAATGCATTATATTGGGTTGGCCAAAAGTTCCTTCAGTTTTTAAGTGAAAATAAAAGGCACAGTTTTCATTATCACTAAGAACTTTATGGAACAACGTACTCACCATTTTGTTCCACTACCTTCTGCCATTTTTCAGGCAACTTCATAGTTCCATCTTCCCCAAACATTTTATCTTTTTGAGCAAAGAACTGTTCCAGGTGCCTTTTACAGTCTTTCAGGGAATTGAAATTTTTTCCATTAAGAGAATTTTGGAAAGACCAAAATACATGGAAATCCAAAGGTGCAATGTCTGGTGAGTACACTGGATGAATCAGAACTTCCCAGCCAAGCTGTAACAGTTTTTGGCTGGTCATCAGAGAAACATGTGGCCTTGCGTTATCCTGATGAAAGATTATGTGTTTTCTTTTGACTAATTCTGGATGCTTTTTGTTGAGTGCTGCTTTCAGTTGGTGTAATTGGGAGCAGTACTTGTTGGAATTAATCATCGTTTGGTTTTCTGGAAGGAGCTCATGTTAGAAGACTCCCTTCCAATCCCACCATATATACAACATCACCTTCTTTGGATGAAGACTGGCCTTTGGTGTGGTTGGTGGTGGTTCATTTCGCTTGCCTCACAATCTCTTCCATTCCACATTATTGTACAGTATCTACTTTTCATTGCCCATCACAATTTGTTTTAAAAACAGAACGTTTTCATGACATTTCAGTAAAGAATCGCATGTGGAAATACGGTCAAGAAGATTTTTTTTGCTTAACTTTTGTAGAGTCCAAACATCAACCAATTAAAATAATCAGACTGGTGCACATGATTTTCAACGCTTGATTTGGATATTTTGAGTATGTCAGCTATCTCCCTCATGGTATAATGTTGATTGTTCTCAATGTCTCGATTTGATCGTGATCAACTTCAACTGGTCTACCCGACCATGGAGCGTCGTCTAGTGAAAAATTTCCAGCACGAAACGTTGCATACCACTTTTGACATGTTCAGTCAGCCACAGTACCTTCTCCATACACTGCACAAATCTTTTTTTGCGTTTCGGTTGCGTTTTTACCTTACTTGAAATAATAAAGCATAATATGCCGAAAATGTTGCTTTTTTCCTTCCATCTTCAATATTTAAATGGCTACCCCCAAATTCACCAATTTTGACATCTATTTTTAAATGCACACTGATATGACAGCTGTCACATACAATCTAACAAAATTGTTTCAAATGAAATTAAAGGCAACTAAGTGCTACTAGAGCCCTTTTACGGAAAACAATGAACAAACCTTTTGGCCAACCCAATACATGGTAAATTCAGAGTGGCCTGTTCTTCCAGGAGGTCATATCCAGAAAAGTAGTGTAAAGTGTCACAAGGAACATCAAAACCTCCAACTCCTTACCATTCTTCTGACACATGATGGATGAGCACTGATAATCAAAAAAAAAAAAAAGTGTGAATATATTTCCAGTAAATTTAAAAGCCTGAATATAAACTGAAGAATTTGAATTGCAGGTGATATTTTCATTTTTTCCCAGCTGAAGTTCATAATTTTCAGTAGAGAGTAGTTCATAAGGTAAAGAACTGGTTATAAGTATATAAATAATTAAAATAATATTGAGTGGACACTTACTAGGATTAAGCACTCTTCATTTATTCTTGTCAGCTAAACTATTTTGTGGTAATACTGTTATCTTCATTTTATATGATGGACTGCAAGTTCTTAAAGGATAAATAATTTGCTAAAAGGGTAAGGTTTGACCTTAGGTCTCTAATGTCAAAGCTGATGCCTTTAACCACTTAGCATTTTTATGTCAAATATTTGCCAAATAGCATTTTTATGTCAAAAATTTTCAGTTTACTAGACCACAGTGGAAACTCAGTTCGGTAAAATATTGTTAGGATATGAACCATATAACAGTATGGTTGAGAATGAGAACAGAGAGCAAAATTAGCAGCTGCTGCCTGTTTTTTACTTCGAAATGGTGCATTTTTTTTTTTTGTAATCTCAGAAGAATAGCATCTGAAACCCCTAGGAAACTGATAAATAAGATAAGCATCTCTGTCCCACTTTAGGACCAAAACACAATGTGAAAAATATGGCTAAAGCTAACGAATGATCCTCCTGCTGATAGGAACTGCTAGTGGAAGTGTTCATATATGGCAGGAGAACAGAGTAATTCTGATGGATAGAAAGCAGTGGCTGGACTGAGGTTTCAATGTTTGTGAAAGACGATGAAAAAAATAAGACTTGTAACTATCTCTGGGGTTATAGCTTATTTAAATCCCCCTTCTTGGAGGATGGGAGGAAGCAGGTATAACCCAATGATCAGGATCTGGGCCAAACCTCTATTACTGGAGGAGTTAGAGAAAATTTCAAAATTGCTAGACAACACAGGATGAACATTGGAGAAAAAAACAAACCAATAAACTGTCACTTCAGTTTAGCCTACAGAGTTGCTGTTTTGATATACATGAAGGAAGTTAACGCTGAGAAAAGTCATCACCAACATCAAGAGTCAGGAGAAGGATGTAACCAGATAAATGAAAAAAGAAAATAAAGCAATCTAAGAGTGACTTAAAAGTAAATTTGCCAAGGATGGTCCAAGAGAAAATATAAAATGAAACAAAAATGGTCAGAAATAGAAGAGACTATAAAGGAGAATCAATTACAATTACTGGAAATGAAATAAAAGTTCTTTAAATGAAGAGACAAAATTTGAGTATATAGAAGGCACAATTTAAATCTATCATTGTAGTAAAGAAAAATCAAAAGACCCTCATTTTTTATGTTTTGGTG
This sequence comes from Phocoena phocoena, assembly GCF_963924675.1. Lineage (NCBI taxonomy): Eukaryota > Metazoa > Chordata > Mammalia > Artiodactyla > Phocoenidae > Phocoena > Phocoena phocoena. The sequence continues at coordinate 54,645,124 of NC_089229.1, forward strand.
GTTTAGCACAGGGGAAAGGCATTTTGTTAATAAACCAAAATAAGCAGCGATGATCAAGGCCTTCAGCAGAATAAAGATAACTAAAAAAAATGTAACCCCTAAATTTTTGCCTTTTTCTTATTCCTTATTAAACAAGAAGATTAATAACATGACATAGGGCTTCCCTGGTGGCGCAGTGGTTGAGAGTCCGCCTGCCGATGCAGGGGACACGAGCTTGTGCCCCGGTCTGGGAGGATCCCGCCTGCCGCAGGGCGGCTGGGCCTGTGAGCCATGGCCGCTGAGCCTGCGCCTCCAGAGCCTGTGCTCCGCAACAGGAGAGGCCATGGCAGTGAGAGGCCCGCTTACCAAAAACAAAACAAAACAAAACAAAAAAAAACCATGACATAGTGGTACTTGTAACTTTTTGTGGATAATTGACAGGATTTCTCTATAAATCTTTCTCCTTATATTGGAAAACACTACTTTTTTTGAGATGTTACAGAAAAAATTTTTTGCTACATTAGAAAAAATTACCTGTTTACCATTTCTGGATGTTCTTGTTTTCTCTATTCCAAAATATTTGCTGGTTTTTATGAAGAAAATAGGATCTTAGTCAGAAACTCTAGGAATGGTAATGGAAGAGAGAAATGTCTTTTGATAATGGTTAGATTGTAGTTATTTTTCCACCTTTTTCTTCTTGCATTTGAATGCCTAAACAGTAAACCCCAGTGAATATGTCAACATATTTCTTGGAACACTTGAAACTGCTGTTATTGTCTATCCCTGAATTAAATATTTTTCTGTTTGTAATATAAAACATTTTAATTACAATACAAATTACATGATACCACCATGTAGCAATAAACAAAGAACTAATTTATGTTCTTTCTGTACTTATCATTTGTTGACTAATTAGTTTCTCTATGAGAAGCCAAGTGACTCATAAATGCAAACCTCCTGAGGATATAAAGGTTAATTTTGAAGTGATTACAAATATTCCAGTAACGTTATAATTAATAATTACATTTGTGATGCAGAAATCTTCTAAAGCACCAGTGAGTAACCTCTGTAAATTAGGACACATAGTTGGCATCATTTAGGACGTCTTTGCATTATTCCTTTCATTCAGTCTAGTTTCAGGGTGAAGTGGGATCACATATTAAAACCATCATTAGTCTAAATCCATGACCCTATGTGTTTGTGTGTATGTGTGTGCCTGTGTGAGAGGTACACACACACACCCCCTTCTCTGTGCATGCTATCAGTTCATATTCTTAGGCCGAACTTGAGCTATGACTGGACATGTTATGGAATGATTCACTAAGTTATGGAGAAGTCGTCCATTTATATGAGGGTCACAGATGACTCTTGGGAGAGAATTTAACCTATGGAATGAGAGGGTCACAGAACCTTTTTTCACAAAACATTAATGGAAGGATGATTCTGAGAACAAATGGGCATCTACTGTTCGGCTGTGATTCTGACACCAGCTTATATGCATTTATAAATGGTCTTAGGAAGCAAAAGGGTTTATGATGTTAAACTGAAGTTGTTTTTTCTCCCCACTAAAATTTCTGAAAGTCCATGCAATTCTAAAGTGCCACTGATTGGATTTCATCTTGTCTTTTCAGTTCTTAACTGCTGGTAATTGTTAAAGATGTCAAATGGAGTATATATGTATTTTTTAATAATAGGTAAAGTACTGAAGTTTAGTACTGATTTAAGTCTTAAGTATTGCAAATTACTTTTACAGTCATCTAACATTACATATCAATAACCTCTCTTTTGAGTGGGAAGGAAAGGAGTAAGTCAACAATGGTCATCAGAAATTTGGTTAATCTGTAGCCTATCTTATCACTACCATAGCACATATTGATGTGTCATTAATAGAGGCAATGATTACATAACATTGCTGGGCTTTCCAGTTGTGATTCTAGGGTAACTTCTCTTCTAAGTTTTATCAATGGGTAATTATAAATAAGAGAGAGTAAAAAAGATAGACTCCTTGCTCTTTTAAAAACCACCCATGCATGCTCCTGTCTAAAGTTACTTTTATCAACTGGCCACCCTATTTAAAATTGCATCCTGCTTCTATTTCAACCCAATAATTCATATTCACCTTTTCAGCTTTAATTATTTTCCCTTGGCACTTATCCCCAATAAGCTGTAAATTTTATTTATCTTGTTTTCTTCTGTATCTTCCCATAAAACATAAGATCTATGAGGGTAAAGACTTGTGTGTGTGTGTTCTTTCCCTGTGAACAGTGCTTAGGACAGAGTAAATGTTAAATTTTTAAATGAAAAAGAGGGTCTATCTTACACAAGTAAAAATGCTGTTAAAATGATTTTCTTAAATAAAGCAACAGTAGTTACATTGGCTAAATCAAAGCTATCATGCATGATACAGGTGAAAGCAGCAATGATGTTTGTTATGGTTTAAAAATCAATGAAATCTATATATTATAATTTTGGATAAATAATGTGTTTTTTAATGTTTATTCTTCAGTTGTCCATACCTAGTCACTTTATTGGTATTATATGTGGAGTCTTGAAAACATTAAAACTTATTAAAATAAATTTGAATACTATGTAAGTGAGATTAGCCACACTTATTTATTTTTATTCACAGAATACCAGTTTTTGATCTCTCTAAATCTTTGATTTAATTTTTTCATGCTTATAAAATTAATTTTATAAGTAAAGGCCAAATAGTTATTATTTTTGCTTACTTTCCCACCAAAGGGTGTTTTCTTGTTTGATCAAAATGTGGATATGTCCTTGAGAGTATGGCATTATTTGAATATGATCTGCCCTTTGTAACCTGTGGTAAAGTATTACACAGAGCATTCTCTGCCCACCACCATAATTTGAAAACAGGAAATTATGCTGCTATCACTGTCTTAAACTATATAAGTTCAAGCTGTATAGCATAATGACTTGACTTCACAAGCATCATGAAATTATTGTCACAATAAGGTTAGTAGACATCTATCATCTCATACAGATAAAAAATAAAAGAAAAAAAATTTGTGTGATGAGAACTCTTAAGATTTACTCTCTTAATTTAATTAGTTCTCTTTTCTCTTTTGAGTAGCAGGAAATAAATATTAGGCTATGCCATATATGGAAATATAATGAAATGTCACTATATTATGTGAAAGCAACTTGCTTTCTTTGGTTTTACCTTTCTTATATGTAAAATGGAGTCCTACTTTCTTTTTATTATTCCCTTTTATTATTAGACTGGACACAGTTGTAGTGAGGCTTAAGTAACATATTTATAGCACTTTGAAAATTATAAAACCATGCACGAATGCAGTGGGTCATTTTGGATTAATTGGGTCTTTAGTGTTTCTTCCAAGCAAGGCAACTGTGCGGAATGCAATTTTTGAATTAGGAAAAAGATTCTTATATATTTTACATAATTTAAATGCTTATTCCAAAGTATACTCTCTCCCCCCACCCCCCAAATGCAATACCAGTTTGTCAGAATCCCCTTTGATTCTGATGGTCTGCGTAAGGGAAAGGATTATCTAGTACTTGTTTAGCTTTAGAATTCCGTCTCAAAAAAATCAGTCAGCAGAGATATCCATAGTTTGCAGCTCTTTTTTTAAACAGCAGTCATGTATGCCTTTTGTTGTTAACTTCAGTATTTGATTCTGCTTGTAAAAGTGCTCTGTTTATTGCTTGATGTCATCATTTTACTAACAAAGCAACTCCCATTTCAGATACTTTAGGTGAATGGGTTTTCTGAAGAATATTCCCAGTTGTAAGGGAGGAGAATGTTGAAAGGAGAAATAGAAACGTTTTATTTTATGAGAGTAAATTAGAGTTATACTTTCTCTTACTGCTTACAGGTCAGTTGGAAGTAGTGATGATCTCCCTTATGTTACATAATAACTCAGGGGTGAAGGTAATCCTAAATACAAGAGGGCATGAGGCAGTTTAACACAAAATCCTGGTGAGCTGAAGGTGAAATAACACTTTCTCAAATTGGCTGCCAGGGGGACATTTACGAGTAGGACACAAACAACTATGTAGTACAACGATTTTTTTGTAATACAGGAACAGTTTTCTTCTAGTTCTCAGACTTCAAATTGTTTTCTTTTATTTAAAACTATTTAAAACACAGAGAATCTTACAAAATTCCATGGGTTGCAGTATCTCAGAGAAGTAGGCTTTTGTAGAGCATGTGTACCCCAGAGGAGAGCAAACCTCCAGCATTTCATTACTGTCCAGTGTTGACTGTTTGCTTTTGTGTGTTTGTTTTGGTGACTAATTAGAGCAGATATCACTAAAGCCATAGAATTCATATTAATGCAATCTATAATTTAATGCCTAAAAATTGAGCCACTATAAATAACTAGCTTAAATGTAAAACAGAAGTCAAATCTATGTAAATACATTTTGATATTTCACAGCCTTTACAATTATAACTTCCCAAACTCAGATGACTTCCTCCTCAACCCCTAATAAAATCTCTTGGAACATTGTAGATTCTCTATACAATACTTTACAAGTATGTACTTGGAATTCGGTTCAGTCAGGTTATTCACTCCTGGCCATCTCTGTGGAGAACCTCACGATGGCACTGTGGCTGGTTGCCACAAAGGGATTTCTGTCTGTCTTTGTGTCATGTCAGTGATGTGGCCCTGCTTCAGACTATTTCTCCTCTTGGGGTCACCCTGAGCCCTCAGTATCCCTTACCTTCCCAGATTTGTGAGATTTGATAGAAGATGGTTCTCTCCCAGCCTGTGTTTCTCTTTGTCTCGTAGACCCCGAAGTGATATTGGGTGTGAAAACAGCTCCCATAGCTTCTTCTCTAACTGGACTTATGTTTGGCAGAATTCTATGATGACTCCAAAGATTCCTCCCCTTGGTGAACATGCTATATTATAATCCCCTCCCTTTGAAGGTAGAACCTGTGAATAGGATTCAGTAGTCATTCTCATGACTAGGTTATGTTATATGGCAAAGGTGAGGAGATTTTTGCAGAGGCAATGGAAGTCCCAAATTGGTTAATTTTGTGTTAATCAAGAGGGTGATTACTCTGAGTGGGCCTAACCTAATCAGATAAGACATTTAAGAAAGATCCTAGAAGTCAGTGATTTTCCTGTTGGCCTACAGTCCTCCATGAGTTCCATGGCTGCAAGGAACTGAATTATAGAAACAAATTACGTGGTCTTAGAAGAAGACCCCAGGTCTCAGATGAGACCCCCAAACTTGGCCAACACCTTGATCTCAATGTAAGGGACCCTAGGCAGATAACTCACTTAAACTATGTCGAACTTTTCACCTACAGAAACTGAGATAATTAATGGATGTTGTTTAATCTTCTAAATATGTGGTAATCTGTTATGTATCAATAGAAAACAAATATATCCCTCTTCATTTATAGCACCTTAAAACCAATCAAAGGGGTCCTGCCTTCTTAATTTCCCACTTCTCTCAATACTCCTTTTCAGGTACCTTCACAAAAAATATGTTCCTTCTTTTGTTGCCCTCAGTTTTAAGGTGGCCTCAAGCTGTCTCACTTTGCACTTACAGAATGGAAACTGCGACTGCTTCAATCCAAGTAGGTAACAAGCTTATGTGCAGAGATACCAACTGATATGAAAGAAAGTGGTTGTCATAGATCCAGTACAGAATTGAGGACCTTATTTAAAACCAAGAGAGAAAGAGAGATCACTAGTTATTCTGAACAAGATTCGTCCACAGTGCTAAATGCATGTCACTTATGCTGCCACTTACCATTCTTACACCCATGTCAGACATTGGTCATTTCTTCACCTTGTTTCCCCCAGTAAGCCTCAGTACAGACTCAGAATCTTTCTTAGAATATCAGTCCAATTATCTTCCAATTAGGAAAGCAAGAGGAATACAATTTATATTAAAGATTTCACATGTCTATTAGTAAAGGAAGAGTAGTCATTAATGTCATGCATTTGTTTTCTCTCCTCCCCAAACATCTGTTGAACACCTAGTACCTAGTATGTTATAATGACATATTAGGCACCGACAGTACCACAATGAATAAGATATCCTGGATAATTCTGTCCTGAAGGATGCATGGTATTTTATTTGGCTCAAATATGAATTACTTAGTACTCAGATATGTCTTATTTTACAGAGTGTGAAAAATTTCCAACTAACATTTTTTTTTCCTGCTTAGAATGTGAATTAATAGGAGTTCTTGAGGAATTACACCCAGATTCCATAGAGTAACTATACATTTTCCTTAGTAAATCATTTGAAAGGGAAACTTAAGCTGCTTGAAATCAGATGGGGTTTCAAATTCAGTGCTCTGAGAGGTTATATCACGGATCAAACTTAGAGGGCATATATCTTTAGGATAGGTCTCTGGTCTTGTCTGTAAAAATAAATGGAACCTATTGAAATACCACTAAGTAACATTTGATTTTAAATTGACAAATTTAATCAAAAAGAGGTGAGGTAACCTTGCTGATTTCAAACAGCCTTGTCAGAAATGGAACTGGGATATCTCTGTGTTCTAGGCTCTGTAGAAGAGAGAAAATTAAATAGGGCATCTCATTTGATAAATTTAGCAACTTTTAAAAAAGGCCTCAACAGTAGTAATCAAAGCTCAAGATCATATTGACAAGCCTGAAGTACAAACAAGCAAGAGAAGAAATGGCACAGCTAAAGGAAAGTCTTTGGCATGGGAGAAAGAAGTGATGCAAGTTGATGGAAAGAGTGCAGGGACACACAACAGTAGAGACTATGGTTCAGAATGTCATGTCCTTTGCGCTTTTGGCATTTTGGGCCCCATCATTCTTAGTTGTGGGTAGCTGCCTGTACATTGATGTTTAGCAGCATCCCTACCCTCTACCCACCAGATAGCAATGTCATCCCCCACTCCAAGCTGGGACAGCTATAAATAATATCCAGACATTCCCAAATGTCCCCTGGGGGCAAAATGACTACTGTTGAGAACCGGTGCTCTAGTTGTATGATGTAGTTAACTAAGGTGGAAGTCAGTGTTGCAGGAGACAACACTTTTGAGTAAGACATTTTATGATTAATTATTTTGGGAAATATTCATTCCTTCATCCAGTGAATATTTGTTAAATGCATACTGTGTGTCAGGAGCTGTTTTAAGTGATTGGGACTCATCCGTCAGCAAAAGAGACAAAAATCCCTGCTTTCAATGGAACTAATATTAAATCTCACAGAGAGGTGAGACGTGCTAAGGGGGAAAAAAAAAAAGCAGGGTGAGGAGGATTAGGGGTATTAGAGCAGTGGGGGAGGAAGTTTTCAGTTTTAAATATGGAAATGGTTGGAATATAAGGCTGTTAGATTAAAAAAAAAACTTGAGGGAAAGAACTTACCATTTTTCTTCATTTTTTACCCACAGAGCTAATAGAGTGGACAATACATGGTACTTATACATGTTTACTTATTCATTAAGCAGTTATTTATTGAATAGCTGTTGATTTTCTAGGCACTGAGCTGAGGAGTTGATGATGAGCGAAGTAGACATGGTTTCTCCCCTCCTTGCCCATATATGACAGAGATATCTCAGTGAAAACAATCACAAAATAAGATATAAAACTGCAGCTTGGATATTTCTATGAAGAAAAGGCACATGGAGTTACGAGATATAAATCAGATGGACTTGACCTGGGGTATGTGTAAGTAAAAATTTCCATGAAGAAATGATATTTTAGATGAGTTAAGTGTGCACTGGGGAAAGAGTTGGAGACAAAAGCTGTAAGCAGAAAGAAAAGCATATGCAAATAATCGGTGGTAATTGTAGCTCAGAGAGTAAGTGGAGGAAATCATGGAGTAATATGAGAAATGAGAGGTAAACTTCAGCTACATCATGGAAAGCATATTGTAAATTTACCTCTCTATGTTAAGAGCGGTGAAAAGCCAATGATGTGGTTTAAGTGGGGATGAGGAGGTCACATGCTTAGATTTGCATCTTGAACAAAGAAAATCTAGCTGCAGGGAAATAACTAGTTTGAGGGGGATGAGATGGGATGGAGTGTGAATGAAAAAGGCATTTAGGCAGCATGAAGGGTGAGAACTGTTTGGTTAGCAAGTTGGCAGTTGGGCTTGGGAGAAATAGATGGATTCTAAAGATGTTTAGAAGGCAAAATCAATAGGCCTTGGTGATCAACTGGATATGATGCTAAGGGGAGCAAGAATAACTCTTAGTCAAAAACTACAAGTATTGATATTTTGGTGATTCTATTGTAAAGTACCAGATTTGGAGAAGTAGTTGATGAGTTGAGTTTCAGACCCATTCACCTTAAGGTGTTTTTGAGACATCTAGAAGAAATGGTTGGAAAGGGCTATATAGTATGTATGAGACTGAAACTCAAAGATAGGTGTTTTTTTAAATTGAATTCAAAAATTGATAAAATAGGCGATAAAAATAGTAATATTAGTTCCAGTAGTCTCGTTTAAGAAGTGGTTAAACAGTCCTATTAGGAGGATGGCCAAAGGATTTATCTCACTTCACCTGGGGTGATGTTTATCTCAGACACAAACTAGACCACTGGTCTTATGGCAGTGTTAGTACCAACAGCATTACAGTTCCCTTACATGTGGTCTGCAGTAGCTTTTGTTAAGGCCAGTGGTAGAAGAGAACCCAGAAGCTGCAGCCTAAACCCACAGTCAGCCTTTGTTGTAGGCACTGAGACGATGAAGGCAGAACCAGTCTTTTCTTCCTCAAGCCACAAATAAATTAATTAACTGACACTTATCATATTTTTAATATCAGTTGAAAACCAAATATATAAATGTTTTTATATATTTAGTGTTTAGTTTTGAACATTTCCTAGAATTCTGTGTAGTATGTATTCCATGAGGGTTAATAATATTCATTACACTGTAGGTAGCATACACATACTGTACTGTTTCATTGTTTTTATTTTTTATTACACTGTTAAATATCTATTTAGTCCTGTCCCTTGATCAGAATGTGAAAGATTGTTGAAATTTGATAGGCTTCCCAGAATAATGGAAATCATACCAAGGTTCATAGGGAAATGGTTTCACATGTGGAGGAAGGAAGGAAGGAAACCATTTTTTTAAAAAAAATTCTTTTTATTTTAAAGATTTTTTTTGATGTGGACCATTTTGAAAGTCTTTATTGAGTTTATTACAGTACTGATTCTGTTTTATGTTTCTGGGTTTTTTTTGGCTGCGAGGCATGTGGGATCTTAGCTCCCTGACCAGGGATCGAACCCACACCCTCTGCATTGGAAGGCGAAGTCTTCACCACTGGAAGGCCAGGGAAGTCCCAGGAAGGAAAGCATTTTCAAATAGTTCCCAGGAAGTGGTGAGAGAGGAAAAATTTTATGAAGATACATGTGATTATCCTCCCCCCTCCAACACACAACTAGGAATAACAACACAGAGTTACTTACATGACTTTTAAAACAATACTTACAAAGGCATGACAACCTCATGATGATTTGAATGAGGAAAAACCAAGTTTGAAATAAGATGTCAGAGCCTAATGTGTCAGAGAGTACTGAAACATCCATACTTCCTTACAGTGAAGTGTGTGAATTAAGGAAAACTCTGAGTCAGGAAACAAGTTGAATTGTTATGTCACTGACAACTTTGACCTCTATACCTGTCTACATAAGCAATAACTTTCTTTTTTACATTTTTAATTGTAGTCATTGTTTTGAAATTCAGTCTATATGCTGTATCAACTGTAGCCTTATAATCTAATTTAGCTACTCTGTAATTACAAAAGGTATTCAATAGGGTGCAAAAGGTTGTCCCATGATAGGCATATAACATTTAATGCTTAACTTTTCCTTGCTCAGTTTTTAATGATTTGTAAAAATAATTTATGTAGCTCTTTTTTTACAATTTTTAAAAAGAGCTTATGTGTATATGGCATAGTTTTTTTCTTGAAGGCTTAAGTTAGAAAATACATTTTCCTTAATTCTATGAATTCAAACCAACCCTAAACCAATTTCCAGTGGATGTTAAATGAATCGTACAAATTCTATTCAAATATCCTCTAGACACAATGAAGTTGAAAAGGAAAAAGAGTGAGAAGAACTTTGCCTTGCCATGAAACCAACTGTTATTTAAAGTTGGTTTCCCTGTTAAATTCTCTCTTACTGTATCTTTCCACACATAATTTTACAGGTATTTGACAGATAGTGTGAGAATTGAAAAATGGAGTAAGTCAGTGGTATGGAAGAGAACGCTAAGAATGGCTTAGGTATAAATGGGGAGTTGGAATATGAAAATGTTGCCATTTATAAATCCTTAGGGAAATAATGGACTATTCTAGAGATAAATGAAGATGAGATAATTGGCTATTTGGAAAAAAATGCAGTTCTGCCTTAAACTCAACAGAATAAATTAGAAGTTGATTAGAAATCTAAACTGGAGACAATTATCTCTGGAAGTACACTACACAGAACTGATAAATGTGTTTCCCTCTAGGGAAGGGAACTGCAAGACTGTGGGTCAGGCTGTCAGGGAACTTAATTGACATTTATAGCTTTTTGTATGGTTTAAATTACCATTATTTGTATGTTAAAACAATAAACACACTCTCAGCAGTGCCATTTTGGGAAATTAATCCTGTAGAAATAAGACGAACATAAACAACATGATCCTACACAAATACTAGAAGAAATTTTATACCTGTGGAAATGGATAGGATTTCCTAAGCATGCTGTTAATCTCAGAAACGATAAAATCAGTCATATTTGACTTAATTAAAAAAGAGTTTTTTCTTCTTTTTTTTAAAGTTGAAAAACATCATGAGCAAAGTTAAAAGAAAAGCACCTCACTGGGAGAAGATCTTTCCAACTTAAGTAGAGTTCCTTTGCCTTATTACTTATTAGCGGACATTGAAGAATTTAGGGAGTTGCTTGACACCCATACTCTGGAAAGGCCATGTAATCAGGACATCACACACATAGCATCAGGAGTTTGTGGCATTCTTTCTAAGGTGTTAGTAGCAATGGGGCTTGTCCCTAACTGCTTCCAGGCTCCATTATTTCTTCACTCCAAAGTCAGTCTCCTATGAGAGAGAATGTGATTGGTTCAGCTTAAAATTGTATCTCCCTCTATCAGTGCTGCCCAAGAACTCTTTCTGTGAGGATCCAATATGCTAATCATTAACCTTACCTGAATACTGAGCACATGGAATATGGCAAGTATAACTGAAAAGAAGAATTTTAAATTTTATGTAACTGCATTAATTTAAGTAGCCATATGTGACTATTGGCATAGTGAATACTGACTCTATAAGCAGGAAGGTACTGGTGTAGGGGTTTGTCCAAAATCTGCACCACTATCCTCCTGCTTACAGATATAGGATAGATAAGGCCATTCAGGAAATTCTAAAAAATGGGAAGCTGCTGTGAGCTTGGTCTGTGTATAAATTTATTTGTACTGTTATGGAGTGATAAAAATAATTACTGCTTAGTGATCAATACCCTGTGCCAAGCACTCAAATAAATTTTATGTGGATTAATTAATCCTGAAAACAACTAGGAGGTAAGAGGTATTATAATTTTATTATAAAACTGAGTCTTTGAGAACCTTAATGACTGACTCAAGTTAATATAGCTACTAAGAGATAGTCATTATTTCTTTTTTCTTTAACATCTTATTGGAGTATAATTGCTTTACAATGGTGTGTTAGTTTCTGCTTTATAAAAAAGTGAATCAGTTATACACATACATATGTTCCCATATCTCTTCCCTCTTGCATCTCCCTCCCTCCCACACTCGCTATCTCACCCCTCTAGGTGGTCACAAACCACATAGCTGATCTCCCTGTGCTATGTGGCTGCTTCCCACTAGCTATCTGTTTTACATTTGGTAGTGTATATATGTCCATGCCACTCTCTCACTTTGTCACAACTTACCCTTCCCCCTCCCCATGTCCTCAAGTCCATGTTCTATTAGGTCTGTGTCTTTGTTCCCGTCTTACCCCTAGGTCCTTCATGACCTTTTTTTTCTTTTTTCCTTAGATTCCATATATATGTGTTAGCATACAGTATTTGTTTTTCTCTTTCTGATGTACTTCACTCTGTATGACAAACTCTAGGTCCATCCACCTCACTACAAATAACTCAATTTCGTCTCTTTTTATGGCTGAGTAATATTCCATTGTATATATATGCCACATCTTCTTTATCCATTCATCTGTTGATGGACACTTAGGTTGCTTCCATCTCCTGGCTATTGTAAATAGAGCTGCAGTGAACACTTTGGTACATGACTCTTTGAATTATGGTTTTCTCAGGGTATATGCCCAGTAGTGGGATTGCTGGGTCATATGGTAGTTCTATTTGTAGCTTTTTAAGGAACCTCCATACTGTTCTCCATAGTGGCTGTGTCAATTTACAATCTCACCAACAGTGCAAGAGGGTTCCGTTTTCTCCACACCCTATCCAGCATTTATTGATTCTAGATTTTTTGATGATAGCCATTCTGACTGGTGTGAGATGATATCTCATTGTAGTTTTGATTTGCATTTCTCTAATGATTAATGATGTTGACCATTCTTTCATGTGTTTGTCGGCAATCTGTATATCTTCTTTGGAGAAATGTCTATTTAGATCTTCTGCCCATTTTTGGATTGGGTTGTTTGTTTTTTTTGATATTGAGCTGCATGAGCTGCTTGTAAATTTTGGCGATTAATCCTTTGTCAGTTGCTTCATTTGCAAATATTTTCTCCCATTCTGAGGGTTGCCTTTTGGTCTTGTTTATGGTTTCCTTTGCTGTGCAAAAGCTTTGAAGTTTCATTAGGTCCCATTTGTTTATTTTTGTTTTCATTTCCATTTCTCTAGGAGGTGGGTCAAAAAGGATCTTGCTGTGATTTATGTCATAGAGTGTTCTGCCTATGTTTTCCTCTAAGAGTTTGATAGTGTCTGACCTTACATTTAGGTCTTTAATCCATTTTGAGTTTATTTTTGTGTATGGTGTTAGGGAGTGTTCTAATTTCATTCTTTTACATGTACCTGTCCAGTTTTCCCAGCACCACTTATTGAAGAGGCTGTCTTTTCTCCACTGTATATGCTTGCCTCCTTTATCAAAGATAAGGTAACCATATGTGCGTGGGTTTATCTCTGGGCTTTCTATCCTGTTCCATTGATCTATCTTTCTGTTTTTCTGCCAGTACCATACTGTCTTGATTACTGTAGCTTTGTAGTATAGTCTGAAGTCAGGGAGCCTGATTCCTCCAACTACATTTTTCGTTCTCAAGATTGCTTTGGCTATTCAGGGTCCTTTATGTTTCCATACAAATTGTGAAATTTTTTGTTCTAGTTCTGTGAAAAATGCCATTGGTAGTTTGATAAGGATTGCATTGAATCTGTAGATTGCTTTGGGTAGTAGAATCATTTTCACATTGTTGATTCTTCCAACCCAAGAACATGGTATAATCTCTCCATCTATTTCTTATCATCTTTAATTTCTTTCATCAGTGTCTTATAATTTTCTGCATACAGATGTATTGTCACCTTAGGTAGGTTTATTCCTAGATATTTTATTCTTTTTGTTGCAATGATAAATGGGACTGTTCTCTTAATTTCATTTTCAGATTTTTCATCACTAGTATATAAGAATGCCATAGATTTCTGTGCATTAGTTTTGTATCCTGCTACTTTACCAAATTTATTGAGTAGCTCTAGTAGTTTTCTGGTAGCATCTTTAGGATTCTCTATGTATAGTATCATGTCATCTTTAGTGAGAGTTTTACTTCTTCTTCTTTTTTTTTTTTTTTACTTCTTTTCTGATTTGGATTCCTTTTATTTCTTTTTCTTCTCTGAATGCTCTGGCAAAAACATCCAAAACTATGTTGAATAAGAGTGGTGAGAGTGAGCAGCCTTGTCTTGTTCCTGACCTTAGTGAGAATGGTTTCAGTTTTTCACCATGTTGGTGACATGTTGGCTATGAGTTTGTCATATATGGCCTTTATTATGTTGAGGAAAGTTCCCTCTATACCTACTTTCTGCAGGGTTTTTATCATAAATGGGTGTTGAATTTTGTCAAAAGCTTTGGCTGCATCTATTGAGATGATCATATGGTTTTTCTCCTTCAATTTGTAAATATGGTGTATCACGTTGATTGATTTGCATATATTGAAGAATCCTTGCATTCCTGGAATAAATCCCACTTGATCATGGTGTATGATCCTTTAAATGTGCTGTTGGATTCTGTTTGTTAGTATTTTGTTGAGGATTTTTGCATCTATATTCATCAGTGATATTGGCCTGTAGTTTTCTTCTTTCTGACATCTTTGTCTGGTTTTGGTATCAGCGTGACGGTGGCCTCGTAGAATGAGTTTGGGAGTGTTCCTCCCTCTGCTATATTTTGGAAGAGTTTGAGAAGGATAGGTGTTAGGTCTTCTCTAAATGTTTGATAGAATTCTCCTGTGAAGCCATCTGGTCCCGGGCTTTTGTTTGTTGGAAGAGTTTTAATCACAGTTTCAATTTCAGTGCTTGTGATTGGTCTGTTCATATTTTCTATTTCTTCCTGGTTCAGTCTTGGCAGGTTGTGCATTTCTAAGAATTTGTCCATTTCTTCCAGGTTGTCCATTTTATTGGCAAGGAGTTGCTTGTAGTAATCTCTCATGATCCTTTGTATTTCTGCAGTTTCAGTTACTTCTCCTTTTTCCTTTCTAATTCTGTTGCTTTGAGTCTTCTCCCTTTTTTTCTTGATGCATCTGGCTCATGGTTTATCAATTTTGTTTATCTTCTCAAAGAACCAGCTTTTAGTTTTATTGATCTTTGCTATCGTTTCCTTCATTTCTTTTTCATTTATTTCTGATCTGATATTTATGATTTCTTTCCTTCTGCTAACTTTGGGGGTTTTTTTGTTCTTCTTTCTCTAATTGCTTTAGATGCGAGGTTAGGTTGTTTATTCGAGATGTTTCCTGTTTCTTAAGGTAGGATTGTATTGTTATAAACTTCCGTCTTAGAACTGCTTTTGCTGCATCCCATAGGTTTTGGGTCGTCGTGTCTCCATTGTCATTTGTTTCTAGGTTTTTTTGATTTCCTCTTTGATTTCTTCAGTGATCACTTCATTATTAAGTAGTGTATTGTTTATAGCCTCCATGTGTTTGTAATTTTTAAAGATCTTTTCCTGTAATTGCTATCTAGTCTCATAGCATTTTGGTTGGAGAAGATAATTAATATGATTTCAATTTTCTTTAATTTACCAAGGCTAGATTTGTGACCCAAGATATGATCTATCCTGGAGAATGTTCCATGAGCACTTGAGAAGAATGTGTATTCTGTTGTTTTTGGATGGAATGTCCTATAAATATCACTTAAGTCCATCTTGTTTAATGTATCATTTAAAGCTTGTGTTTCCTTATTTATTTTCATTTTGGATGATCTGTCCATTGGTGAAAGTGGGGTGTTAAAGTCCCCTACTATGAATGTGTTACTGTCAATTTCTCCTTTTATGGCTGTTAGTATTTGCCTTATGTATTGAGGTGCTTCTATGTTGGGTGCATAAATATTTACAATTGTCACATCTTCTTCTTGGATCGATCCCATGATCATTATGTAGTGTCCTTCTTTGTCTCTTTTAATAGTCCTTATTTTAAAGTCTATTTTGTCTGATATGAGAATTGCTACTCCAGCTTTCTTCTGATTTACATTTGCATGGAATATTTTTTCCATCCCTTCACTTTCAGTCTGTATGTGTTCCTAGATCTGACGTGGGTCTTTTGTAGACAGCATATATATGGGTCTTGTTTTTCTATCCATTCAGCCAGTCTTTGTCTTTTGGAGGGAGCATTTAATCCATTTACATTTAAGGTAATTATTGATATGTATGTTCCTATCACCATTTTCTTAATTGTTTTGGGTTTGTTATTGTAGGTCTTTTCCTTCACTTGTGTTTCTTGTGTAGAGAAGTTCCTTTAGCATTTGTTGTAAAGCTGGTTTGGTGGTGCTGAACTCTCTCAGCTTTTGCTTGTCTGTAAAGGTTTTAATTTCTCAATGAAATCTGAATGAGATCCTTGCTGGGTAGAGTAATTTTGGTTGTACGTTTTTCTCCTTCATCACTTTAAATATGTCCTGCCACTCCCTTCTAGCTTGCAGAGTTTCTGCTGAAAGATCCTCTGTTAAGCTCATGGGGATTCCCTTGTGTATTATTTGTTGTTTTTCCCTTGCTGCTTTTTTTTTTATTCTTTTTTTTTTTTTGGCGGTACGCGGGCCTCTCACTGTTGTGGCCTCTCCCGTTGCGGAGCACAGGCTCTGAACGTGCAGGCTCAGCGGCCATGGCTCACGGGCCCAGCCGCTCCGCGGCATGCGGGATCTTCCCGGACCAGGGCACGAACCCGTGTCCCCTGCATCGGCAGGCGGACTCTCAACCACTGCGCCACCAGGGAAGCCCTCCCTTGCTGCTTTTAATATGTTTTCTTTGTCTTTAAGTTTTTTTTTTTTTTTTTTGGCGGTACGCGGGCCTCTCACTGTTGTGGCCTCTCCCGTTGCAGAGTACAGGCTCTGGACACACAGGCTCAGCGGCCATGGCTCACGGGCCTAGCCGTTCCGTGGCATGTGGGATCTTCCTGGACTGGGGCAAGAACCCATGTCCCCTGCATTGGCAGGGGGACTCTCAACCACTGTGCCACCAGGGAAGCCCTTTGTATTTAATTTTTGATAGTTTGATTAATATGTGTCTTGGCATGTTTCTCCTTGGATTTATCCTGTATGGGACTCTCTGTGCTTTCTGGTCTTGATTAACTATTTCCTTTCCCATATTAGGGAAGTTTTCAACTATAATCTCTTCAAATATTTTCTCAATCCCTTTCTTTTTCTGTTCTTCTCCTGGTACCCCTATAATTCTCATGTTGATGCATTTAATATTGTCCCAGAGGTCTCTGAGACTGTCCTCAGTTCTTTTCATTCTTTTTTCTTTATTCTGCTCTGCAGTACTTATTTCCAGTATTTATCTTCCAGGTCACTTATCCTTTCTTCTGCCTCAGTTATTCTGCTATTGATCCCTTCTAGAGTATTTTTAATTTCATTTATTGTGTTGTTCATCATTGCTTGTTTCCTCTTTAGTTGTTCTAGGTCCTTGTCTAATGTTTCTTGCATTTTCTCTATTCTGTTTCTAAGATTTTGGATTATCTTTACTATCATTATTCTGAATTCTTCTTCAGGTATACTGCCTATTTCCTCTTCATGTGTTAGGTCTGGTGGGTTTTTACCTTGCTCCTTCATCTGCTGTAAGTTTTTCTGTCTTTTCATTTTGCTTATCTTACTGTGTTTGGGGTCTCCTTCTAGCAGGCTGCAGGTTCCTAGTTCCCATTGTTTTTGGTGTCTGTCCCCAGTGGCTAAGGTTGGTTCAGTGGTTTGTGTAGGTTTCCTGGTGGGGGGGGGACTAGTGCCTGTGTTCTGGTGGATGAGACTGGATCTTGTCTTTCTGGTGGGCCGGTCCACATCTGGTGGTGTGTTTTGGGGTGTCTGTGGCCTTATTATGATTTTAGGCAGCCTCTCTCCTAATTGATGGGACTGTGTTCCTGTCTTGCTAGTTGTTTGGCATAGGGTGTCCAGCACTGTAGCTTGCTGGTCGTTGTGTGAAGCTGGGTGTTGGTGTTGAGATAGAGATCTCTGGGAGATTTTCGCCATTTGATATTACATGGAGCTGGGAGGTCTCTTTTGGACTAGTGTCCTGAAGTTAGCTCTCCCACCTCAGTGGCACAACCCAGACCCCTGGCTGGAGCACCAAGAGACTGTCCTCCACACAGCTCAGAATTAAAGGAGAAAAAATAGAAAGAAAGAAAGAGGATAAAATAAAATAAAGTAAGATAAAATAAAGTAATTAAAATAAAAAATAATTATTAAGAAAAAATCTTTTTAAAAGTAAAAAAAAAAAAAAGGACAGATGGAAACTGTAGGACAAATGGTGAAAGCAAAGCTATACAGACAAAATCTCACACAGAAGCATACACATACACACTCACAAAAAGAGGAAAAGGAGAAAAAAATCTATCTTGCTCCCAAAGTCCACCTCCTTAATTTGGGATGATTCGTAGTATATTCATGTATTCCACAGATGCAGGGTACACCAAGTTGATTGTTGAGCTTTAATCCGCTGCCTCTGAGGCTGCTGGGAGAAATTTCCCTTTCTCTTCTTTGTTTGCATAGCTCCCGGGGTTCAGTTTTGGATTTGGCTCCGGTCGCCTGAGGGCGTCTGTTCTTCGCTCAAACAGGACAGGGTTAAAGGAGCCACTGATTCCGGGGCTCTGGCTCACTCAGGCCGGGGGGAGGGAGGGGTACGGATGCGGGGCGAGCCTGCGGTGGCAGAGGCCGGCATGATGTTGCACCAGCCTGAGGCGCGTCGTGCGTTCTCCAGGGGAAGTTGTCCCTGGATCACGGGACCCTGGCAGTGGCGGGCTGCATAGGCTCCCAGGAGGGGAGGTGCGGATAGTGACCTTTGCTGGCACACAGGCTTCTTGGTGGCGGCAGCAGCAGCCTGTGCGTCTCATGCCCGTCTCTGGGGTCTGCGCTGTTAGCCACCGCTCACATCCGTCTCTGGAGCTCCTTTAAGCAGCGCTCTTAATCCCCTCTCCTCGCTCACCAGGAAACAAAGAGGCAAGAAAAAGTCTCTTGTCTCTTCAGCAGCTCCAGACTTTTCCTCAACTCCCTCCCCGCTAGTGTGGCACACTAAACCCTTCAGGCTGTGTTCACGCCGTCAACCCCAGTCCTCTCCCTGGGATCTAAGCTCCGAAGCCTGAGCCTCAGCTCCCAACCCCGGCCCATCCCGGCGGGTGAGCAGACAAGCCTCTTGGCCTGGTGAGTGCTAGTCGGCATCTGTACTCTGTGCGGGAATCTCTCTGCTTTGCCCTCCGCACCCCTGTTACTGCGCTCTCCTCCGTGACTCCGAAGCTTCCCCCCTCTGCCATCCGCATTCTCCACCCGCGAAGGGGCTTCTAGTGTGTGGAAACGTTTCCTCCTTCACAGCTCCCTCCCACTGGTGCAGGTCCCGTCCCTATCCTTCTGTCTCTGTTTTTTCTTTATTCTTTTGCCCTACCCAGGTACGTGGGGAGTTTCTTGCCTTTTGGGAGGTCTGAGGTCTTCTGCCAGCGTTCAGTGGGTGTTCTGTAGGAGCACTTCCACGTTTAGATGTATTTCTGATGTATCTGTGGGGAGGAAGGTGATCTCTGCATCCTACTCTTCTGCCATCTTCTCCTGTCTTTTTTTATATAGTAAGATTTCTGTTCTGGTGTGATTTTGGTTCATCTTTGCCTGTGTCTTTTTTTGCATCTTTTTATTTTTCAGTCCCGTTTTTTTTTATATGTGTCTCTTGAAACCACATACAATTCAGTTTTCTTTTTTTTCTTTTTTCTTAGTTCAGTATTATTTTTTATTCTGTCTAGGAGCCTCTAGATTTCAATGGGCGAGTTTAATCAGTAGACACAGATAGTAATTACTCTTATTTTAGAACTTATTTTTGTCCTAATTTGCAAATTTTCTACTTACTGAACTTTCTGTGTTGTTGTTTCTATTTCTACTTACCATTGAATAGATGAAACTTTATTCTGTTAGCTTAAAATTATATACTCTTGAATTTTATGGTAACTGTCCTTTAATTAAAAATCAGTGCTTAGGGGCTTCCGTGGTGGCGCAGTGGTGGAGAGTCTGCCTGCCGATGCAGGGGACACAGGTTCGTTCCCCGGTCCGGGAAGATCCCACATGCCGCGGAGTTGCTGGGCCCTTGAGCCATGGTCACTGAGCCTGTGCTCCGCAACAGGAGAGGCCACAACAGTGAGAGGCCTGCATACCGCAAAAAAAAAAAAAAAAAAAATCAAAAAAAAAATCAATGCTTATTGTTTACTATTCTGTACCTTTTCTTTCCCAACATCTTCTGGATTTGTTTTCCTTATCTGTGAACTTCATCCAAAAGTTTCTTCTGTGTAGGTCTTATAATACTAATCCTCTGAAACCATGAATGCATGGAAATAGTTTTATTATTCCCTGACTTTCAAATAGTAATTTAGCTGGACATAAAGCTTTAGGTTCAAAGTTCTTTTCCTTTTATTCTTTAAAAATTATGTTCCATGATCATATTGCATTGTAAATTGCTATTGAGAAACATATTGTCAAGCATTATAATTACCTGTCCTTTCCAGTGTATCTTTTTAACTTCACTGGAATTTAAAATTGCCCTATTTTTCATTTTTTATTCTCTATCTAGTAATAATTTGTTCACACCTCTTTGTCAGAGATGTAAAACTCCTCTCTGGACTAAATTTAGTATGGACTAAATATATCAGTTAATCCAATATGTCCATATGTCCATTTTTTCTTTCACAAACATCTTTCCTAGAATCCTGAATCCTTTTATCTTCCTATCTGCACTGGTCCATCACTAGGGCTTGTGAACAATTCTTGTCTTTGTTTCTCCTTACGTGTATCCTGATGATTTTGTTAGAGTCACATCTATGTTGAATTTCTGTATACCAGGTGTTATACCTTTTTGCTTTATTCAGTCATTCTGAGGGGCACATTCTCCTCATAATAGTTTTTGTTTTCATATAACTGTTTTCTACAATACTGAGAAACATGGTTCTCCTTATGCATTACGTTTGTACTTATTTGCTCAAACCTAGAAGATGCATAAAATAGCTTCAAAACTGCTAACCCATACTCTATAATAAAAAAACCTACCAACTAGAGTACAATATTTGTGTATAGTTCTTTTCTGTGCTTAGCCTTAGAGAGTATATTCAAAATATTGTTTTCCAAGGTTATTTACATTGATTCTCCCCACCCCTTCAATGAATTATATTATTAATTCACAGTACAGCTAGGTTAATTTGTTTCTTTTTGTTCCAAGTTGGCCTCCAAACTCCATCCCTATTGATTTTATTTATTTACTTATTTGAATCTGTAAAACATTAACATAGTTATGTCAGAAATGTATAAAAAATTTATTCAGAATAGTGGCAATATGCCTCCTGTGATTCCATCTAATCTGTTTTATTCTCCCCTTCTTCCCACCCAGTTTCTATGCAAAAATCTGTAGATCCTTATGAACCCCTTGCCGTATAACCTTCATTTCATTAGTTTTATTTATTGCTCCTATGTTTCTATTTGCACAAATGAACAGATGCGTGTACATTTTATTATTTCCCCTTATTTTTGCATTAAGATATTTTCCCTTTGCTTTCTTAAACCTGAAATCACTCCCTATGAGTTCAGAGATTATCTTCTTTTCTTTTTTTTTTTTTGTATCTGCACATTTCTTCATAATATATAGTTACTATATTCAGCCACTCAGCTATGTATGGAAATTGTGCTTGTGCCCAATATGTTATGGTTATATACAGTGCTGTCAAATCTCTGAACACCTGCTTTATATTTAATGGGACCCAGATGACTACAGAATGTCTTTAAAGTCAGGTTAGAAAAAGTAATAGACTGCAATGAAGGTGATTTTTTAAAATTCAGATATTAGTATTTTTTTTCCTTTTAAATTATACTTTTGAGGATCTGTGATTTGAATTTTTAAGAATAACTTACTATAACTATGAATTTTTATATACTATATTTTAAACATAAATAGCTCTATTATAGTAAATGCTATGATTGAAAATATTAATTGAACCTATAAAATATTAATAGGTATGTTGATATTTTGCAGTGACTTCAGGCACATAGCACAAATAATTAACATAGCAGAAATTAATTTTTGTAAAAATTATACAGTTTTCTCTTATGCATTCTATAGAAATTTTGGGACTGAGATAATTTTCTTAGGTATTTATGAAATGATTTTGATAATAGTGGATAAGTGTAGGGTGGAAGGCAATAGGAAATACGCTTTTGCAAATCAAAGAAATGAATAAGTCAAGGTCATTACTTTGTATGTCATTCATTGCAGCTGAGGGTTAGATACTACATAGGTCTCCTCTAGACCATTAATTATGAAGAGACTTTGTGCAAGACGACTATTTTCAACTAATGAAAGATAAAGAATTCTTTTCTTTAAAAAATTTTTATATTGAAATCTAGTTGATTTTCAATGTTGTGTTAGGTGTACAGCAAAGTGATTTATATATGTATATATATATAAAACATATATAATTTTCCAGATTCTTTTCCATTATAGGTTATTGCAATATATTAAATATATTTCCTTGTGCTAGACATTGGCTCTTTGCTGTTTCCCTTTTTTTTTTTTTTTTGCGGTACGTGGCCCTCTCACTGTTGTGGCCGCTCCCGTTGAGGAGCACAGGCTCCGGACGCGCAGGCTCAGCGGCCATGGCCCACAGGCCCAGCTGCTCCGCGGCATGTGGGGTCCTCCTGGACCAGGGCACGAACCTGTGTGCCCTGCATCAGCAGGTGGACTCTCAACCACTGCGCCACCAGGGAAGCCCAAGGCATATCTTTTCATAAGGCCCTTCAGCCAATCCAAGATGGACCTATTGATGCTCATAGATGCTGTTGGGATCGAAATGTAATGGTCTATTTAGTACTTCCTGGCAATCAACTTTAGCCATGATGCAGTCACTGGTGGGCAAGAATAAAAAGTGTGTTTCAGTTAATATATTGAGCAGTTTGTCTAGAAAATATGTCTCTGGTCAAACGACTCTAGTGTTTAATATCACATTTTTGAAAAAGAAACTAAGATTCAGGATTAAATATTCACTGAGGAATCTAGTTAAATATCAAGGAATTTATAACCCTCTATTTTTCTGTTTTTCATCTCCATTTGACAGCAGCAATTTAGTGTAATTTAAGAATGAAAAAAGAAATTAAAATAGCCTTTCACTTATATTCTTGGATTCTGCTGCAGTATCAGCAGGTCATTGGCTAGGACATTTGAGGGTTACTTTTAGCTTTAGTTTGTGCCCTCTTAATATAAATCTCATGTAGAGGAGTTCTTGTCTTTGTTATTGTTAATTATAGTTTTAGAGGAATGGCAAAATGAAACAAGTCATTTAACGATAGAATGGACTGTTTTGGATCATATTTTATTGTAATTGAAATAAAAGGGTAATGAGTATATTATTACAAATATTTATTCTTAAGGTACAGAATTGATTTTTTTAGTGTTGACAGGTAAATTAACTCTCAGTTATGTATAATGGCAGGGAATAGCTTAGTTAGACCAGAGAACCAAATCAAGTGCCTGGGTTTTAAAGCATTGTTAACAGCTACCGCTTCTTTGAAAACATGGTTAACATTCCAGAAAATGCAACTCTTATGTCTATTAAGAAAACTGAAAATCAGAGTTTCTCCGGTGGTGGACTATTATCATCAGTTTAAAAACAAAGGTCTTGGTTATTTATAGCCAGAAATGCAGAAATTTTGATCTACTCTGTTCCCTTAGAACTTTTAAGTAAAAAAATGTAACATGGACTAGTTTGATTTGGATGCCGACTAATTTTTCTTTCCTAAGCTATCCTCTGGAGGAAATTCTAAGTAAACAAAGGAAAGGCCAATATATAAGAACAAGAACAGTGAGGAAAAGAGAGCATCAAGGGGCCTAGATCATTTATGGGATGTACAGCTTGGCAAACCCTAGGTGATAGAATATTGAAGATTTTATGTTTCAAGCAGAGTAAAGGAGCAAAATACTTTTAGTTAAGAGCAAAACATTTACAGTGAAGGGAGTCTAGAAAACTTTGATGAAACATGAGACCTTGGTCATCATGGGAAAAAGTTTAAGAAAAGGTTTATAGCATAGAATATAAAATTATAGATGAAAACATATTTTACATTATAGTACATATAGTATAAATTTAATATTTATATATAAAATACATATTTGTATATTTTAAATAAAAATATTTGACAATTAGAATAAAGAAAAAATGAACTTGGCTTCACTTCATGGGAGCACAAATACCAGACATGACTTTGAAGAAGTGCTAGGTTAAATTGTTGATTCAAAAGAATCAGTGACATCAGAATAGTTGTTCTTTAAAAGAAATATGATTTGATAAGTCTCTTTCTTAAGTCATATTTGTTTAAAAAATTTAGATATTTTAAAATATTTTTATGGGAATATAGTTGATATACAATATTTGTTTCAGATGTAGACCATAGTGATTCAGCATTTATATACATTATAAATTGATCACCACATTAAATCTAGTAACCATCTGTCAGCATAAGAAACTATACAATATTATTGACTGTATCACCTATGCTGTGCAGTACAATTCTGTACTTATTTTATAATTAGAATTTCGTACTCTTTAATCCCCTTTACCCACTTTTCCCACATCCCATCCCCTCCCCTCTGACAACCTTTGTTCTCTGTATCTATGGGTCTGTTTATGTTTTGTTTTGTTTATTCATTTGTTTTTTAGATTCCACATGAAAGTGAGGTTATACGGTTTTTGTCTTTCTCTGACATTTCACTTAGCATAATATGCTCTAGGTCCATTCATGTTGTTGCATAGTAGCAAGATTTCATTCTTTCTTATGGCTGAGTAATATTCCATTGTCTGTATAACATGTCTTCTTTGTCCAGTCATCTGTCAGTGGGCATCTACCTCACAGTGACTTAATGAAGCATAAAATACTCTTTATTTGGTCTTAATTGTAAGTTTCCCAAGTTCAGATATCTCTTCATGTTTTTACAACATAGGAGCAGAGAAAAAATTGTATTTACACATTAAAATCATCTCTGGAAATTCAGCAAACTATCCAGTGCTCCATCTCCGCCCCATCAATGAAATCAGAAACTTTGGGAGTAGGAACAAGGTGTGGATATTTTCCTTCTTTATATTATAAGGTAAAACACAGATGCTGAAAACCTCACCAAAAAATGTGTGTTACTCTATAGATTATTATACTTGTATAACCACCACCCAGACCAAAAAATAGAACTTTGTCATTCTCACCCCAGAAACTCTTTCCTTATGTCTCATCCTAATCACAACCTTTTTTTATCCCTCCAAAGTAGTCACTATTTGTCTTGTGTACTAAATCACTTCTTTGTGTTTCTTTATAATTTTATCACCCAAGACTGCATTTCGGACACTATAATTCGGTCTTTTTAAAAGCATTGTTACTTCTTTTATGCCTTCATCCTTTCTTTTTGTTATAATTTATCTGTTGAAGAACCTGAGTTAGTAGACATTGAAAAATGGAGATATTCAAATTCAATACTTTATCTATTATTTGGTTATCTAGTAATAAAGCTTATATAGGAAAGGCAAAATAATGCTTGATTCTTTTCCTTTATTTACCAGTTTTCAAGATAAAGAATTATTTTCCTTTCATTCTCCATCCTCAAGTTAATTTTATATACTCATAGATTCATGTATATTTGGAAGGTTTAGAAGGCTTAATTGCATTTCCTATAAGAAGGAAGTTCAAATTTTACCATCTTTGGGTAGGAGGAGATTCTTTAGATTGACTCTAGAGGCTTTTTGACCTTACATGAGCCTTGATAACTTCTTTGCAATTTGATTATGATAAGATGTTTCAGGCTCACCTTGTGCATTCCCTGACCTAGACCTAGAAGGAGATGTTTTTCTAAGAAGGCCTTGTTTTGTTGATTGTGTAATAGTATTTTTAAGACCAGAATCTGTGCACTAGGGATGCCCAGCGTTAACCTGGCTGGTCATTGCTTTTCGACCTCTTTGGTGGACAGAGCTAGAATGTAGGTATAGATATATCGTATATGTATAATATATGATAAAATACTTCATGATCTCATAGTGATTCTTCCAATCAAATTCATTAATACTTAACCTTATCTAGTATCTTTTTTCTTCCAAACCAGGAATCAGCATTCTCAAGATCATAGGAAATGCAATTTAGAATAACTGCTCTTTTCTTTTATCATACCACGTAATCACAGTAGTCTCAGAATATCAATGTTGTCAGTATCACTGCCAACATAATCTATCCTGTGTGCATATTAGCCTTGACACACTGTGCTTTCTCCTTTCTAATCTCTTCTAATTGTAGTTCTACAAGTAACTATATGTTTAATGCTCATCACAAGTCTTTATGCCAATGTCTGTCTAGTTATTTGACTGCCTGAAGCTAACCCTAGTAGATTCCTCAGGAGGTTCTCATGGGAACAATATTCTCTGAGCTCTTCCATGTTGATAACCATTATGTGTACCTTTTATAAACTCTTTGCTCACATTTATTTCTTTGAGTATTTTGCATATCTGACTCAATTTTCTTTTGGCAAAAAGCACCGTGGTTGAAAAGTCTGATGATAATCTAACATGTTGAAGTGAAGAACTTTAAATGTGGAGAGGTCAGCAGACAGCAAGAGCTTTATTCTTTGTGCAAGGCTATTCATACATGGATAGGACCTACTAATTTGAATACCTTCAGTGAACTGCGTGCTTTATGTACAATATATTAATGTTTCCATACTTTCAAGCTCTCTGTACTAAGTCAGTTTGATAAAAGAGGACTCTGAGGCCCATGTAAACATTTTACTCTAAAACTGAGGAATTGGAGTTAAAATACAAGTTTACCTAAGACAAAGGCCAAGATCAGTCTACCAGGTTATATTGTCCTTTAGACAGGGTGACCTCATGTTCTGTTTTTCCTGGGAGAGTCCCAGTTTATGCCTGTCATCCCATAAAAATTACTAATAGGAGCCCACTTTCCCCTAAAATTTTATGTTTTAGAAGATAAATTATATATATTGTCACATTATTTCTTGACCATCCAGTAATGGATTCAACTTTAAGCTCTTTGGTAAAAACATGAGAGCATATATTGAAATCATGAGCATCTATATTTTCAGTGCCTGTTCTTCATCTCTTTCTGTGTTCACAAATTGTGTTACATTGCCATCCTTTTAGTATTTGCTGTATACATTGCTACTGAAACTTCTTATGAATGTCAATCTTCTAGAAAATTAAGGTGAAGAAAAAGTAAAAACTTTACTTTTTTATGTGGTCCAAGTCCTAGCCTTCTGACTTTCCCTTGTTGGAGGAAATTTCTACTTTTAGTACAGAAATCATGAGGTTTGGCTTTGTAAAAGGGTGGGGAGGGTACCATTTTGCTAGAATAGTAAATGCTTCATCATTTGTATTTTTCTTAGGGGCACTAAATTCTACTGAAATTAATGGGGAAACATGGTATGGGTTGAGTCTGATGACATGTGGTCAATCAATTTAAGTTTCTAAGAAAGAGACAGTAGGTCTGTAATGGTCCTCCAGGGAAGCTAGCTACTACATTAGTGCACAGAACCAGGAGACAAAGAAAGAAAATGACACCTGAGCTCCCACCCTCTGGAAGCTAACAGCAGTTTCAGAAACTTATACTGTGCTGTGGTTTTGTGAAATTGCCACACAAAGTAACAAGAAGAAAAGCCCCAAGGAGCTATTTGTAAGACTGATAACACTAGAGCTTGCTTGCCAGGAGAGATTCTGTCACAAATCTAATGGGGCTAAAATAGACACTGGCTACTAGACTCCATTTCCTGAATTTGAGTGCTCTGCTGGAGATGGGCACCTTGGATCTGGATCTTACTTGCAGGTGAGGATGCCACTGTTTATTTTTGGCAGTGTGTGCTGATCATTATATATATTACTTTAGTATTTATAGAAGAAGGTAAGAGGTTTATATACTATCGCCGTTGAATTATTTTTAATATTAAAGGGATACACACCCATTGAAATAAATTCAAAATAGAAAGGTGCATTTTAAAAAGTTAAACTGTCCCAAATCCATCTTCCCTCAGCATGCCAACCAATTATATGGATATGACATTGTTAATGTTTTGAAGTGTATCCTTCCAGAGATTTTCTAAGCATATTTAATATATTAACTCTTAGCAATAGCATAAAATTTAAAAATATATACTTTTCAGCATTTGCTGGGTCTTTTTTTTTTTTTCCACTTGAAATTATATCAAAGACAACTTTTACAGGTTAGTGTAGACAACCTACTTTGGAATTTTTTAACAGCTGCATATTATTCCATTGTTTGGATATACTAGCATGTATGTAATCAGAACCCTTTCCTTTGGGATTTAGGTAATTTCCAGTTTTTTCCTTTTTTTTTTTTTTTAAAGAAGATGTTGGGGGTAGGAGTTTATTAATTTATTTTATTTTATTTTTGCTGTGTTGGGTCTTCGTTTCTGTGTGAGGGCTTTCTCTAGTTGTGGCAAGCGGGGGCCACTCTTCATCGCGGTGCATGGGCCTCTCACTATCACGGCCTCTCTTGTTGCGGAGCACAGGCTCCAGACGCGCAGGCTCAGTAGTTGTGGCTCACGGGCCTAGTTGCTCCGCGGCATGTGGGATCCTCCCAGACCAGGGCTCGAACCCGTGTCCCCTGCATTAGCAGACAGATTCTCAACCACTGCGCCACCAGGGAAGCCCCCAGTTTTTTCCTTTTATGAACAGTTCTTTTTTTTTTTTTTACATATTTATTGGCGTGTAATTGCTTTACAATGGTGTGTTAGTTTCTGCTTTATAACAAAGTGAATCAGCTATACATATACATATATCCCCATATCTCTTCCCTCTTGCATCTTCCTCCCTCCCACACTCCCTGTCTCACCCCTCTAGGTGGTCACAAAGCACCGAGCTGATCTCCCTGTGCTATGCGGCTGCTTCCCACTAGCTAGCTATTTTACATTTGGTAGTGTATGTATGCCCATGCCACTCTCTTATTTTGTCCCAGCTTACCCTTCCCCCTCCCCGTGTCCTCAAGTCCATTCCCTAGTAGGTCTGCGTATGAACAGTTCTGTCTTGAACTTCCTGGTATATGTCTCTTTGTACACGTATGAGTGCATTGGATAGATCTTGCCAAATTTCCCTTCAGTTTACACTCCCAGTCACAGTTACAGTGTACCTGTTTATCAACCTTTGCATTTCTGTTAGTGTGAGTTGAAATGTGGTACCCATTTTTATTTAATTTACATTTTTCATTATGAATAAGGTGGACCACCTTTTCTTGTATTTATTGTTCTTAGAACAGTGTTGAATAATGGTTAAATATTCAGGCTTTGGCGCTAGATTGTCTGAATCTCAACTCCACCATAAAATAGCAATGTTACCATATCCTAGTAACTTCCCTGTGCCTCACTTTTATCCTATGTAAAATGAAATGAGAGCAATATTATTTACCTCTTGTGTGAGGATTAAATATGTAAATCATTTATAATAGTTTTTAAGACAAAATAAACATTTGCCATTATTAAACATGGTTTTTAAGGGAATCACATAATTATGTTTTTTGCTTAGTTTTTTCTGTTCAGTTATCTTTTTACTGACATGTAAAAGCTCATTTGAAATGAGTCCTCTGTCTCCTTTAAAATTTTAATTTCCTTAAATAAGGATTATATCTCTCTGGATTTTAAATAACCAGCATATTAAATATTTTAGACAACTTTCAATTCATTAATTCAAAATTTATTGATCTAAAAATTCATTTTCAAAAAATTGGATAGCATTGATAATACAGAAGTAAAAAATTAAAACTAGGTGATCTTTGCTTTCCTGAAGGTGTAGGGTGGAGATGGAGTCAAGTCGTTGCTATGTTTTTTTTTTTTTTTTTCGGTACGCGGGCCTCTCGCTGTTGTGGCCTCTCCCATTGTGGAGCACAGGCTCCGGATGCGCAGGCCTAGCGGCCATAACTCACTGGCCCAGCCTCTCCGCGTCATGTGGGATCTTCCCGGACCGGGGCATGAACCCGTGTCCCCTGCATCGGCAGGCGGACTCTCAACCACTGCGCCACCAGGGAAGCCCAAGTCTTTGCTATTTTGAAACAATGCAGTGAAAGCTGTAATAGAACTAATAGAAGTAACAAAATATTTGGGTGGGCCAAAAAAGAGCCTCTTAGGAAATCAGTACATGGGTGACATTCCAGCAAGATGGTAGAGTGTTTGTTGGAGATATGAAATTATTCTCTGATGATGATGACAGAAAGGCTCATTTTGGCCCTCTGGAATAAAATGTTGCCGTAGGACTCAATTCAGGGTTATTTCTATGTTCAAGGTCCCATGGGCTCAAATTCTCTGAAGCAAAAAAAGCCTCTGACATCATCACTTGATGAGACATAGAGAAGCTAAAACTCCCTTAGGAAAAATGAGGAAGAAGTAGTAACTAACTCCATGAGAACTTGTCACTACGAGCTGTACAACCTCTACCTGTCATCCTTTCATGTGTGGAGTTGATGGGGTGTTTGTATGAACATTTGAGTTGTCTTAGTTTTTGGCAGCATTAATTTATTGATGATTTTTCATGGTCTGTCATCCCATATCATTACTACCATAATTTCCAACAGTGTTAAATTTTCTGAAAAGAAAAATAACATATCCAAATTGGTCTATGCAGTTTATTTAAATCACTAAACACTTAAAATTTTGTACTATATCAGTGTTGAAATAAACTTTCTTTCCTCAGTCTTAAAAAGTTTTTCTTAGGCGTATAGTTTCTGTTAGCAGGAGAACTCTACGTGGGGTCAGAAATATATCTACATTTTCTACCATTGTCTGAAAACTGTCTAACATAGTTCTTGGTATATGTGCGTCCAGAGCCTGTGCGTCCGGAGCCTGTGCTCCGTAACGGGAGAGGCCACAACAGTGAGAGGCTCGCGTACCGCAAAAAAAAAAAAAAGGGTCAATATAGAAGGATGGATAGCTGGATAGATACGTGCTAAGTATGTGTAGTAAAATTATAATTACAGAATCTAGGTGGAGGACATATGCGTATTTCCCATAAGCTTCTTTCAGTTTTTCTATGTGCTTGCAGCTTTTCATAATACAGTGTTGCAAAAAGCAAAGGGAATAGTCTAAGTGAATTTCAAATTTTGCTTTTCTGTGATCTTTTATCAATTAAATCTTTTGCAGAACCATGATATATAAACATTTAAAGCCTAGCTTTTTTGATCACAGATAGTTAAAAATAATTCCTGTTCCTCTATCATTTCTTTCCATGTACTGACATGCACGCATCTCTGGGACTTCCTAAGATGCTGCAAAATATCATTTTAAAACAGTTTTAATGATTATTGTCATTTCAGTGCCTCATTTTCTCCAAAATATGCTCTTATATTTTCATCCATATGAAGGAGACTTTTGAAAACATCTGAGGCTTTATATTTCTACTTTATATATCTCTGAACACGTAACTTTTCATGTTCAGTCAAAATAAAACTGCTTGGTATGTGTTTGTGTGTGTGTATATGTATGTACATATACACACACACATTTGTATATTTCTCATGGATATTGGGAAAAACTTGAAATCTGAAATAGTGACATATTACGCACAAAGGATTTTCTTAGGCACAGATATCATTACTCTCTTCTTTGACCTTCTCTTCAGGGATTGCAGTTCTGGGAGTTTGGGAACAAAATCAGAGAATCTTTGCATTACATATTTTTTAAAACATAAAATATTTTGGCATCATAAGTATTGTGTGCTTTGGGCTTTTATGGTAGGTCTTCATTGGGGAATACTGTACACAACTGAATGCTTATGGGAAGGTTAACAAATTTTCTACTTCAGTATCTTGGATATTCGTTGTTCAGTTGAGAAAATAGTTCTGTACTCTTCCTTGTGCAATTGTCTTATTCTTTTTCTATCATGCCCTTGACAGAAACAAATCAAGAAACAATAACAACCTTAATTAACTATGTTTTTTACATAATCATAAAAACTAGAGAGCACTTTTGAAGGTTTTCTTTCCTTTGACTTTCTCCAAGCATGCAACAAACAAGCAACTCTAAGAAATGAATCTTATGACTCAGTAATAGGAATCATTTTCAAATTTAAAATGTAGAACCACACTATATACAGTATTTTACATAACCACCTCTGCAGTTAAAAAATCTCCATTGTTAAAGATCTCACTCTTAAAATTGTATATGTCATCCAAGTCTTCCTTACCTCATGGTGTATGGTTTATGGAAATTGTCGCCTCCCACATATTGTTAAAATACTAAGATTACTGCCCCAAACAATTTTCCTGTTTTTCTTAAGCTTCCTGATTTCTGACTGACTTTTTTATATCCTGATCTCCACTGCTGATATTTTCCTGCATTTCTTCTCTGACTTTCTCTCTTTTCCCAAAGTGAAAGCCTTAGTACTTTCAGCTCTATGCTCTTCCTCTCCCCCAATTAAAAACATCAAAATCTCACTCTACCAACAGAAGCCCTCATGTGGCTCTCTTCTTCCCTGGTTTTGAAACAATAGAGAAACCTGTTTCTTTCTGACTCTTTTCCATTTAACTCTCACATTTTCCCTCTATGCACACATTTAAACTATATAAAAGTATACATACACTATTGGCAGTCATGTTTCTTTTATCTCTTTTTTTTTTTTTTTTTTTTTTTTTTATGCGTTACGCGGGCCTCTCACTGTTGTGGCCTCTCCCGTTGCGGAGGACAGGCTCCGGACGCGCAGGCTCAGCGGCCATGGCTCACGGGCCCAGCCGCTCCACGGCATGTGGGATCTTCCCAGACCGGGGCACGAACCCGTGTCCCCTGCATCGGCAGGCGGACTCTCAACCACTGCGCCACCAGGGAAGCCCTCTTTTATCTCTTTTTAATAGTTATCCTTTCAGTTCTGTGCCTGTTCCTCAGAATCTAAGTTGCAAATGCTGTTCGATGAAAATATAAAGAATAAAATATCCTCCCACTTGGCTCTCATTTACTGATGCTTTCCTTTTGCTGAAGTGGATAGAATCTTGGGATGTCCAGTTGGAGGACCTTTCAAATATTACGTTATTCTGCCAACTTATCTTCTAAAACAGGAATTCAAGCACAGGGCAGTTAGGCAAGTTGCTCTAGACTCTAGAATTCCAGTTTCCTGACCCACAGATTTGAAATCCTCCTAATTTCCAAAAGGAGGAGGACCAAATGTGTCTCACCTAAATTATAATAACTAGAACCTGACAGAAAAAAGGGTTTCTGGTACAGCTGGAAGACCTCTTGTTTCTGCCACTGATTCGGTGGGTAACGTTAGAAAACATAGCTTACTTCTCGAAGTTTTAGTTTCTCTATCTCTAAAACAGAGATAATACCTACCTCACTGAAGGTAATAAATATTACATGATGCAGTGAAAGTGAAAATTCCTCACATGTAAGTTTTCCATACTTCATCCATCAATGGCATAACTGAAAACAGAGGACTTCTGAATAATTACAAGTAAAATTTATTGTCACCTTATTAGTTTAATCCTGAAATAATATGTATATGTATTTGACTTGAATGTACTTGAAAATAGCTAGATTATTAGTGTTCTGCTCTCAGGCAGAAAGCACATGTATTCAAGAGCTAGAAATTGAGTTTTAGGGAAAAGAAATTTAGGTTTGTTTGCACTATTGTTTGTTTAATAGCTGCATTATGAGGACAGTGTGAAATATACACCTATTACATGTGGCTTGTGTCTAAAATTCTAAGAATGGACATGAGGTGTGTATCTACACCAGGTTCAGACTAGACCAGAATTACAAAGTCAGGTTATCTTGAGGCAATAGCTGTTACCCTGTGAAAAAGTGTTGTGCACAGATAAGATGAAGTCTTAGAAATCATTGTTGATTTTGAAAATAACTCTGGACAATTATAAGAGTGAATTTGAAAGGGTAGATACAGGGCAATAAGCTGAAGGCAGGGATGTTGAGCAAATGTTAGAATAGCTGAGGTGATTCATCTCAAACTCTGCCTCAAATAACTGAACACTTTCTCTGAGAACTAAGGACAAATCGAGCACGGGTCACCTGAGACATGACAGAACAGACTGATGTATTGGCAGAGACCTGACTCCACAGCCAGGCTAGAAAGAACACTGCTTACCCTGGAAAGGATTAAAGTAACTGCTGCAGGGAGTGGAAACTTCCTTCTTTCAGTTTTGTTTGTAGTGAAACCAAAAATTTAATTGTAAAGAAATTCCTGCAAGTAATGTGGAAATTCTGGTAAGCTAGGGAAAACTTAGGAAGCAGAAAGGGGCCAAAGAGCCTTTTGTAGTCTCGGAAGAGCCCGGGTACCACTGCCATTTCCAAACATAAGCTGAGCTGTGGGGAGGAGAAGCAAATGGCAGGAGATTTCAGCCAGGGTGCCAGTTGATGAAAGCTTTGGTTTAAGGAAAGACATTTGCTTATATGTCATCACTCAGATTCCACAAAGTTCTTTCCACAGGATGGAGGGATGGAGGCTTGACCCTTGGAGTAGGTATGCAAGTAAGGAGGACCCTTCTTGCAGTTAGCTACACAGTAACATATGCTTATTTTCCATCCTGAAAAAAATAATTTACAAAAGATAACTGCGTCTAGAAATCCCACAGAAGAACATGTACCCTTGCGTAGGCCAAAATATTGTCATCATTAGAATTGTAGAGGAATAATACTTTGAAATTTTAACAATGAATTTTTTTTTTTATTTTGCAAAATAATTTATTAGGGGAAGAAGAAAGAAATCTAAATGAAAAAGAATAAGGTATCACATGCATTTTTTACAAAACAACATAAAAGGGAGCTTTAAGGATGCCTTCCAGGATGTAGTAATAAGAATCAGTAATATAAT
Source organism: Phocoena phocoena (assembly GCF_963924675.1). NCBI lineage: Eukaryota > Metazoa > Chordata > Mammalia > Artiodactyla > Phocoenidae > Phocoena > Phocoena phocoena. Next base: position 54,679,550 of record NC_089229.1, read on the forward strand.
GCAGCATTGGGCCTGATGGGTGGAAGCAAGAAAATAAACAGTCACACATTAGAATAGAATTTTATTTTCAGTCTTTCTTTTAGTGTGTAACACTGTGCCAAGTCAGTAGTCTTTTTTTAGAGATAATGTTTAATTACCACAGGGTAGGGAAGAAACTATAGAAACGAAGGAAAACAAAAATATTTAAATTATAGCAGATGAACTAGTGCTGAAGGTCTAGTAAAAACTTCACACAATGAATAATAAATCTGAGGGAATGGCAAAATTTGTAAAAGATAGTTTTCTTAAGAAAGATAAAGTCAACCAGCTGGAAGGAGGAAAATGAATAGGAAAAGAAGGGTAATAGAGTTAACCGCATAATGTGCTCCCCTTTGCCGGATTCATTCCAGTGAGATGGTGACAGGAATTCCTATATTTTGGGGGATCTTAGAACAGCAGAGGAGTCTGTACCTAGCTTCTTGGAGTGTAGCTCAGGAGTTTGTGTTACAGTAGAGAAGCCTCATATTCAGCAAAGCATCTGAGTAGTAGGATAGCAATGCTTGGATGAAAAGTTCAGGGGAATGTTCCTGAAGGATGTCTCACTTAAAGGATAGCAGCTAAATATCTATGAACCCTCATTTTAGTATGAAAATGGCTGAGAGAGTACTGCTGTGCCTCCAAGGGCTTGGAGCCAGGACAAGAAAAGAAATCAGAATGATAGACGTGTCACTACCTAGAGACTATGTCAATTTTTAGGCTACTTCAGCATATGCTAGCAGGGATGAATGACAGTGATTATGTCATAGAGGCCAAAGCAAACTGTTAGAAGGAAAATTACACATCATCACACAGCAGAATGAGAGCTACACCCATCCCAACTTGCACTCTGCCCCAGCAGGTGCCCAAATGTATGAAACTCAAATATATTCTGAGTGAAGCTGCATTTGCTGAGGTTTGATTTGAAATTGATTTATCTTAAATATAATTGAAATGTTGAATAACTGCTAATTGCACTGTTTAAGTAAAAATACATATTTTTAAATTAATAATTTTTTATCATAATGGGTTGTTGAAATCTATAGTTTCAGTTGAGTTATAGAAAAAAAATACCTTTATTGTATACTTGATTTTTTTGTGTGTGTGTGTGTTTTGGCTGAAGTGCCTGGGAAACGTATGGGGAGCAACTGAAGCAATGATTGGCTGGACTATAAAATGGTACAACAATTTTGGAAAACAATTTGGCACTTGCTTAAAATGTTAAATATGCATCTACCATACAACACAGCTATTCCACTTCTAGATGTTTACTAAAGATAAATGAAAACCTGCATCTTCACAAAGCTTTTTAAATATGTACAGAAGCTTTATTCATAATTGTCAAAACTGGAAACAGTCTAAATATACATAAACAGCTGAATGCATAAACATATTATGGTCCTTTCATACATTAGAATAGTACCAAGCGGTAAAAATAAACAAATGATTGATTCAACCACATAGTCGAATCTCAAAATTATTAGATTAAGTGAAAGAAGAAAGAGAAAAAATAGTAAATACTATATGATTCCATTTATTAAAATTCTTAACACTGTAGTGACAGAAAACAGATCAGTAGGTGCATAAGGATTGGTATTTTAAGAGGAGGGGTAATAGGGAGAGAAACAAGGAAACTTTTGGGAATGACAGATTTCTTCATTGTCTTTAGTATGGTTATGATTTCAAGTTAGTATAAGTATCTCAAAACTGATCAGATTGTTCACTTTAAATATATATGCTTTATTGTATATCAGTCATACCACAATAAAACTATCAAAAATACTGGTACAAAAAACAGCAAAAGTGAAATGGAGGCTTTTTAAAGCATACAAAATATTATGAAGCGCCTTACAAATTGTTTTGAGCAGTTTGCTTAGAGAACAAAAGGAAAGCTACAACATATTTGGACTGACACATTTTACTACATGTGATTTGATCAAACTATTTAGGTTTTATACTGATAGTAGTTTGAATTTATTTGCTCTTTAATGGGTAATTTTATTTATTATAGAAGAACTAGAAAACTCATGCATAGAGCCATTTTCTCCAGATTTTATGTTCTTTTTTTCTTGAAAGTGCTATAAACTCATATAGAATCTTGTAAACAACTCATCGTTTGACAAGTCATATAGTGTGTCTTACCTAAGCTATTTTAGTATGTTAATATGTTAGTTATTTAATTTTGAATAAAGAATAAGGAATCAAGTTTGGGAGCAGCATGTGGTACAGTAAAAAGATTATTGAAGCTTAGAAATACAAAATACAGACTCGGGCCGGAGAGCCTGCTGAGCTCCCAGTCTAATCCCCTGCCCTCCAAAGCCCTCTCCAGGTCCTGTGGGTCCTTGGAGGCATAGGAAGGAGGCCAGGGAGATCAGAAGAGGCAGGCGGGAGGAGCCATCCAGGAGGAGCAGGAGAGGAGAGTAGGGTGTTTGCCCGGCCCACTCGAGCCCAGGAAGCCTGCTGGGTTCACAAGTGATGTGCCCTGCCCTCTGAGACCAGGAATGGGGGGCACGCCTGGGCCCCTTCTGTTCTTTGAGCCTAAACCCCACCCACCCCCACAGAACCCAGGGCCTTTAACAGCCCTGTGGGTCCTGAGCATTGGCCCCGCCCTCCACAGCCAAGGCCTTCCCCCCCTCCTTTTTTTTTTTTTTTTTTTTAGTGGTACGCGGGCCTCTTACTGTTGTGCCCTCTCCCGTTGTGGAGCACAGGCTATGGACGCGCAGGCTCAGCGGCCATGGCTCACGGGCCCAGCCGCTCCGCGGCATGTGCGATCCTCCCGGACTAGGGCACGAACCCGTGTCCCCTGCATCGGCAGGTGGACTCTCAACCACTGCGCCACCAGGGAAGCCCCCCCCACCCCTTTTTTTCTTCTTTTTTTTTAAACATCTTTATTGGAATGTAATTGCTTTACAATGGTGTGTTAGTTTCTGCTTTATAACAAAGTGAATCAGCTATATGTATACATATATCCCCATATCTCCTCCTCCTTGTGTATCCCTCCCACCCTCCCTATCCCACCCTTCTAGGTGGTTACAAAGCACTGAGCTGATCTCCCTGTGCTATGCAGCTGCTTCCCACTAGCTATCTATTTTACATATGGTGGTGTATATATGTCCATGGCACTCTCTCACTTTGTCCCAGCTTACCCTTCCCCCTCCCCGTGTCCTCAAGTCCATTCTCTATGTCTGCGTCTTTATTCCTGTCCTGTCCCTAGGTTCTTCAGAACCATTTTTTTTTTTAGATATATGTTAGCGTACCGCATTTGTTTTCTCTTTCTGACTTACTTCACTCTGTATGACAGTCCCTAGGTCCATCCAGCTCACTACAAATAACTCAATTTCGTTTCCTTTTATGGCTGAGTAATATTCCATCGTCTATGTGTGCCACATCTTCTTTATCCATTCATCTGTCGATGGACACTTAGGTTGCTTCCATGTCCTGGCCATTGTAAATAGTGCTGCAATGAACATTGTGGTACATGTCTCTTTTTGAATTATGGTTTTCTCAGGGTATATGCCCAGTAGGGGGATTGCTGAGTCATACGGTAGTTCTATTATTAGTTTGTTGAGGGACCTACATACTGTTCTCCATAGTGGCTGTATCAATTTGCATTCCCACCAACAGTGCAAGAGGGTTCCCTTTATTCCACACCCTCTCCAGCATTTATTGTTTGTAGATTTTTTTGATGATAGCCACTCTGACCAGTGTGAGGTGACACCTCATTGTAGTTTTGATTTGCATTTCTCTAATGATTGGTGATGTTGAGCATCCTTTCATGTGTTTGTTGGCAATCTGTATATCTTCTTTGGAGAAATGTCTATTTAGGTCTTCTGCCCATTTTTGGATTGGGTTGTTTGTTTTCTTGATATTGAGCTGCATGAGCTGCTTGTATATTTTGGAGATTAATCCTTTGTCAGTTGCTTCATTTGTAAATATTTTCTCTCATTCTGAGGGTTGTCTTTTGGTCTTGTTTATGGTTTCCTTTGCTGTACAAAAGCTTTGAAGTTTCATTAGGTCCCAGTTGTTTATTTTTGTTTTTATTTCTATTTCTCTCGGAGGTGGTCAAAAAGGATCTTGCTGTGATTTATGTCATTGAGTGTTCTGCCTATGTTTTCCTCAAAGAGTTTATAGTGTTTGGCCTTACATTTAGGTCTTTAATCCATTTTGAGTTTATTTTGTGTATGGTATTAGGAATTTTTCTAATTTCATTCTTTTACATGTAGCTGTCCAGTTTTCCCAGCACCACTTATTGAAGAGGCTGTCTTTTCTCCACTGCCTCTCCACTGAGGCAATGCTTGCCTCCTTTATCAAAGATAAGGTGACCATATGTGGGTGGGTTTACCTCTGGGCTTTCTATCCTGTTCCATTGATCTATATTTCTGTTTTTGTGCCAGTACCATATTGTCTTGATTATCTTTTTCTCCTTTTTTACTATTGTGGTACTGTTGTACCTTCTGGTTGTAGACTCATCTATATTTTTATTTTTATATTCTTCCTAACATATCTGTTAGTTTCCTAGTCTACTTTTATTTTTTACTTTGTTATTATTATTTTTTGCCACCCCAGGTGCCTTGTGGGATCTTGGTTCATGTGCTGGGGGTTGAGCCGAAGCTCCTGCAGTGGGAGCTCTGAGTCCAGTTATTCCACTGGACTAACAGAGAACCTCAGACCCCAGGGAATATTCATTGGAGTGAGGTCTCACAGTTTCTCATCTCAGCGCCAAGACCGAGCTCTACCAATAGCCTGTAAACCCCAGTGTTGGAAGCCTCAGGCCAAACAACCAGTAAGACAAGAGCACAATCTCACTCATAGAAAAAAAAAAAAACATGAGAAGGCAAAAAAATATGTCACAGATGAAGGAGCAAAGTAAATACCTACAAGACCAAATAAATGAAGAGGAAATAGGCAATCTACTGGAAAAATAATTCAGAGTAATGATAGTAAAGATTATCCACACTCTCAGAAATAGAATGGAGGTACTGATTGAGAAAATACAAGAAATGTTTAACAGAGATTTAGAAGAACTAAAGAACAAACAAGCAGATGAACAACACAATAGCTGAAATGAACACACTAGAAGGAATCAGTAACAGAATAACTGAGGCAGAAGAATGAATAAGTGACCTGGAAGGCAAAATGGTGGAAATAACTGAGGAGTAGCAGAATAAAGAGAAAAGAATGAAAAGAATTGAAGACAATCTCAGAGACCTCTGGGACAATACTAAACACACCAACATTCGAATTATTGGAGTCCCAGAAGAAGAGAAAAAGAAAGGGTCTGAGAAAATATTTGAAGACATTATAGTTGAAAACTTCTGTAACAGGGGAAAGGAAATAGTCACCCAAGTCCAGGAAGCACAGTGAGTCCCATACAAGATAAACCCTACGAAAAACACACCAAGATACCTATTAATCAAACTAACAAAAATTAAATTAAAAGAAAAAATATTAAAAGCATCAAGGGAAAAACAAAAAATAACATACAAAGGAATCCCCATAAGGTTATCAGCTGATTTTTTCAGTGGAAACTCTGCAGGCCAAAAGGGAGTGGCAGGGTATACTTAAAGTGATGAACGAGAAGAACTTACAACCAAAATTACTCTACCCAGCAAGGATCTCATTCAGATTTCATGGAGAAGTCAAAAGCTTTTCACACAAGCAAAAGCTAAGAGAATTCAGCACCATCAGACCAGCTTTACAAGAAATGCTAAAGAAACTTCTCTAAGCAGGAAACACAAGAGAAGAAAAAGACCCACAAAAACATGCAAAACAATTCAGAAAATGATAATAGGAACATACATATCAATAATATCCCTGAATGTAAATGGATTAAATGCCCCAACCAAAAGACACAGACTGGCTGAATGGTTACAAAAACAAGGCCCATATATATGCTGTCTACAAGAGACACACTTCAGACCTAGGTATACATCCAGACTGAAAGTGAGGGGATGGGAAAAGATATTACATGCAAATGGAAATCGAAAGAAAGCGGGGGTAGCAATACTCGTATCAGATAAAAGAGACTTAAAATAAAGACTGTTGCAAGAGACAAGGAGGGACACTACATAATGATCAAAGGATCAATGCAAGGAGAAGATATAACAATTATAAATGTTTATGCACCCAGCATTGGAGCACCTCAGTACATCAGGCAAATGCTAACAACCACAAAAGGAGAAATCAACAGTAACACAATAACAGTAGGGGACTTTAACACCTTACTTACACCAATGGACAGATCATCCAAACAGAAAATAAATAAGGAAACACAAGCTTTAAATGACACAGTAGACCAGATGTATCTAATTGATATTTATGGAATATTCCACCCAAAAGTGACAGAATACACTTTCTTCTTAAGTGCACGTGGAACACTCTCCAGGATAGATCACATCTTGGGTCACAGATCAAGCCTCGGAAAATTGAAGATAACTGAAATTGTATCATGCATCTTTTCTGACCACTGTGCCATGAGTTTGGAAAGCAATTCCAGGAAAAGAAGTGTAAAAAACCCACAAATATATGGAGGCTAAATAGTGTGCTTCTGAATAGCCAAGGGATCACTGAAGAAATCAAAGAAGAAATAAAAAAATACATAGAAACAAATGATAACAAAAACACGATGACCCCAAACCTATGAGATGCAGCAAAAGTAGTTCTAAGAGGGAAGTTTATAGCAATTCTATCTCACCTCAAGAAAGAAGAAAAATCTCAAGTAAGCAGTCTAAGCCTACACCTAAAGCAACTAGAGAAAGAACAAAGTCAGTAGAAGGACAGAAATTATAAAGATCAGAGTAGAAATAAATGAAATAGAAATGAAGAAGACAGTAGCAAAGATCAATAAAATGAAAATAAAGATCAATAAATTGAAAAGCTGGTTCTTTGAGAAGATAAACAAAATTGATAAACCGTTAGCCAGACTCATCAAGAAACAAAGGGAGAGGATGCAAATCAATAAAATTAGAAATGAAAAAGGAGAAAACACAACTGACACTGCAGAAACATGAAGGATTATAAGAGACTACTACAAGCAACTATAGGCCAAAAAAATGGACAACCACAAAGAAATGGACAAATTCTTGGAAATGTACAATTTTCCAAGACTGAATTAGGAAGAATTAGAAAATATAAACAGACCTATCACAAGTAATGAAATTGAAACTGTGATTACAAGTCTTCCAACAAACAGAAGTCCAGGACCAGATGGCTTCACAGGTGAGTTCTGTCAAACCTGTAGAGAAGAGCTAACACTGATCCTTCTCAAACTCTTCCAAAAAAACAGTAGAGGGAGAAATGCTCCCAAATTCATTCTTCAAAGCCACCATCACTCTGACACCAAAACCAGAAAAAGATATCACAAAAAAAAGGAAATTATAGACCAATATAACTGATGAATACAGATGCAAAAATCTTGAACAAAATACTAGCAAACAAATAAACAGCACATTAAAAAGATCATGCACCATGATCAAGTGGGAATTATCCCAGGGATGCAAGGATTCTTCAGTATACACAAAGCAATCAGTGTGATACACCACATTAACAAATGAAGGAATAAAACCCATATGATCATCTCAATAGATGCAGAAAAACCTTTTGACAAAATTCAACACCTGTTTATGATAAAAGCTCTCCAGAAAATGGGCATAGAGGGAACCTACCTCAACATAATAAAGGCCGTATATGACAGACCCACAGCAAGCATCATGTTCAATGGTGAAAAACTGAAAGCATTTCCTCTAAGATGAGGAAAAAGACAAGGATGTCCACTCTCACCATTCTTACTCAACATAGTTTTGGAAGTCCTAGTCGCAGCAATCAGAGAAGAAAAAGAAATAAAAGGAATACAAATTGGAAAAGAAGAAGTAAAACTGTCACTGTTTGCAGATGATGTGATACTGTACATAGAAAATCCTAAAGATGCCACTAGAAAAGTACTAGAACTAATCAGTGAATTTGGTAAGGTTGCAAGGTACAAAATTAATGCACAGAAATCTCTGGCATTCCTATACACCAACAACAAAAAATCAGAAAGAGGAATTGAGGAAACACTCCCATTTACTATTGCAACAAAAAGAATAAAATACCTAGGAATAAACCTGCCTAAGGAGGCGAAAGACTTGTACTCAGAAAACTATAAAACACTGATGAAAGAAATCAAAGATGACATAGGCAGATGGAGAAATATACCATGTTCTTGGATTGGAAGAATCAATATTGTGAAAATGACTGTACTACGCAAAGCAATCAACAGATTCAGTGCAACCCCTATCAAACTACGAATGGCATTCTTTACAGAATTAGAACAAAAACTTTTACAGTTTGTATAGAAACACAAAAGACCCCGAACAGCAAAAGCAATCTTGAGAAAGAAAAACGGAGTTGGAGGAATCAGGCTCCCCAACTTCAGGCTATACTACAGAGCTACAGTACATCATCAAAACATACATCAAAACAGTATGGTACTGGCACAAAAACAGAAATATAGATCAATGGTACAAGATAGAATGCCCAAAGATAAACCCATGCACATATGGGCACTTAATTTATGACAAAGGAGGCAAGAATATAGAATGGAGAAATGACAGCCTCCTCAATACATAGGAAAACTGGACAGTTACATGTAAAAGAATGAAATTAGAACACTACCTAATACCATACACAAAAATAAATTCCAAATGGATTAAAGACTTAAATGTAAGACCAGGCAGTAGAAAACTCTTAGAGGAAAACTTAGGAAAAACATTCTGACATAAACCCCAGCAACATCTTTTTTCACCTGCCTCCTAGAGTAATGGAAATAAAAACAAAAATAAGCAAATGACACTTAATTAAACTTAAAAGCTTTGCACAGCAAATGAAGCCATAAACAAGACAAAAAAGACAACCCTCAGAATGGGAGAAAGTATTTGTAAATTAAACAGCAGACAAAGGATTAATCTCCAAAATATACAGACAGCTCATGGAGCTCAATATCAAAAAAACAAACAATCCAGTTAAAAAGTGGGTGGAAGACCTAAATAGACATTTCACCAAAGAAGACATACAGACGGCCAAGAGGCACATGAAAACATGCTCAGCATCACTAATTATTAGAGAAATGCAAATCAAAACTACAATGAGGTATCACCTCATGCTGGTTGCAATGGCCATTATCAAAAAATCTACAAACAATAAATGCTGGAGAGGGTGTGGAAAAAAGGGAACCCTCCTGCACTGTTGTTGGGAATATAAATTGATACAACCACTATGGAAAACAGTATGGAAGTTCCTTAAAAACGTAAAAATAAAACTACCATATGACCCAGCGATCCCACTACTGGGCATATACCCTGAGTAAACCATAATTCAAAAAGAGGCATGTGCCACAATGTTCATTGCAGCACTATTTACAATAGCCAGCACATGGAAGCAACCTAAGTGTCCATAGACAGATGAATGGTTAAAGAAGGTGGGGCACGTATATGCAATGGAATATTACTCAGCCATAAAAAGAAATGAAGTTGAGTTGTCTGTAGTGAGGTGGATGGACCTAGAGTCATACAGAGTGAAGTAAGTCCCCAAATGGAAAGCAAATACCATATGCTAACACATATAAATGGAATCTAAAAAAAAGGTTCTGATGACCCTAGTTTCAGGGCGCAAATAAAGAGATAGACATAGAAAATGTACCTGAGGACATGGGGTGGGAGGGCAGAGCTGGGGCAAAGTGAGGGTAGCATCGACATACATACACTACTGAATGTAAAATGGTTGGTGGGAAGCAGCAGCATAGCACAGGGGGATTGGCTTGGGGTGCTTTGCGGTGATCTAGAGTGGTGGGATAGGGAGGGTGGGAGGGAGGCTTAAGAGGGAGGGGTTATGGGGACATGTGTATGCATATGGATGATTAGCTTTGTTGTGCAACAGAAACTAACACAGTATTGTGAAGTTATTATACTCCAATAAAGATATATTTTAAAAAAAGGAAATACAAAATACACTGACCAAGGTTAAAAAGACAGTCTTTGCCAGAGCTGGGACATGAATCGAAATCTTCCTGACTTCATGTGCTTAACTTCTATCACACTCTGTGGCTTCATAAGCATTATATGTGTACATGGTTGTCTCTTCAACTATATTGCAGAATTTCTTTAAAGTCATGGCTGGGTTTTATTAATCTATTCATCTTCTCTCTATGTACAGAGGATTCACATAGCACACTGCTTATACAAACTTGGTTCTTTTGCTCTTTTTTCATTTGTGTTTGTGTATTTACTGACAACCACAAACAACAGCTACTACTACTGTTGCTCAGTGAACTTATAAAACATCCTGGGGCTGAAATCAGTGCAACTGCAGAGGTACAAAGAAGAAAATTTCTGTGATATTCTTCTGCCTAAATGCATGTTGTTGAATAGCCTCCTCTTCACTACTTTGCCACTGCCAACTTGTTTCCTCACTGGCAGTGAAAATTGATAGTCCTGATATGAGTAAAGCTTAACTAATAATTATAATTCAGGTTTATACAACATATTATAATTTATAAACTGAATCGAAACACCTTATCCTATCCTCAACATCTAAAGAGTATGTAGGACTATTAATTTTAGTCTCATTTTACAAATATGCAAATCCAGTTTCAAGAAAGATTAAAAACTTATCAAAGGTTATGTGACTGAAGAATGGCAGATCCTGGATGAAATCTTTTGGCACCCATGTCAGAACTCTTTAATTTCTTTAATTCTTCAGAGGAAATTAAAGTTAGTGAGTTTTGATATGTTATCAATATGGGATATTATAAACATTGTGAGTTGCCCTGGGTGAAGACATATTACTTTTTTTTTTTTTTTTTGCGGTACGCGGACCTCTCACTGCCGTGGCCTCTCCTGTTGCGGAGCACAGGCTCCGGATGCGCAGGCTCAGTGGCCATGGCTCACGGGCCCAGCCTCTCTGTGGCACGTGGGACCTCCCAGACCGGGGCACGAACCCGCGTCCCCTGCATCGGCAGGCGGACTCTCAACCACTGCACCACCAGGGAAGCCCCATATTACTTTTTATTTAAATATTTTATTATTTTTTAGTAGAAACTCAGTTGGGATGAAATTGACTCTACTGCCTCATCAGGGCTAAATCCTAATCTTGAATTAGCTTTTTGAATTGAATTTAAAGGTGGCCTATGATAGAAGTTTGGTTAATAATTCATGAGAAAACTGTATGGCAGGTGGGAGGTATTTTATGTGTACCTCACTCACATCTAAAATCAGACATACAAAATGCAACACCTTCTTCAGAATAATGTTTTGTCCAGATTTGACGCTTGTAAGTTCTGCATCTTGTGATGATGAAAGGCAATCTGACCAAAACTTAGGTTTTCAACAGTGTCTTTTAGTCTTCCAATTAACCAGTCCTGTACTAACTTTACCTTAGAGTCTGTATTATGTGAGATAAGAAACAGCCCTTACTGTTTAAATCTGTTTGTATCATAATTTCTCTCTAGAACACCTAATAAGTTGTCTGTTGGAAAAATAAAAGAAAAAGATAAATGAGCCCTATGCACCTGGAATAGTTTCTAAAAGTAAAGTTTCATTTATTTTAGAGAATATCTACATATGTTCAATAATATGAATTATTGTTATTTATTGACTGAATCTTCAGTGCTATTACCTTGGAATAAGTTGCCGTAAATATCTATATCTTCCCAGGTTGGTCATAAAATTACTCTGTTTCGTTTGAGTTTGGTCTCTTAAAGTGCAAAACTTAGTGGGATCCAGGAATGAGATACTATGGATTTTTTAAAGGTATTTATTATTTGTGTGACCAAAATATCCATATGTAGCAAATATTAGACTGACAATTATTTTCCTTAAAATATAGTTAATTATGAAAACCTGAGAATCTTCCAAAGGAAAAAAGGAAGTGCATTTGAAGGATTATATTTGTTTCAACTCCCCAGAATTTTTATCTTAATTTACTGTTTGGCTGGTTCAAACTTGAAAGAATTGTTCATAGTGAAGTTTTCCGATGACAAGTTGTTTTTTTCCCTGACATTTGGACTGAATTAGTTCATTTAGATTGCTAGTTAAAATATTTTTCTGTTGATCTTTAACCTTTTGGGAATGTATGTGGAAGGTAAACCTCTATTAAAAGAACTGACAGGTGAAGGGGAGTAGGTGGGAAGATAAAAGGGATTTTTCACTGTATGGTGATGTTTGCATCACTGTGATTAGAGGGTGTGGCTTTTAGTTTCACATACAGTCTAGTACTCAGTAATGTTGCTGAAGATATGTACCCTATTTCCCTATGAAGCTTTACATATTTTAACCCTAACCTACTTTTTTTGTGCCTCTTGGATAAGTAATAGTTTCATTCTTTATTTAATAACAAACTAATAACAGATTATTTTCAAAGTTTGTGGTTATTGTTTGGTGTTATCCTAAGTTATGGTCATCTCCTCATTTCATGACATTTCATCAAATTGTTCTGTCTCTGTCTTTCCTTATATTCATTATGATCATTTTGCTAAAGTCTCTATCTAGATCTTACCCATCTTTTGGATTTTTAATTAAATTACCTAGTTGGTTGTTCCTTTTGCTGTACAGAAGCTTTTTAGTTTGATGTAGTCCCACTTGTCTATTTTTGCTTGTTGGAGGAGGTCATCCAGAGGATGTGACAGGTGGGTGACCTGCAAGGCTGGACCCATGCAGTCGGAGACTCCTTACCTCCTCCCCTGTCCTTGGAATGTATGTTCCACCCACCATTCCTACACTAGGAGCTGTTTCAAGGATATAGCCTCCTTAAAAGAATAAGGTGTGGTTGAGACCATCTGGACTGAATACATGCTTGAACCCAGTTAAGTCTTCTCTATAAACTTTAAAGATTATGGTGAACAGGTCTACTCATCTTGTGGCCATCCAAGACAAGCCTTCTCTGTAAGTGCCCTTGCTCATTAAAACTGCCACCTACCAATCTGGAGGGGTCTGTCCTTTCCTTCAGTTTCTTTTTGCTAAGTACAGAGGCCAGTTTGCAAACCAACCTTGCTTTTGTTGCTTTTGCTTTTGGTGTCATACCCCAAAAACCTTTTTAAGACCAGTGTCAAAGAGATTTTTCCTGTGTTTTCATCTAGGGGTTTTAGATTTCATGTCTTATGTTTAAGTCTTTAACATATTCTGCGTTAAGTTTTGTGAGTGGTGTGAGATAGGGGTCCAGTTTCAGTCTTCTGCGTGTGATTACTAGTTTACCCAACATCATTTATTGAAGAGAGTATTCTTTCTTCACTCAGTGTTTCTGGCTCCCTTATCAAATATTAGTTGACCATACGTGTGAGGCAACTTATGGAATGGGAGAAAATATTTGCAAACCATCTATCTGATAAGGAGTTACTATCCAAAATATATTAACTCAAACACTCAATAGCAAAAAGCAAATGATTTGATTAAAAAAATGGACAGAGGACCTAAATAGGCATTTTTCCAAAGAAGACATACAGATAGCCAACAGGAACAAGAAAAGATGTTCAACATCACTAATCATGAGGGAAATGCAGATCAAACCTACAATGAGGTATCACTTTATACCTGTTCGAATGGCTATCATCAAAAAGACAAGAGATGAAAAGTGTTGGAGAGGGGGTGGGGAAAAGGGAATCTTTCTGCATTCTTGGTGGGGATCTGAATTGGTGCAGCCACTACAGAAAATAGTATGGAGGGGGAGATTCCTCAAGAGATTACAAATAGAACCACTGTATGATCAGCAGTGCCTCGTCTGGATGTATACTGGAAGAAAATTAAATCAGTATCTTAGAGATATTTGCATTCCTATGTTCATTGCAGCTTTCTTCACAGTGGCCACAATATGGAACCAGACTATGTGTCTATGTACAGAGGAATGTATTTTACACACACACACACACACACACACACACACACACACACAATTGATATAGAATTTCTGAATGTACCTATACAATGTAGTATATTTTCAGCCATGAGAAAGGAGGAAATCTTACCATTGGTGACAACACAGGTGGACCTGGAGGGCATTATGCACAGTGAAATATGTCAGACAAAGAAACACAAATACTGTATGATCTCATTTATATGTGGAGTCTAAAAAAAACAAATTCATAGAAATAGAGAATTGAATGGTGGTTGCCAGAGGCTGGGGGATGTGGGGAATAGGAAGTTGTTAGTCAAAAGGTACAAAGTTCCAGTTATAAGATGAATAAGTTCTGGGAATCTAATGTACAGCATTGTGACTATAGTGAATAAAGGGAATAAGTCGTAAATAAAAGGTAATTATGTGAGGAGACGGTAGTGTTAACTAATCCTATTTTAGTAATAATCTCAATAAAGGTGGAAAATTATCTAGTTGCTTATTATTTATTTATACAAAAGTTCTGTGTTTTGGTATTTTATCCTGTGATCTTATTGAATTCTCTTATTATTTGTAATCATTTTTCAGTTGAGTCAGATTGACAATTTTGTCATCTGCCAATAATGATAGATCTGCTTTATCTCCACTATTAAAACTGCTGTTAAAGTTTCTTGTCTAATATTACTGGACATCAATTCCAATATTCTCGTCTATGGAGACCTGTACTCCCTTTATTAATTACACCTTTCGAGCAACTGCATCCCTGCTACTCCCTCTCTCCCTGTCCTTGGTCCTCTGACTAGAGTAGCTAATTCTGTCAGATAGAACCTAGTTGGTGGCAGGTTAAGATTAACCAAACTGATTTAAGCATATGAGAGTTTGTTTTTTTGGCAATTACTATGCTCTTACAACCAATATCACTCTCAGATTATATTACTTTTCAAAGCCTAATACTTTAGGTTTTAAATGGAACTCAGAGACCAATCCTGCCTCTAGTCCATGCTCACCACAACATAAAGTATGTTGGTTTAAGATCCTCAGAAGTAAATTCTAACAAAAAGAATGTAACCCAAGGGTTTCAGGCGTAATCTAGTCTTCTCTACCTTCTATCTAGCGAAACTTCATTGAAGTGATATTATTTTGATATCTCTGTCAATTTCCATAGCTAGTGAAGAGTTTCTCCTATTTTAAAATTTAGGGCTTCCCTAGTGGCGCAGTGGTTGAGAGTCCGCCTGCCGATGCAGGGGACATGGGTTCATGCCCCAGCCAGGAAGATCCCACATGCCGCGGAGCGGCTGGGCCCGTGAGCCGTGGCTGCTGAGCCTGCGCGTTCGGAGCCTGCGCTCCGCAATGGGAGAGGCCACAACAGTGAGAGGCCCACATACCGCAAAAAAAAAAAAAAAATTTAGTAGGTAATTTCCTTTAAAGGGTGATATTGGGGTGGGAATGGAGTAGAGAATCAAATATATATGTGTGTACTTAGGTTACTACTTTTCCCTAGAAATCTTTCTTTGCTTTTTGGAAAATAAAAACACTTCTTAGCCATAAGATGTTTTCTCATATTTTGATTGGTTTATTAAAATATGGTTTCCCATTTGCTGTTAAGCCATTTCATTTATCCTTCCTTTCTCCCTTTCTGTTGAAAATATAGAGGTTTTTAAAAAAAGTTTATACTATTTTTTGCTAGTGGTATAAGCCTAAATTCCATATTCTCAGAAAGATATTTGAAAAGCACTTGCTTTCAGGTGTTATTTTTAGAAATTCTCTCACTCAACCTTTTGAAATATTCTCTCAATGCAGAGGCCTCTAAACTCTGAAAAGTCTTTTGGGGCATCATTATATCTATAGAGTATTGACGTTTTTGTTTGAATTCATAAAATATATTTAATAACAAAAACAAACTTTAATACAACAAATTCAATAAAACAATCATATTTTAGCTCCTCACATTCATTTCCACCATGTGGTTTACAAAACTATAGTTTTCATCTGATTTAATATATTGAAAAACGATTTTTACAATTTATAATAATTTCAGTAGAATTGTTATTTTGGCTGTTGTAATAGATCCATCATGATCACAATAAAATATTATGCATGATGCTAATAATCATAAAAGAAGCAGTCCCTGCCTACTGCCAAGTTCTGAGGCATAATAGAAAAAAAATTGGCAAGGTAATCCATGACTGTGACAAGAAATGGTTTGCAGAAAAATGTGGAGTGGATAACATTTGAGGCATTACTTATATGCAATTTATCTGGCTATCAGGGCAGTAAGTATTCCATTCTGTTCTCCCCTTCTTGTTTTTCTGAATTAAGGAAAACAAATCACAGATTCTGCCTACAAGGATTTACAGTATCATAGGGAATATAAAGCACCAACACATTCATGTAGATAAGTAAATTTTGTAATGAAGGTATTAATACAGAATCATATTATTTGAAGATTTGGAGATGGGAGAAGGACATCCACCTGAAGAGAGACGATGCGCTAAAGTGCAAAGAGAGGGACATGAGAAATGTATTTTAAGCCATCAAATAATTTGGTTTAATTGAACAATAAAGAGAATCAAGTGGTGATGTTTGAAAGAGGGTTGAAAGGATAGATCCTGGCCAAAGTGTGAAAGGCTTTGGAAAACTTAGAACCTCCCTTTATTTTATTTTATTTTACTTTTCCCCTTGCTTTCAGTTTTACTTTAGTATCGTGGACATTAGTCATTCCATTGGTAGTATTTAAACGTAAATACATGCTGGTTCCGATCCATGGTGATATTACCTAGATTTGTCTTTTTTACTCTAAGAATTTATGGGGGAATAAAGTGGAATGAATAAGTAATAATACTTGTATGTAATTTTTTTAAAGTTGTAGGGTTGCACATACAAAAATAAGAAGCTTGATAATGAGGTTGCTGCTCTGAATTCCAGGGCTTAATACATGAGCTAGATACTTTCCTGTTTATTTCTCTGTTAAATTTAGATGTTCAGAAGTTTCCTTTAGTGCCAAGCCAAGGTGGTAGTTTTTCATAAATGGGGGAAGAATTTGAAGAAGACAAATCAGTCTATTTCTGAGTTCCTAAGGCAGAAAATCTTGCTATTTCTAGCAGCTGTGCTCTGGCTCTGAAGTCTGGTCTGCTTTGGTGTTTGCCTTTGTTCTTCCTAAGCCTGTTGAGAAGCTGTCCTTTTTCATTAAGCATGTAAGTCTTTAGGAAGTGTTCCCATGAGTCTTTTTGTTTGTATTTATCATTTTATTCAATTTTTTTTTTTGGTTTAGCAACATAGTTTATCTCAGTTCAAATAAGCTCTGTAGTGTGATTAATAATAATTTAAAAAAGTAAAGTTTAAAGACATTGGTAAGAGAAATTGGAATTAATGAATCTGTCTTAAAGTAGCTTCCTGTTGATCAAATATATAAATAAAGCCATTGGTTAGGGGAAATTCTGTGTTCAGTGTGCAGGACCTTAACTGTTATTTTATAAGGCCCACACCAGGGCCTTTAGCTCATGAAGGTATGAGAGGTGCTATAGTAGAACTTTCTTCTATAAGCTTTGGGTTATAAATATCAAGGGAGATACTCTTGCTCATAGTAAAAATTGTTGAGGGAAATAATTAAAAGCAAAATCTTCCACTCTAGAAATCTTCTCCACAATTGTAGTAAAGAGAACACTTTTATTATTGAATATATATTAAAGCAGAATGTGATGTACATCCCAGGCAGTCTGGTAAGAGATTACGAAGACAGAAGGAAACCTCACACATTTTTATAGCCAAGGAGACATAACCGATTACATACATGCTTTCAAGATAAACATTAACTAATCCTCAAATACGAGGAGTTGACAGCACCATTTGTCACACATACTTCATCCTAAATTTACCTGGTAATTGGGGTGACCATCTGTGTTAGCCAATTGGCTTAATTCAGAGCAGAAATAAACTTGTTATATCTTTATGACAGGAGGTAGTTTTGTAACTTGGAGAAAGGTACCCAACAAAGTTCAGCTCCTACCCTCCCACAGACATGGGGAAATAGGGGTTCTGTCTTCCTCAATGTTTACATTTCAAAGGGATGTTGCCCAGATCCTTGAGGAAGTCATTCCTAGGCTGTAAGCTACAAAAGGCCAGGTGACAAAAGTCCTGTCTAGTTTTCAGAAGGATTTACATACATTTCAAAGAAATGAGGAAGTACTTAAAATTACAAGTTTTCTAAGGTAAAAGCTCTGAGAAAATAGAGGGGAGGGAAATCTCTCATTTTCACAGGGAGAATAAAGCCTTATTTTTAATTTACGTATGTCCTTAAAAATATTCATTCATCCATTCATCCATTTTTTATATAGTGTAATAAATAAAAATAATATTGATTTAAAAATAATTTTAAGTAAATTTAAAAAATGAAATGTATTTTAAAATTATGACCCTACTATAGTCTGGGCATTCTTTCAGGTACTGAAAATAAATTGTGAATTTGTTTTACATAAAGTTAGAAGAGCAGCAAAGATTAAATGAAAACAAAGACTTTAACCTAATATTGGCATTTCTGACTGCTTATTATGATCTTCAGTTTGCCTTTGAGTGACTCAATCAGGCTTGACCAAAACAATATATGAAACTGATATGAGATGAGGCCTTTGTTCTTCCTAAAGTTAAAACAAAATAAGTAAAAGGAATATAAATATACCAGGCAACAGTGGTTTGTAATACTGGAACTGTATAGGCACTGTTAGAAGGAAATTAAAAGCTAAGTGAAGAAAGAAAAATTTATCAAGTTCAAAACTAGCAATTTCTGTAGCTCTATGAAGCAAAGCTAGCAGTGACATGTAGAACATGACTGTCTAATTAACACTACATCAGCAGGTGCATTTCTTTATGCAATTACGTTTTGCTTAATGTACTAAACCTTACTACTGAGACGTCTCTGTGTAGATCAAATTATTTTGGAATCTATTACCATATTGTATTTGTAGTGCCATTGTTGAATATATTTCAATAACCAAAAAATTAGACTTCATAAGTTAAAAGATATTTTCTCAGCATAGAATTCAGCATAACATTGATAAAGCATTAGAGTCCAAAATATATTGCAAGCATTTATAATATCTGTCTATATCATGTGTGTCTTCAGCACTGAACAGTTACCATTTGTTACTAACTTGTTCAAAATTTATTTACCACTAATATCAAAACATAATAATAGGCAAGTCTTTTGAAATATTTCTTTAAGAGACTGAGTTTATGCTATTGGTACAAGTTTAAAAACTTAGTGAAAAGAGTTTGGAAATGCAAAAGCCTTTTCATGTGAAAATCATTCATAAATTAAGTTCCCTGATGGCCAGGATAATGCCTGTTTATTTCACTGTGATATCCCAGCACCAAGTATGTGCCTTGACTCTCAATAAATATTGTTAATAAGTCAAAAATGTATAAAATACTGAAGTGTGGAATAGATCATTATAAGGATATCTATGAAATGTTTAGATTTATTAAAGAAAACTTGAAGACAATTTTATCTATCACTGGATTAAACTTAGTTCCTATGCTAAAGTAGGCAAAGTATAAATTTGAAAAATAAAACAGTAATCTGAGAACAATATTAATTTTTAATCTAAAGCTTCAACAGTATTTTGTGTATTTCAAAACTTACATCATTTTCCAATATAATTTCTTCAATGTTAGTCTAATTCTTTTACTTTTGACTCATAACAAAATGCATTATTTTCCAAAGGCTAATTATGACATTGAATTTTCGAGCTAAAAGAATAGATGATGTTATAAGAAATTCTTTGGATCTAGGGTTGTGGCCTCAAATGTTTGAACTCCTTGATCAATGGATGAACTTCAGTAAATTTGTGAAATGTGTAAAATTATTTGTAATATTTTCAGTGTATATACATTTTTTGAGGGTAGGGAATGTCAGTAGCATTTCTAATTTTTTAAGAAATGTTCTCTCACCTTCAGAAGTTTAAGATTTATTTATTCACTTCTGTAGTCTTCAAAGTGTGGTCCCCAGACCAACAGCTTTCGCACGCCTGGGAACATGTTAGATATGTGACTTCTTGGGCTCCACCTCAGACTTAATGAATAAAACATCTACTTGAAGAGTAGAGCCCAGCAATGTATATTTTAATAGCCTGCCTTCCAGGTGACTCATGCTAATGTTCGAACACCACTGGTTGGTCTCTAGCCCAATAATTAATAATCCTGAATCCAAATTTCAATCACCCAAAGAGTTAAACCAGAAATACCAAATCTCAGAACGTATCTTGAACTGATAAAATCAGAATTCTGAGAGGTGAGGAAGGTAAGGCCCAGACATCAGTATTTTCTTTTAAACTCCCTAGTGGATTTAACATGCAGTAAATGTTGAGAACCACTGGCCTAGTTAAATGTCTTTTTTGTTTTAACAGCTAACATTTAAATATTGTTTCCAAATTAGCAAAATGATTTCAACCAACAACACCCCATCTGCCCACCCAACATTGGCAGTCTTAGGTTAAGACTGTAAATATTCAAAATGTCTAAATATCTAAAAGTTATAGATCATCTTATACTAATTGTTAAAATATATTCTTTTTCTTTTTTGACAAATACCTTGTAGTTTGGACAAGTCATGTTTAGTCACTCAGGGCAGTAGTACACACCTTCTTCTAGAGGAGATGGTCATTCATACCATGTGGTCCATTGAAAGGTGTTATCTTATTTTAAAATCCCATCACCTGACCACTGGAACTGGCTGGAGAAGGGGGATGCAGGGAACCTGATTACATTAGACTAGTTACAGGTTTTTGCAGAGATTGTTGAACTTGAGATCAGAAAAGGACGCTCTCAGCTTCCTGCTGCTGGCTGACACCATGGGATGTAATCAAAGGAGCTGCATAATGAAAGAAAGAAACAAACAAATGGTCAGTAGCAGAGAATCAAGCAGATACATAAAATTGTGAAAGTTGAAGGACTGCAAGCCTGTGTTCTTGAGTTCCTTTAGGCAAGCCTTCTAATGAATTCCTCATTTGGGCCAAACTTATTCCACATGGGTTGCTGTTTTTGCCTCCATACCCCAAAATCCTATGTATTAAACATTGATAGTTTCTATCTTAATTTTACCATTTATATTTCACAATGAAAAGTAGCAGAGCTGAGACTTAAATCAAAGCCCAAGAGAGACAAACCATAAAATCTGTTTTCAGCCATACAGCTTCTTAATTTTCTAACATGGCTTTCAATACATTTGATTGAAAATAATTTGGGGTTTGAAACCTGATGCTGTCCCTAAGCACCTTGGTATCTATGCCATTTTATAGTTTTAAGTTAATCATTCAGAGTCAAAATTTCATCTTTTCACCTTTTTTTACCTTATAAGATATAGGATATTTGAAAGGATTGAGATGTATCCTTAACAGTTACATTTCCATAACAAATAGTTGGTGTTTTTTATTAATATCATCATCAGTATCATCATCAACTTTATTATTGTTGCTATTCTGAGTGAAACAACCAATACTTTATTTGGAGAAAATTATTAAAATATTTAACCCTGTAATCAGGGTTATGTTGCTTTTAAAAGGATGCCTTTATTTTTCTGGTATACTCTTCCTAATCAGATCTCAATGATATGTAGCTAAGGCAGACAAGCAATCATTTACTAAGGAAAGTGAAACATCAAAGAAAAAATTCTGTTAAAAGGGGGATGAAAACGTTTACTATCACAAAGCACACTTGCCCAAACATTTTTTTTGTTGTTGAAGTATAGTTGATTTACAATATTAGTTTTAGATATACGACATAGTGATTTAATATTGTTATAGAGTATCTGCCGTTTAAAATTATTATAAAATATTGGCTATATTCCCAGTGCTGTACAACATATCCTTGTATCTTATTTATTTTAGACCTACTAGTTTGCATCTCTAATCCCCTTCCCCTATCTTGCCTCTCCTCTTACCCTTCATCCTTCATAACCACTAGTTTGTTTTCTGTATCTGTGAGGCTGTTTCTGTTTTGTTGTATTCATTTGCTTATCTTATTTTTTATATTCTACATATAAGAGAAAATATACAGTATTTATCTTTCTCTGTCTGAATTACTTCACTTAGCATAACACTCCCTAGGTCCAGCCACGTTGTTGCCAATGGCAGAATTTCATTTTTTATGGCTAATACTCCATTGTATATATATGCCACATCTTTTTTATCCATCTGTTGATGGGCACTTAGGCTGCTTCCTAATCTTGGCAATTATAAATAATGCTGCTATGAACACTGGCATGCATGTATCTTTTAGAATTAGTGTTTTTGTTTTCTTCAGATATATACCCAGGAATGGAATTGCTGGATCATATGGTAGTTCTATTTTTAGTTTTTGAGGACTCTCCATACTGTTTCCACAGTGGCTGCACCAATTTACATTCCCACCAACAGTGCATATGAGGCGTACCCTCTTCCCACATCCTTGCCAACATTTGTTATTTGTTGCCTTTTTGAAGACAACAGCTCTTACAGGTGTGACGTGGTATCTCACAGAGGTTTTGGTTGGCATATCCCCGATGATTAATGATGTGGAGCATCTTTTCATGTGCCTGTTGGACATTGGAAAAATGTCTCTTCAGGTGTTCTGCCCATTTTTAAATCAGATTGTTTCTTTTTTGATATTGAGTTGTATGAGCCCCTTACATATTTTGGTTATTAATCCCTTCTTAGATATTATCATTTGAAAATATCTTCTCCCATTCAGTAGGTTGTAGGGGTTTTTTGTTGATGGTTTCCTTCCCTGTGCAGAAGCTTTTCAGTTTAGTTAGGTCTCATTTGTTTATTTTTGCTTTTATTTCCCTAGCTTGAGGAGACAGATCCAAATAAATATTGCTAAGACTCATGTCGAAGAGTGTACTGCCAATGTTTTCTTCTAGCAGTTTTACCGTTTCTGGTCTTACATGTAGGTCTTTAATCCATTTTGAGTTTATTTTTGCATATAGCATGAGAAAATGTTCTAATTTCATTCTTTTACATGTGGCTGCCCAGTATTCTCAATACCCGTTATTAAAGAGTCTGTCTTTTCCTTATTGTATATTTTTGCCTCTTTTGTTGTAGATTAATGACCATATGTGCATAGGTTTATTTATGGGCTCTCTGTTCTGTTCCGTTGATCTGTGTGTCTGTTTTGTGCCAGTACTGTTTTGATTACTGTAACTTTGTAGTACAGTGTGAAGTCATTAGTATAAACTGAAGTCTGTAGTATAGTCTGAGGGGAGTATGATACCTCTAGCTTTGTTTCTCAAGATTGCCTATGCTATTCAGGGTCTTCTGTAGTTCCATACAAATTTTAGGATTATTCTATTTCTATGAAAAATGTCATGAAGTCCTAGCTACAGCAGATAGGTGAGAAAAAAGCAATAAGAGGCATCCAAATTGGAAAAGAAGTAAAACTGTCACTATTTGCAGATGACATGATACTACATATAGAAAACCCTAAAGTCTCCACCAAAAAAATTATTAGAACTAATAAATGAATTCAGTAAAGTTGTAGGATACAAGACTACAGAAATCGGTTGCTTCTCTATACACTAATAATGAACTATCAGAAAGAGAAAGTTAAAAAAAATCTCATTTACAATTGCATCGAAAAGAATAAAATATCTAGGAATAAATTTAACCAAGGAGGTGAAAGGCCAACACTCTGAAAAGTGTAAGACATTGTTGAAGGAAATTGAAAATGATACCAATAAATGGAAAGATATCCTGTGTTCATGGATTGGAAAAGTTATGAACCCAAATTATGAACCCAGATGACCCAAATCAACCTACAGATTTAATGCAATCCATATCAGAATGCCTAAAGATTTTGATTAAAGGAAAACAATGAACAGGGTTTGCTTTCCTTTTGAATAGTTACAAAACAAAGCATATAGAGCCAACAAGAGAGTGTCATGATGGGCATATTAGATAGGATTCTATTGGAAAAAATAGGCAGTTTTCTTTTAGTGTAAGGTCAGAGGGAAAGTTCACCATATAGAGTTTTAAATTGATGTAACTGTATAAACAATTGTATTTTGACTTTTTAACAGTAAAAAAAGTTGTATTTTTAAAATTGATAAAAGTTATGATGAAGACACTGAATAATTTTGGCATTATTTAGTTATTTGACTCTATAAAGAGGCATTATGGCAAAATCAACTAAAGGTTAATAATTAATTACTAACACTGATTGAGCACTTACTACATGCCAGGTGAGTCTTGAACCTTTATAACTCTTGATTCCCACAGCAACCCCATGGCATTGTTTCTATTATTATTCCTGTTCTACAGATCAAAAAACTGATACAAAGAGAGTGTAGAAACTTGATAGTAAGTGGTAGAGCTGAGATATAACTGTCTAGGAGGAAGAAATTTTCCTCTATCCTTCTAGGTTCCTTTAGCTGATCAAAGAATTAAATTGACATGAGTCAGATTAACAGGAAAAAAATCAAACAAAAGTTTAGTAACATACATACATGAGAGAGATCCAGAAAAACTGAGTGACTCACCAAAATGGGCTTAAGCCCTCACCTTAAACACCATCTTCAGCTAAAGGCAAAAGAGGATGTTTTGCTGAAGGCAAAAGAGGAAGTATTGGTTTGGGACATCAAAGAGGAGGAAAGCAATTGACATGGAGATGAAAAAGCAAATGTTTGGTAAACAAATATTTGCTGGGCTATGAAGAGACAATGGGACACAAAATGGATTCTGATCTCTACCCCCTACACCTAGTCCCTATTCTTTGCAGATATCCCTAGTGATAGCTTTGTTCTGGGAACAGGCCCTTTATCTAAATTTTTTAGGCAGCTAAGAGGGAGGTAAAAAGAAAGACTTCCTGAGTCTTCTGTTTTTAGAAAATAATCACCCTAAATTAATACTCTTGCCAAAGAGACACATTTTGGGGTGGCAAGCCTTGCTCCCCTACATAATCTATTGATATATAATCCACTGAGTCTAGCTCAAAATCGATTGTTCTTAGCCACTATGCTGTATTATGTAACATTATTTAAGAAGTAAAAATTTAAGTTCAGCTTAAATCATGATTCGATGGTTTGCCATGACCATACCATGCTGTAGTCTGAAAAGGATGATGGTACTGTCAATTATTCAGATAAATCATTCAAATAAATCAGAATATGCACCAGTGGGGAAAAAATGTATCTAATTTCATATTCCAAAAATCAGTGTAAAAATGCTGTTTCATCTACGTCACAATCTTTTTAATTCCATATATAAAGGGCATGAATAAAAGACAAGGTATGTAACTGAGGAAGTTATTAATGCCAAAGAAACTATTAACCTAGTTCTCAACAGAATTTGTTCTTCATATTCATTCAGGACTTAGAGACAACTGAAGTAGTCTTTGAGGTTTTTTTTTTTTAAAACCAGATCTTCATTTTTAATTATTATTTATTTATTTATTTGGCTGCGTTGGGTCTTTGTTTCTGTGCGAGGGCTTTCTCCAGTTGCGGCAAGCGAGGGCCACTCTTTATCGTGGTGCACAGGCCTCTCGCTATCGCGGCCTCTCTTGTTGCGGAGCACAGGCTCCAGACGCGCAGGCACAGTAGTTGTGGCTCACGGGCCCAGTTGCTCCGCGGCATGTGGGATCTTCCCGGACCAGGGCTCGAACCCGTGTCCCCTGCATCGGCAGGAGGACTCTCAACCACTGCACCACCAGGGAAGCCCAGTCTTTGAGTTTTTAAGTCACATAATGCTTTCAGTTTCAGAACAGTTCAGAAAATCTTAGCCAGTTGTGTTTGATATTGTTGACTAAAGAAAATGCACAACTTAAAAGTTGAAAATGATGTTTGTTTTATTCAGGCCATTACTGAGGAGTATAGCCTGGGATACAGTTTCTCAGGTAGATCAGACGAACTATTCCAAAGAGGTAAGGGAGTGGCTAGCATGTATAGGAGTTTTTTCTGAAAAACAAAAACAAAAAAAACAAAAACATGAAGTCAAGCCTCAAAAGATTACTGCTAATCATAAAAAACAGACATCTCAAGTTAATGATTTTAGTGCTTTTTTATGTATGAGAAATTGCAAGAGTCTGGGCTCCCATGCAATTATTCCTTTGATATGAATCTTAACTATCTAGGGCCAGTATCCTGTTTTTCCCCTCAGGGCACACCATAGGGGGTAGCTGCAATGGCTCCTGGCTGGATGGCTGCAACATTCTTTGTTTACTTGAAATGGCAGAGAACTTTTTTTTTTTTGTCCACAATATTCTTATATTTAAAATGTTTACTAAAGCTGAATTTGCCCTTTTTAGAGAGTACAGGTGACACTTGAACAAGAGGGGTTTGGACTGCTCTGGTTGTAACTGAGCAATGATCTCCTATCCCTGCTATGCAGAAAGCCAAACTCTCACCCTGGGTGTTTGCAGCAAAGTAAGGGTTTATTGCAGGACTCCAAGCAAGGGAGTGGGAGACAAACCTCAGATCCATTCCAACTTGGTCTTTGAGTTAGGGATTTTTAAAGGGGAAGAAGAAAAAAGCCGGAGTTAATCGTCATCTTATGATGCTTCTTAATCATAGTTCCAGGAGTCAGGGTGTCTGTGCTTTAGGAGTCTCTGGTCTGGTGGTCCATGACTGACCTTGACCAGGGCAGGGGGGCAGGAGTCTGTTAGCTCATCTTGCCCTGGGGAAACAACCTGGGTCTGTTGTACCTTAAGAATGTTATCAACAACAGCAGTTTTAGTCATCTGACTGGTTGATTAGAGTTTATTTAACACAGGATTGAGGTCAGAGGGGACAAGAAAGGGAATATAGTTTTGGGTAGAGAGGTTAATCATAAATTTGGCAGGAGAACTCAGTTTCAGGGAGAGTTGGGTTTAGGGTCTACAGTACTATAAAATCCATGGTTGGTTGAATCTGCTGTGTGGAACCTTGGATACGGAGGGCTGACTGTCAAGTTATATGTGGAATTTCAGCTGTGTGGAGGGTCAGTGCCCCTAACCTCCACTTGGTTCAAAGGTCATCTGTATATGATATGTAAAAGAATATTAGGCGTGTGCTTAAAGTGTCACATCACCACCATTTCTGAAGACATGCAGTCTCCTCTTTGCTCCACTTTCTTTCTCTAGTTCACGGCTGCCTGTGCTTGTAAGCTGCCCTATTTAATTTATGGTTCGAATTGTAGTTTTCTGGCCCCTGCTGTCGATTCTATAGTAGAATCTTATTCTGTTTCTCTGTTTGCTTTACCAGCTGTAGCTTCTTGAGGTCATCACACAACAGATTTCCATATTCCAGAAACCAAATGGTAGTGCTATAATCAAAATTATTCTTTGTAAAATCGACCTTTTCGGATTTTAGCACAGTGGGACATGCAACTATCACAATAAAATAGTTACCAGTAGGAAAAAAAAAACCTATCTAATATATATCTATAGATATAAATATACTTACCTACAGACAAATAAAAACCTATAACACATTTGGTAATTTTTTTATGCTTTGTAAATTATTTTTCTCTACACTGTTATTAATGGCATTGCTGAATCTCTTGATGTTGTGAGGGTTTATTAGATTCTTCCTTCAGCTTTTGTTGGCTTTTTTGTTATAGAGCCCCTGGAGGGTTAATCAAGGATGTCTTAACACATGTAATGGATTTTGCATGGGCAGGCAATTGCTAGGAAATGAAACATATCAGTAAAATACCCTTTTAGAATTAAACTTTTCTTTGAGGTATGATCATTTCCCCTCAGCACAGGGGGTAATATTCTTTTAGGAAGTTTAAACTGCATTACCTAGCTAAGTCAAAGTAAGTGTAACTATGTCTTTAGTACAATATATTTAAGGGAATTTATACTAGAGTGTTATCTTGATAGCTGGCATACTTTTGAACTTTCTCATAATTACGGGGATTTGGTAATCCTTGTTAGTGTGTTACTAAAATCCAGATCAAGATATTTTGTTTTGGGGTAGGATAGATAGGAATTGCCAACAAATGCAACATTAATTTCTTCATGAAGAAAACGAACTCATCCTGAACATCTCTTACAAGCTAGGCATGGTGCTAAAAATATTTTAAGCATTACCAAAACTACTTCTCAACAAATTTATGAGGCCCATTTTCCAGATCAGAAACCTGGGCCTCTAATTCCATAGCTGATAAGTAATAGCAAGAAATAGAATGTTTGCCTCCATAGGCCAAGCTTTTTCTACTCCAGATCCACAAATTTAGCTATCTTTATCACCCCATCATTTTTCTTGGATAGTTTCTATTACCTCTTCCATCTCTTCTGGGACTTCTGATCTCTTCTAATAAGCTTGTTCTCTCTCTCTCTCTTCCGCCCTTTTCTCTGAAAGTATTTGATTAAATTTTTTTCTCCTTTTTTTCTTTCTGTGCTTCTTTGGAGTTATTTATATACTTCCCCATTCTTTTCGTTTAACTACTCCATTTACTTAAAATTTCCTCTTTACCATAAGAAATATCTTTTTCATTACTTCAGTAGCTCTATAGCTTTCATTAACATATCATTCCTTTCCTGTTACTTTTCTATCAAAATAATTGGTTATTCTAGAATAGATGAGCATTTTATATTATTCCAACAACAAAAATAATATCTGAATATAATATCTATGAAAATCATGACACATGAGAACTCAAAATAATTATTCAAGGCCTGTGTGGGCAATGATTTTTGTAGACCTTAAATTTGTGGGAAGATAACATTTTTAACCTAGGAGAGAATTTTCAGATGTAAATGACCCTGAAAGGATACTGCTGATACAAGTAGGAGTAGTGTTGCATTGGTCACCTTTACTACCATTTAAAGTATCTCTCTCTCTCTGCCTGTCTATCTTATTGTTTATTGTTCTATCAATCTAACATTCTGTCATTAATATAGCTCAATGAATTTCAATATGCCCATACTACTGCTTATAAAATACTTTGAAAATGTGCTGATACTTCTGTTTTTCACGTGACTAAGGTTCACAACTGATATTTAGTAAGCAAGGTCCAAGAACGCCAGAATATTTAACTTATATTGTAAAATGTCAGATACCAAAAAATGTTAACATTTTTTGTTAATATTTAAAATATAATTTTTAGTTTTTCCCACTAAAACTGTTTTATCATTGTTATAATCGTAATGTTTTAAAAATAGGACATAAATATTAAATAAATATAAAGAGTTATACTGGAAAAGCAGGAAATGGTTTACCATATTTCGAAAATTTAAGCAAACTATTGAAACCCAGAATTCGTCACCAAGGTGCTCATAAAACCTCATGTGAAAAATACGTGTTATTATTTCTTACGAAAAGTACACATTCCGGCAAAATGTTATAATCTACACAGTATTGGGAAAAAAAATCTTGCCAAGATTATTAAAACTGTTCTAGCATCATTATTTAAAAAAAAATCAAGTGGAAGTTAATGAAAGATGACAACAGTCACTGAATGGTTTTCAATAGACGCTATTAATAAAATTAAGTGTAATCCCTTGAATAATAAATTATTTCTTAAGGTACATAGTGGCAGTGGAGACTGGCTAAATATTGCATCTCACAATAAGAGGAGTTTCCGGAAATATTGCTTAAAAAGATTTTGTTTGCTATCCAGTATTTAGTGACAAATTTAAAATTAAATCAATGAAATGTAAATATCAAGATTGAAATATTGCATAAATTTATATCTCTCAGGTAAATACATTTGAAAATTTGAATGCTGTTAAGAAACATACAAACAAAAAGATAAGCCTCATTAAATTAAAGGAATTGTGGGATTAGTAAACATATTTACATATTAAAAAAATACTTTCTTGCTGAGAATGTTATTTTCCAATATTGAAAGAGTTTGTTAAAAATAGTCTTGAAATGTATTTCCAAATGACTTGGAAAAATATATTGCCCCTAATTAGCTCTTATTAAAAAGATGTGAGGAATAATTCTAAAATGTTTATAATTAAAAAAATAAAGTTACATGTATGATTTTTTCATTTGAAATGAATGTGAAACATGTTTGTTTATATTTCTATAATGAACTGAAAAGAAAAAACCTCTGATGTCAAAATTTAATCAAATTATCCAGACTTTTTGGGTTCAATTAAAACTTTTATTCCCGTTTTTTTTAATACCCATTGAATTACTTGTATCCAACTACATAGATGAAAAGGATTTCAGTGCGATGGTACAGGTACTGTAAGCATAACAATACTTCAGATGTTTATTAGGGATTTGATATTCCTTTCAACAGACTAAGAAATATGATTATTATTATTTTACTTGCTGATCTCATTGTATTAAAAAAAGCCAATTACATTAGCAACAAAAAAGTGGGTTTTTTAAAACATCTTTATTGGAGGATAATTGCTTTACAATGGTGTGTTAGTTTCTGCTTTTATAACAAAGTGAATCAGCTATATATATACATATATCCTCATATCTCCTCCCTCTTGTGTCCCCCTCCCACCCTCTCTATCCCACCCCTCTAGGTGGTCACAAAGCCCTGAGTTGATCTCCTTGTATTATGTGGCTGCTTCCCACTAGGTATTTACTTTATATTTGGTAATATATGTAAGTCCATGCTACTCTCTGACTTCGTCCCAGCTTACCCTAACCCCCTCCCCATGTCCTCAAGTCCATTCTCTACATCTGTGTCTTTATTCCAGTCCTGCCCCTAGGTTCTTCAGAACCATTGTTTTTCTTTTTTAGATTGCATATATATGTGTTAGCATACGGTATTTATTTTTCACTTTCTGACTTACTACACTCTATGTGACAGACTCCAGGTTCATCCACCTCACTACAAATAACTCAACTTCGTTTCTTTTTATGGCTGAGTAATATTCCATTGTATATATGTGCCACATCTTCTTTATCCATTCATCTGTCATTGGACACTTAGGTTGCTTCCATGTCCTGGCTATTGTAAATAGTGCTGCAGTGAACATTGTGGTACATGACTCTTTTTGAATTATGGTTTTCTCAGGGTATATGCCCAGTAGTGGGACTGCTGGGCCATATGGTAGTTCTGTTTTTAGTTTTTTAAGGAACCTCGATACTGTTCTCCATAGTGACTGTATCAATTTACATTCCCACCAGCAGTGCAAAAGGGTTCCCATTTCTCCACAGCCTCTCCAGCATTTATTGTTTGTAGATTTTTTGATGATGGCCATTCTGACTGGTGTGTGGTGATACGTCATTGTAGTTTTGATTTGCATTTCTCTAATGATTAGTGATGTTGAGCATTCTTTCATGTGTTTGTTGGCAATTTGTATATCTTCTTTGGAGAAATGTCTGTTTAGGTCTTCTGTGCATTTTTGGATTGGGTTGTTTGTTTTTTTGATATTGAGCTGCATGAGCTGCTTGTAAATTTTGGAGATTAATCCTTTGTCAGTTGTTTCATTTGAGAATATTTTCTCCCATTCTGAGGGTTGTCTTTTCATCTTGTTTATGGTTTTCATTGCTATGCAAAAGCTCTTAAGTTTCATTAGGTCCCATTTGTTTATTTTTGTTTTTATTTCCATTTCTCTAGGAGGTGTCTCAAAAAGGATCTTGCTGTGTTTTATGTCATAGAGTGTTCTGCCAATGTTTTCCTCAAAGAGTTTTATAGTGTCTGGCCTTACATTTAGGTTTAGTCCGTTTTGAGTTTATTTTTGTGTATGGTGTTAGGGAGTGTTCTAGTTACATTCTTTTACATGTAGTTGTCCAGTTTTCTGAGCACCAGTTATTGAAGAGGCTGTCTTTTGTCCATTGTATATTCTTGCCTTCTTTATCAAAATAAGGAGACCATATGTGCGTGGGTTTATCTCTGGGCTTTCTGTCCTGTTCCATTGACCTACATTTCTGTTTTTGTGCCAGTACCATAGTGTGTTGATTACTGTAGCTTTGTAGTGTAGTCTGAAGTCAGGGAGCCTGATTCCTCCAGCTTCATTTTTCTTTCTCAAGATTGCTTTGGCTATTCCGGGTCTTTTGTGTTTCCATACAAATAGTGAAATTTTTTCTTCTGCTTCTGTGAAAATTGCCATTGATAGTTTGATAGGAATTGCATTGAACCTGTAGATTGCTTTGGGTAGTATGGTCATTTTCACAATGTGGATTCTTCCAGTCCAGGACACAGTGTATCTCTGCATCTGTTTGTATCATCTTTAATTTCTTTCATCAGTGTCTTATAGTTTTCAGGTCTTTTGTCTCCTTAGGTAGGTTTATTCCTAGGTATTTTATTCATTTTGTTGCAGTGGTAAATGGGAGTGTTTCCTCGATTACTCTTTCAGATTTTTCATTATTAGTGTATAGGAATGCAAGAGATTTCTGTGCATTAATTTTGTATCCTGCTACTTTACCAAATTCATTGATTAGCTCTAGTAGTTTTCTGGTAGAGTCTTTAGGATTCTCTATATATAGTATCGTGTCATCTGCAAACAGTGACAGCTCTACTTCTTCTTTTCCAATTTGGATCCCCTTTTTTCTTTTCCTTCTCTGATTGCTGTGGCTAAAACTTCCAAAACTATGTTGAATAATAGTGGTGAGAATGGGCAATCTTGTCTTGTTCCTGATCTTAGAGGAAATGGTTTCAGTTTTTCACCATTGAGAATGATGTTGGCTGTGGGTTTGTTATATATGGCCTTTATTATGTTGAGGTAAATTCCTTCTGTGCCTACTTTCTGGAGGGTTTTTATTGTAAATGGATGTTGAATTTTGTCAAAAGCTTTTTCTGCATCTGCTGAGATGATCATGTGGTTTTTATCCTCAGTTTGTTAATATGGTGTATCACATTGATTGATTTGCATATACTGACGAATTCTTGCATTCCTGGGTTAAACCCCATATAATCATGGTGTATGATCCTTTTAATGTGTTGTTGGATTCTGTTTGCCTTATTTTGTTGAGGATTTTTACATCTGTGTTCATCAGTGATATTGGCCTGTAGTTTTCTTTCTTTGTGACACCTTTGCTGGGTTTTGGTATCAGGGTGATGGAAGCCTCATGGAATGAGTTTGGGAGTGTTCCTCCCTCTGCTATATTTTGGAAGAGTTTGAGAAGGATAGGTGTTAGCTCGTCTCTAAATGTTTGATAGAATTCACCTGTGAAGCCATCTGGTCCTGGGCTTTTGTTGGAAGATTTTTAATCACAGTTAGAATTTCAGTGCTTGTGATTGGTCTGTTCCTATTTTCTACTTCTTCGTGGTTCAGGCTTGGAAGGTTGTGCGTTTCTAAGAATTTGTCCATTTCTTCCAGGTTGTCCATTTTATTGACATAGAGTTGCTTGTAGTAGTCCCTTATGATGCGTTGTATTTCTGCAGTGTCAGTTGTTACTTCTCCTTTTTCATTTCTAATTCTATTGATTTGAGTCCTCCCTTTTTTTCTTGATGAGTCTGAGTAATGGTTTATCAATTTTATCTTCTCAAAGAACCAGCTTTTAGTTTCTTTGATCTTTGCTATCATTTCCTTCATTTCTTTTTCATTTATTTCTGATCTGATCATTATGATTTTTTTATTCTGCTAATTTTGGGGTTTTTTTTTGGTTCTTCTTTCTCTAATTGTTTCAGATGTAAGGTGAGGTTGTTTGTTTGAGAAGTTTCTTGTGTCTTAAGGTAGGATTGTATTGCTATAAACTTCCCTCTTAGAACTGCTTGTGCTGCATCCCATAGGTAGTAGGTCATCATGTTTTCATTGCCATTTGTTTCTGCATATTTTTTGATTTCCTCTTTGATTTCTTCCGTAAACTGTTCGTTATTAAGTAGTGTACTGTTTAGCCTCCATGTGTTTGTATTTTTTACAGACTCCTTCCTGTAATTGATATCTAGTCTCATAACATTGTGGTTGGAAAATATACTTGATATGATTTCAATTTTCTTAAATTTATGAAGGCTTGATTTGTGACCCAAGATATGATCTGTTGTGGAGAATGTTCCATGAGCACTTGAGAAGAAAGTGTATTCTGGTGTTTTTGGATGGGATGTCCTATAAATATTGGTTAAGTCCATCTTGTTTAATGTGTCATTTAAAGCTGGTGTTTCCTTATTTATTTTCATTTTGGATGATCTGTCCATTGGTGAAAATGGGGTGTTAAAATTCTCCTACAATTATTGTGTTACTGTCAATTTCCCCTTTTATTGCTGTTAGCATTTGCCGTATATATTGAGGTGCTCCTATGTCGGGTGCATAAATATTTACAACTGTTATATCTTCTTGGATTGACTCCTTGATCATTATGTGGTATCCTTTGTCTCTTGTAATAGTGTTTATTTTAAAGTTTATTTTGTCTGATATGAGAATTGCTACTCCAGCTTTCTGTTGTGTTCCATTTGTGTGTAATATCTTTTTCCATCCCCTCACTTTCAGTCTGTGTGTCTCCCTAGGTCTGAAGTGGGTTTCTTGTAGAGGGCATATATACAGATCTTGCTTTTATATACATTCAGCCAGTCTGTGTCTTTTGGTTGGAACATTTAATGCCTTTACAATTAAGGTAATTATCAATATGTATGTTCCTATTACCATTTTCTTAACTGTTTAGGGTTTGTTTTTGTAGGTCTTTTCCTCCTCTTGTGTTTCCTGCCTAGAGAAGTTCATTTAGCATTTGTTGTAAAGCTGGGTTGGTGGTGCTGAATTCTCTTAGCTTTTGCTTGTCTGTAATGGTTTTAATTTCTCCTTCTAATCTGAATGAGATCCTTGCTGGGTACAGTCATCTTGGTTGTAGGTTTTTCCCTTTCATCACTTTAAATATGTCCTGCCCCTCCCTTCTGGCGTGCAGAGTTTCTGCTTAAAGATCAGCTGTTAACCTTATGGGGATTCCCTTGTGTGTTATTTGTTGTTTTTCCCTTGCTGCTTTTAATATTTTTTCTTTGTATTTAATTTTTGTTAATTTGATTAATATGTGTTTTGGCATGTTTCTCCTTGGATTTATCCTGTATGGGACTCTCTGTGTTTCCTTCAGTTGATTGACTATTTCCTTTCCCATATTAGGGAAGTTTTCAACTATAATCTCTTCAAATATATTCTTAGTCCCTTTCTTTTTCTCTTTTTCTTCTGGGACCCCTATAATTCGAATGTTGGTGCATTTAATGTTGTCCCAGAGGTCTCTCTGAGACTGTCCTAAAGTCTTTTCATTCTTTTTTCTTTATTCTGCTTTGCTGCAGTTGTTTCCAGTATTTTATCTTCCAGGTTACTTATCCGTTCTTCTGCCTCAGTTATTCTGCTATTGATTCCTTCTAGAGAAGTTTTAATTTCATTTATTTTGTTGTTCATCATTGTTTGTTTGCTCTTTAGTTCTTCTGGTCCTTGTTAATCATTTCTTATGTTTTCTCCATTCTGTTTCCAAGATTTTGGATCATCTTTACTATCATTACTCTGAATTCTTTTTCAGGTAGACTGCCTATTTCCTCTTCATTTGTTTGGTCTGGTGGGTTTTTACCTTGTTCATTCATCTGCTGTGTGTTTCTCTGTCTTCTCATTTTGCATAACTTACTGTGTTTGGGGTCTCCTTTTCGCAGGCTGCAGGTTCGTAGTTCCCATTGTTTTTAACGTGTGACGCCAGTGGGTAAGGTTGGTTCAGTGGGTTGTGTCGGCTTCCTGGTGGAGGGGACTGGTGCCTGTGTTCTGGTGGATGAGGCTGGTAGTTGTTTTTGTGCTGGGCTGGACCGCATCTGGTGGTGTGTTTTTGAGTGTCTGTGACATTATGATTTTAGGCAGCCTCTCTGCTAATGGGTGTGGTTGTGTTCCTGTTGTTTGGCATAGGGTGTCCAGGACTGTAGTTTGCTGGTCGTTTAGTGGAGCTGGGTCTTAGCGTTGAGATGGAGATCTCTGGGAGTGCTTTCACCATTTGATGTGATGTGGAGCCAGGAGGTCTCTGATGGACCAGTGTCTTGAACTTGGTCCCCCACCTCAGAGGCACAGGCCTGAAACCTGGCGGAACAGCAAGAACCTGTCATCCACATGGCTCAGAAGAAAAGGGAGAAAAAAAGAAAGAAAGAAAAAAAAATACAATAAAGTTATTAAAATAAAAAGTAATTAATAAAACAAAAAGTAATAAAAAAAGAAAAAAAAAGGAAAGAAAGAAGAGAGCAACCAAACCGAAAAACAAGTCCACCAATTATAATAAGTGCTATAAACACTACTAAAAAAAGAAAAAAAAAAAGACAGAACCCTAGGACAAATGGTAAAAGCAAGCTATTCAGACAGAGTCACACAAAGAAGCATACAAATACACACTCACAAGAAGAGAAATAGGAAAAAAAAAATATCACTGTTCCCAAAGTTCACCACCTCAATTTTGGAATATTTCGTTTTCTATTCACATATTCCAGAGATGCAGAATTCGGCAAGTTGATTGTGGAGATCTAATCTGCTGCTCCCAAGGGTGCTGGGAGAGATTTCCCTTTCTCTTCTTTGTTCACACAGCTCCTGGCGTTCAGCTTTGGATTTGGACCCTCCTCTGCATGTAGGTCGCCTGAGGGTGTCTGTTCTTCGCTCAGACAGGATGGAGTTAAAGTAACAGCTGATTAGGGGGTTCTGGCTCACTCAGGCTGGAGGGAAGGAGGGGTACAGAATGCGGGGCGAGCCTGCGACGGCAGAGGTCATCATGATGTTGCACCAGCCTGAGGCGCACCTTGTGTTCTTCCGGGGAAGTTGTCCCTGGATCACAGGACCCTGGCAGTGGCGGGAGCACAGGCTCCCAGGAAGGGAGGTGTGGATAGTGACCTGTGCTTGCACACAGGCTTCTTGGTGGCTCCAGCAGCAGCCTTAGCACTTCATGCCCATCTCTGGGGTCTGCACTGATAGCCACAGCTTGCATCCATTTCTGGAGCTTGTTTAGGCGGTTCTCTGAATTCCCTCTCCTCACACACACTGAAACAATGGTCTCTTGCCTCTTAGCCCTTTTCTAGGACTCCCTCCCGGCTAGCTGTGGTGCACTAGCCCTCTTCAGGCTGTGTTCATGCAGCCAACCCCAGTCCTCTCCCTGGGATCCGACCTCCAAAGCCCAAGCCTCAGCTCCCAGTCCCCGCCCGCACCAGTGGGTGAGCAGACAAGCCTCTCGGGCTGGTGAGTGCTGGTTGGCACTGATCCTCTGTGCGAGAGTCTCTCCACTTTGCCCTCTGCACCCCTGTTGCTGTACTCTCCTCTGTGGCTCTGAAGCTTTCCCCCTGCCACCCCCAGTCTCCGCCAATGAAGGGGCTTCCTAGTGTGTGGAAACTTTTCATCTTTCACAGCTCCCTCCCAGTGGTGAAGGTCCAGTCCCTGTTCCTTTGTCTCTGTTTTTTTCTGCTTTATTTTGCCCTACCCAGGTACATGGGGAGTTTCTTGCCTTTGGGGAAGTCTGAGGTCTTCTGCCAGCATTCAGTGGGTGTTCTGTAGGAGTTGTTCCACATGTAGATGTATTTCTGATGTAGTTGTGGGGAGGAAGGTGAGCTCTATGTCTTACTCTTCTGTCATCTTAAAGGTCTCTTCAAAAGTTGTTCTCTGAGTTCAAGTTACAGGCAATTACTCCAAAGTGTAAAGTAAAACAGTGTATAACAATCAGTATTAAAATGTTTAATTTTATATTGTCTTTACCACCTTTAATCTTCTAAATAATTTCATTGATCAACATAAGATAAAAGGTTACATGTTTATAAGAAATATTAAATGAATAGAGATGCATAAAACTGGAGGGTTTCACTGATTTTCACTAGCAAAAGTTGTTTTAGAAATATTTCATCACAACACAAACCATACATTTTTAAAATGTTGATCAGTATATGTTATAAAAATTACATGCTGAAACTATTTTTAAAATATTTTGTTACTCTAAATATTTTAAAAAATGGATTAAAATGATGATGTTATGAACATTGTTAAAAATATTTTGGGGTTGCCTGATGTTCTATATCTTATCCTAAAGTCTCCTGAAAAACTTCTTTCACTGACATACTGTTTGCATTTTTAGAAATTCGTTGTGTATTCCATTTGATGAATATTATGGTTGTAAAGTCTTTTAAGTACTGGAGACTTAATGCATGATTAGATTTCAAGACAGTAGATATGATGGAAGAGATGATATCTAGGATCATCTTTTGTTATCCCACATTATAACATAGGAAATTATTTTCTCATTAGGCATGTAAATAAGATTCAGCTAATTTGTGAAAATACTTTAGTTTCTCATTTTTTCCACATGTGATTGGTATGTTTTCCTTGGCTAATGTAATCTATTTCACTCACATTCAAATATTTTATTATTTCTTATTAATACTTATTCTAGTGTCTACCCTTACCTCTTTCATTTTCTCACACTTATTTCAAGATAGGTTACTGATCTTAATTTTTTTGTAGCCATGCTTGTTAAATATAAGTAAGTGCAGGCACTTGACTACTATATAGTCTGGTAGTCATTTAAATATTGATACATTGGAAGACATACCTACTTTATTATAAATTATTCCTATTTTTTTCCTTTGTATTAGATTTAGGATTTGTACTGATTTTTTAAAAAGTTGTGTAGGTATTACAGATAAATTTCAGGTAGTAAAAGGAATATTACAAAATATTTGTTTTAAAAAGAAGGTGCTTTTGATATGACCAAGAAGCCCTGATCTCTTATCTGTCTATTTTAGTACTACTTAGACTTGGAATCTAGCCGTAGTCTATCTACACAATGCCCCCTACCTTATGTTTAAACTCTATCCTTTGGAGCTAATGTTGGAAGGTGGCCTTCC
Source organism: Phocoena phocoena (assembly GCF_963924675.1). Taxonomy (NCBI): domain Eukaryota; kingdom Metazoa; phylum Chordata; class Mammalia; order Artiodactyla; family Phocoenidae; genus Phocoena; species Phocoena phocoena. Next base: position 54,718,063 of record NC_089229.1, read on the forward strand.
TGACAAGCTTTCTCTAGGATTGTCTTGTTTTATGAGTGAAAAATTCACTCAAAGTGCTATCTATAAGGAGTAGAAGTCATAAGAAAATTTATAGGGTGTATTTAAAGGCACCTAAGAATCTGTTGATTTAAAGGAAGTGCAGTATGCCTCAAGGAAGAAAATGTCATGAAATGGTTTAAAATGTAACCATTTCTTTAACTTACCTTTTAGCTTCAGGTGCATCATAATATTGGAGTTATATTTGATTATGTTAAAGGGAGACATAGAGCCTTGTGCTCACAGAATGTGGCTTGGGGAACAGAGCATTTAATTCCAGTCATCTGGCTAGAATAACTCTTTAGGTGTAAGAAATGAAATGGCATCTTTCCTGCTCCCATTTATCTTTACCAACTGAAGCAGTTTTGGCTGAGATGTCAACACTCCTTCTGTTTGCAAATGATGATAATATGATTGGGGTTACTTGGGGAATACAAGAGCCCATTTGATGAACTTTCTGCCCACTTTTTCATTAAAATACATCCCAGAGCAAATGAAATGAAGAATAACTTTTCGCATGCACTAATCAGCTGCACAGAAGAGGCAAAAGGAAACTTTGTTTCCTCTCACAGTCCTACCCCTTTCACAGTTCTGTGAAATAGTTTTTAGATCATCTTATATGCCAAGGGGTTTTGTGTTCCTTTTTGTCCTTTGTGACCCTCAAATAAAATGGAAACTTTCTATGTTCCTGACTTTCCTTTCATGTTGAGCTCATGGAGACGGGGTCATGCTACCAATATATTTTTAAGCGTCACACAATTACCCTCAATCCTGGTAAAGCATAGAGCAGCAGGACAGTATTTATAACTTGTCCCATTGAAAACCACTGTCTCAGGCACCCCTACGGGAGACCAAACATTATGCAGTGCGTATAAAAAATATGAAGGGACAGCGCAGGGCTAACATATTTAAACATCCCATTACTGCACCTTTGAATATCTGTTCTTCCAGCCTGGATTTTCTGCTCTGAAGTTAAGCTGCGTGGTACCTCTGCAGGTTGCTGAAGTGGAAATTATTTCTCTATTTGTCTACCATCTGTTATTTTCCAAACACAATTATCATCCTGTGTTATATAAAATTGAGGAGGGGTGGTTATTAACTAGAACTACACAGATCCAAGGATACTTCACAATATATTGCCACTTTGTTCCACTAAGCCATGCTATCTGACTAGTTCTGAAGTAAACACAATCACATGTTAATGCATAGCTTTGAAAGGAAATTTTTAGTTTTCAAACTTTTTCTCTTTATTTTATTACAATAAAACTTCAATCTTTTTGATTTTTCAAAAAAGCAAAACAAAAATGTTTATTAACTGGTACATAATATTGAAAAATGTTTGAATTACAATTCTTGAAAATCTGTCTCTGGAAAAATTATTTCTCCAGGGTATTATACCAACTGTGGTCTTGGGCAAGAAAAATAATGTGAATTGTACTTTCTACTCTCCCATTTGTCAGATGTGTTTTCTCAGCTCAGCTGTTACAGTAACCTTGTACCTTTCACAGGTGCACTTGGCTAGTATCTGTCCAGTCTGTCAGTGTGGGTATCATCAAATCTTATAATAAATAACAAGCCCAGTGTGATGCATAAGACAGCATTTTAGTCTCTGAAGCTTGGAGCTCACCTTGGAGTCTCCTGTGAAGCTAAATATTCTCTCTAGACTCTAAGGTGACACTGGATATCTTAATGTTACTATCTCTGCTGGCTTACTGTTCTGGATCAGTGTCACCTGAGGCTGTTATTAATTATGCATATGAAGCATCTGGTCAGGAGGACTTTCTCCATTCCCCCTCAGTACTTGTACATATATATTCCTCACAATTAGAGTAATCCAAACACCTGATATCAGTAGGTCAGCATTCAGGCTCTGGAGTACAGAATTTATGAAACTAAATACAACTTAGTAGATGCATGGCAATCCATATTTGGAGCCTCAGTTACTCTCCAACATTTTACTGTGTTATCAGGATAAAAATAGGTCTTTATATAATTGTATCACATTTAAAAATCACTCTTTTAATAAGAATATACTATATTCTGTGGAATGGACCTGAATTCTATTGTGTGATCGCTTTAACAGAGATGGAAATTCTTGATTTTCAGTGTTATGTGGATTGAGGAATAAATGTAGAATATGAATGATTTCTGTGGAACTGACGGAAGGGTTTTGAATGAAAAAATATATATATATACATGCCCTAGAAAATATTATTCAGAATGCATAACAGTGTTTTCCTTTAACTTTGAGATGTGATATGAGCTTGTTTGGCCATTAATAGATAACTCAGTATTTTACAGTAAATAAAAGAATACATTATGGCAAAGCTAAAGATTTTGTCTTCAAATGACTTCTGTGCTGTGGGAACAATGAAATAAAACCAATGAAAATACACATTCAGACATACACTGTTTTTCTTTATCTTTTTAAAAATACTTTGGAACCATATTTAAAACAAGAAACATCCTTACGTAGAGGAATATCATCATTTGAAAATTGAAATTTAACCTAATTACAAAATAATATTCTAAAAACTTCTGAAAATATGTAATAAGCACATATAAAAAATTGTCACCCATAATGCCAAACCCAATATATCCACTACTGGTATCTTGATGTATTTATGCCCAATTTCCTATTCAAGTGCATTCATATGAACAGTTTTTAGAAAAAACGGGATCATACTTTGCAAACTGATCAAAACTTCAGTTTTTCACGCTTATTGTAAGTACATTTTTGGCTAAATGTAGAAGTAGAATGGCTAAATTGAGAGCTTTGTCTTCCGGAAAGATTGTGCCAGTGATGAATGAACTTATTTCTTCATCATCACAAGAAATGCCTCATGTGTGTGCAACATGCGTGTGCATATGTGTGTGTGTGTACCTTCAGGGGCAAAGACTATATATATGTGTATTTGCGAGTTGCAGAGGAGAAAAATATTTACCTTTGTGTTTCAGTGCACATTTCCTTGATTGAACTTTTGATCACTTACGAGATTTGTCATTTCTTTCTATGTTTAATGATCATTTGTAGTTGTTTTGTGATTGTCTTTTGACAACTTTCTTCATTTTTCTTTTGGGGCTGCCCACTTTTAAAAATTGACTTGTAAGAGCACATTATTTATGAAGGGCATCAGCCTTTCATCTATCATGGTTTAATTATTTGACACATTTTCTTTTTGTTTTGCCTTTATACTTGTTTTAAAGATAAAGAGTTTAATTATTATATACTAATGTTACCTTTTTATTTACGAATTCTTCTTTTACAGATATATTCTGAAAAATTTTCTCCCGGCTGATAGAAGGTAAGTATTCAGAAATTTTGGACTCAGCATTTTTTTGTTGTTGTTATTGTTGTTACATTTAGAGAGATTTCTAGGATAGGTGACATTGTGAGTTCATGATTTAAATTCCTCTTTGTCCCCAAATATTGATACATACCTTTGGCAAAGACTAAATCAATTAAAATATAGTTTACATTTAACTATTACTATGAGCATGTAATCTAGTGTGTGGCATTGTGTTATTTCTCCCAGTGGTCAGTAGAGTTATAGAATAATCTGTCTCTTCCCCACTGATTTTAAAATGCCATTTTTATCGCATATATTGGCTCTGGTTTTGAACATTTGCGAATGTTCAAGTTTACTTTATAACATGGTTTTGATTACTAAACCTTTAGGGGATTATTATTTTGTAATGCATGTGCCTTTGCACATTTTTATATGAGTGGATGTAAGAAAAACATAATTCAGACAGTAAGTTGGAAAAAATTCAAAGAGAATGATTCTTGTGATATTTCAATGTGTATAATTATTAGCAGTTGGTTTTAGAAAATTGATTTAATTGGCCCAAGGAAAAGTTTGCAAAGATGTCAATACAATACTACATATAAATATTCATAAACTTTAGAAGAATTTAATGGCTTAACATTTATTAATGTCTTAGATTGCTAAGAAGTCTGTGGAACTCATCTATTAAGAAGGCATTCTTTTTATTTTTCAATATTCATAATTCCAGTTTTGGATTTTCATTGGGCTACATGATCCAGTTATTTGATAAAATAATACAACAGAAAATCATGTGAAATTTGTTTGACTAGTTAGTTGGTATATTCTTGTCTTGGCAGTGAATTGAGTTCTACATTATTCTATGAATGTGTTAGGGTCTTCTGAGTATAAATTTAGAGGACCGAAGAAATAATTCTTATATTAATTATGGCAGTCTCCCCACCGATTGGATTCTCTGTGCAATGTCTGATTTGAAATATTCTGACCAGAAATCGACTTGAATCATAAAAAATCTCGCATATTATAATATGTCTACTTGCACATTCCTTCTCTATGTTTTATATATCTGTAAGTGGCACAGGATACTTTCTCCAAGAACATATCTTCATCGTATATATAAAAACTGTGAACATCAAAAACAAGTATTGAAAACTTCTCCTTCCAAATAAGGAACCATTTGTGACTTAGTGCAGCACTTGAAAGTCATTCAGAGTAGGAGATAACTTGATGTGTTATGGTTTTTCAGTGAGGTTGATGTGATAAAAACTACTGAAGTTCCAAAGTCTCAACTTGTGTACTAGTCTAAGATAGGTGAAAGTAACAAATGGAAATTACAGTTACAGCATGAATTAAATTAATTTTCTAAAAAACAATTGGAAATTTTAGGCTAGTAATTGCTGAGAAGTTTTGTGATGTTTGTGTTGTTGGTTTGGCTAAGGTACTTAAATGTTGTTATCCTTGACTTAAGGGGCCACAGCTGGCCTATTTGATGTCAATCTTCTAGTCCTAATGATCACTCTGGGCAGTTTAACAGTTGTGTGTGTGTTCTAAAATCAGAGGTGGAGAGTGGAGTGCTATGATACTGAGGCACAAAACAGCTGTGTTTAAATGTAAAATGTCGTACCAATCAATGCCTAAAGGAGTGTACACTTGTAATAAATGTACCTTTCTGCATTTATTTGTTACCTTTCTTTAAGGATAAGAGTACAACTTAGAGGGCCATTTTAAGAGCATTTTTATTCTAATGGCAACGCAGAACTATTAATTTATAGGCATGTGGAAATAAGTGGAAATAACTTTCTGATAATGGAGCATTTTTCTTCTTTTAAAATTTACCGTACATGTGAACTTTCCAGGTATTTTAATTCAAGCAATTTCTTATGCACTGTATATCAGAGCACTTATAATGCCACTGTTCTAAAAATTGATAATGGAAAGAATAGTGGCAAAAGTACTTCAGGTTAAGATAAAGGGAATATGAGAACAAAAAGTGGCTTTTTGGAGGCTATCTACTTGATATTTTGCTACAGAGAATTAGGATTAAATAAAATAATAGTAAAAAGCCTAATATCTAAAAATACAAACTTTTAAATCATAAGCATTATACTTATTAGGGCTGTAACCTTTCACTTGTTAGATTACATGTAAAAACATACAGGTCTTGTTACTCATTTTTATAGAAATGAAGCCGTATTTATGGTTATGGGTTGCAGGATTTTCAAGTCCAAATCAATGTACTGTATTTCATTTTCATACTTTCATTTCATTCTGTCAGGAGATACTGACTAAGCAGAATTATTGAAACAACAATCTCATGATTGACTGGTAGTATATCAGAGGAGGAGACAGCCTGTCTTGTTTTACGGTTGATTTTTAACTTTGTGAAGATAAACAGTGGAGGGACTAAAATTACGTGTCTCTGTTTGTGTGTGTGTGTGTGTGTGTGTGTGTGTGTATGTGTAGGCAGCTCAGGCATGGAGTGTTGTTGTTGTTGTTTTTTTAATTCTCGTAACATTTTGTTTTAATTTTTTTTACAATGGCTGTATAGGTTTTTTAAAACCGTTTTAAAATTGAGTTATAGTTAATTGACAATGTTGTGAGGCATGAAGATTTTTAATTATGTGATAGCCTAATTTATGTTCAAAACAAAAAAGTGTTGATAAATATATAATTAGTTTCATAAGAAGTTATTTTGGAATAGAAAATTGAAGCATATTCTTTATTCTCTCTGAAGGGATTGAATAGTTAGAGAAAAGTTTGGAAATACTTTATTTTTTGACTTGGGTTGGTTCCTCTCCTGAACTACATTACTTTACCCTCACTTCCTACGTTTTCACCTGTTTATATAATGCTTTGTATGTCTCCCACAGAAGTTGGTGAGAAAACAAAAAAAATTATGATACAAAAACAATTATAAGATTGATAAAAATATGAGTACACACTACCAGCAGATACGTAAGTACACTTTATCCCGGGATATGGATAGATTTAGTAATAAATTTGTTGAGTTTGATAGAATGGTAGAAGATTTTAAATTGTCTAACTTTCAAATAATGCTAAAATCAGTGGATAGGTACTATACCTAAAACTTGCTAGATTGTAATTTCCTTGAAAATAGCAATAGGCAAAATAAACAATATTTTGCATTGGAAAGATTGATGCTGGATAAGAACAAAACAGAGGAGAAATCAAAAGTTGGAAAGAGAAAAAGAGGAAAATCAAGCACTAATAAAAGTACAATAATAGCTTATATAAAGCTTGCAGGAGAAAGGTAAGAGCAACAAAAATTGATTAATGTTAGAATCATAGTAAGAAAATGAAGACCTTTACTGAGAAAAATTTATAGGGCATTATAGAATAATCTAGTAAAAAATCTACTTTTAAAATAATGAATGATAATTATTTTTGTAATATGTGCTATTTCCTTTATTTGTCGATTTAAAAGAAGAAACACTTACTGCCTAAAGGATTTTTAAAAGGTGGATATAATTAAGACTAAGATGATTGGAGAGGAGTTAGTATGTTTTATTTTTATTTTTTTAACAAATAGCAAGTTTATCTGGCAAAAATGGATTATATTTAATTGAATATTAGATAATTTTCTTAACAGAAATAGATATATTTTAATTATCACAAGCAATAAAATCAAAAGGTAAAAATGGTAAGGGCAGATAAGAAGACATAAAAGTAGTATATGTAAGTTTTGAGATTACATTAAGTCCTTCTGAATAACTGGGCACCAGAACTATATTTGGTAAAGAAAAATTTAGAGGTGCAAAAGATCTGTTTTGGGTGAGCCCATAATGATTTGCAGAAAACTACATAGGATTTATAGATGTTTAATGTATAGTTTTCACTAAGACAAATAAGCTTCGGGGTTCAGATCAACATCCCTGTCCTTTTAACTGAATATCTCACTACAGCTCATCCCAATTTCTTTCATCTTCCTTTTAACAGCTTTATTAAGATATGACTCACATATCATATAATTCACCCATTTAAAGTGTAAAGTTCAGGGTTTTTTTAGTGTATTCACAGAGTTATAAGTCATTGTGATAATATAATTTAGAACATTCCCTTCCCTCTAAAAGAAACCCTGTACCCATTAACCAGTCATTCTTTATTTCCCCCCAATATCCGTGCAACCAGTGTCAACCACTGACGTACATTCTATCCTTGTAAATGGGCCTATTCTGGACATTTTATATAGATGGAATAACACAACATATTTATTTGGGGGGGGCGTGATTGGCTTCTTTCACTTACGTTAAATTTCAAAATACTACTCTGTGTCGTAGCATGTATGAACCTATTTTGTTTATTTTTATTGCCAAATAATAAGTAATTTTACATACATACCACCTTTTGCTTATCTGTTTATCAGTTGATGGACATTTGGATTGTTTCTACTTTTTGAATATGATGAATAATGCTGCTTTGAACTTTTGTGTGCAACATTGTGTACAACATTTGTGTACATTTATTTTTAAATTTTTCGTGGGCGTATACTCAGGGGTGAAGTTAGTTGGTTATGTCGTAAATCTATATTTAACATTTTGAGGAATAGCCAAACTTTTTTCGAAAGTTGATTCACCATTTAATATTCCCTGCAGCTGTACTTGAGGGTTCCAATTTCTCTTTGTTTTTGTCAACCCTTGTTATCGTCTGCCTATTTGATTACAGCCACCTCCATGGGTATGAGTGGTATTTTATTGTGGCTTTGCATTTTGCTGTTATCAGTGATGTTGAACATCTTTCATGTGCTAATTGGTCATACAGATCTCTATTGCGGAGAAATTTCTTTTCAAATATTTTACCATTTTAAAATATGTTATTTCTCTTTTAGTTTTGAATTGTGTAAGTTCTTTATATATTCTGGATACAAGTCTCTTATTAGATAATATAATTTGTTAATATATTTATCCCATTTTGTGGATTATCCTTTCACTTTCATGATGGTATCATTTGTGGCATAAAAGTGTTTAATTTTGATATTGTTTAATTTATAATTTTCTTTTCTGCCTTGTGCTTTTGGTGTCATGTCTAAGAAACTAATGAATGCTCCCAGGCCACCAAGACTTACTCCTCTGGTTTTCTAAGCATTTTATAGTTTTAGTTTATTAAATAGGTCTTGGATCCATTCTTAAAAAAAGCTTTTTGTGTACAATTTTTAAAGGTTACTTTACAGTTATTACAAAATGTTAGCTATATTCTCTGTGTTGTACAGTACATCCTTGAGCCCATCTTACACCCAGTAGTTTGTACCCCCTACCACCCCTACCTCTGTTTTGCCCCTCCCCCTCCCCCACTGGTAACCACTAGTTTGTTCTCTATATCAGAGAATCTGTTTCTTTTTTGTTATATTTACTAGTTCGTTATACTTTTTATGTCCACATATAAATGATATAATATAGTATTTGTCTTTCTCTGACTTCTTTCACTTAGCATATTCCCTCCAGGTCCATCCATGACACTGCAAAAAGCAAAATTTTGTTCTTTTTAATGGCTGGGTAGTATTCAGTTGTATATATATACTGCATCTTCCTTACACATTTGTCTGTTGACGAACACTAAGGTTGCTTCCATATCTTGGCAATTGTAAATGATGCTGCTGTGAACATTGAGGCACATGCATCTTTTCAAATTAGTGGGATTTTTTTTTTTTAATATACCCAAGAGTGGGATTTCTGGGTGATATGGTAATTCTATTTTTAGTTTTTTGTGAAAATTCCATACTGTTTTCCACGGTGGCTGCACCAAGTTACGTTCCCACCAACAGTGCACTGAGGTTCCCCTTTCACCACAGCCTCGCCAACATTTGTTATTTGTGTTCTTTTTGATGATGGCCATTCTGACAGGTGTGGGGTGATATCTCATTGTGGTTTTGATTTGCATTTCCCCAATAATTAGTGATGTTGAGCATCTTTTCATGTGCCTGTTGGTCATCTGCATTTCCTTTTTGGAAAAATGTCTATTCAGTTCTTCTACTCAATTTTTATTTGGGTTGTTTTTTTGATATTGAGTTGTATAAACTGTTTATATATATATTGGATATTTTTGAGTTAATGTTTGTAAATATTGTTAGTAGAGGTTATGCTTTGTTTTTTTTGTTTTTTTTGCGGTACGCAGGCCTCTCACTGTTGTGGCCTCTCCTGTTGTGGAGCACAGGCTCTGGACGTACAGGCTCAGCGGCCATGGCTCACGGGCCTAGCCGCTCTGCGGCATGTAGGATCTTCCCGGACCGGGGCACGAACCCGTGTCCCCTTCACTGGCAGGCGGACTCTCAACCACTGCGCCACCAGGGAATCCCCACGCTTTGTTTTTTGACTTATTGATATCTAGTTGTTCCAGGACCATTTATTGAAATGATAATTCTATCTCTATTGAATTGTCTTAGAAGCCGTGTTGAAAATATTGATAATTGAACTTAAGGGTAGATTTCTGGACTGTCAATTCTATTCCATTTATCTATATGTCCATCACTATGCCAGTATCATACAGTCTTGATTACCATAGCTGTATAGTAAGCTTTGAAAATGGAAAGTGTGAGTATTACATCTTTGTGCTTCTTTTAAAAGGTTGTTCTGGCTACTTTGGGTTCCTTGCATTTCCATATGAATTTTAGAATTAGCTTGTCAATTTCTTTTTCCTTTTTAATTGAGGTATAATTGATATATATTAGTTTCAGGTGTACAATAAAACACATTCAATATTTGTACATATCGTGACATAATCACCACAATAAATCTAGTGAATGTCCGTCACCATACATAGTTACAGAATTTTTAAGTCAACCCTGTTAGGAAATTTCAAATATGCAATACAGTGTTATTAACTATCGTTGCCATGCTGTGCATTACATCCTCATGACTTGCTGATTTTATAACTACAAGTTTGTACTATTTTACTCCCTTCACTCACTTCACTCACTTCACTCACCTTTAACCCCCGCCTCTGGCAACCACCAGTTTCTTCTCTATATCTATGAACTTGTGTGTGTGTGTGTGCGTGTGTGTGTGTGTGTGTGTGTGGTTTTATTTTTTTGGTTTGTTTGCTTTAAGATTCCACATACAGGTGAGATCATAATGGTATTTGTCTTTCTCTGACTAACTTATTTTACTTAGCAGAATGCTCTCAAGATCCATCTGTGTTGTCACAAATGGCAAGATTTCATTCTTTTTCATGGCTGAATAATATTCCATTGTACATATACCACAATTTCTTGATCTGTTTATCTGTTGATGGACACTTGGGTTGTTTCTGTATCTTGGCTATTGTAAATAATGCTGCAGTGAACATGTGTATGCTTGTATCTTTTAAAATTAGTATTTTTGTTTCCTTTGGATAAATACCGAGAAGGGGAGTTGCTGGATCAGATAGTAGTTCTATTTTTAAACTTTTGAGAAACCTTCATACTCTTTTCCATAATGGATTACACCAATTTACATTCTCATCCACTGAACAAGGGTTAAAAATAATAATAATTTAAAAAGCCAGCTAAGATTTGAATAAAACCTGTACTTAACCTGTGAGTCAATTTGGGTAGTATTGCCATCCTATCTATATTAAGTTTTTTAATCCATGAATGTGCAGTGCCTTTTTATTTATATAGATCTTTCACTGTTTTCAATAATGCTTTATAATTTTTATTGTACAATCCTTGTACTTGTTAACTTTATAGCTAAGTATTTAATTTTTTAAGTGATATTATAAATGAAATAGCTTTCTTAATTTCAATTCTGGAATATTCATTGCTATTGTGTAGAAATAAAATTTATTTTTCTATACTGATCTTGTGTCTTGCCATCTTCCTGAACTTGTTTATTAGTTCTAGGTTTTTTAGTGAAGTCTTTAGATTTTCTGTATAAAAGATGATCTCATCTGTGAATAGAGATAGCTTTATTTTTTTCTTTCCAATCTGTTTGCCTTTTATTTATTTTTCTTGCCTGATTGCCCTGGCTAGTGCCTTTAGTACCATGTGGAATAGAAGTAGTGAGAGAGAACATCCATGTCTTGTTCTTGATCTTAGGGTGAAATTTTTCAGGCTTTCACCATTCAGTATGATGTTACCTGTGGGAGTTATATGACCTTTATCATATTGAGAAACTTACATTCTACTATCGATTTGTTGAGTGCTTTTATCATAAAAGGATGTAGGATTTTGTCAAATACTTTATCTGCCTTTATTGATATGATCATGGTTTTTTGTTTTGTTTTGTTTTGTTTTTTTGCGGTACACGGGCCTCTCACTGCTGTGACCTCTCCCATCACGGAGCACAGCCTCCGGATGTGCAGGCTTAGTGGCCATGACTCACGGGCCTAGCCGCTCCATGGCATGTGGGATCCCCCTGGACCGGGGCATGAACCCGCATCCCCTGCATCGTCAGGCGGACTCTCAACCACTGCGCCACCAAGGAAGCCCAATATGATCATGTTTTTATCTTTTATTCTATTAATATTGTGTAAATATTGATTGGTTTTTGTATGGGAAACTAACCTTGCATGCATTTCTGGGATAAACCCCACTTGGGAATGGTATATAATTCTTTTATATGTTGCTGGATTTGTTTGCTGGTATTTTTTGAAGATTTCACATCTATATTCATCGGAGATTTTAGCTCACAGTTTTGTTTCCTTGTGATTTAGCTGGCTTTGGCATCAGGGCAATACTGGCTTTATAGAACAAGTTGGGAAGGATTTTCTCGTCTTCTGTTTCTTTTTTTTTTTTTAAGTTTGTAATGGATTTATATTAATTTCTCTTTAAATTTTTGGTAGAATTCACCACTGAAGTTAGCTGGGCTTAGAGTTTTCTTTTTGGATAGTTTTTAAATTACTAGTTCAGTCTCTACTTGTTATCAGTCTGTTCACATTTTCTATTTTATCTTGGATAAGTTTTAGTACTTTGGGTCTTTGCAGGAATTTATCCATTTCATCTTAATTATCTAATTCATTGCCATATAGTTGTTAATTGTATTCTCTTATAAAGATTTTTATTTCTGTAATATCAGTAATGATATTCCTGATTAATTAATGATCATTGTAATTTGAATCGCCTCTTTTTCTCTTGTTTAGATGAGCTAAAGTTTCGTCAATTTTGTTCATCTTTTTAAAGGACCAACTTTTGGTTTTGTTGGCTTTCTTTAGTGTTCTTTTATTAGCTATTTATTTTTATATCCCATCTATTCTTTATTATGTCTGCCCTTCTCCTTGCTTCTTTAAATTTGGGTTAGTGTGTTCTTCTATTTTATATTAAGTTGGAAGTTTAGCTTGTTGAGTTGATATACCTTTTTATTTTTATTAATATACACATATACTGCTATAAATTTCCCTCTGAGCACTGCTTTCACTGTATCCAATATGGTTTGATATGTTTCATATTTGTTTTCATTCATCTCAAATAATTTCCTAGTTTTGCTTGAAATTTCTCCTTTCTCCCATTGGTTAATTAGAGTATGTTCTTTAAGTTCTGTGTATCTGTCAGTTTCCCAATTTTCCATCTGTCATTGATTTCTAATTTAATTTCTTTGTGGCCCAGAAACATTTTTTAATTTGATTTCCATCCTTTTACATGTATTGAGACTTATTTTGTGGCCTAGCATCTGGTCTATGCTGGAGAATGTTCAATGTACATTTGAAAAAACAGTGTTCATGCAGATTTTTCTGTATAAAGTGCTGTAAAAATCTCTGTTAGTACTATTTTCTTTAGATTTTTCACGTCTTCCACTTACTTTTGATTGTTTACTTAGTTCTATCTTTTACTGAAAGTGGAATAGTAATGTCTTTAATCATTACTGTTGAATTATCTATTTCTCCTTCCAGTTCTGTGAGTTTTTGCTACACGTAGTTTGGTCTTTGCTTTTAGGGGCATATGAATTTTTTAATACAGCCATTTTGAGATATAGTTGATATACAAAAATGCATATACTTAATGTATAAAACTTTATGAGTCTGAGCATGTGCACGTACTCGTGAAACAATCACCACAATATCAAGTTAATAGACATATCTGTCAACAAAAGTTTCCTTGTGTCCCTTTGTGGTTTTTGTTCATTTATTTGTTTTTTGGGGGACAGTGGGTGGGTTAATGACATTTAACATGTTATCTACCCTCTTAAATTTTCAAGCACAAAATGCAACAATATAACTATTGACTATAGGCACTATGCTGTGTAGCATTTCTCTAGAACTAATTCATATCACATAACTGAAATTTATACCAAACAACTCCCCACTTCCTCCTTCCTCTGGCTGCTGGTGACTGCTGTTCTATTCTCTATGAATTAGACTATTTAAGTAATTCATATAAGTGGAATCATGCAGTATTTGTCCTTCTGTGACTGCCTTGTTTCACTTAGCGTAATGTCCTCCAGATTCACTCATGTTACTGCAAATGGTAGGATTGCTTTCTTTTTTTAAGGCTGAATAATATTCCATTGCAGGAATATACCATGTATTCTGTATCCATTGATCTGTTGATAGACATTTGGTTTGTTTCCACCCTTTGTTGATTGATGTGTGTACAGATAGGAGAATGTTTCAAGTTTGCCTGTACCCTGCTCTGATCACCTCCTGAGGTTAAGCATGTGCATAGTCTTCCCAGTCCGTAGATTTGACTATAATCCCAGGAGGACTCTTCTTGGACATACCTTTCCTGGTTCTCTCTGTTAAACTTGAAGCTGCTTGATATTTGCCTGTATCCTGTAACTGTATCACATCCTTTTACTTGCTTTCAGTGAGGCCCTTAACCAAGCTTTTCTCCACTCTCTTCCAAATAAAGTCAATCCCCTTAAGCAGAGATGTGGAGCTCTTTGTTTAAATGGCTTGCCTTCTCCTTTGGGAAGAATCCCTGCACCCCTGTGCCAGAACTAGAGTTGGTGACTCACTTTCCCTGAAGTGAAATTCCGTTTCTATGAGTGGTCATGGGAGGGAATGGCAAGCCCTGGTCCTCTGGATTGTCTCTCCTAGAGGGAACTTCTCCTCTCTGAGCATGCTGGGGCAGGGGCAATTGGAGTTCTTTTATCCTCAGCCTTCCATGTCTGAGGAGGGATCCCTGGCCCTCTTGGCTATACCTGCCTGGGATGAAGTTTCTAGGACACAGAACTGGAGAAATAAGAAACAATGGTGTCTGCTCTTCCTAGAGTAAAATATTAGCTCTGGCCTTGGATCTTGGGGGATAGGGAACCCTGTTTTCTTGTCTGCACTTGCATAGAGTAGAGTGCCCTGAGTAGTTTACATATGATGGCGCTGTGTTGGGTGGGGAGGAGGAAGCGAGTTGTGGCACAGATGCCACAGATCTTCCCTCTGCCTGCTGAGATTTAGTAGATTTTCTTCAATGACTGTTTCTACAGTTCTTCTTTCCTCATAGGACAATTTCCAGAGACTTAAATTATTATTATTTTAAAAATAATATTAATCTGTTAAATTGTTGTTTTGCTGGGGAGAGTGCCAATCTTTTTACTCTGACATTCTGGAAGTTCTGTCCTCGTTCTAATTTTTAATCCAAATATACTCTTTCCTCCCTTCAATAATGAAATGTTCGTTCTTCCTTCATTGTTATTCAGATAAAGCCAGTACACAGTTAATGCCCCAAATGTGTTAGCTGGGTCATTGATGGTGGAGATTCAAAATTGAATGAGATTATTTTTACTTCCTGTCTTGGAGAGTTTAGAACCATTTGGGAGACAGGCATGCATGCATACTATATAAATGCTAATACCACAGATCTTCAACATTTCAATGACTGAAATAGGGTAAATACAGACCAAAAACGTTCATAAACCCTAGAGCCAAACATGACATACTTACAAGTTAGAGTGAGGTACTCCCTAAACATTACAAAACAAGAAATTAAAATTTCCCTTCATGATTTAAATTGAAAACAAGAAGCATATATTGCAAACAGACAGGGTTATGCAAAGGTACCTTAAACACAAAATGGATATCCAAACAGAAAACTAGTCTTTCAGCATAATTTATTAATATGTCTATAAAATGCATATGCAATAATTTTTAAAAAAACCATAGGAACATAGGAAAAGTAACTCTTGGTGATAATGATTATTAACAAGTAGATCCCATGTATATTGACAATGTCATTTTTGGTGTTAACATGAAATATGGATTAAGAAAGTTTTAGTCATTAGTTTTTAGTATTTTCATTTTATTGACATGAACATATATATTGTGAGATGGACTTAGTTCCTGAGATGAGAGTATCATCTTGTAGTACCTAAATATCTGTAAGAGGCTGTACAGAGATATTTGTGTACAAGATGTATGTGTGAGTGTGTCTTTCTGAGCCTAATTCCTTTAAATATTTGATTCAGTTAAATATCTCCTTGTGTTTGGTTTACCTGTTCATTAAGGGATTTATGATTATGATCTAGATCCCTGTGTGGTTCTGTCTACCAGGTGTGAGCAAAATTTTCTTGTACACAGATACTTTATAATACATGCTAATTTTATGTCTGTTTTATAATTATAGATTTATATTCAGGTTTTGTGTATCACTCATACAATCGTGGATGATGTAGGCATGCCTCTGAGAGATAAAGGTATATTCACTATGATGATAACATTAGGTTTCTGTTCACATAGCGGCATATTCGATACTGGGTTATGATGGATGAATCAAGGTAAATGAAAGGCATTCTGCAGCGTCTCTGGGGAGAAAGTGAACTGCTAGAATTCCCCAAGAAAACACACTTCTTCACTTGCCACAAGGGGAGTGTTCAGTACACCTTTCTTAAAATTTCTACACAAATGAAATTGATAAATTAGATGATGATGATGACTGTTATTTTGAATGCTAGGGTGTTCCAGGTTCTCTGATTACAGTTTTACATATCTCTCATTTAAACCCTATAAACTGGCAAGATAATGAGTTGTGGATTAATTTCAGTTATTGCAAAAATGTAGGATTTTGTTGATTTCTCTGTATGTTTCTGAGGTTTTGACATTAGTGGATTTAGTTTCCATTGAGCTTTCTGTTCTGTTTTAAAGCTTTCCTTATTCTGAGCTGCTCTGGTTTGGTTCCTTAGTGGATAAGCAGTGTGAGCATTTTGTGAAGTCTTATGGGAAGTTAATATAAGTTAGGTTTGAAAACTTCACATTCAAGTCAGGGATCAGGCCATGGAGGATGCTTCCTGATATTTACCCTGTACACATGTGAAAACATACAACCCACAAATAAAACCACATGCAGATATGGATCCCATCTGCAAGTGGAAATACACATACATGTATGACACCTTCAGACTCACATAGAGCCATGAACATATATGTACAAACAAATATAAACTCAGACATGCACATGTACATTAGATACACACAACCATAGATATACATATGGACACACACAAACACAGAAACACATATACATGCATATACTCACAAACGTGAACACACCCCAGACATATAATCCCATATAAACACAAATACATACTCAGGCACACAAATATACATAGACATGTATATGTCTATGTATGTCTATGTCTATGTCTATATGCATGTATACACTTAAAATTCACAATAAATGTAATGGATACTTTCTAGATTAATTAAAAAATAATTTTGAAATACATAATAGCGTTTACATACTTAAATATACTTCAGTAGTTCACATCTTCTCTGAGATTATCATTTTAATAGTCAGTTAGAGGCCTCAGCCTCTTACAGAGATATTTAGGTACTACAAGATGATACTCTCATCTCAGGAACTAAGTCCAGTCATTCCAAACTCAAGCCAAAATCACAAGAGTCAGAAAACAAAGTTATTTCCTTTTGTGGGAGGTGATAAGATAGGTCTATTCAAGCATTCTCTTATATATACCTAGCAACCAAAAAGTGATTAAATAGCAAAATGAACAGTAAAGTTCTGAATTAAGAAAATGGATTATACTTTATAACTACACTGTGTATAGCTATATGTAATTTTATGTCATATGTGAAAAGTTTTACTTATATCAGAAGTGAGTGAAAAAAACAGTTAGAAATCAACATGAAAGGAAAAAGAAGATTCTGTCTTTGAGTCAGGAGGTCTGAAATTGGTTCCTGATTGCAGCAAACCAGCGTATGATGCTTTGTGAAGACACATGCTCATTTCGCATGGTCCTTTTCTCTTAATTAGGGTGCTGCATTAGAATAATTTAAAAAGTCTCACATCTTTGCCCATTTTAATGGGGAGTATCTGAAGCCAGCCATGGACCCCAGGTAAAGAATCACTAGGTTAACAGAGTGCTGGAAACCTGTTTTTCTCCTGTCTGCAATGTTAAAATTGAAGCATCAACAAAGAGTATCAACAGTGATGAAGAGAGTGGAAAATTAGTTAGAAGATATTTTGTGTAATATCAGGAGTTAACATATTTGGGTAAGTATATTCTATCTACAGTATACTTTTTCCTCTAATGATGAAATGACTAATTTTATTCATCTTAGAAAATTCTTCAGTGAATATGATCCAATGAACAGGAGAGTTAAGTGCTCTATTCTAGGCTTAAAATAACTGTGACACTGCTGGGTAACTCACTGTTCTATGGAGTAATTATTCTTAGTCAATGCATTTTCAGAGTATAATTTTTGAAGAGTATTTGTGTAAAATAAGGCACAGTGAAATTATATTGTAATACCCATCTAAATGAGACTGTCATTAATATAAGAAATCAGCAGTTATCCAGAAGAGAAGTAAACAGTAGTAGTTTTGAGTCAATGTAGGTCTACATGGAAATAACATTTAGTATAACTAGGATGCTACCTTTTATATGAAGCTCTTCTGTATTTAGTCTACCTTCCATGACAACAAAAACAATACAAAACACAACAAAAACAACCTAATCAGTGTCTAGGTAGAACATTCATCTGTGATTCTGTGTTTATGCTAGTGTTGTGCTGCCTCTGAAAACGACTGCAGATGTTAGTTTTATGTTACCTTGGTTCAAAATATGGATTCATTAATAAGTATATTTCCAGCTTAATTAAGGCACAAATAGTATTTTTATTCTGTACTTTCCCAATTTTTTTGATAACTAATCTTTCTAATTTTAGCATTGAAATGATTTTAATCTGTTAGATACATGTTTGTATGGTTACTTCAATGGAGTTTCCCTAAAAATTTAGAAACATAGGTTCTCCTGATCATTACAGAGTAACTACTTTTGCTGAATGCCATTCGTCATTTAGCTGCCAAACTCAAGTAGGCTTTTTAGTCCTTACTGAGTATTTATGTTCTATTTTGATACTTCTGTGCACTCTCAGCTCCTTAAAATTCATCTGCTTTTCTTGCTACTGCATCTTTCTAGTATTCCTGTCCTTACAGGATTCTTTATCCCCATTATTTGTATCATTTTCTGACCTTCCTTTGAATATTGGTGTTTCACAAGGCTCAATTCTTAGTCTGTTGGTGTCTTATATACTCCCCCTGGCTAATGTTATCCATTCCATTCTCCTTTCCTTAACTGTATTTTATGGTAACGATTTCCCTAATTTTCAGTCTGAAAATGTATACCTAAATTGTTTATTTAAAAGCTTCCACACAAGCTCCATCAAATTGTTTACCTCACTTGGAAATTCTATAATCAGCTCAGAGTTAATGTGTTAATTATTTACTACATCGTATTTTTATAGACTATGGAAGTCTGCCTCCAAGTCTTCTGTGAGGAGATACTAGTGAATGGGGCTTTCACTGTGAGGAGCAAATGGGTTAAAAGAACCAGTGAAGATAGAGAAACTCCCTTCCTTCTGGTGATCCTTGTGACCAGAATGGTGATGAGTCTGGATACTCCTTTTTGACAAGACTCTCTTTCTCTTTCTTTTTCCTCTTGTATTTAACATGGTGGAGGGTGGGGGGGAAGAAACAGGCTCCACCCTGCCGCCTAGTTGCTCTAGAATCCCTAAACTACTCAGGAGGAATTGGAGGTGGAAGATCTGAAGTAAATGGAGAGAGAAGAATCACAAATTAGTGGTAAACAGTGTGGCAAAACTCGTTGATAGTCCCTCCAAATATAGTGGCTTAAGTGAAGTAAAGGTTTATTTTCCTCATATAAAATGCTCTAGAGTTGGGAGATCCAGGACTAGTGGGGAAATTCTGTCATCTCCAAGGTCATTCTCCTCACCTTCATTTATTTCCCAGCCATTGGGAAGCAAGAAAGATAGAATTACCCTTAAGGAGATGATACACAAGTTGTACACATTGCTGTCAATTATATCTCGTTTGTCCTGAATAGAGCCACATGAATATAACTAGCTGCAAGGGAGTCTGTGAATTATATTTTGTACATAGGTGGTCATGTGTCCAGTCCAAACCCAGGAGTTTCTATTACTAAGAGTGCATGTGAAGGTAGGTTAGCCATCTACATCTGAGCAAAGAAACACAGGGGAATATACCAGGTCAATATCCAGTCAGGAAAATATAAATCACAGGTATTTCAAACAGAGAGGGAGTTAAAAAGGGGAAATTATACAAAATTTTTGAAAAATCTGGAGGACCCACTGGGAAAAAATGTATCTTACCTTGAGACTAGGAAGCTCTGTCGGACCTGGGATGTAGTGCAAGAGGGGAAGGTTATGTTCAACATAGATGAAGAAATTACTGTTGTCTTGAGCTGAAGATGCAAAATGGGAATAGAATGCTACCCTGAGAAGAGAACGCTGCTGTTGTCCCTGGGTTGGAAACAACAAGCCCACACTCACTAAAGAAGTTGCTGGCAAGTGGCACCAATGCACCACAGTTGTCATTGCTGGAGCTCCATCCCCTGCTGCTAATACTCTGGAGCTTCTGTCACCAGCACTGCGGAAATCACAATGCTGTGGGCTGTTAGAATCTGCTGCTTATGAGCATTGGCCCCTGGTATTGCTGAGGCTACTGCTGTCACTGGAAGCACCAGCAAAAGCAGAGTGCCCCACCTTCTAATGGGGCACAAGCTGTCTCTCAGTGGAAGAAACAACCAAGAAACTGGCTGGCAGTGGACTGAGAAACATGGTTTGGAGACATCCAGCTTTGGCCACACAGAGGTATAGAGGAAGACATGGAAGCCTGAGAGCGAGGGTGAGAGGTAACAGTTAACTCTGGTACAGGGCAGTAGAGCTCTTATGTTCAGTGACCAAGAAAAGCATCTGTGATGAAATGACATTTGAGCAGAGACCTGAAAGAAATTAGGGCCAGAATCATGTGGATAACTAGAGAAGAAAAAGAGTAATTGAAAGAATGTGGAGTGGAAATGTGCGTGGCATGGAGGACAATGTGGCTGGACCACAGTGAATAAGGTATTAAAGTCAGAAAGGCATTTGAGGGCACAATCTTATAGGGCATTATGGTTCATGGCAAAGACTTTGGATTTATTCTGAGTAAAATGGAAAGCCATTGGAGGGAGTTAAGGGCACTTAAAAAAATTTTTTTTTAAATTAATGTAAGGAGGTGAGTCCTCATGGGATCTTAACTTAGGTATTCAAATGTGTTACAAAGATTCAATGAATAATAACCGTGTCCATGTTATAGAATATCAACATGTAAATAGGATAGAACAAAATATACGAAATAAATACTAGAATACATAGGAACTTAATAGATGACAGATAAAAAGAGTATAGTATAGTAATATGAGATGGCTGAAAAGTGGGACATTATCTCAGTGTAGATACTATATAAATTTATATCCTCCTAGTGGTTAACAACTTGACTAGACTTCGGTGTCCAGTTATTTGGCCAAACACTAGCCTAGATGTTGCTGTGAAAGCATTTGTAGATGTGATTAACATTTACAATCAGTTGACTTTAAGTAAGTAGATTACCCTCTATAATGTGGGTGGGATTCATCCAATCAGTTGAAAGCTTTAAGGTAAAAGACCGAGGTTTTCTGAAGAAGTAATTCTGCCTCAAGACTACAACATCACCACTTACCTGAAGAAATATCAAGACTGCCGGCCAGCCATATCAGTTTCAGGCTGGCTGGCCCCCACAGCTGTGTGAGCCAGTCCTTGGAGTAACTTCTCCGTCTCACTCTGTTCTCTTTCTCTTGATCTCTCTCCTCTCTCTCTCTCTCTCTCTCTCTCTCTCTCTCTCTCTCTCTCTGTCTCTGTCTCTCTCTTTCTCTCTCTGTATATATCCTATTGGTTCTGTATCTCTAGAGAACCGTAATTAATACAATTCTTCTGTTATACACAAACCAAAAAGAAATTCCAGATGGATTAAATAGATGTAAAAATATAAAATTGCAAAACAATTAGTCACATGTATTGGTTCAAATACAAGAAGCCTCAATGCGGTTTGAACGAATAAAAGAAATCACAAGTAAAAACATTAATACACTTGGCTAAATTTTAAAAAGAAAAATACTCTGTATATAATTAATCTTTTTAAGCATAAAACTAACACCAAACTACAAAAAAGACCAAAAATTATTAATATTTTTAATATATTAAGAACTACTAAAAGTTACAATATACTAATATAGAAGAGTTACAGTATACAAATAGAAAGGCTTAAAGAGATAAATAATCTCTAAAAGTATAAAGATAAATTAATAGTAAAGGTATGATAAAAATGGACTGTCATGTAAGCAATTATATGAATTGTAATATTCTTAACATACACTATTGGTCATGTTTTAAATGGATGCCAGTTTTTTTTTTTCTTTTTTTTTTTGCAGTATGTGGGCCTCTCACTGTTATGGCCTCTCCCGTCGCAGAGCACAGGCTCTGGACGCGCAGGCTCAGCGGCCACGGCTCTCGGGCCCAGCTGCTCCGCGGCATGTGGGATCTTCCAGGACCGGGGCACGAACCCGTGTCCCCTGCATCGGCAGGCAGACTTTCAACCACTGCGCCACCAGGGAAGCCCTGGATGCCAGTTTTTTGAAAACCCATTTGGTAATATGTATTAAGGGCCATTGACACAATAAATCTGCTTTTAGAAATGTGTCCTAAGGAAATAAACAGAGATGTAGACAAAGACTTATCTACAATAATATTCATGATAGAATTATTTATAATAGTACAAAATTGGAAGCAACTTGAAATAACCAACAATGTGGAGAGTGTTAAATAAATCATTGTACTTTCAAGTAAGGGAATATTATAAAGACATTAAAAATCATGCCTTGAGGAATATGTAATGCCATGGGAAATGCACAAAATAAAACAGTAATTGAATTTCCTTCTTAAAAAATGAATCTGAAATCGTCTGGATCAAGATTGAGATTTATGCTAATGTATTTAATTGCCCTTCACCCAAATTCAGATTGAAATGGACAAAGAATAAAAAGGGGTAATAACTTATTCCAGTACTGGAAAACTGCAAAGAGAGCAAGAAACTGAACGTTTTGTAGCAGGACATAAACATTTAGCATGTGAAACTGTAGTTCTTTTTCTTCAGCTTTGCTGTATTTTTAGTTTAGATTTTGTACTGGCATGGTAGATGGGATTGGAAGTCCCATCCTTTTACTAGGATAGAATGTAAACGTATCCCCAGGATTAAAAAATGTTGTTTCTGAAGTGAGTGCTTTCTCTGGACTTAAGGAAGACCCAGTTTTTTTCATTATTACATATTTGGGTACAAGTTAATGTGTGATTTTCCTCTTCCTGAATATCCGCTGTGAGTTACTATGAAAGAAAGAAGAGAATGAAACCTGAAAGGGAGGGGATAGGAGTGTGTAGGACACAGCCACCTTTAAATGCCTTTGTACCAACGTGGACTGAAGTTCCTCCAAACCCCTTTTAACTAGTCTGTGTATGTACAGTGGTCATTCAAGTCACCTAAAATCTTCCAGTTTCTTTGGCTCCCTGCTGGGGTCCTGAAGGTGTGGATCTCTATGGGTGGATCTAAACCCAATATAGAAACCCAGTGAGCTAGGCTATTTGGTGGAAAACTTTAAAAAATTAGTTGTTGCTTAGAGCCTAGAACCAAATAAAGACAAAAATGTTATCTTAGTTTTTACCTCCACTCCTTCTCTCCCCAGTTCCAACCCCATATTTAGGCAATAAACTAAAAACAGCCCAGAGCACATCAGTAAGCAAATGTGGCAATATAAACAGTCAGATCATATGCCATAATGCCTAAGGCCTTTCCATGGGCCCTTCCGTGACAGGGCAGCAGGCCTTGAAACTGACTTCCCTTTCCAAGTTGCTTAGAAGGGATTTTATCCTAAGAGGGGTCTATCGTTCCCTTATTCGATCATTCTATATTTATTATTGCTGCTATGTGCCAGACACTGCCAAATAATAGTGAATAAAACAGATATAAACCCTGCTCTCCCAGGGCCTATAGCCTAGTATGAGAAGTAGAGTAGGTGATAATAATAGTGTGATACAATTTTGGAGACATTCAAAAGACCTATAGGAAATGTGAAATCATTTGTATTTTCTTTTAAATGCAATAGGAAGGTATTGCCTTGATGGAGTTTATTCAGTAGAGTATGAAGAGATTTTCATTATTGAAAGATCCCTTAGGCTTCCATGTGGAGAACAGATTAGAGTGTGGCAAAATGGACACAAGGAGGAAACTGTAGTAATCCAGCTGAGAGGTGGTGATGGCTTGGTATAGGAAAGTGGCAGTCAAAATGGAGAGAAATAGAAGCTTTGATACATTTGTAATCAAAATAGAGGCATCAGGACTTGGTAATAAGTTTAGTGTGGGAAGAAGAAGGTTTCTGATTTATATCCCTACGTGAAATGTGATTTTGATGAAAAGGAAAAAGGTAGGTGGAGGAATAGGATATTAGAGACAGATTAACATTAATACTTTATGGGAGCCATGTAAAAATGAGATGCTTATGAAATATCTAATGGATTTGTATATAAGGTCTAAAGCTCAGAAAAGAGGTTGGAGTTGGAAATAAAAGGGTGAGGCTGTTGTCACATAGTGTTTAAAGGCATCAGAATAGATGAGGTCATCTAAGTGAGAGACTAGACCAGGAGGGTTTATGTTATCCCTCTGTCCTTCCCCAAAATGTTAGAGAAATCAGGTATCTCTAATTTAACAAAACACTAACAATACTCTAATTCTTCATGAGGATGTGAACATGGTTAAGAGTAACAGAAGAGAATTCAGTCATCTTTCCTTAGGGTACATTTATTAATTCTGTTTTTCAGATTCTCTCTAAACTTATTTATTTCATTTATTTGATTGCTTCAGAATTGGTAGAAGTATTTTACAGTCTTCTACTACTGCAAGGTTTCTATTAATTTTCCTGGTACTTCCAAAAATTTTGATTTTTAAATATCCTGAGATTATGTTATCTAGCCCTTAAGTCATCATAGCTGTTTTGTCATACCTCCTATCAAATGACAATCCCTATATCTATGCCTTGGATACTCACCTCCTCTTTATATTTTTTCAGGGGACTTCGATCTAATATCTGTCTTCTTTTCTTTAGCTTCAGCTTCCTCTCTCTACTTCAGCATTTAAACATGTTCAAGTTTTTCTTGTCCTCAAAAACGATCAAGTTAATGGGCAATTCCTTCCACCAATCCCGTATTCCATTCCTGCTGCTGAATGAGCTCTTTTCCTTCACAGCCATAATTCTTCACTCTAACACCTTTTCTGTCTTTTGCTCCTACCGCTTTACTAAACTGTGTTTGCAGTGTCACTCTGGATATTGCTGTTACTGAATCCAGTGTGTATCTTACTTGACATTTGTGAACCAATTGATAACTCTACTTCTTTGGCTTCAGTTCCATTAAACTGCCAACTTTGTTTTTCCTGCTCAATCTCTCCTGAGTTTCAAACCCATATATTTAGGGAAAATGGACAACTTTCCCATAATTTCCATAAAGTTTCAAAGGGTCATCATTGGAGCCCTGTATTTACAGTGTCGTCTTTCCTGAAAGTCAACAAAGTCAGTAAGAAAATTCAAAAATCGTATGCAGATAGCATTAAGCAGATATAGGTATTGAATTATTTTGAAAATTATTTTATTATAATGGTACATAAAATTATAAGTCAGTGTTTATTCATGAGGGCGAGTTCTGTAACAGGCTTGAAATAATATATGCTCGTGAGGTAGTTCTGGGTTATGACAGCAACTAATGTTCATTTTTGTTATCTTGATAGAGACATTTATGTAAAGTTAAATTTTACTTGGATTAATGGTCTAGAGGTAGCTGGTTATTGTTATGCTTCATGGTTTAGTGTACATTATTTGAAGATGATGACATCAGAGTATTACGGAATTCAGTAATTGCTCCCTGCAGAGTGATTGCTAGTTTCTCATTTGAAGTAGCTTTTCTTAGAAGTGTATCATGCAGAATGCATGATCATTTCCTTTTGTTTTACTCATGAGTTTTAAATACATGCAGTAAACTTAAAAATTGTGTTTTTATTCCAAAGCAAAGTGAAATGTTTTTTAAAAATATAGGAATTCCAGTTATCACTGTTTGAAACAGGGCCTGATTTTCCTTCTGAAATCATGAATCTTTGATATAAAATATACAAATAATTATAGTTGTATATAACTACATGTTATATACATGTAGTTATATACTGTTTGCTTTTGATAGTTCATATTTTCACTACCCTCTAGTTTTCTGTGATTTACTCCTTATACTTTTAAAAATTTTTTTATTTATTTTATTTATTTTATTTTTGGCTGTGTTGGATCGTTGTTGCTTCATGCAGGCTTTCTGTAGTTGTGGTGAGCGGGGACTACTCTTTGTTGCAGTGCACTACTCCTCATACTTTTAATTATTAATGCATGCTCAAATTTAGCCTCAACATTTTAATGTAAACATTTTACTTTATTTTTTCATAGTCTGAACTATGATTTTTATGAATATTGAAATAATTTTTTGTTTATACAATTTTAAATGATGTAACTGCAGAAGACCCAGATTATCTCCATCCTGTCAGGATCTACCACATTCAAACCATGAATATTGGGGTGGGGGAAAGGACAATATATCCACTAAAATCGTATTTGGAAGCAACACAGTTTAGAGTAGAAATTATTACTCACTATGTATTAAAACCACTTGTGAAGATGGAACATTTAAATAAACTACTACAGCCAGTTCTCATACCATTGAGTCAGAGTCTTTGATCGGCAGTATCTAGACATTAGTATTAGAACAAAATCCCATAGATAGTTTTAATGTGCAGTACTTTTGAGACATGCACAGCTTTACTTTAATAATAGAACACTTAAGTATTAAACTCAGGGTCTAGGGCACACCTGTAATTTAATAAATGGTAAGTGTTATTGTCAGTCCTGACATTGTCATAATCATCATCACCATATCATCATTTTTCACTTGTAAATTATAAAAATGAGATTAAATATTAACTGTGCCAAAGATATAATATGTGAAATTGTTATAAAAATCAGAATTATATGTGTACTTATTTATATATGTGAAAATAACAGTACACTCAATAGGAAAAGTCTGGAGTAAACATACACCCATTAGGTGTATACTTTTTTTCAGTATTTTTTGATTATTCTCCATGTGCATATTCTAAGATCTGATAGCATCAGAATTTTATTTCTCTCTTAAGTTTGCAGATCTTATCTGTATTAAGTGTGGTATAAGATACCAAGTTATACATTTGTGGTTTTTCATTGGTGAACGTAATGACACATCCTATAATCCATTATTGTCACATTAGACTTTCATTTGGGGTGGAGCAGATATTAAAACATTTATATTTGAGGATGCAAAGCCAAGAAATGTGTAATGGCTGACTAAAATAAACAAATTTCTTTTAGGGAATTCTCTTATGCATGGGAGGAAGACAATTCTTTCTGTCCTTAATCCATCATGTACACAAATGACAAGGAAGATTCAATGAACACACCTCCACTGGGTAGACATTAAAATCTAGAGAAGGAATGGTGTCATAGTAGTCTCTAACCAGAATGAAGCCTTATTTTCAGAAATGAATATTGATGTTTATGTTTACTGGCATAGTGATGAAATCTTCAAAACACATAAACTGAAGAATTCACCTCAATTGTTGAATATTAATGTTTTTCAAGAAATGCATTAGTGTTCTCCAGCTTTATCAGTTACTGGTAAGGAATCAAAATCAAATACCTTATGACAGATATCAAGACATAAGTTAAAATGAGGATGATACTTAAGAATCATTGTAAAATCTCTTTAATTTGCAACTAAAGGGTGATAGTACATATAAGCTTGAAATGGAAGAATTGGAATAGATTTTCACTAAAAATCAGTATCATTAAGAAAACACAATTATTTAAAAGATACTTCCCCTCCCATTATTATATTTAAAGGAATTAAAAATATACAGTGCCTATCAGAGCCTTGCACCCTCTATACTATCAAATTATTAATATAGTAAATATCGAATCACTAAATTTTTAAGTAAAATGTTTTAGTGTAGTAATATGGTTTCAAATCCTGGCTACTTATGAATTCACTACATTTCCTTAATTCATGAGACTGGTTTTCTTTAGTTGTAAAAAAGGGTTGAGAATAACTACCTCATATGATTTTTCAGATGATTAAATAAAGGAAAAAAATAGGGTTTAATTCTAAATTCTGTTTTCTTCTATGAGGGTGTTATACAGTCAACAGTTATGCTGCCACCCATAATTGAATAACTGTCATAATATATGACATAACTGTTTGCAGTACCGGACATCAGAAAGTGCAGAACTGTGATCCCAAAGAGAAGAGAATCAAATGAGGCAAGCCCTGTGATTGTCCCTACCTTTTGTCTGGAGCATTTTTCAGAACGATGTCTAGAGAACAGGAATCAAAACATCTCAATGACCTTGCAGAGTCTGGGAGAGAGAGATCCAAGTTAGGGAAGGTATCTAGAGGGGAGAACGCTAGAGTCATAGAAAGATAACTCCAGAGACCTTCAGAGGGTTCTTCAAATGACTACTGATATGAGCAGGCCTGGAGTGGTAGTTGATTACGCCGAGGCAATGAGGGAAGGTATTTGCAGAGCGGCCTGCCTCAGTCATTGATTATGAGGTGGAAGTTGTGTGTGTGTGTGTGTGTGTGTGTGTGTGTGTGATGTGCCTGTGGGTGTAAATGGTTTAGGTGGGGTGGAGAAGTCATTAAATGGACTGCGAATTCATAACATTGCATGAGGAGTAGGTGTGGAGATGCATAATGAGAGCCAAGTGCAAGTACGTGAGTTAATGAAGGCTAGAAAAACAGTGAGACGTATTCATTAGACAGCGATAGAAACAGGTAGTAAAAGCCTCTAACAAACAGGGGTATTCACCAAAAGGTGATGAAGTAAAGATTTAAAAGTGGCATTGAGGATGCTGACTGAAAGCATGATTTCAACTAGATGGGTCTGAGAAAGCAAGCGCATTGTGCTTAAGAACTCTATAGGGGGATGAGAGTTTACACTTAAAGAGATGAAGGGATGTTCATAGAAAATGGTTATGGTCTGTTGGGCAGATCAGGTATTCCTCACTCATGTTCCCATAGAGAGGGCCATCTTTTAAAATAATAGTTCTGGTCTTTCTCTCCATCTTACTTACTCTAAGTAGCAGGCTGACTTCAGTGAGTGGTGAACTTGGGAGAATGAGCTGGACGTGTGTGGGCTGAGCATCCCTCCAGACCTCTTGTTTTGGGGATCATCCTGGGCACACAGTATGTGCCATGGCTACCTTTGTTCTTCTGTATAGTAAGTTTCACAAGGTAGGCCCTTGGAGAGAAGTATACGGGTGTTCAATTCAATGTATGACTAGGGTGCGTAAAGTTAATTCTGGGTTGAAATATTAGCAGACTCACTTGCCTGAAGGTCTAAGCACCATATTCTCTAAACTTGCTCTAATATTTGGATCTCCAGCTATGTTACTCATATGTTCGTCTCACAATATTTCACAAATTCAAGTATGAGGAAAGGGTTATTTATTACTGTTTTCAAATTCTAAGAAGGACAAGGACTAAGGAAAAATACCTGCAGACAGATCAGTCAATAAGCACCTTATGAAAGGTGGGAGAAGCGTGAGTTTGGGTTCTGGAAAATGCCAAAAGAATATTGTCAGGGTGAGCTTATGGGAGATAAAAGGAGACTGAAGGAGAGAATATTTCATGTCCTAGAAAAGAATGGCCTCTTGGGCCTCAACAGAATTCAGTAGAGACTTGGGAAAATTTGTCAGCTATTTGGCTGAAGAGTCAGGTCTGCCTTTCTTTTTTTCCTTTGGTCTGCAGTGGTGGTGGCACTTGGCAGTGAACTGTGCCAGGGGGCCTTGGTAGACTAAAGTGAGAGCAGGCAGGAGGAGCAACTGAGCATGAACCCTGCGGTTCTCTACAAGCAGGGAGCCAGGTGAAAGTGATCCCCAGCTTTGGAAGCTTTGGTATCTGTTAATATTCCATGTCCAGTCAGTGTTCTGAGTTAAATCAGTGTTTCTTAGGGACCAGGATGGCCTCTTTCGAATGAAGTCCAAACCCTTTAATATATGAAAACCTATGAAACCCTCTGTACCTTGGCTTCTGTTTTTCTTCTTCCTCTCTGCTACCTATCCGTAAACCTAACCTAACCAATTGTGTTGTCCTTTATCAAAACCCATATGGAAGTTTTGATAATTTATACCTCCTAGAAACTTCTCCATTAGTTACTGCACAGATAGAATACCTTCAGGTTAGTTCATTCATTATAAGTGTGTTACTTACTTCTCTGGCACTAAAGTTTTACAGATGTGCATTTTGGGGGTGAGGAGAAGAGAAATCTTTTTTTAAAAGGTTTCTCAGCAAACATTGAGATTCCAGGCATTAATTTTCTTGTTTTAATGGTACCTCTACCTAGAAACCAGTTATTTATCTTATCAGCCAGATTCCTCTCATTTATTTATTCAACAACTGTTTATTAAGCACCTATTATGAGCCAACCCTCCTGAAAGATACTGAAGATGTAACAGTAAATACACATGTATTCCAGTAAAAACACCTACATAAGAATCACCCAGGTGGTTCGAAGATGCACATTCCTGAGCTCTAGCCTAGACCCATAAAATCAAAATATCTTGAGATGCAGTTAAAACAAAAAACTGCACTTAAGCTTTCTAGGTGATTCCTCTTACCCCAAAGTGTAATAATTCCTGAGCCAATGTGAAAGACAAACTGACAATTAAAATTCAGTGGCATGGATCAAGGTAAGGCTGCATTTTCTAATGCCAAGGTAGTTTATCTCATTCAATGAGATGAAATGAGATCTAAATTGTTGTATCAAGGATGGTTCAACCAGTTGAAGAGACTTGAAGAGAAAATGTCCTAAGCAAAATTAAATGGGTATGCAAAGACTTAGTGATAAGAAAAAAGCATGGGCACCTATTAGAGGATCTGAAAATAGTTCAGCATGGACAAGGTACGGATTTGTGGGGACGTAGGGAAGACAAGGCCAGGAATAGCAAGAGATAAAACTGGAGAAGTAAGCATGTAGCCAGCTCATAAAGGGCCCCACAAAGCATCTTAAGGACTTTGTATGTCACCCTAAGGGAAAAAATAAAACATAGAAGTGTTTTAATTGGGAGAGGATATGAACATGCTTACATTTTAGAAAGATCATTGTACAAGGAGGATATGACCCAAAGCTGTTTAACCAGGCAGGTGACTGTTGTAAGACTGTGGTTCCCAAAGTGTGGCACATGCTTCCCAGGAGATAAACAAGATACATGCCACCTGTGCAGAAAAAGAGTATTTGAACTATTTATTTATTTTTTTTTTGTGGTACACGGGCCTCTGACTGTTGTGGCCTCTCCCATTGCGGAGCACAGGCTCCGGACGCGCAGGCTCAGTGGCCATGGCTCACGGGCCCAGCCGCTCCGTGGCATGTGGGATCCTCCCAGACTGGGACACGAACCTGCATCCCCTGCATCGGCAGGCAGACTCTCAACTGCTGCGCCACCAGAGAAGCCCTGAACTATTTATTTTTAACTTATCCTTGTGTACTTTCTCTTTTATGCTTTCTAATATTCAAAGGTTGAATACTGTAAAGTTATCTGCATGATTTATAAACAAAATAAGTATATACATTTTAGAAGTACTTGCTTAGTGTTTCCGCTCATGTAGACTCATGATCAGTAAAGACTTGGTAAACACTGCTCCAGACAAGAGGTGATGTCAAACAAAACTAGAATGAAAGCAAAAGGAGAGATATATAGATGAATTCGAGAGGTGTTTGCAAAGTACGATCGGCAGGATATAGTAATTTATTGCAAGTTTGAATTAAGAAAGGAGGAGTAAATGATAAATCTAGGTATTTGGCTTACTCAGCTGAGTGAGTAGTGAGCGGTGGTCTTTTTGAATATGGGGAAACTACAAACTGAAAGTAGAAAAAATGTTCCAGATATGTGTGTCTACAGGAAAATGTGAGAAAATTAAGTTGTAAGAGTTACTGGAATAAAATGGTGACTCTCACTGAACTTTGTTTTGTGATATTTTAATGTATTCAGCATTAAAAATTTCAGATGCCTTTGTAAGAAAATCAATTTGGAGATTTGTTCCAATCTAATTAGTAAGAAGCCCTATTATACTTCAAATGATGGTTAGTCTTACTGGAATAGAATAGCAACAATTCACCACCCCCACCAACTCAGCATTTTCCTTGAATGTAATGAAACTAGGCTTTCATATAAAGTGAGAGATGTCAATTACTTGTAAATGTGTATGTGAAAACTGGGACCAAAACTGTTACACATAATTATAGTTACTTATAAAAACATATAGTGAACAACAATAAAATCACAATAAGGGCATATGGATATATTTGTATAATATGCATATACATATTAAAATAACTTCTTAACCTACCTGTTTTTCTTTACTTCAATTAATAGAGACCTTACATCTAATATATGAGAAAATTATTTTCTCCAGACCAACACATTGTAGAGTTGTGGATCATCTTTCCAATTTTCTTTACCTGCCCACAGCATGATTTCTTTTAGGCTCTGAGCTGTGCTAATTTGCATGCTGAATTAAACCACTTTATCACTTTGACTTCCTGTCTATAGGAGCATAGCTGGAGAGGAGTGTAAAAAGTGGACAGTACAGCTAGGAGCTGGAGGCATGTCCTACTGCTTGCATTGAGTTACGATAGTCTCTAGTGAATCGTGAAATTACAGAATGTTAGAGTTAGGGACAACCTTAGAGATCACAAAGGCCAACTTCTTCCTTTACAGGAAATTAACCTGCATTCAGAAGGGATAAGTGACTTGTTCATGCTCATATAATCTCCAGTAGCTGACCTTTTTTCTCTTTTTTGAAACAGACCTATTTCACAGATCTTCTGTTTTATGATCTATGTTTTGAGCAACTTAATAAGTATATTTTATAGTAATTATTCATTTATTTCACAAACATGTTGATATCAGGAATTACAGTGTATTTGGTGAGTGATTGTGGTATATAATGCACTGTATTGTCATTGCATAGCTTGCTTTTCAGTAGGAGAGGCAAGATACAAACAAATAACTATTCAGAAGCATGTGTGAAATGTGCAGTAAGAAAATTCAAGGTGCTGAAGGGGTTTAGAGAATATCGTGATTATGTCAGGCTTGGAAAATCATAGAGGGCATCCTTGAAAGGGTGACATTTGGGTGGGTCTCTGTGATATGGTGATATAGTAAGAACTGTATATTTGGTCTTCATCCCTGGTTCCTGGACTAAAGCTTCTACAACCCTTGGGATTTTTTGAGTGATAGGGATAATAGGAGAGCATCTTTTGTTATAATATTTGGCCTTAGTCCCTCGTTCCTGACACAAAAGCTTCTGAGACCTTTGGAATTTCTGGCACGGTAAGAGTGTCCTTTTGCATGTTAATGAGATGGCTGGAGGCCTTAGGTAGCTTCTGGATGAGACTGATCACCAAAAAGATGCAGGCATGAATAGAATATTAGAACTTTCAGCCCTACCCTCTAACCTCTAGGGAGTGGAAGAGAAGGGCTGGAGATTGAGTTAATCAACAGTGGTCAATGATTTAATCAATTATGCCTACATAATGAAACCTCCCCAAGTCCCCTAAACTATTGGGTTCAGAAAATTTTTGAGTTGGTGAACTTATGCACGTCCTGGGAAAGTGGTGCATTTCAACTCCATGGAGACAGTAGCTTCTGCTCTTGTGATCCTTCTGGACCTTGCCGTGTTCATCTTCATTGTACCTCTTCATCTGACTGTTCATTTGTATCCTTTATAGTACCCTTCATAATAAACTGATAAATGTAAGTACAGCATTTCCCTGAGTTCTGTGTCAGCAAATTATCAAAACTGAAAAGAGGATTGTGGGAAACCCACGGCTGTAATTTAGAGCTGGTTGGTCAGATGTACAGGTGACAGCGTGGGACTTGAGACTGGCATCTGAAGTGTGAGCAGCCTTGTGAGACTAATCCCTGAACATGTGGGGTCTGGGCTAACTCTGGATTAGTGTCAGAATTAAATTTAATTGTAGGGCACCCAGCTGGTGTCTACAGAGAATGAGAGAATTGCTTGGTGTGGAAAACTCACACTTTTAGTGTCAGAAATGTTGGTAGTAAAAACAAATCATACTCTCAAAGAATGGATAGGATATCAATTGGAATGCCAAGAGAAAAATAAGTGTTATGAATAAAGATGAAGAGATGGGGAAGGAAATGACATGTTTGAAAAATATAGTTGGAACATTTTCTGGATCCTATGGGAGTAATGGAGTAAGCCTGGAAAGGATAGATTAGGGAAGTTGGGGAAAGCTTAACTATATCAGGTTGAGAGAGGAATGGTGCGAGAATGAGTATTGTATGTGAAAGTGAGATTGATCTCTTAATTTCAAAAGTAGTGAGATATGGGACAGGGATGACAGTAGGCAGACTATGGAAAAGGCAGAATTTGAGAAAAATGGCTCCTGATTCCGGATGGTGACAAGAGAGGCCAAATGAGACAGAAAAGAAGAACATGATGGATATCTAGTTGACAAGAATTGAGGGTTTATTCTGTGTAAGCAAGGAAGTGGAAAGAACACCCAGTGTTACTCCAAGGCTTTGATCTGGAGACTGGAGAAATATGTTTGACAGAGGAGGAGGAAAGTGTTTAAAGAAGGAGATGATTGAATTAAGGTCTAGACAGGTTGAGTTTAAGAAGTAAATGAGAAATTAATGTGTTTGTGCCCAACAGGCAGCTAAAAATGCAAGGCTTGTATTTGAGAAAGTTTGGAATTATAGATGGAATTTGAAGTCCTTTGCAGAGAGGTGTTGCCTAAAGTTATGCTAAGAGTGGAAAAAGAAGACAGTGTACAGAAGCAATGGATGCATTCAGACTTGGTGGAAGATAGGAGAGAGAACAACAAGGGAGATCAAGATGGAAAATACCCTGAAAGAGAGCTGGCTTAATAGCGACAAATGAAGATGTGGATAATTACAAAGGGTGTTGAGATGTGAAAGCAATTTTTGACCTACAAGTGAGCCTTTTCACTTCTTTGTTTGAGACAGAACTCATATATATTTTTATACCATGTGCTGTAAATGTATTTATAATCACATTTACCAACCAAGGGTCAGGGAAAAGGTTTAGTAATCTTAAACTGCTAAAGCTAGCTGCAAACTACCACTTTAAAGTGTCTTTGTCCCTAATAAGCACTTACCCAATTTAAAAAATATATTGAGCACATACTATGAGTGTTCTAAATGCTAGGGATACAGCACTGTACAAGACACTCAACTCCTACACTTTTCTTTGTTGAGGTGATGCAAAAGATAGTAAACAAAACTTGTAATTTAATGAGAGCTGGTAAGAAGTCTTAGGGGGAGGGAAGATATTTTCACATTGCATTTCAATATATATATGATTATTTCAGTAGATTCTGGATAACTTAAAATTCTTCAGAAATCAGCAGGTCAATCAGTAATAATAGAGATTCAGATATTTTTATCTAACTGACAAACGTTGTAAGGCCAAGACCTTTCTTGCATCCCTTTAATCAGACATTAATTTTACTCTTCATTTGAAAATTTCTTCATAGTTTGTACAACTAAGTATTGTAAATTCAAGTATTTTGAATCCCACACTGAAATATACATCATAAATGCATTCATGACCTTTCTCTATAAGCAGTGAAGTCAAGGATTTCCAGGAAGTGATTTATTTTGGTAACATCATCAATGCTGTATGTAGTGCCTCCAATGTATAATTTATTGTAAGTTTTTTCCCCTAATTACTCATTGAAGCTCTTTATAAAAAAAGGAATAATTTTCCTTTCTAAATATAAGTACACATCTAAATAGCATAATGTACATCATATTTGACCTAGGAAATAAATGATTTAATGATTATTTGTCATTGGTAATGAATGGCTTATTATTTCCTATAGATAATGTATGATTTAATGAAGATTGTTTTTATTATTATTGACAATACAATCACAGTGCTGTCATTTTTATTATGAAACATTCATTATAAACACAATCATTCTTATACACCAACAGTGTATATATGTATATATATTTTAGTACTAATGTGTTTTTATTACACATTAGATGTGAGGCCTCTAATGTAGTTGCTTGGAAAATACAGGCATTTGATTGAAAAACAAGTTATTTATAATTTAGGGGATTTGCCTCTGGTTATTAGTTTTCATCTGTGTGAAGCACGTCTATATAAGGATTGAATCTAATATTTTATTTTCTCATTAGCAATACAGTCTAATGATCCAAACTGATTTATTTACAAAAGCCTACTCATAACCGTGCCATGAAGATTTGGTCCATCCTGATTGCTACTTAAGTTACCTGTTGGTTACTTTGCAATATTCTGTATTAGGATCAGGAGGACTTTCCACTGTTGATCTGTTGGTTATATATATATATATGTGTGTGTGTGTGTGTGTGTGTGTGTGTGTGTGTGTGTGTATTCTTGGGGAAATAATCTTTCAGTGGCCATATAAAATAATTTGCTAAATTTATTGACCTGTTCTTGGAGTTTGTGTCATGGATAGGAAAATGTATACTGCAGAATAGTATAAGGGTTATATAAATTAATGATGCTAGTTTGTTAATATTGATGCAGACCATTATTATATGATCTTGCATTTCATCATAGGTATATTTGGAAAGTCTTTTTTCACATACATTTGTTAAAATATGAAAACTCCTAAGAAAAGATATCTTGGGTCTCATGACTGGTAAAATAGTGCACCTCCTATGCAACTAGTTTTTTTTTTTTTTATGGACACTTTGGACCATGTGTTGTTATTTTTATCAAAGTAGAGTATGTGGTAATATAGCAAGAGACAGGCAAAATCCAGAGAAAATGTGATGGAAATTTTAGTTTGTTTTCCCCATGGGTAATAATTTGAAATGTAAAATGTTGAAACTGTGAATATTATTGAAGGAGAAAACAACATTTTTAGGTATCTTCAAGGTAGACATCAGACTTGAGATAATTTTTTTCTTCTACCTCTTAGCATCACTGAAGGTTTATTTGTTTTGTTTTAATTGTTATTTATTTATTTATTTATTGGCTACATTGGGTCTTCGTTGCTGCGTGCAGGCTTTCTCTAGTTTCAGAGAGCAGGGGCTACTCTTCATTGCAGTGCACGGGCTTCTCATTGCTGTGGCTTCTTTTGTTGTGGAGCACGGGCTCTAGGCACATGGGCTTCAGTAGTTGTGGCACACGGGCTTTGGTAGTTGTGGCTTGCAGGCTCTAGAGCGCAGGCTCAGTAGTTGTAGCGCACGGGCTTAGTTGCTCCGCGGCATGTGGGATCTTCCTGGACCAGGGCTCGAACCCGTGTCCCCTGCATTGGCAGGCGGATTCTCAACCACTGCACCACCAGGGAAGCCCTCACTGAAGTTTTATAAACACTCTGCAGTGGAGAATTATACAAAAATGTGATTAAACTGTTCTGTTTTCTTCTTTTACTTGACTTGAAAAATAGCCCAGAAGTTCAGTCTATGAAAAATATACACAACATGAATTTTGACTACCAGTTCTTAAACTTAACTTTGTCTTATATCTCCCTTTTCGTTTTTCAAATATTCACTTCCATTTTATCTTGTACTAACATACATCTTAAAAACCACTTCAAATATGTATTTTAAAATATAAGATGTAAAGAAGAAAACAAAATATTTAGTTCATTAAGAATGTATAGGCAAAAAAAAAAAAAATAAAAAAATAAAAAGAATGTATAGGCAATAAATAAATAAATAACATGCAAAGTCAGAGTGAGTTAAAGGATTGGTTCCTAACTATTTTAGCTGATGTTCTCAGTGTAGGAAAAAAGGTGATGATGGAGTGGGCAATACGCTTTCACTAATACAGTTACTGTAGTTCTTAAATGTAATGCCATGCTCTGGGGATTGCAGCTACCTGGGTGTTGGTGAAAAGAATGCAGTTACCCTTTCACCCTCAGATTGTTAAACTCAGTAAAATGAAATTAAAGTTGAGGGAGTATAATAGGATTATTGTAGCGTCATCACTTTTTGCAGCCCATCTTTTACAAATTCAACCTTTGCTATACTTCATTATTCCAGAATTGATGGATCATGTTCATAGAACAAAATGATTTTGAATATCTGAGTGCTACACTGTTGCTTAAACAAACAACTACGTATGTTAACTTTTTAAAAATATGTTCTTCCTTTTTTGCCAGAGTCTCATGAAATTTTGTCCTTGGTATTAATTTCCACTCTCTGCAGTTGGGAAATCTTTCTAGAATGGATTTAAGTGAATAAATTCTAGGCTTTTAACCTACTTATGTAGGAATTTACAGTGGGGTTTTAGAATCACATTGGAGTAAAGTCTCGTGAATGATAATAATGGGAGTTATTAGTGTACCTCATTCTAAATGGGTACATTAAAACACCACCACAACCCAAACAAGTAAATTTATACTTTGCCTTTCTTATTTCTTAAGTTCCGTGGAAAAAACATACTTTATAAGGAAATATTTTATCATACATTCTATAAAAGCTCAATCTATGTATTGTTCAGGGAAAAGATAACTGTTAATATGGTCAAATAAATTTGGATTTTAGTTTTAATTTCCCGGGTATAATATATATATACCCTTTTTTGAGTCATTCTCCTCCCTTTTTGATGAGTTATATCCAACTTCCTCACAATATTCTCATAAGCCTACATCTTAATTGCTGGCTTCCAAACTTGATGTACCTCATTTGGTCACTTTCAGTTGTAGCAACCTCTCCCTGACTTTCTAGTGTTTGGCAGCCTTGAAATGAATTTGACGTTGCTCTGTTTTGTTTGTAGCATCTTTCATTTGTTCAGTTTAATTCTGTGCTCCTCTTGAAATTCATTCTTGGTTATACCAATACCCATTTCTTCTCTCTGACACTGGTTCCCTCACCCCTACCCCAACCACAAAACATTGGGTAGAGGAGAGCAAAACCTCATTCTCAGATTGAAGTTTAAAGCAAAAGTAAACATGCGAAAAACAACTTCTTAAGTGTTGTATGTAATCCAATAATGTCATCACTTTCGGGAGGGATAATACTTTCCAGTAATATACCTTTTCCTCCAACTGCCAAATATGCCCTGATTCTGTAATCTAGGAATGGAAGGTGGGTGTTTTTCAATTGATGTTTGTTCCATGTCTGTGTCACAGAGATGAAATCCCTTACCTTGAATAAATATTCTGTTTTTCTTCCTAAACCCTACTTTCACACCCTGCCTAACAGTTGCATTAAAAATAAACAGCAACAATAAAACCAGAACAACTCTGTGAATAGGTAAAGTATTCTTACAACTCAAAGATCTTACTGATAAAAACTCAGGAGGTGACCTGAGTCAATAAACTTACAGAACCCAGCTTCAGTACAACATGGATCAAAGACATACGGGAAATTAGGGTGAGTCAATACAACTCTTTTAAGGAGGTGCAAACAGAAGGAAAAAAATAATAAAATCTCAGAAAAGATCTTGGGGCTTAGAAAGAAGAGAACCACTTTAGGAAATTGAAAAAGTATCCATTTGAACTAAATTTCTTTTTAAATAAAGAATGTATTAGACTTGTGTTCTCAGCAAATTTCAAGAAGATGTTGCATAAGTGAGGCTAAAATATATATCATGAATATGAAATATTTTGAGGTCAAAAAATTTCAAGTAGAGCAAAACAGTGATGTAAGGATTAAAAATCACAATGACAGCATTAGGTAGAAGTTCAAATGGCATAGAAAATCAAATTACAGTAGAAGGAGATATATTAGAAAAATAGTCTAAGAACATAGATGAAAAGGATAAAGTAATGTTCACAATGAGAGAAAAGATGACAACCCTGGAGAAACGACTAGAAACAAATAGAGAAAAAATGATAATTAAAATATAACAGAAGAAAGCATTACTGATTTAAAAAAATGACCATAGCAAGAAAATGTAGAGCCTGAGTAGTTATGTTTCAGGAAACTGTAGTGTACAAATCCATACTAAAAACAAAAAACCAAGCAAACAAACAAAAATCTCAGTGGGGTTTTCCAACTCTAAAGATAAGGAAAAAGACTCCACAATAATCCAAAAAATTAGAAGTAATATTATATTAAAAAAGAGCAAAATTGGATTTGCCTTTGACTTCTCACAGGCAACCTTGAAATAACACTTGTAGGATAGTGAAGGAAAAAATTATATTTGGATGTTCTGCTTTCTAATTTTTAAATTAGAAGTAGATATTGTTTTTTTGGGGGAAATTGTAACTGCACAATTTATTTTTATTTTTTTTTATCAAAGTATAGTTGATATAAAATGTTGTGTTCGTTTCAGGTGTAAGGCGAAGTGATTCAGTTTTTTATATATGTATATACATATATATGTATGTTTATATATATATATATATTCTTTTTCAGATTCTTTTCCATTATAGGCTATTACAAGATAAGGAATCTAGTTCCCTGTGTTATACAGTGGGATCTTGTTGTTTATCTGTTTTATGTATAGTAGTGTGTATATGTTAATCCTAACCTCTTAATTTATCCCTCCCTCTCACATTTCCCCTTTGATAACCATAAGATTGTTTTCTATGTCTGTGAGTCTGTTTTGTAAATAAGTTTATTTGTATCATTTTTTTAGATTCCACAAATAAGTGGTATCATATGATACTTATCTTTGTCTCACATAATAATCTAAGTCCATTCTTGTTGCTACAAATGACATTATTTCATTCTTTTTTTTTTTTTTTTTTTGCGGTATGTGGGCATCTCACTGTTGTGGCCTCTCCCATTGCGGAGAACAGGCTCCTGACACACACGCTCAGTGGCCATGGCTCATGGGCCCAGCCGCTCCGCAGCATGTGGGATCTTCCCGGACCGGGGCACGAACCCGTGTCCCCTGCATTGGCAGGCGGACTCTCAACCACTGCGCCACCAGGGAAGCCCCTATTTCATTCTTTTTTATGGTTGAGTAGTATTCCATTGTATATATATACCATATCTTCTTTATCCATTCATCTGTCAACGGACACTTAGGTTGCTTCCATGGCTGTTGTAAATAGTGCTGCTATGAACATTGGGGTGCATATATCTTTTTGAATTAAAGATTTTTGTCTTTTCTGGATATATGCTGAGGAGCAGGATTGTTGGATGATATAGTAACTCTATTTTTAAGGAACTTCCATACTGTTCTGTATATTGTCTGAAGCCTGGGAGGGTTATGCCTCCAGCTTTGTTCTTTTTACACAGGATTATCTTGTCAATTCTGGGTCTTTTGTGGTTCCATATAAATCTTAGGATTATTTGTTCTAGTTCTGTGAAAACTGTCATGGGTAATTTGATAGGGATTGCATTAAAGCTATAGATTGCTTTGGGTAATATGGCCATTTTAACAATATTCCTCCAATCCAAGAGCATGGGCTATTTTTCCATTCTTTGAATCATCTTCAGTTTCCTTTATCAATGTTTTATAGTTCTCATCATATAAGTTAGAAGTAGATATTAAAAACATTAATTCTTACCAAAAATTGATAACCAAACCCCAAGGATTAAGGTAAAACTACAAGATGTTTTGAACACTGAATGCCATTTTCTACAGTAAAGAGGAAGGCATTTCTCTTGCTATTTTGCTATTTTTGTTATTATTTGGTTAATATATCATCATGTTTGATGTAATAAAATGTGTTTGAACTTTAGGTCCAGACAGTATAAATACTTCATTACCATTTAATGGGTTTGTACAAATCCTTCACTAAAATTTAGTGGATTTCTCATGTGCGTAAGTCACTTTAATTTTCTCTGACTCAATTTATTTGCTTGTAAAATAGGGGGTGATAATATTTACCTTTCAGTTGCTCTAGGGATTTAAGTATGATAATGAAAGGGAAGAAGAAAATAAGGAAGGAAGAGGGAAAGGAAGGAAAAAACGAAGTAAAGAAGGAAAGAGAAAAAAAGAAAGAGTGAGCACCTATTTTTTAGTTGGCACTCATGTTCTTTTCTTACCCATTTTACGGGTTTTCTTGAGAACAAAAATAAATACTTATTGAATAACTATTAAGTAATAAGTATAAGCTGGACATAGTTCTAGGTACTGTTAATAAAAGTAAGAATAAGTGTGTGCTGTGTTTCAATCAGTCTAGTCAGTAAAATAGAAAGCACATTAGGTTATTCAACAGAGAGAATTTACTTTAGGGAGCTGGGACATGAGTCTCAGGAAGCTGAAAAAGCAAAATGGGAAACCTGAGGTAACAAAGAACAGTGAGAAGCAGCTATAACTACTGGGGATGAATGAACAAAAGGAAAGGTGAAGCCCTATGGAGCTGCAAGTCAGTCTTCTAAGGAGGGGATGCATCCCAGTTTCTGCTGGTATCCTAAAGAAGTGGTGCCACAGAGCCCAGAGCTGAGAGTTCTGAGGAGAGGAGACTGCTCTGCAGCTGCTGATGCCTCTGAGGGGTGCAGTGAGGCTAGCTTTGGTAGTTGCAAAATAAGCTGGTGGCTGAACAAGAGTGAAGGGTCATTTCTAGGGTGACTAGCCACAAAAACAGGAAGTAATCCCTCCTCCTCTCTTTCTACCTTCCAAACTTCCTCTAGTGTTCCCTGCTGGCAGAACCTATCAAGAATGTAGCTGAGAAAAGAGAAATGTAATTTGCAGGGTCACAGTCATGGAGTCACAGAAGTATAGAAAGGTAGATTTAGAGCTGAGAGACAGTAGCCTAGTAATTGACACAGATCCCACTCTCAAAATATTTACCATTTAAAAAATATGTAAT
Organism: Phocoena phocoena; assembly: GCF_963924675.1. Classification (NCBI taxonomy): domain Eukaryota; kingdom Metazoa; phylum Chordata; class Mammalia; order Artiodactyla; family Phocoenidae; genus Phocoena; species Phocoena phocoena. The sequence continues at coordinate 54,760,471 of NC_089229.1, forward strand.
TATTATAATCGAGCTGTTTTTTAGGATATTCACCCCAAACCATAAGAGAAGGCAATTGGGTATTTGACTTGATTAACTTATTCAAGGTGCCAAGTTTTGCTACTCCTAATAAACAGTACACAGTAATTTTAAAAATTTCATATGTAAACAAATACTGTATTTGGTTGTACAATCTCCCTATACTTCAAATGAAATTGATTGCATTTACCTACCTATCATAATTTCAGCATTCAAAATTTAAAGATTAAAAATGATTTGAGTTTTGGTTAAATTTTGATTACATATAAAATTCTGATAATGACTTTTAAAAATTAACTTTAAATCTTCTTTTAAATATTAATCAACCTAAAATCAGTCTCCTTACATTGTTCAAATCATTACTGCCTAATGTTCTTAAAAATTGTTGCAAAGAAACTAAAAATCAGAGATGGATATATTTTTGTTACACTAACAATGTGATATCTGTCTAAAAGTCTAACTTGTTTCTTGACTTTATGTATGTTGATTCAGCTTTCAAATTACAGTACTTTGACAAATTTCCCTTTAATATTTAAAATACGTTACATTGAGTCTATAGTGAAAATTTTTGAATCTGATTGTGCATTATGTGAGAAATAAGAGTACCAAGAGTTTACAGCTTTTTTGGTGATTGATTTCTTGTAATATTTCACAGTTTATTCTTTGAGTCGTGAATGCAAAATGTAAATGTTCCAGTGAAAGTATAAAAGAAAGAAGAATTAAGTTTGACAATAAACTATGTAATTAGGTTTCTTTGAACACTTACAACCCTTTCAGAAAGCTTGTGGCTCGTTTTCCATCAAACAAAGCCTCCAGAGGAGAACTCTCTGCTTCTGTCTCCTGTTGTTGTTACCAACACAGATTGCTGAGTGATTACCACAGTGGCAACTCATATCCAGAAAGAGAAAAATTAGCTGTGAGGAAAGTTACAAAAGACTATTGTTATTGATGTTTCAGCTTCTACTTTCCAGATATCTTAGTGACATTATTTAAGTTTCTTTCTACATAAGGATGGAAAGAGTTTTGCAATAATTCAAGCCCCAAGGAAAACCCTTTAAAATCAATTAACTGTTTATTCAAAAAAAAGTTCTTTTAAGATTTAATTTAAATTTTATTTTAAAAGTTTCACCTGGCTATGCTAACACAGTGTACCAAATCAACCTCAATAAAAAGCAATTTAACTTTAAAGGACTATTCAAAAGTTTAAAACAGAACAGTGGATGAAATTGCTGAGTGATCAATCTGATCTGCTTAAAATGGCTTTTGACCATCTGATTGTTTTGGTTCTCTGAGACAGTCTGTTGGCCAGAAAGGACATTTATTTCTCTGATCAATAGATCACCCTTTGACCTGGAAAATGGTCAAGTCATTTAAGTGCCAAGGTACTGCTTTATGATGGCTTAGGTCTCAACTAATTCCTAAATAGCAAGCTGGAAAATTCTCCCCAGACCAGATTAATTATAGAATAGCCAATCATGGCTGTCTGCTTTGAAAAGCACGTAGTATTAGTTTATTACACACGTTACAGAGAAAATGTGTAATGGCCATCATTATTGGTCCAATTATGACATTTATATTGATGTACAGAGTATTTTGATTAGAGATATGTGTGTTTATTTCAAAGTAGGTACAATTTTGCAGAAATAAAAATTAATTCCAAAGTTACATAAACATGTTATGAGAATTATCTACAACAGTGAAGCAAAGTGTAAAGATTTGTTCGAACTACTTTACTTACTCTTTTGGTAGAGTCATTGAGCAAATTTCTCAATTTATAACTAATTTTTGCTTTTTATTTGGTGGTAGAAACCTGATGCCTCTATAAAACATTTGCAAAACTTCATAAATGTTGATATATTTTCACACTAATACTTTTTCATACGTAATGGTTTTATCTGAATCCACTTATAAGATTTTATAAATGCAACTATATGTTAAGATATATATTGTAGGTTTATTGCCTTTCTGTAATTAAATCTAATATAGTTCCACAATTAAAAATTACTTCCTAAATCTGTAGCTACTTGATTTCCATTTTTGTAGACTAAGACAGTGAGGCTCTGGTGTTAGAATACTTGGGTCCAAATTTCAGATCTGCCACTTGTGATATATTTAATCTTAACAAGTTATTTTTAACCCATGTAAACCTCTTATGCAGTAAGAGAATCATAATAGAACTACCTCATGGGTTTGCTGTATAGATAAAGTGAGATTAAAGCATGTAAAGTGCTCAGTGTAATGCCATTAATAAGGGCTCAGTAAATGATAAAAACTTTTACTGAAAGTAAAAAATCTCAAATGTTTGATTTTTCTATAATATTTTACACATACCGTGTTTTGTTTAATTTCCTCTTATGTATGTATATATACCTTATATATGAATTATACTTTATAAGATAAATAACCGAACACTTTTGCATCTGTGATCTTATTTTAACCCTCAAAAAATCTTGTATAACATGGAACAGATATTGTTGGATCAGTTTCATAAATAAATTACAGTCCTAACAAATCAGAATTAGTCATGGTTATGTTTAGGTTATGGTTACAAGTAAGAAACCAGGAGCTAATAAAATTTTTCTCAACGTACTTATAGAAAAGCAGATTTGAGAGACACATCAATGTTTTGTAAACACTTAGTAGGTATTATGATTGTGTCTAATTTGGACTTGACTTTTAAAGTGACTCCATCTTCAGTTTATGTAATCTTCATCCATTTGCAAATCTGTGGAGCCTTGGTGAAGATGAACCCTTCTCTGATAGCACCTTTTTCTATCATTTGTCCATAAATTTTAAAGACATACTTATTGAAAGTAGATTATACACTATTTAACTACTTCAGTTCTCAATATTGCCTGAAAGCTGACTACACATTATTATACTGAAATTGTTTTTAGTATAATCACCAATATTTCAATATTTACCCTAGTCAATAGAGATGATTCAATTGTATTTGTCTTCTTTGAGACACTTGACATTATTATTGCTTATATGCTCATTTTGAAACACTCATCTCCTTTGGGTTCCATGATACCTACTCTTCTTTTCTAGTTTCTCTTCTACTCTTTGAGCAATTCTCTTCACTGAGTCTTTTACTCTACTGATTTTAAAATGTCTGTTTTTTATGTTTTATCCTCAGCTTTCTTCTCTTCATCTACAAGTTATTGGTGAGAAAAAAACTTATGCTTTCTCATGGCTTTGTGTCCTGCCTACATGCTGATTATTCCCAGATATTTATTCCCAGTCCAGATCTGTGTCCTAAGCTCCCCTCCATAGAACCAGAGTTTTACTATACTTGTTCCTATCATTAGTATAGAAAATTCTAAATATCTAAATTATAATTCATCATTTCCCATTTTAACTTTGTCATCCTATTATATATTTCATACCAAGGAAAGGCATAACCAACCAAATGAGAAGACATGGAATCATTTTCTGCATCATCTTCCCAAATCAGTTATTCATAGAATTTTGCCATTTTTAAGTCTCTTTTGAGTAACTTTCTTCCTGTTTCCATTGCCTCCATCTTAGTTATGACCCCTATTATCTTGAATTATCTCAAAAGGCTTTTGTTACTGTTTTTTTATGCCTCAAGGATGGATACCCTCCAACCATCCACCTAGCCTGTGAGATGCTCTCAGAGTAAAAATATTTATAACACACATATGATAGTATCTTTCCTCAGCTACATATCTTTCTATGTCTTCCATAGTTTACTTAAAAAGTTCTAAATATTTTTATTATGGCATAGAGTTCATTACTTGACTTTTGTTTGGGCATTACTTCTTGCTGCTTACTATTTAGTTTTGCAGTACAAGCTTGGAGTTTATTGCAACATTTACTTTCTGTGTTCCATAAATATACTCCATATCTTTACATGTGTATTTCTTTTGATTTGAACAGCCCTTAAATTCCATTTCATCTTTATTCACCAAGAAAAGCTTGTATTCATGGCTCAAGAGTCTCCTGATATATCCCTTTCCCTTATTGCCCCAGACTGGTTTGTACTTCCTTCATTTTTATTTCTAAAGTAGCCTGACCCTATCTCCATCATAGTCTTTAGCATTCATCATAATCTGCCTTCTGTGTTAGACTATGAGTCCATGAGTGGTAGGAAGTGTTTATCTCCTTTCCTTAAGCAATTTTCACTTCTGTGCCATTTTTCAGAAAGTCAGTATTTATTGAATTAAAGGTTAAACATAGTCTAACTTTTATATATGATTATCTTATTGTGGATCTAATATATGGGAAAACATTGTAAATTATTTCAATTATATTGAACATGTGAGCCTATCTTTGGACAGATTTTTATTGCATTTACATTGAAAAACAACATACAAAGCCTCTTTCTATTACAAAAAAAGTTAACAGTAATTGTTTTCCCCATTTTGTATATCTGACAACCTATGTCATGTAAGAAATGTTTGAGCACAAGGAAGTCTTTTCCTTGACAAAAAGTAACTAAGGGATTGTTTGAGAGCTGTTTCAAGTATTTGAAGAGCTGTCATGGGAAAGAGTGACTGAAATTGTTTAGTGAGTTGATTTTAATCTTCACAAAAAAAGAGCTAGCATTATTAGATGAAATTAAGCTTTGTTTCAGTAGCGGATATAACTTTCTGAAAACTAAGACTATGTAACAACGGGATGAGTAGCATAGTGAAGATGATGGAAGTATGAAAATAGAATTAGCAGTATGAAATTAGAATTAACTCACTGGCATTAGTTTGCTAATGGAATAATTTCCTCATTCAGCAACACTAGCTGCCTTAGGGTCTGCCCCCTCAGAGGCTTCGCTGGTATCCATTTTCTGGCTCTCACTTTGGAAAGGGGCGTTGGAGAAGATTTCCTCACAGCATTGTATGGATTTTGTGTCTATATTTAAACTGTTGGCTCTATCGTAGCTGGGTTTTTAAAAAAATTTCAACATATTCCTTTCCCTTTTTCTTTTGTAAGTCAGAGTCACTCACTGGTATTCATTTTTACTTTATTAGATTGTTACATTGATGGAGTGTTCTGCTTTGTATAAAATAAGGCAGAGATGTCGATTAACTGGCTCCTTCTTTAAATTCTCCCCTCTGACAAGCTCAATAAGGGGAATGCATTGAAGAATAATTCCAGCATCCCCTCAATGCTGAGTACTCAAAATAGCCTTTGGGTGTTGCTGTGGAGAATGTTGTCTCTGATAGCATTACCCAGTTCCTGGGAAGGAGCCCGTTTTGTAGTGGTAAAAGTGAGAACTCCAGGGCCATATTCTTGGGTTTAGTTCTTGGTTTTGCTAGTTACTAATAGCTGTTGGCAATTGACTTAACCCCTCTGTGCTAAAATGGAATAAAAGGAATACCTAAATTTTAGGATTGTTCTGAGAATTAATTTAATCTTATAAAATCCCCAGAACAGTGTCTGGCACATAGTAAGAACTCAATGTATATTTAAAATATGATTATTTTAAAAGTGACATGGGGTAGGGGATTAGGAGGTACAAACTATTAGGTATAAAAGAAAACTGACATAATGTTTATATGTGTGACCTAATCATCGTACCTGAGCACACCAAATGAGAACATACACCTAGACCAGTAAGTGACATGCATGGGGCAGCTGTGTATTATGTAAATGTAGCACAGGTTCCTTACAACTATCAAAGAGCTTATTGTCCATACAGAAAAAGCATATGACTACATTAGGATTCTAAAGAGTATGCTACAGAATTGAACTAGATACATGACTTCGTTTTATTTCTTTATTACATAAAACTTTTAAAGAAAGTTTCAAAAAGAAAGTCTACGTAGTCCACACAGGTTGCTCAAACAGGAGTTAAAATATTGAAGAACGTTATACCAGTTACAACAAAATTGTACTTTTAGTGCTAACCTATCTGTTCCTGATCTTTGCACTGTAGAAAAATATTAAATCCCCAAATTACCTGCTTTTGCTTAATGAAATTCTGAGACTTTTTCCTGCTCCAGCACCTAAGTTCATGGTAAAGGAAACTGCCTTATCATGATACTTTGCATAATATGTTTGCAATGGGCTGAATGTTTATGCCTCCCCCAATTTTTATGTTGAAACCTTAATACCAATCTGATGGGTTTGAGAGTGGGGCTGTTGGGAAGTAATTAGGTAATAAAACTGGAGCTCTAATGAAAGGTATTGGTACCTTATAAGAAGAGGCCTGAGAGCTAGCTCATCCTCTCTCTGCCATGTAAGCACAGAAAGAGAAGTTTGCACCTGGAAGTGGGCTCTCACCAGAACCTGCATGGTGCTGGAGCCCTTATCTCCAACTTCCAGCCTCCAGAACTGTGAGAAATAAATTTCTGTTGTTTATAAGCCATCCAGTCTATGATGCTTTGTTATAGCAGCCTAAACTAAGATAATGTCTATTTGCGTATCATATTAAATAATTCATAATTTCTTAAGTATTTTGCATAATACATTTGTAAACAACACTTAAAAGATGTTGTTAAGGTTCTTTTGACAGGTATTATTGAACAGATTATCTCCTTCACTTCTGTCCTGTAAAAGTGGTAGTAATTGTGGTATTGGTTTCAAACATACTACACTATGTCTTTCTGCTTTATTCTCTGGTGTGCACAATGAGACTTAGAAGCAAAAATGTGAAAGAAAAGAAAAACTTTAGTTAGAATGAACTTTTAAAATCTGTGCCTAACTTAAGAACATATTTCCAATTATACAATTCTCCAAACTACTAATGGAAATCATGGTCATTAGAGTCTATCAGTTTATGTAGCAAAAGAAGTCAAAATGCAAAGAAAATAATGTATTGAGAGTTATAAAAATATAAAGGGACTTGGCTGTAAAAAGAGGGTTTTGATTTCATTCTGGATGTAATATATAGAACAAAAGTGCAT